>NC_059338.1:35418750-36047500 GCF_018350155.1 Leopardus geoffroyi
GCAGGTCAGAGGACAAATGGGTCACAAAGGTCCTCAGCCAAAGTCCACGCTGACTCAGAATGAACGAGAACAGTAAAAGACAGAGGGCCCATAAAGACGCCAGATCAACATCTGGATGGTTTGGTGAGAAGTAACTAAAGAAGACAGGTTCAACAGCAACAATGCATTCTCCGTTCTCTGTTTGCAGGCAGGCGTTATATCACCGTGGAAGGAGGATGGAATCTCATCACTGCAGACCTGGGAATTCAAAGTAAGACCAGGAGAGTTGAACTGAAGGCAGCCTATAGATCTAGGGACCTCTCTCTTCCTGTGCAGAAGAGGTTTGAGGGTCTTTAAAATCTAAGAATGCGCTGACTCCAACTGTACAAAATAGAGACACAATGTACAGATCCTGGGCGATCATCCACGTAGTACCCATGCCTGACCCCCTGTAGAGGCTCCAAATGGTTTGCCTCGCAGCGATCCGAGTCTCCTGTGTGTGAGAGGATCTTCCTTATTACCAGTTCCTGCCTTTATCTTCTCTGGCCCTTCTTTGACTAGAACTAGATGTGCAGTCTAGAAGACTGCCTGCGAAATGCAGAAGTCATTCAAATGCAGGTCAGAGCAGCCCGCCCCCCGGGGAGGCAGCGGCCAGAGCCTTGCTAAGTGTGTTCCTGGGGAAGCATGCTTCAGAGGCCACATAAAGAAGAAACTAAGGAACAGCTTGCCATCGTTTTCAGCGGCTGCCGGTTCTGAGCCTTTGTGCCAAGCGCCTAGACTATGGCAGGACTGGGAGGCCAAGGAGGCCCAGGCAGTGAGGCTGCAGAACTCGGAGCATACAGGATCCACATGGCCCTAAATAAGTGAACGGTTGCTTCTCAAGGCAGCCTCTCAGAATTTCATCCTTCACAGACCTAGCGTGGAGGTATGCACTCATTTGCTCATCTAGTCAAGAAACATTGAGTAGTTACTATGTTCCAGGAATTCTGCTAGATGCTAGAGCTACAAGAATGAGTGAGACATCGGGGCTGCTCACAAGATGCACAGTGTATGGTGGGGGGCGGGGGGGGGGCGGGGACGGGACTGAAACACACACTTTGCATGACAAGACATGGAGTATGAGCCTCGGAGAATGACAGTGGGATAAGGTTGCCGTGAGCCTAAGAACTCAAGGAACTCTCTGTGGATCCTGGAACAAGTAATGCTGCCCTCTGAGGCAGCTCCTGGTGAAAAGAGGCAGCAACGAATCTGAGAAAAAGACCAATGGTTTCAGATTCAGATCGAACCGGGTTCGAATCTAGGTTTCTCTGTTTATAGGCATATGGCCTGGGACTTCAGTTCCCATCCCTCTAACGTGGAGCTAGATTGGGGCACCCGGGTGGCATCCAACTTCGGCTCCGGTCATGATCCCACAGTTCGTGGGATTGAGCTCCACATCAGTCTCTGTGCTGACAGCTCCGAGCCTGGAGCCTGCTTCGGATTCTGTGTCTGCCCCTCTCCCGCCCGCCCTCTCTCTCAAAAATAAATAAACTTAAAAATAAATAAATAAAGGAGTGCCAGGGTGGCTCAGTCGGTTTGGCGTCCGACTTCAGCTCAGGTCATGATCTCCCAGTTCGTGGGTTCAAGCCCCGCGTCGGGCTCTGTGATGACAGCTCCGAGCCTGGAGCCTGCTTCGGATTCTGGGTCTCCCTCTCTCGAAAATAAATAAAACATTAAATAGATAGATAGATAGATAGATAGGTAGATAAAATAAACTGGGGCTCGATATCCCCACTGAAGAGATGTTGCGCGTACTAAGTGAAGTAACAAAGTTAAGCACCAGGCACATTAGAAGTGCTCAGTAGCGAAGCCATATAAACTTTACATTCACCTTTGCCCAAGACGAGATTTTTCCTGTGAGGCTGAAACTACATGGGGGTTACGTGGACCCTGCTCTGCAGACTGGAGAGTCACAGGGTCAGGGTGCTGGGCGAACCACTGAGGAAGCAGTGGGCTCCACTGTTTTCAGGCTAGACTGAACAGAAACTTATGTTGGCTGGATATCAGGTAGATAAAAGGAAGAGTTTTCAGTCGTTTGAGTCGGTGTCTATGAGAAGTTGGGAGTATCCCAGGTCCCTGGCGTGCCAGAGACTTACGTGTGAGTTGCAAAGACTAGTGTGCATTACAAACCACAGTAACAGATGACGTGAGATAACAGACAGGCAAGAGCTCTGGGCGGTGGAAGGGGCTAGTCGGTGCACGGTGGTACCGTTATTACGTGCCATCTTCTAGAAAGGCGAGGGCTGGGAAAATGGGCAACATGCAAATGCGAAGAGCTTGTTTTACACAGAGCCAAACAAATGGGTGGTCCCTCCTTGAAGAAGCTGACATCTGATTAGTTGTAGGACCCTGTGTCCCAGCTCTGGGAGCCAGTCCAGGTCCAGGGGGTGGACAGCTGCCAGCCCGGGGAAGAAGAGCCAGCCGATTCAATGTAACATCAGTCATTTAGTGGCACAGACAGAAGGCAGTGGGGGGGAATGAGAGGTTCCCGTGCGTCAATAGCTCCTGCTTAAACAAAACCAAAATGAGGTGCCCAGGGCATTTTTCTTGCAGCACCAGGCAGTTAGCTGGGGGGTGGGGGGCATATTCAATCCCATTGCCGATGTCTTTAAAAAACACACTATCATGGATCACCGCATTCTTATGCAAATGTGGTGGCAATCTTAGAGCTCTAATGGATGTGTATTCTGTGTGTGTGTTTCCACAATCAGCTATGCCTAAGGTAGCACTGTAACCAAGAGGATGTTTTTTTATTATTTCCATTTGATACAATTGCTATTGTTAACTGGACTCACAGAAATTAAGATAATAAAACTATATTATATGACTGCTCTGTCACCAGCTCTAGGCTCTGAGCTGTCAGCACAGAGCCAGACACAGGGCTCGAACTCACAAACTGAGAGATCATGACCTGAGCCGAAGTTGGATGCTTAACTGACTGAGCCACCCAGGCACCCCACATTCAGCTCTCTTGACTAACAGTGATACATACCAGATAAAGGTTTGTTTGCTTGTTTATTTGTTTGTTTGAAATCCTCCCAGATGATTTATGCAATCAACCACAAACCTGATTAACTTGGGATTTTTTTTTTTTTTTTTTTTTTACTAAATTAGCTGAATTTATGTAACAGTAAGGGAATCATGTATGTGTAGACCCATCTCTGAGGTTGTGAGTGTAGAAGTGTGTACACGTGCGTGAGCAAAGTGTTGGAACAAGTTGAGTTTCTGCAGACACGGGGCTTTGTAGTTTTGATATTGAAAAATCACATCCAAGAGACAAAAGGACACAGTTTAAAGACTTTTTTTAGGGGGAAAAAAAAGTCAGATATACGCAGGGTTGTAAATAGTTTCTGGGAAAATTATATAGAAAGCAGTGCTTTTCGGCAAAAAGCTTGGGGGAGGCAGTCATGAATATAATGAAGACCACAGGGGACAGCGTGCTGGACAATGCCACGGTAAACAGACCTGGGAAAGGTCGGGAGATGTCTATATTTTTATACCCTCTTATTTTACTTTTATTTTATTTTCTTACTGATTTCAGGAGGTCTCGAGTGGGGCCCAGGCATCTACATCTTTAACAAGCTCCCTAGGTGATTCTGATGCACACCACAAGTAGAGAATCACCTACACACACACACACACACACACACGCACACATTATTACTTAAAAATTACATAATTGCATCAGAAAAAAGTAAGAAAATAATCATAAAAGACTATGGCTATTCACAATTGTACCATCCTAATTCAACTATCTGGAGTACTTTGGGATATCTACTTCCAGATTTTTCCCCCCATGTACGTGGAGTGTTGTTATTTTATAAGCAGAGTTATAGCTCTGTGATTACTCTCCGCTGGATTGTGAAAGAAACGTACGATGAAGGTTCTAGTGACTTTCTTTGGGAGGCTCTTTCCTACTTAATACCTCTGCCATTCAGGAACATTTATCTCCTTCCTGGACTCGGCAGCCAAATCACCCTCTCCCGGGATTAAGCTCAGGGCACCTGACTACCTTCGTGTTAATTCAGTTGTTCTCTTGGTGCGTGCCATACCTCTGTCAGAAAGGCTTGAACTTAAAGCAGCAACCTGGGGTAGCAGGTGGGGATCTTAACCTGGATTTATCCATATTTTCCACTGTGATTTCTATGTTTATATATACTAGGGGATATCCAAGCACTGCCTGGAATCCCTCGCCTCCCACGAGTTCATGAATCTCTCCCTTTCACTTATACTGCAGGGATATTAAACACATTATTCTGCTTTGACTGAACGCCAGTAAAATTAAATTCCATCTTTCCATCTGCGGCACCACACCGGGACCACTGCCTTATGGAGAAGGGGAGCATAGCAATGGAGGAGGGACCCCTTCAGGACACTCACGAACATGCCACTTTCTGCTAGACGAGACGAATTTGTCCCTTCCATGGCACAAATCTCAACATCTGCTCTGTCTTCGCCTCCCAGACACCCTGACAGGTGTAGCCATCTTTAAACCAGCGCTAAAGCAACATATGGATTGTCATCAGTGAATAAAGGAGAAGACGACATAGGGTGGAAGAGGGGCTCTGCTTCTGATCTTCCGGCCTTTATTTGCATTTTTAAAATTTGCTTTTAGATTTTCCAGGCCTTCCTGGGTGCCCACCTCTCACTGCCCCCACTGACACGCTTGGCAGGGAATTCAGATTTTTCACTCTTGCCTTTTCCAGCTGTTTCTCACCATTCAGCCCCCTCCCTGTCTCCCCCCGCCCCCCCCTGCCCCCCAGGGAGAGGAAAGTTAAATGATGTTAATCTGCCAAACATTTCTGATCATTAGGAAGCCATAAAAATTAACATAACCATCAGAGGAAATTAATTGCCAGAGAAGACAAGGTTAGAGCGGGATGGGGGCGATCGGAGCAGAGGGACAAGGCGCAGGGGCACTTTGTTCCTCCTTTGTGGTTCTGAACTAGGTTTAGGCTGCAGCCAGAGGCGCCCAGGAGGCTGCGCAGAGGTCGGTTTCCCCCACACTTAATTATGAGCACAGGCCCAGAAAATCAAGGGGCGCCTGTAGTAACAGCCTGCGAAGGGATACCCTTAATTCCTACCCACACCCCCCTGCTCCTCTGGGGAGACTTTTGGTTATTTTTTTAATTCTAGTTCAAAAAAGAGGTTGGGGAGAAAGAAGCCCACACAGGCCTCCTGCAGGAAATGCCATTAATAATTAATACCCAATAATAATCAAATCCATGGGAGACTCGTTACAAGTAACATCCTGACAGACCCATCGATGGATGCCTGTAGCTTTGCTTCTTCATCAGCTTGCAGGATTGGTTCAGCAGGGATTTGAGCGCACATAAGCGGTGACAAAAAAAAAAAAAAAAGGATAAATAGCAGGTTTGTTCACGGAAGAGGCTTATTCATCCCTATAGGGTTTTTTTCATTTTAGGTTTATGGCTTGGTGGGGAATTCCCCTTTAATTGGGATTGTAATATAAGGATGGGACCTGTCGACATTTACAAGAGAGATGGGAGGCTAATTCTTCCTAACTTTGTTGTTGTTATTACACCGCTGCCGCCTTTAGGAGGCTCTGGATAAAGGAAGCAGACAATCAAACCGATCGGAAACAAAGTAAGCCAGTGAAAGGGGGAGAAGAGATCCACGCCCTGGACCGAGCTGGAGTTAGCATTCCTTGGCAGTCAGATTTGAGAGTGTGCGAAGCGCGAGACTTGGTCATTCGGGGCAGCTTTGCGCGTTGCTTTGTTTCACTGAAGCTTCACGATAGCCCGCTAACGTAAGTGTTAATAAACCCACTTTCTGGATGACAAAACTGAGGAATCAAGTGGTTAGGCCGTTCCCCAGGATTTTGCAGTTAATCAGCGGCAAGGGAGGCCGGCGGGCAAGTCAGCTCAGACTTGCTCCTGTTTTCTGCTACTTTGTTACTCTTTCACAAGAGATGTGAGAAAGGACTCTTGACCGGCCAGATAAACACCGTAGCAGAAGAGGTCCGGCCTTTGGAGGCAGGAATTTCCTATTATTCTACCCCGTGTTCGAGAAAACATTTGAGAGTATCAGGGCTTCTTTGTCCAACATCTTCACAGAGAAAGCAAGTAGGGTCACAGCAGGGAAACACAATCGCACTCTGATGGCTTATCCAAAGAGAATTTAATGCAGAGACTGTATGCAGGTGTGTGGCGAGGACAGATTTAAGGAACCCAGAAACAAGCGACAGCAGCCATGGCCGCTAACACCTAATTCTAGGGCAAAAATGCGATCCTCAACTCACTGGAAAGCATAAAATGCTTAATTTCAAAGGAGAATTCTTTTTTTTTTTTTTTTTTTCAACGTTTATTTATTTTTGGGACAGAGAGAGAGCATGAACGGGGGAGGGAGGGGCAGAGAGAGAGGGAGACACAGAATCGGAAACAGGCTCCAGGCTCTGAGCCATCAGCCCAGAGCCTGACGCGGGGCTCGAACTCCCGGACCGCGAGATCGTGACCTGGCTGAAGTCGGACGCTTAACCGACTGCGCCACCCAGGCGCCCCTCAAAGGAGAATTCTAACCGATGCAGGCTGAGTAGGTATTTGAAGGGCCAGCTTGGAATTTCGTTATTATTGGCCACCAAGAAGACACACATTGGGACGTAACCAAAAGCATTTTTGGGGTCTTAGGGATTGCAAAACAGGAGACACAGTGCCCACCCAAATCAAAAGCGCGCTCCAAATTCCAAGCGGGGAAAGCAGCCTTATAAAGGCAAAACCCCCAAGATTTACATAACTTGTTTTGAAAGAACTATGGTTGGTGCCCACGGAGTTAAACAATCTAATACGCCATTGGCTATTTAGCTAAGATACGTTACATTATCTCTATTTCAGCCCCAAGTAGAAGAAGGTGTGCCAGGAAGTGGTCCAGTTGTAGTCTGCACGTTGCAATTGACAAAGGTCTAAGGTTCATAGCATCGGCAGAATTGAAAAAAGCGGCTGACTTCGGCTCAGGTCACGATCTCACGGTCCGTGAGTTCAAGCCCCGCGTTGGGCTCTGTGCTCACAGCTCAAAGCCTGGAGCCTGTTTCAGATTCTGTGTCTCCCTCTCTCTCTGCCCCTCCCCTGTTCATGCTCTGTCTCTCCCTGTCTTAAAAATAAATAAAACGTTAAAAAGATAAATTAAAAAAAAAAAAAGAAACTGGAGGTTTGCATGGGCCCCTCTTCTTCCGTGCCCTTCCATGCTAGTTTGAATGACTTTGTTAGCAATGCTTACTGCATCTTGGAGACTTCTTTCACATTTCAATGAAGAAAAACATTAGAATCAACAATACTGGAACTAACATAAGAAACCCGATAAAACCAACAGCGAAATTTATCAAACGCTAATGCATTGTTGTATATACATATACAAGCTCCGTGTGTGTACATATTTTTTATTTTCAAAGACATTAAAGTTATGATGTAACTAAATCTGATTCATCTTCCCTCTCCCATGAGTAATCAGTAGTCCGGAGTTGGGGGTATATCCTTACCAACTTTTTAATACTTTTACTACACGCTGTTGTATCTATAATCAGATTTATTATTGCTTTGTGTATTTTGAATTGTATATAAATTGTAATTGTATGTACAGCTTATATGTGCACTATATGTATTTGTAAGCACCCGGCTTTTTTTTCCATTTCACATTATTTTTAAGTTAGTTCTTATCATGATAGAGACACTGAGTTTATTTTATTATCTGTCGCTCCGCCGTATGACTACACCACAGTTCATTCCCCCCTTTGTTGATGATATTTAAGTTGGTTTTAATTTTTCTCTGTTAAAAGCAATGCTTCAGGGCGGCTCTTTATGCGCTGGAGGGAGAAAAATAGCCAGCAATGCTGCAATAAGCATCCTTATATACATCTACATCAGCACGTAATGCAAGCAATTCTCTAGAAGAAGAGTCACTGACTTATAAAGCATTCTTATCCTTGATTATATTAGATTGTGCCAAATTGCCTTCCAAGGTGCCAATTTTTATACTGAGTAACACTGAATGATAGTTCGCTTCCCCCACGTTGTGGTTTTAATTTACACCTTCTGGTTCTAATTTATATTTCCTTTACTACAAATGAGATTGGACTTCTTTTCATATGTTTACTGACCACGCATGTTCCCACATTTACGAATTTTCTGTTCAAATGTAGGGTGTTTTTTTTTCCATTTTTTTTTTTCCTGGATGATTTTTATCTTACTCTTTAAAAGAGTGCTTATTATTCTGGTCACTGATCTTTATTGGTGTTACAAATACTTATCTTTTCATTTCCGTTACGACATTTTTTTTTGTGGGGCAGAAGATTTTGATTTTAATATGGTCAAAGTTGTCAGTCTTTTCCTTTATGGTTTATTGTGTGTGTGGGTATGTTTCTTATTTAGGAAAATCCCTTTTACACTGCAGGTTCACAAAGACATTGTTCTATGTTCTTCTCTGAAAATCAATTTTGCTTTTCACATAAGGTTTTAGATATACCTGGAATTGATTTTTTGTGTGTGTGAATGGTGTGGGATATATATTTAATATATTAAATGGTCCTAATATTATCTGTTAAAATTACACTATGTTGTTCCACTGATTTAAAATAACACTCTGGAAAAAAAATGCCACTCTGTAATATGCTTTGTTTGTCCATATAGGCAAGTGTTCATTTCTAACTGTAGTCTACTATTTCGTGAGTCTTTTTTGACCACTCCTATTCCAGTACATCACTGTCTCAATTAATGTATTTTTCAATAGGCACTGATACATGTATACATATCTTAATCTTCTTAGATGTTCTTGGCTTTTGCTCTGCTATCCTAGTTTTAACATTAGTTTATCAACTTTCATGAAAATCTCTGTTATACTTGATAGTGGTACCGTGAAATTTTATTTTCATCTGGAAAGAATTTTTATCTTCACATAAGGAAGTATTCCCACTCCCAACCATAACAATATCACAACTAGGATACCGACATGGATACAGTCAAGAAACAGAACATTTCCAGGGGCGCCTGGGTGGCTCAGGCGATTAAGTGTCCGACTTCAGCTCAGGTCATGATCCCGCGGTTAGTGAGTTCAAGCCCCGCATCAGGCTCTGTGCTGACAGCTCAGAGCCTGGAGCCTGCTTCGGATTCTGTGTCTCCCTGTCTCTCTGCCCCTCCCCCGCTTGCACTCTGTCTCTCAAAAATAAATAAGACATTTAAAATAATTAGAAAAACAGAACATTTCCACCTTCACAAGGATCCCTTATACTTCCCTTTTATATCCATGTCCCTTTCCTCCCTCGCCTCCCCTATCTTTCCTTCCCTCGCCCTTCACTTCTGGCAACCACTAATGTGTTCTCCATTTCTATAATTAGTTATTTCAAGATGATTATATCAATGAAAGTACACAGTATATAACCTTTTGGCATTGGCTTTTTTTTTTTTTTTTTTACTGCGTATAATTCTCTGGAGATTAATCCATATTGTTCCATGTAGCAATCGTTTGTTCCTTTGTATTTGAGTAGTGTTCCGTGGTGTAGGCGGATGTGTTTGTTATACCATTCACCTGTTCAAGGACATCTGGGTTGTCTCCAGCCTTAAGTATTTACAAATAAAGCTAGTATAAATATTCACGCGCAAGTTTTTATGGGAATATAAGTTTTCACTTCTCTGGAATAAATGCCCAGGAGTGCCATTGCCGGACATGGGGAAGCCACCCGTTTAGTTTTTAAGGGAGCTGCCACATTGTTTTCCAGAGTTGCTGTACCATTTTACGTTCCCCTCAGCAATCAGTGAGTGATCCACTTTTTCCGCATCCTCTCCAACCTTTGGTGTTGTCACTATTGTTTAGCTTTGCCGCGTTGACCGGTATGTTTTGATATCTGGTTGCAGTTTTAATCTGCATTTCCCTAATGTCTAATGATAGCGAACATTTTTTAAGTGCTTGTTTGCCATCCGCATATATTTTTTTTTAGTGAAATGTCTTTTCCTGTATTATGCCCATTTTCTAATTAGATTGGTAGGACTATTTATTTATTTATTTATTTATTCGAGTCTTGGGAGTTCTTTCTATAGTCTAGATACTAGTCCTTTGATGGAGAGATGATCTGATAATATTTTCTTCTCCGTGTATAGTTCACCCTTTCATGTTCCCAGCCAGGTCTTCTGCAGAGCAAAAGGTCTTGTTTTTTTCTTTTTCTTTTTTGTTTTGTTTTCCATACGTCCAGTTTCTCCAGCACTATTCGTTGAAAGGACTAATTTCTATGCTGTCCCATAAATCCATCCGTCTTTCCCTCTACTGCACTCTCTTGAGTACTTCAGCTTGAAATTGGGAAGACTGATTCTTTCCACTTTATTCCCGATGCGCAAATTTGTTTTAGCTAGCATAGCGTTACGTTTGTTTTGGTTTTTGGTTTTTGGTTTTTGGTTTTATTTTGTTTTTCTAACTTTTTCTACACATTTTAGAATCATTTTTTTTTTTCCTGTATCTACAAAACACTGCTCAAATTTTCACAGGAATTGTGTTAAACCCATTTGCCAGTTGGGAAGAATTGACATCTTTAATATATTGAAACTTCTAATCCATAAATATGTCTCTCCATTTTTTTTTTATTTCTTTCATGAGCATGTAGTTTTCAGAACACTGGTCCTAGACAGGTTTGTATATCAACACCTGTGAAGGTTTTTTTTAAAAATTATATATTTATCTCCAGCCTTGCTGAACTCATTATTAGTTTTAGGATTTTTTTCTTTTTCTTTTTCTTTCTGAGATTCGTTGGGCTGTTCTATGTATATGACCAAGCTGTCTGCAAATAAGGAATGTTTTATTTCTTCCTTTCTGATATGTATGTCTTGTCTTTTTCTTTTTTCCACCTTTCTTTGTGTTACTTGAACACTTTCTTTAGAATTCTATTTTGATTTATCTAGTTTTGGTGGGTTTATCTCTCTCTCTCTCTCTCTTTTTTTTTAGTGATTGTTCCAAGCATTCTGTTATATGTAAATAGCATCCAAGTTCACTGTTGTTGACATTTTACCAGTTTGAGTAAAGTACAGAAGCCCTATTTCTTTTCATTTCTCTTTAAATTCCCCACCTCTCAATGTCTTAATCATTTTCTCTACGTATATTTAGAACCATCTCGGACTGTATTTGACCATGCTACCTGCAAATAAGGAAAGTCTTATTTCTTCCTTTCTAATATGTATGTCTTGTCTCCTGCTTAAAGTGCTAAATATTCTCGAGAAAACTCAAAGGAAGGAGCATGTATTGGATTTACCTGTATTTTTACTCTGTTATTCTTTCTCCCTTTTTGATAATCTAAGATTTCTTTATTATTATTTCCTTACGGTTTAGAATAGTCCTTTATGTGTTCTCTTAAGGCAGACCTTGTGGTGAAAAATTGTCTTCATTTTCCTTCAGCTTGGCGTGTTTTTTATTTTCTCTTCTTTCCAGAAAGGTATTTTTGCTGGATATAGAATTCTGAGCTGACAGTTATTTTCTTAGTGCCCGGGGTGCTCAGTCAGTTGAGCAACCAACTCTTGATATGGGCCCAGGTCGTGATCTCAGGGTCATGAGACTGAGCCCCGCATCGGCTCTGCGTGGAGTGTGGAGACTGCTTGGGATTCTCTCTCTGCCCCTCCCCTGCTCACGTTCTTACTCTCCCTCAGAAACGTTATGCCACCTCCTCTGAAGCTCCGTGGCTCCCAATGAGAAATCCACTGTCATTCAAATGGCTTTTCCCTCATAGGTGAGGTATTGCTTCTCTCTTGCTGCTGTAAGTATATTTTTCCTTTGTCTCTGGTTTTTAGACGTTCGACCATGATGCGTCTGGGTTCAGATTCATTTTCCGTTTATCCGGTTGGGGTTTTATTCAGCTTCTTGATTCTGTTTTATGTCTTCTGCCAAATCTGGAACATGTTCAACTGTTATTTCTTTCATTACTTCTTCAGGCCACTCTGTTTCTCTTGTCCTCCCAGGATTCTGATGACACTGGTTTCAGAACTTTTGTTATAGTTGTACAGGTCACTGAGGCTCCTTTCATTACTTTTTTCAGTCTGTTTTCTCTCTGTTATTTACATTGGATGTTTTCTATTCAATCTTCAGGTTTACTTATTCTTCCTTATTCTTCCTCCATTCTGCTGTTAAGGATAGGCACTGAGTTTATGATGATGATGATGATGATGATGATGATGATGTATTTATTTTTTGGAGTATTAAACAAGAGAGTACCATGTGTTTTTCTTAATGTTTATTTCTTATTTTTGAGAGAGAGAGACAGAGTGCAAGCGGGGGAAGGGCAGAGAGTGAGGAGATACAGAATCTGAAGCAGGTTCCAGGCTCTGAGCTGTCAGCACAAAGTCTGACACAGGGCTCGAACTCACGAACTGTGAGATCGTGACCCGAGCCGAAGTCAGACACTCAACCGACTGAGCCACCCAGGCGCCCCGAGAGTACCATGATTTTTTTTTTTTTAATTTTTTTTTTCAACGTTTATTTATTTTTGGGACAGAGAGAGACAAAGCATGAACGGGGGAGGGGCAGAGAGAGAGGGAGACACAGAATCGGAAACAGCCTCCAGGCTCTGAGCCATCAGCCCAGAGCCTGACGCGGGGCTCGAACTCACGGACCGCGAGATCGTGACCTGGCTGAAGTCGGCCGCTTAACCGACTGCGCCACCCAGGCGCCCCTAGAGTACCATGATTTTAACAACTACATTTTAAGATCACTCTGGATGCTACAGTGTCAGACAGAAGGAGAAGGAAGAAATGCTGATGGTTTTAGACTATCAGATAGCAGTGGAGATGGCATGAAGGGGTAGGGCTTGAGATATATTGTAAAGGACATCTGACAGGATTTTCAGATTGACCGAATATGTAGTCAAGAAGAAGGGAGGGGTGCCTAGGTGGCTCAGTAGGTTAAACATCTGACTCTTGATTTGGGCTCAGGTCATGATCTTACAGCTTATGAGACTGAGCCCTGGGTGGGGCTCTGCCCTGACAGCTCAGAGCCTGTATGGGATTCTCTCTCTCCTCTCTCTCTCTGCCCCTCTTCTGTTTGCATGCACACACTCTGTCTCTCTCTCTCTCTCTCTCTCAAAATAAATAAATAAACATTTTTTAAAAAGAAGGAAGAAATCAAGGAGAACTCCCAGGTGTTTGGCCTAAGCAACTGATGAGTGGTGAAGCAATGTTTTTTTGGTTTTTTGTTTGTATATTGAGAGGAAGTGAGTTGGGAATGAGAATAGGTAATCCAGAGTATTCAATGGACATCTTGATTCTAAAATGTTTACTAGACATCCAAGTGCATATATTGAGGAAGCAGCTAAATGTATACTTCTGAATCACAGAAGAAAGTTGATTTTGGATATTTTTTCTTAAATATTTTTTAACTTTTTTAAAATTTATTTTTGGGATACAGAGAGAGATAGAGTACAAGCAGGGGAGAGGCAGAGAGAGAGGGAGACAGAGAATCCAAAGCAGACTCCAGGTTCTGAGCTGCCAGAACAGAGCCCGACGTGGGGCTTGAACTTATAAACCGTGAGATCATAACCTGAGCTGAAGTCAGGCACTCAACCACCTGAGCCACCCAGGTGCCCCAATTTTGGATATTTTAAATATGGGAATCATCAGTATGTCCCATATTTCATCAAATCAAAGTCACTAATGATTTTAAGATGCCTTAAGCAAAACAAAACGAAATAAAATATCCTATTAACTGGGATGAAAACAAATGAACAAATAGTAACCTTAAAAAAAAAAAAAAAAAAACCTACCAATTAAGCTATGATACATTTACTTAGTAATCGCCCTGCCTAATGTATGAATTGGTGACACTTGTGTCACTTACAAGCTTGTATTATTTTTTCCAAAGCATTTGATGGCTTCTCTTGCCTTCATTTGCATTGATAAAAATGTGATAGGTAAACCTCGCATAGATATCTCAGTAACTGAATATAAAAGAGCTTCTCCTGAAGGTATCTTCTCTCTAAAGATTCATAAAGCAGTTTGTTGTGGTTTTGAAGGAGAAAAATTGAAGTTTTGCCATTTCGCGTTCTTTCTTTTTAAACTTTTTTAAAATATTTATTTATTTATTTTTGAGAGAGAGAGAGAGAGAGAGAGAGAGAGAGACAGACAGAGTGTGAGCAGGAGAGGGGCAGAGAGAGAAGGAGACAGAGAGAATCCGAAGCAGGCTCCAGGCTCTGAGCTGTCAGCACAGAGCCTGACGCAAGACTCAAACTCACGAACCACAAGATCGTGACCTGAGCCGAAGTTGGACGCTTAACCAACTCAGCCACCCAAGCGCCCCTGTCATTTCACATGCTTTCACATTGCTCTATTTCCGTGCTTTTCTGCATATATAATGATGATTTTCTTTCAATGCCAAATCAAAGTACTCATTTTTAGATTCACTTTAAACAGCATTAAACCCAACATGTTCGGTGCCACTCAGCCATACATTTCCACTGAATAAATATTAACAACAAAGACCAAGCTCTCACAGTGCAGACAGTGAAGGACTAAATCAAGGCCGCTGTCTGGATGATGACAACTATTCGAGGAGGCATCTCATTTATGGAGATGTAAAAGGTGGAACCGTTTGTGTTTTAGATTGGATGAAATGTGGCAAGTACTTCACCAGTCCTTGGAAAGTACCAGTACAAGGAAATTGAGGTCTCAAAGGGACAGTGTCAAAAGAGTAGAGGTGAGGTCTGAGGTCAGAGTCCCGAAAAAACGCTAGCGGCCAATGGAATAAGAAGGAAATGCTCCACATGGAGCAGCCAATGAGGTAGGAAGGAAACTCGTGGACTGTGGTTTCTGACAAGTCAAGAAAGGCAAATGCTGATGAGGACTGAGGATTGACCACTAGTATTGGAAAGAGGCTAACTTTTTTTAAAATTTTATTCATTTATTTTGAAAGAGAGAGAGAGAGAGAGAGAGGACATGTAGGCAAGAGAGACGGAGAGGGACAGCGAGAGGGAGAGACAGAATCTCAAGCAGGATTGTACTGTCAGCACAGAGCCCCATGCCGGGCTCGATCCCACGAACTGTGAGATCATCACCTGAGCCAAAATCAAGAGTCTGCTGCTTAACCGACTGACCCACCCAGGCGCCCTAGAAACAGGCTAATCTTTGGTGACCTTAACAGATACCGTATCTTAGGCATGGTGGGGAGAATAACCTGATTGAAATGGAATTAAGAGAGAATGAGAAGAAGATAGTAAAGGCGACTCCTCGAAGGCTGGTGTGTCGGTGTCTATTTGTTTGATTTTGTTTTGTTTTTACAAAGAGAAGCAGGAAAACAAGGGCAGCAGTTAGAAGGGGAGAGGAGACTCAAAGATGTTTTTTTATATTGAGAGATTATATCGTATATTTGTATGCTAATGAGAATAACAGTAGAGAAAGAAAACTTGATCATGCAGAGAAAAGAGGAGAAATGCCCTTGCTTAGACATGAAGGGATAGGGTCCAGCATCATCCAAGCCTCTGGAGGGTGCCCACGTTGTGTAATTACGTATATGTCTCAATCTCCTAGGCTTGGAATTCCTTTATGGCTGGAATCATGCTCCATTTACCTTTTCATACGCAGTTCGGACAGAATAGCAAGGTGTGCATCACTGTGAACTTTGGAGGCAGACCGCCTGGGTTTGGACCCTGAATCAGACACCTGCCAGCTGTGTTCCTGAGAAATTCTATGCGAAGTTTTCTATGCCTCAGTTTCCTCTTCCATAAAATGGGATAATAACATTACTTACCTGTTGTGGCAAAGTATGAATGTGTGTAAGGTGCTTAGAATGGCATCTGATGTGGGTAGCAGATGTTCAATAAATGTTAGCCACTGGAACCAGATACAGAACGTAGCACGCTGTATGCACTCTGGGAGCGAATGAATGATTGAATGAATCAATATTATTTTACAATATCTTTATAGTTTAAATTATTTCCTATCAGAGCCCCCTCTGGTCTTCTGAGATCAATTCTAAACTTAGAGAAGAAGGATTTCTAGGGTTTGGGCTGAATGTTGAGTTCTTTTTTTGATGTTGGTGTGTTTGTTTGTTTTGTTTTGGATGTTCCGTTCTGATCCCGTGCCTCGTTTATGCAAACTAAGTGGGCATCTGCCTTTTTGATTTTCTTATGTTCAGGACCTCTTCTTTCTTAGCAATTCTTGCCTCTCTGGTTGTTTCCATGTCTGTTTCTCTTTTTCCTCCTTGACTCCATATAATCCGGGTTTGCTTTGCTGTGCTTCCAAGATTGTAAACTCTGCTTAGCTCCATGCATGACTTCGGAACGGTCAATAAGCTCCCAGGGCTCCCCTATAATTAATGTTCATAATTAGTGTAAATACGCTGCAGAGATCTACAGCACAATATGCCACATGTGGACCTAATTGGGACCAAAGGACTAGTAGCCCCAATTCTGAAGCCTTTAGGATAAGGGAATTAGAGGCATCTAAAGGGTTCTAAGGGAGCTAATAAGGCACAGAGAATTAGGTAATTAATGGATCTAATGCTGTCCCGGAAAACATTGTAAAAGGCTTCTCACCAGCCCTACTCCTCTGAAGGCAAATTTCTTGATGTGAGATGATTCTTCATTCCTTTCCAGTTTGTGGGGGTTTTCCTCTGGGGGGACATCTAGGGAGAGTAGAGCTCAGGTTTGCATTTGCTTATGCCCGTGGCCTTGGAAGACAATTAAAGCTTTAGCAGTCAGGTGCCATGGAGGGGAGTGTTGAGGCAATTACCTGGATAATCCGAGGAAGAAGGAAATCTTTATTTCTTGTCTTAGATTATGCTGCATGGATTTATTTTTTGTGAATCAGCCTGTCGAACAGCCATGCAGGGGGCATAAGACACAGAACAAGAATTCGTTCAATGTTTGCCGGAAAGTTGACTCTTTAAAATATCTCATAATATGAATAATTTTTAATAATTCTAGGCTGCACCTAGATTTCATCTCTTGACTTGGAAAGTTAATGAAGAGAGATAGGAAGGCCTAGTTCCATTTCCCAGACGGGCTTTGGTTTACCCAGCTGTGGAAGAGAACTTGGCTTTTACTAGATGGTTTCTTGTAAAACTTTGTGCTGTTTGTGATGATTCACCAGACAATGTTGCACCTTTACTCTTCTCTTAATCTGAGCAGTTTAAACCTGATACCACAGTGGCCTTTGAATATGGTAGTGGGGGGTGGGGGAAATCAGGCCACTGGTTTGCCTTTCTGTAGCTGAATTGGTGAGTTGGTTGATTGCTTGTTTTATTTATCTAACCGATTTATGAAGGACTGTTTCCAAATCCTTTCTGCTTGGGGGGTAGGACATTGGCTTCCATGTTCTAAACCTTCTGTATTCCTTGACATTGGTGCCTTTGAAGTATATTTATTATCACACGTCCCTCAGACCTTGATCAATAACTTCTACGATTTGGAAGCTAGAGATTTCCAAACCAAGAGTTAAGACACAGGAAAGAAAAAGGACAAAGGTGATGGACCCAGAAGTGTCTGGATTTGGCGTTTTTTAAATTTCCTATTTGTTTGTGGGGGAAAAATGATAAAAGAAAAACTGCCTGGTTGTGCACATCTGGGGAATAAAAAAGATTGTATCAGTGCCTAGGATATTAGTGCGAATCGTGTGAAAAGCCTGTGAAAAGTTTTAAAAATTACTAGACAGCTTTTGAGTATACATGTGAGGCCAGAAATACCAGTGATATGAATCAGTCTTGACTTTCACATTGTGGAGGTATCCCACAACCAGAAACTTGTCTAATCCCATCAAAGAACTTGCCATGGCAATATCTTACAGATGGACCAAAAAGAAAGAAGGTGGTATACTGTGTGAGAATGAATTCTGTACTAGGCAGATGCCTAGGATCTTGTCCTGGATTATCCTGAAGTGTAGCTAGTACAAAGTAATACAACCAGCTGTTTACAAAAGCAACAAACTATATTTCGCAACAGGTAGAGGATAATCTCCCCTCCCTTCCTCCCCTCCCCCCAATACCACCTGCCAGAGCACCACCAGAGGCTAACAGAGCCTAGGCTTGTGAATTCCCCTCCAGAGGTGCAAGTACCCTCAATTTCTTCCTCACAGGACACAGACTGCTAGATTCAAGATGACTCTTGGTCAAGGAGTGTTCCCTATACCTACAGCCTAAGTCTCCAGCCCACCCAATGTTTCCAAGTCCTAGAAAAAGCCCATGTGCTTGAAAAGAATTCTGTGGAATGTAAGAAACACAACAGATGAACACAGGGAAAGGGAAGGAAAAATCAGGTAAAAACAGAGAGGGGGGCAAATCATAAGAGACTCTTAAATACAGAGAACAAACTGAGGGTTGCTGGAGGGGAGGGGGGATGGGTTAAATGGGTGACGGGCATGAAGGAGGGCACTGGTTGGGATGAGCATTGGGTGTCCTTCGTAAGAGATGAATCACTGGGTTCTACGCCTAAAACCAAGACTACATTGTGTGTTAACCAACTTGAATTTAAATAGAAATAAACAAACATTAAAAAAAGAAAAGAACTCACTGTAAGATATAAGCTCTGCTTCCTGCTAACTGTGAGACCTTGAACAAATCACTTAACCTTTCTGAATCTTCATTCCCTCAATATCTCTCAAAGTTTCTCTAAATGTGGAAAACAAACACCACCGCACCTGTTTGCTGTGAGGTACTGAGATCACCGCGAGGGGGTTAATCAATGTCCGCTTCCTCCACGGTTCTCTCCCATTGGTTGACTGAGGAGAGCCAAGTGAGCCAGCCCTTCGCACAGCTACCCAGTGTCTTCCCGTTTCCCCCTCTCCCCCCCGCGCAAATGGTCCCCAGTTATCCCACTGATTTTGTTCTCACTACACACAAGGCAAAACCATCACAGGACCTAATGCTCTCTGAGAGCTTAGTATCAGTACAAAGACTCTGTCCCAGGCCAAACAAGCCTTGAAAGAAGGAGAGAGACTGAATGAGGAGAGGAAGGGGGGCGGGGGAGAGAGAATGCACAAACAGGTCTACTTTCAGCCTGTCTAGAAGGAGCTCGAAACAAAGAGCAGCTGGGAAGGAAGCCTAGATTACAGAGAACCTAAGGGTGGTGAGAGAGGCAGACAGAAAATAATTGACGAATGGCCCTCGGTCTCATCCATTTCTGTCCAGTAGTGTGTTCTGTGTAACGGGAATGTGCTATTCTACTTCCGTCCAACAGGGTGACTACCAGCCACGGTTCATTTAAACATAAAGAGCCAGTTGAAGCTAGAGGCCGGGTATGGGTAATCTGTTGTTCTTGGAGACGTGGATTCCTGAGGGCTCAGAGAGGTAACAGAAGGTGATTTCCATCTATGCGCTCTCTCTTCTGGCACCAACAGAGTCACCCAAGCTCTTTCCGATATGTAACTGGATTGTGGAGAGCGGGGGGCGTGTGGAGACGAAGCTGATGTATCCAAATGCAGCCAAATGGATCAGACACCAAACGGGCCTCCATTTATAAGCGCCTATCAAGGGCACCGGCTAGGTTTCCTCCAGACGCGGTCCTATCAGTCTCAGTGTTAAGGACGGCCGTCTAGATTGTGTCCGCCTGTTGTCACTTGAGAAGCAGGCGTAGAGAAAATTCCCGCAGAAGTGGTGGTAAAAACAATCCATAAACCTGCTGCTGATCCATCACTGTTTGCATCCTCTGGGAGAGGGTTCTTTGCACAGAGCCAATCCTTCAAAATCTTTTTTTTTTATGGTCTTTGAGGCCCATCAGCAGCCATTTATCTCTGAGCCTATCATTTTCAGAGCCCAAGAAAAAACCGGTTCCGAATTAAAGTAAGATAGAGGCAACAAGGAGATTTAACTGAGTACATACTTTATTCTCTCGGCGATGTTAATTGCCACGCGGCACACACGACGATAAGGTTATATTCTAACCTTAAAGAACTAGATACCTACATTTAGGGAAATGACATAAACACAGGGAGCGTGCAAGGCGGGTTTTGTAAACGCCATCCAGTACTGCCTCCTTCAGTTCTGTGTCTAGACTTTTCACCCTGGATTTCTGTCCTCATAGGTTCTGACCATCTACCACGGACTAAGGCGGAGACTTGAGAAGCTCTTCTCCACCCCCAGGTCAAGTCTGTAATGAGTCTTACTACCATCCTGCATCTTGGTTCTTGGTAGCTGCTTGGAAACAGCCTTCTATGCCAGGGGTTCCCCCCCCCCCCCCCACCAACGCCAGCTACATTGGCTTCTTCTGTATAAACAAGTTCCGGAACTCTCTTTTCGCGAATTCCAAATTATTTGGCCAGCCATCACACATCCCCCTCAGTAATCTTGTTCATCTTCTTCCCCGGTAGACTGAACTTTGTTTCTTGGCCTGCCAGATGAGAGCTGGGATTTTTGTCCAAACCACACCCCAGTTACCCATGCGTTTGCCTTCATGTGTTCCGGGGTCCCTTGTGGCAGCAACTAAAATAAAGCTCAGTTTTACCAGCCCCCTCCCCTACTTCGCCCACACTAGTCTATTCCCACACACCACACTCTAGCATAGGACTAGTTCCTTACTCATGTAGGGCTTCCTCCACTTCCCCCCAGCTCTTAACACCCCAATCTTAACCTTCCCTGCGGCAAATGACTAACCCGGATGCTAAGTGTTTCAGGGATTCTGGGAGCCCACTTCAAGTTTCGCTAAAGCTTGACATTCACTTTGCAGTTGGCTACAGAAAGCCCCAATGCCTTATCCCAGGGACTGCCCAAAGCTGAATACTTCGGCACTTAGCGTGTGACATTGAATCGGTAAAGGTCACCGGCAGAGACAAGATGAATCATCCCCTGTGCCTTTAAGACATACTTTCCAGCTCATTATGATAAGATGCCTGTGAAATTTTTTTGTCCCCCTCCGTAGAGATTAAGCCTCGTGTGTGTTATCTGCCCTAATGAAGCACTTGTTCCTGTATCTTTTTTACTAGATGGTTTGTCACCGGTGCTGTCCGGTCCTGTAAAGCCCCAGTGACAGTGAGCTGTTGACAGAGTATTAGAAAGAGCTCACATCTTTAAAGCCAGGGATGTGACACAGAATGTTTTGCCGCTCCCCGATCTCCACGGCCTCTGCGCTCTAACACGATTCCATTAAATCATAAAGATTAGAGCTTGTCAAGCCCTTAGCATCTTCCCTCTGATTTGCAAAAGCAAGTGGGGGATTTGTTATTAATTCTTGTTGTGGCTACAGAGAAGGCACCACTAACGATTGCTAAGCCATTAGCCGGATTGGTATTAATCAGAAGTGTCCCATGAGTCGTATTGGTTGGAGAGACCTGGATGTTTTTCAGTAAAGGGGCTTTGTGGAATCAAATGAGAATTGATTGATGATCCCAGAGTACGTGTATCCAACTAAAGAACCAGCCACATTCCGGGTATCCCAGTTCCATGCAGCCACTGTCCTCTCTGCATGCAAAGAAGGCAAGTTGGTTTAACTGACCCATCACAAAGGTAGTCTGTGCTTTGACTTACTCCTCTTCCGCGGGACAGGAAAGAGAGAGACAGAGACAGAGACAGAGACAGAGACAGAGACATTAACCGGTGCACAGAAGATAAATAAGTGATAGCTTTGGCATCCAGCGCACTTTCAAGGGATATTTTTGGAAGAGCTAAGCACCAAGCCTCACAGAGTTATCGCCAATGGCTCCCATGGACAGCATGTCCCACATGTTTGAGGCAGGTGTCCAGGAGCATAGTCTTCAGCCAAGGCACAGAAACAAAGTCAAGGAGTCCACTGGGGGATTACGTCCATGACCTTGGTGTCATTGGCACCAGGCTCTAATTAACTGAGCTAACCAGACACAGATGCTCTGAACAGCTGAACTAACTCTCTATAGAAAAAGCCAAGACAAAAAAGAATTCCTCACAGTTTTCAAATTCCATTATTTCCTAGGCAACCTTCTTAAACGTGTTTGCCGGATGGTTGTCCTGAAAAAGGCATGACAATGTCTAGGCCATCAAAATAACTTAGATATCTGGGCAACTACCCAGATTATTAAGTAGCAATTACACTGAATATCGTGAAAAAAAAAAAAAAAATGGAAAGGTCTTCCCAGTAACTTAACCCCAACTGATTTGTTGTTCTCCACACTGCCCAAATATAGATGGTGAAAATTCAGAAGAGACCGAGGCAAAATATGGTTATAAGGCCTCCTCTGGTCCTAACTTCCTACAGTCAGTCTTCCCTCTATGAACTCTACAAGACAGAGTTTAGTTTTTTTCTGGTTGGTTACATCCCGTTTTAAAGAAAGGACTTGAGGAAACTTATGGAAATACATCAAATAATAGATGGAAATATATACACCAAAACTACCGTGTGAAATGTAAATAACTGGGGAAAATCAGTGGAGTAACAAACAAGCGTAGGAAAAATAAAATCATATCAGGAATAGGATTAGTATGCGTAATAGAAACCACGAGGTCCTGCAGAGTTGCCCAAGGTGTTTTCAGAATTGGTTGTTCAATTGAATTAAGAACCACAATATTCATAAAAGACAAATATTCATTCCCCGGAAACTGCATAGTGATTCCTGGTACAAATGCCTCAAATCAAGGTAAGCCAGTGTTTCTAATAAAAGGAGTGGGTACCTCCTACCCACCCACCTCCTACCCTGGTAGAAAGACCAGATAAGATCTCTACCCTTGACATCCCTAGGAGGGACGTAAGAATGAATGCTTTGCGGCTCGCTTTTAGTGTTAACGATACAGGGATATAACACTGTTCATTCCACTTACTGACACTTGACCTGTACTACTTGGGTTGTAGACTAAGTTTTCTTGTGCCCAGGTCTTGACCCTTTAGCTTAATTCTGTCTCCCCGTAGAGCAAAGGTTAAATTCTATCCCTTTACATTACCTGAACCATACAGCACAGACCATTGAATACAGAAGGTTTCTCAAAAATGTGAGATTAATCAAGTTACGCACCATGATGATCCATCATGATCGATGAGACATCTATCATTTTGTCTGCTCAGTACCTCCCAATTTTTGTATTCAACACCACAGGCTCTTATTTACGTGATTTCAATGGGTAGCGGCAGCCATGTTCAAATGTTGAGACCCCAAACCCTTAACCAAATCCAGTGATTTGGGAGAGGGCACTAATCTCAGCTGCACATGCCAGAATCTTTACCTTTGGGAATTTGGAACTGAGGCTAAGCTAGTCTGGTTTGACTCCACTCTTCAATAACGAGTCATAATATCAGGCACTGTTGATATTATTGAGGAAATTGTTATGCTCTGAAGATACGTAACTAGAGAGAAGAAAGACTCACAAATGCAGGGAAAAGGAAGAAATGAGAGGCAGAGAGAGAAAAACTTGGCCATTTATACTCAGTGCTTTCTTCCCTGAATAAAGCCCCTTGGTTCCATTAGATATGTGTGTATCCATATGATAAATATATTTTTTTGTTTCAGCTCATTTATGGTGTTTCTGCTGTTCTCTACCAGAAGTGTTGACTAATACAGTGAATCATAGCAATCTAATTTGCAAATGATATTCATTCGTTCATAAAATAAATATTTATTGAGCACATACTATGTGCCAGGCAATATTCTAGGAGTTTGAGGTGCATCATGGAACAAAACAAAGATTTCTGCCCTGTTCTATGTCATACTAACCCTCCCTATGCTTTTCACAAAGAACTGGGTGACATTTATTGAGAAGACAGTATCCGGGTGTATTAGTATAGCTGTTTTCAAACACTAGAAAGCTAAACAGATGATAAAGAGACTTGACCTAAAAGGATCAAGGAGGGAGAATCTACCAAAACGTCTAGAGTTTGATCTAAAGCAGAACATTCAAAGTCGTCTAAAATCGTGCTTCTCAAACTTCAGTACGCATGATAACCACTTGGAGACTTTTGTTAAAATACAGCCTGACCCACTCCCTGAGATTCTCATTCAACAGATGGTGGGTGGGGGGCTAAGAATTTGCATTTCTAACACTATCCTAGGTGATGGAAGATATTGTAGATCCACTCGCCAAGCATCAGTGGTCTACAAAATACATCAGCCTGGCTTCACACGTGAATTCTACCAAACGTGTAAAGAATTAACACCGGTCCTTCACAAAAGCTTCCAACAAATAAAAGAAGAATGGACTTCCAAATGCCCATCAGGGACGAATGGTTAAAGGAAGTGTGGTATTCCCATACTATGGAATATTATTTAACCTTGAAAAGAAATGAAGTACCAATACATGCCGTAACGTGGAAGAACCTCGAAAACATTATGCTAAGTGAGAGGAGTCAGTCACAAAAGGCCACATACTGTACGATTCCATGTATGTGACATGTGTAGTATAGGCAAATGTGTAGAAACAGAAGACAGATTAGTCAGAGTAGGGGAAGAGTGAGGGATGGGGAAATACAGCTAACGAGTTTCTTCGGAGTGATGAACACGTCCTGAAATTAGATAGTCCAGGTGGTCGTGTAACTTTCTAAATATACTAAAGCCCGCTGAATTGTATATGTCTAAAGAGCATGTGAATCGTATCTCAATAAAGTTATTATTAAAATCTAAAAAATGGCATGCCTGAGCCACCTTGGGGTTGACCGTGGACTAGCATGCCCAGCAGACTAGCGGTTACTAGAGTGGCCGAAACCTAACGGGAGAGTCCTTGGGATGGATGTTGAAGAAACAGAATATAATCTAGAATCTTACCTTCTAAAATCACTTTAATCCTGAATAAAGGTCACTGAGGAGATGGTGATTTTAAGATTATGCTTATGTTTCGGTATCACAGGCAACTAACACATATCACGTGTTTATCTCATGAATTCCGTGGGTGACAGAAACTAGCATTTTCCTACTCTTGATGTTACTCATAAGCAATTAATGACCTCCCTAATATGTACAGGGTGGAAAATATAAATAAGGCTTCTATATGGCTCCTAGCGAATTGAACTTCTAATATAACAGGTTAACTTCAGTGCCTCACATATAGATCAGTACCTAGGAAGGAACCATGGGAACATAGCACGTTAACACTCTTGTGTGCTAAGAAGCAAATGCTGTATCCCAGAGAAGTACCGATGTGAAGAAAGGAGCACAGCCACTGGTTACAATTATGGACTCTGGAACCAGACTCCTTGCATATTAAACTGGGCTCTGCCACTTACTTCCCGTGTGATCTTTTCCATTTGGTTAACCTATTAGCAATTCTCAATTCTCTCATCTGCCAAATGGAAATAATAATAATACCTACCTACAATGGAGATTTGTCACGATGATTCAATGACTTCACATTTGAAAAACACTGGGAGCAGATGCCTAACACATAGCAAAGCACCGTATGATGGCTTGTCAGTAAATCCCTGGGGTCCAATTTGGATAATTTTTTCCATAAGGATGTCTATTTGGGAAGTAGATGCTTTCACAAATGGGGTGGCCCTTCTAAATTGTCCCCCTTTCTTGGGTGATTTCTATTGAGTGACTCACGTAGACAAACTCTTAATTAGGCTAGTCTCTATTTAAGATTTAACAGAAGAGTGGAACTCGAAAATTGATTTTGATATATAGGAATATAATCATTGGTGCACTGATTGCCTTATGAAATATATTTAACACTGTGTGCTAGCTCTTAAAGAGCTAAGAAAGAATACGAGGGATTTGTCTTTTCTCTGATGTAACTTCCAAACTTTTTCTCACCATAAAAATATGGCTTAAGATTTATGTGTACTAAACTCTCATTCATTTAATCTTCAGATAGGCACTAATCTCCATTTTACAGATGAGAAAGCCTAGTCCCGGGGGATTGAAGTGACTTCTGTGAGGCCACACAGCTAGCAAAGGGGGTAGAGACAGAATTTAAATCCGGGGCAGTATGACTTTAATATGAATGCTCTTTGCATTCTCCTACATTCCCTACTGCACCTACAGTGACCTATCATACAGATATTGCTGCCTTTTAATTCATTTATTGCTATTTTCATGGTGGACAAATTCTTGGTTGTGAGTTCCCTAAAATATCTCGTTGATTTGTCTCCTTCAAGCTACAGCAAGGAAAACAAAATGAAACGAAACATGGTAGGCAGGCTGCAAAGTCATGCTCTAAAATTAGTCACCCCCGTGTGCCAGGCAAAGAGAAAAGATAACAGCAGATCCCAGGGTTGTCTTCTGAAGCTTTTGCAAACCAACCAGCAAGGGGCCCTGCCTAGCAGCTCACTTCTCTTGACTGCTTTTGGGAACCAGCTCGATCCTTGTCAAGCCTGAGTGATTGACCCCAGGTCATTCATTCGCCTCTCTTCCAGGATGCGAGGGCCCTCTTGCCTTATCCAGAGACATTAAAGAAGGCTGCTTGACGTTGGACATCAAATTGATTTCATGCCAAGATCTCACTCAACCACGGGTGACAACCATTGACGTGTCAAAGCCTTACAAGAAAAATAAACATGTCTGATGCAAAGAGTCCTTTGTTTTTGATGCCAGGTTGAATTATGCACCTTCTCTCAGATCTGACACTGGCTGCGACTGTTTGCTAGGAGGCAGAGTGGAGGCATGTAGGGTCTCAAATTGGAATGTCAGAGAAGGGCAAAGGACAGCTGATTCAAAGGTGGCTGTGAATTTAGTGCTGGAGGAGAACCCTCTTTCTCTCATCCTCCTTTTCCAGTTTAACTCTACGGAACCCAACTCGTCATTCTCTAGCTCCTGGTTCCGAATGCTTGAAGTTACTGACTTGTCTGTTCTCCCCAGAGAGCAAAGTCTGCTATTTAGCAAGGGCTTAAAACCATAGCACTACTCCTCTTTCTAGCCGCGTCTGCTCAAGGTGACATATGTCTTAGGACAAGCATTCCTAGCAGGCCTCCCAGCTGTTTTGGCTTGGCCAAAAGTGGGGGGCTGCCCACAGTACCGCCTTTGTGGCTGTCTCTTCTCCTTCCTAGCCTGAGGGATGCATAATCGCTTCTCTGATGTTTCCTAGCTTAGTGGTTTCCCTGAAATCTTTTCATCCAGCTGTGTTTACTCTTTTTTTTTTTTTTGTATTCTGTCTGTAGAAGACTGAGAATTTGCATAATTAAGAATGACCTCAGCAATCTCTGCTGATGCCTCCACTAAAACCTCTGACTATCCCTGTTAACTAATTACATCTATCATTGTGTCAGACAGGTAAAAGACTCCTTCAGTCTGTTGAGACAACATTATTCACCTGGGATTATCAAAGGTTTCAATTCTGGCCATTAGCTGAAATTGCTTGGGTCATTCATTATGGCAAATTCTGCATCCTTTCCAGACAGAGCAAAGTAAATGCAGAATCAGGAATAGATTAAATAGCCATGTATCAGGAGCCTAATTCAGAACCTCAGCCCCTTCTTCTTCCTTACAGCTCAAGGATGAAAAATGAACAGAAAAACCTTGTTGTCCTCGCCTTAAAGCAGTGCATTTGAGGGTTTTTACTTCAAACTTTGGAAAGGTCTATCGCTTCCCCCAAATTTCCAGCCTGTTAAGTGTATGATTTAACAAAGCAGTAAAGAAAAAAAAGTCCTTAAACTTGAAATCAAATCCCAAAGTGGGCTGACACCCCAAACTCCCCATTCTCAGCATCTCAGGTCCCCGCCACTAACCATGGGTTGTGGATAAGGTCTTGGGTCGCTATGAGGGCAGTGTTCCAGTTAACATTATTCCACCTGAACTGAAAACAGAACAAGGGGAGACAGATTAAAGGTTGAGCCTAGACACGAACAAGGAATGGGAGATGATAAAAATATCTCTGGAGGACTTGAAATGGAGACACAATCATCGTTGGGTTGAGTAGTTGGCAGCTAAACCAGGCAGTGCCTTCATTTCCTTCTGTGGGCACCTGCCATTTGCTGGGCACGTCGTTTCGTCTGTCCCGCCCTCGCCCAGAATTCAGCATTTTTGTCACCAGTCAAGGAACGTATTTTTATGTTGATTTAGAGTCCGTTACGTACGAAAACTAAAAAATGAGCTGGGTAAAAGGATGCCAAGTAGTACATGCAAACATGAGTAGTTGATGTTCACGTTGGAAAGACAAGTCAGAGAATAATAAAGAGTAACTAGCAATGTAAGATATCTAGCAGTATTATTTGTTAATCGTGTGAGAGTATGGTTTCTTAGAAAAAGCTCTATATCCAATCATAATGTCCAATTTATGTCTTTTCAGATACATTTTCATGTCATGCGCAGGGGTACTACACGCATTAAATGTGTGCCTGCCTTGCAGAAGGCGTGAGCGGAGAGATCATAAACTAAATCATCGGAGAACCCAAAACATTGGTTAGTGGAGACATCTATGTAAGTGACTAAGATCTATTTTTTCTTCAGTTTGGGGAAATCCGAGATGAGTTTTATTTATTTATTTTTTGTTGTTGTTGTTTTCCTGATGTTCAAGGAATTTTCTTGTCCAAGGAAGAAAAGAATATGGAAATTTGAGGTGAAGAGGACGCTTCTTTATAGTCATTCATGAACAAATATGTATTTGTTTTGAATCTTCATTCATAATAGAAATCTGAATTCTGATTATGTATCAGGCGGTGAACAACATCCTAGGGATATAGCAGTGAATAACACAGGCAACAATTTCTACCCTCGTGGAACTTATTTTTCGTTGTGGTGAAGCAGATGTCAAACCTTAACCATAATAAACTAAATGTAATATAGACTATATATATATTAGAGGCTTCATTAAGATGATGACATTTGGTCAAAGGCTTGAATGAATGTCAGGATGTGGACCACATGGATATCTGGAGGAAGAATATTTCTGGCAGAGGGAACAAAAGTCCTGAGGTAGGAATGTGGCTGGCCTATCCAAGAACTAGCAAGTAGAGACCTGGACAGTCAAGATAGAGGAGGGAGGGGAAGAATTGTAGTAAGACATAAAGTCAAGAGGTAAGTAGGAGAGTCAGACCACGTAAGTCCTTTTAAGCCATTGTAAGAACTTCGGCTTTTACTCTGAGCAAAATGAGAAGATATTGCTAGGTCCTGAGCAAAGGAGTAAAATGCTCTCACTTTCACTATTAAAGATGTACTCTGGGCATCTCTTGAGAGTAGCTTGCATGGGGGAATACAGAGTGGTAACCAGAAAAGCAAGGAGATTACTGTGGAGGGTATTCAGTCTTGCAGGTGAGATATGGCTCTGGTTTGAATCAAGGCGGAAGTATAGCAGAGGGGAGATACAGTTGGGTCACCAATACTTTCTGAAGAGAGCGTCAGCAAGATTTGCTTACAAACCAAATGAAGAGTAAGAGAAAAAGAAAGAAGCCAACGATGACCCCAAGTCTTGTTATGAGCGACCAGAAGCATGGAGATGCCATGAACTGAGGCAAGAAAAGCCACAGATGGAACAGATTTTGGGGGGGGGTGAATCAAACTTGGGCTTGGGATCTGTTATACTCGACGTTTCTCTTAGACACATAGGTGAAGAAGTTGAGTAGGCATTTAGATACTCTAACGTTCTACGCTGACGACAAGGAAGGTTGGAAACGGTCAGTGTGTAGGTGTTCTTTAAGACCATCACGCTTGGTGAGATAACCAAAGGGAGTGAGTGTCTACAGAGGATAGAAGAACCCAACGGTTGCGGCCTTGGGCCCTGCCACTTTAGGAGGGGGTGGAGAAGAAGAGAAATCAGAAAAGGAGACTAAGACATCCAATGAGTAGAGTGTTACAATAGTGCATTGAAGAAAGTATTTTAAGCAGGAAGCAATGAGCAGCTGTGTAAAAGCTGGGCAGGCAAGACAAGGCCTGAGACTTGGCCATGAGTCCAGCAAGGGGAGGCAACTAGTGGGTGGCAAATGCAGTTTCAGTGCATATACAAAGTTTGTATAATGAAGAGTTGATGTAATAGACAATGGGCGTTGTGGTGGCATCAGAGATGGAAAGAACAGAAACCTTTTGTTATACAATGAAAGGGGGTAAAGAAACCCCACAAAAGCAAAAGTATGGCTTCATGAGTTGTGCTAAGGTGACCATCCTTTTAACCACAACCCACGGCAAGAAAGTGAACTTCGCCAGCCACCCGAAAAACATTTCCACATGTCACAATCTTATTTCCCTCCTAAGCCAACACCCACCATCCTGAGTTTTGTACTAATCGCCTTCTTTTTTTTTATTTTATTTTATTTTTGAGACAGAGAGAGACAGAGCATGAATTGGGGAGGGGCAGAGAGAGAGGGAGACACAGAATTGGAAGCAGGCTCCAGGCTCTGAGCCATCAGCCCAGAGCCCGACGCGGGGCTCGAACTCGCGGACCATGAGATCGTGACCTGAGCCAAAGTCAGACGCTTAACCGACTGAGCCAGTCAGGCGCCCCTAATCGCCTTCTTAAGTTTCTTTATGGCTTTATCAGTGCGTGAGACTGATATATAGGCCCCAGGTTCCCAGCACAGAGCTCCTAAAACCCCTTTAAATTCCTAATGATAAGAATATTAGGAGTACCTTTGTTCTAGTGAGGCAATCATGGCAGAGTCCCTGGATGGCTTCTGGATGGGAGGCTGGTCACCAGAAAGACCAAGCCATGCATGGAAGCTTGAGATTTTCAGCAACCACCCTCCTGCTTCTCTTGAGAGGGAAGAGAGGCTGGAAATGGAGTTAATAATGGGTTATGCCTACATGAAGAAGCTTCCATAAACATCCCAATAGATGGATAGTCACGGGTACCTTAAAACCTTTATGGAAAACGAAATTCTGTCAGCCTCAAATCTCTCCATGTTTCTCACAAATTGAGTCTTCACTATGTACCAATGAAGAGGCCTTATCATCCGCTCGCACATTAGTGCTCACCCTTGGTATCTAGTCGTTCTGTTTCATGCACAATCCTTGGGACTACCTGTGGAGGCTTTGTACTGTGACACATTAGCTACACTGGAACATTTCCCAGAATTCCCTCCCTGTATGGTTGCTGGCTAGTGTTGGTCCTAGAGAATCATGAGATTCAGGTGGAAATGGAGGAGTAATCGTTCTTACTCTTTGAAGGTCTATGCCGCACTTCAGACTCTGGGACATCTCTCGCCTATTGTCGCTGACCCGTGGGCTCCCCTTCCGGACGTGGGCAGCTCCTGAACCTGCAGCTTCTCAAGAAGTAGCCAGATGATCTTATTTCATTTCTCCAAGTCTTGAGCCAAGGGCCTACACGTCTCCGGGGTCAAGGGCACAGGCGTCTCCTCTTGGGCAGCCGTGACTTCAAGGCTGGCGGTAGCAGGAAGCAGAGGGGGATTCCAGGTTGTCCTTGTGGACTGCAGTTTGTCCCTGTTTTCCACCTTCCGCTTTCCATCCTGACTCCTGATCTAGCCGATCTACAGCAACTTTAGGGTCAATAGCAGACGCAGGGCCGCAGACTCCTCGGCCAGCTCCTGACCGCTAATCCTTAGAATAGCCCTCTTCTCCTGTATCATTCAGCAGTCTTGCTTTTCTCCTCAAACTCTGACTGATACACTGGCTGTTGCCCATTCTTCTAACTCTGCTCTCTTTGCAGCACACCAGCCCCACTGGCCTCCAATAAGGTTAGCCCCGTCCAAATTGTCAAGGGCTCCTTATTGCAGCCAACAAAATGTGAAAGACAGCTGGTCTCCCCAGTACTCTCGTTCTGTGACAGCAAGAGGCCAGGGCCTTTGTCCCTGAGGATGTTTCTTTCCTCGGCTGAATCAAACTTGCGATTCCTAATATCAGAACAATGTGGTTGCCATGCTGGAGCCCGAGATGAAATGCTTTTTATAAGAGCTAATCAGATTGTACATTAATGAGAGAAATATGAGGCTAATCAACACCACAGAAGGTCTCTAGGCTCAGGCCTATTAAACTTCATAAAAAATTAATGACTGAAAGAGCAGACTCTTTTGTAAGGGGTCTCTTGTGGTTGGATAAGGGCCTGAAGTCCCATTCACCTCTCATTACGTCGAATTAGCCTCACTTTCCAACCCAAAATATAATCCATCAAGTGGCATTTTCCACTGGGTGTTAGACGGCTAGTGTTTGAAAACACTTGTAAAATATTTATTGCTTTTTCTCCGTCCCTTTCTTCCCTTCATCCCCCTCCTCCTTCCCCTCTCAGCCAACCCCCTCTCACCTCGCTCACTATGGCTTTTCCCATTTTAATTAAAGAGATTTGTACTCCTAAAGCCTTCTGGGAAATGTCTTCGATGATTGTGGTTTGTAGATGCTTCTGGAGCTGCCTGGCAGGAAACCCCTAGCCCTTTGCTCAAAGCATGTTCGGCGTCTGCTTGCAGAAGCCAAGAAGGGTGAGGAGAGGATTTAGACCAACTGGGTTGAAAAATAATCCTAGCACTCCCCTTCTTGAACTCAGGTGCACTTTTTGTGTATGTGAACGGTGGCTGTAATTATTGAATAGGTTCAGCACATAAGACATTTATCTACAAAGTTGGTGGCCTCAACTCCAATTAAATCCAAATGCCCACCTCCCTCTCCTGCTACCTTCGCCCCAAACTATAACTCACCTTAGTCTGGTTGTTGTTGGAGGTCAGAGAATCAACTCCATTATTCGCCCAGCAGGATACAACAGGCAGCCCTTGGCTCTCGGAGTGAGCAAGCAGGTAATTATACATAGTGGAATGAGGAGGGGTCTTCTCCGTGGGCTCGAACCATAAAATGGACCATTAGAGTCATTCCTTTAAATACTGAAATCTTTCCCCCTTGAAGGAGCTCTTGTAAAAATGGCACTGCCATTGGGAGGCATCCCACCTTAAGGGGTTATTATGTAATGCCACACGACCCTGTTCCTGAAGGACTAACCAAGACAGAGCCCCAGGGAAAGTCTGAGAACTCTGGGGAGAGGTGTGTTCGTCAGGGACAATGGAATGAGTAGAAGGGAAATTAAGTGGAAAGTGGAAGCAAGTCAAAGAAAATCTTCTCTCCAATTTTGGCTGGAAAGCCACCTCTGGCTTTGCAGCTTCCAAACGACCTCCTCCGTCAACCTCCAGGCCATGTCAATAGCCTGCCCAGAACCCCCCATCAGGCTTTTTCATCTTGTTTCCTCTTCTGAAGCTTCTACACTTGAACACAGCCCTGGGGACTTTTGTAATACAAGCTATTAACAGAGCCCTGAAGCATGTGCCAAAAGAGGTGTGAAAAGGGAGGTCAGGCTATGCTGTGTCAGGATGTGTTTCCCCGGTGGGGGCGTCAGCTCATATATCTGCTTCTCTGCTGACATGTGCAGGGGGTCAGAAGCAAGGGCAGTTCAGCACATGGGTTCATGCCAGGATCCAGGAAATGTTGGTTAACACTAAAGTTCAGAACGTCTCTCCAAGGAGCTCTGGAAATCAACTGGATACGCCAATAGATGGGATAGACAAGCTAGTACGACAGCCCCCAACACTATGCTTAACTGTTTTGTTTGCCATTTAAAGTGTTTTGTAATCAAAGCTTATTCGTGAAGTACAAAAATGCCCTATTAACCCAAGGGTCAGCCTTCTAGCAACCAAAATCAGTCGGAATATAGCTGAAAAAACAGAAACTATGTAGAAAAGGGTGAGTAGTCCATACACTACTCTTTACAGAAGAGACGTAGGGCTGCCTTCAGAGGACTGACTCAAAGATCACGTAACAAGCTTCTACAATCCGATTTCCTCCAGCGATATTTAATTCCTTTCAAGCCACAGCCTATGACAGATGTAAAGTGGTTAGATTTGGAAAGTAGGAGGCTCCTAGAAGCCAAAACATTATGAAATGACATCTGAAAGGAGTAAAGGAGGCTCAGGGAGAATCCTCAAGCTTTGGGCTTATAAGTTAAGTGTAAGGGTAATTAAGGGAAAAGATCACCTACGCCCTGTCTCCTTGTTCAAGAACACAGTGGTCCAACGATACTGAATTTCTCCAAATCTAAGTCGCTTACTCCCTGTCTGATGTCAAATGCCAAGTTAAATTTGTGAACTCAGAACTTAAGGCCATTCCTAAAATCCTGTCTCAGCATACATCCTATGAACAATATTTTTTAAGTTACCATTTGTAAAGCACGTACAAAATGCCCATCACTGGGCTGAATACCTGACATACGTTATCTCATAGAATCCTCACAATAACGATGTAAGCCATATAGTTTATATTCTTTTTAAATGCATTGGGATAATACTTGCAAGAATTAAGTGACTTCTCCAAGGTCTTTCTTTCAAAAGTAGTAGAATTTTGAGCTAAGTCCAGATCGTTTTACATCTCAAAATTGGGACGTTAGCCTCAATAGAAGTTTATAGGCCAGTGCCATGTCAAATCCACATAGAAAAATAAAGACTTTTTTTTCCTCACTCTCTTTAAAGTAGCCACAGACATATTTTTGAGTATGTTATATAGGATGTTTATATCACTGTGGTGGCTATATTCTAAAAATGCTCCAATGAACCGCATCCCTGATATTTGAGCCCTTGTACGGTCTCCCCTCTGACTCAATCACAGCCCTTTGACTCACTGGAATCAACAGGATGCAGAACCACATACTAGGGAACCACTTTCATAGAACAGGTTTGGACCCTAATCAAGGAACTGGCAACATGGGTCCAGCTGTGACTCAGGAACTACAAAGTGTTGCCTGCTTCTTCCTCCATTTTGATAGGGGATATCTACTGTGGTTATCTAAGCATTGTCTCACCACTGGGGGTGGGGAGGGAGGACAGATAGTTCTCTTTAGTTTTTAGATCATCAGCTTGGGAAGAAGCTTACTCAAGGAGCCTCAGCCTCATCAACACATGGACCTGATTTAGATACTGAGATTCCGGACCTCAAGCTTGAGCCTAAGGTTATAGCATGACTAGACTTTGGAGGTATTGGAAAGCGAAAGGAGTATATTTTCAAGAGATTTCAGAGGGTTCTCAGGGGGTTGCAGTGTAGCTTTTTAGGATAAAGTCTTGCATAGCTCCAAAAGTCAGGAAATGTCTTGAAGAAGAATCTGACCAAGTATCCCAGGCCCTTCAGATCGTCAATTTACCGCCCCACCCCACCCCATATCTACATAGCACCTAAATATCTGATGTTTTTCCTGTCTCCCAGCAGTGACTTAATGCCTAGAACCACATGAGTTACTTAGCATGCCCAGATTCAACAAATACCCCAAGGAAAAAGCAGATTTTTATCATCAACTCACTTTTTTATAGTTTTCTCCTCTTGAAATTTAACTACTATGATCTGAATGGCTCCAATGTCTCCATACACCATCACACAGATGATTTTAGTTTTTTGTCTGGCTGGGTTTTTGTTTTTTGTTTTTATTTGCTCAGCTGTAGCATTGGTCTCTGCAAACTACAGCCTACCAAAAGCAGCAATTGTCTTGACCATCCAATCCAAAGTTGCTGAGGCCATTATAATTCTCTATGACCTATTGTCCCTATAGAGCTTAAAACTGGCGGGGTGGCTGGGTGGCTCAGTTGGTTAAGCATCCGACTTTGGCTCAGGTCATGATCTCACTGTTTGTGGGTTTGAGCCCCACATTGGGCTCTGTGCTGACAGCTCAGAGCCTGGAGCCTGCTTCGGATTCTGTGTCTCCCTCTCTCTCTGTCCCTTCCCCTCTCATGCTCTGTCTCTCTCTCTCTCTCAAAAATAAATAAACATTAAAAAAAAAAGAACTTAAAACTGTCTTAAATGATCTTGTCTGATGTTTTTTCTTGTTTTCTCATTTTGGGAAATGTAACTCTCTATTTTTTAAAAACACATCTTGTCTTTTGTTGCTGTTAACTGCTGAATATTCAGATGGCAAGAGAACCTTGCACCTAATAGGTTCGCAAGAAATAGCTATTGAATTAATAAGTGCTGAAGGAAAGAGACACAGAGGCTCTCAAATCAAGAGCTCTGCTTTTTTATTAGTTTGAATTCTCCCTATGTCCTAAAATAAAGTTCTGTACCCAAAGAGGTATAAAATACATTTCAAATAATTTGTGCCGAAGGAATTATAAACAAGGGTAATTGTATCAGACAAAAACAAATTCTTCTTCATTGGATACCCTATTTATTCAATAATTCGTCTTAGAATCAAATAACATTGCTCTGTAACTTGTTTTTCAGATTTCCTTTATGCTTTGCTGTGGTTTTTTGAGATTTGTTTTTGTTTTTGTTTTCGTTTTTTTGTCGTCTGTGATCTCATTGCCGCTAGGAAAAAAACATGGTAAAAAAGGCAGCCTCATCTGTGCTCAGAAGAACTAGTTATATAGTTCAGTTCGATTTTCATCCAAAAAGGTTGAAAATCAGATGTTTTGTTTCGGTCTTATTTATTTAATCGTAAATAAAAATTGTATATGTTTAAGGTGTACAACATTATCATAATCAAGTTAATTAGCAGATCTTCTCCTTACCGACTATCTTTTTGTGCGTGCGCTAAGAACACCTGAAATCTCCTCTTAGAAATTTCCAGTTTTCATACTGTTTTATTACCTATTATCATCACGCCGTACTTTAGATCTCTAGGCTTATTCATCTTACATAACTGCAGGAAATTTAATGATTTTGGAACTCTTCTATCCACCTAACTTCTCATTTCTGTGTTACCTGTGCTCACAGAATTTTCTGCTAGCCCTTCTTGGCTTCATCCATCATAAGTAATACTCACAACTGATCATCAATAATATTATAAAGAGAAACCCGAATCACCAGTATGATGGATGAAACAATTTCTGCAAACTGAAGTCAATATTAGTCAGCCTTCTGTCATTTTTTTCTGGTGACCAAAGAAGCTGCAAGGCCTGGAAGATGGTTTCCAAGACTTATAGAACGCCGACGGCCATGAGTTTCTCCATTTAAAGATCAATAATTGACTTGCAATGAATTCTGATCTTAATTCCGCATGGCATTCAAATTCAAGAATTAATTTGCTGTGTCGAAAATGAGATGGCTTGTTGCAGACCACTGGCCACGTGTCTTACGGCTGTAACACAAAGACAATAAAACAGCTCAAGACATGATTTTGTAGTGTTTCTGCTGAGAAGTGCTTAATCTTTGCATCATCTACTCTGGCTTCTCCAAGAACAATCTCTTGGGGAAATTCCATAGACCTAAGTGCGGCTCCTTTGATATCCCAGTGAGCTGGGAGACAGCAGTGTGACTGCAGTATTTCACTTGCAACTCTTCCTAAAAAATTAATTTCATTAGTTGCCGAACAGCGGAAGCCAATAAACACTCTTTGCCTCCAACTAGGCCTCATTGAATTGAGGAACAGTTTCTTTTTTGTGTGAATCTCCATAATCATCAATAGGAGCCATCCCCAGGCTCTATTATGTCAGGACAAGAAAGAGGGAAAAGTTGAGGAGATACCAGTTGGAGACGTAAACTGATGGTCTCACTCTAGTCTCTGAACCAGACTCTGCTTTCCAAAAAATGCCTTTTCTCTTCCTCACAATCCAGGCCTTAGATTAGAAGCCCTTGGGAAACAATTCCATCGCACTGCCGAGAAGTTTCCATCAACAGAGGTGCCAGGATGAGTGCTGGCATTAGGCATATGGGTGACATAGCTTCCTGTGCTTAGGTCATTACTAAAAGGAAAAATGTTGGGCTTTGCTGACCAGATGTCAGGATTTCTTTAAGCCACTACACATTTCATTGGTATATGACTCACATTTCAGGAAAGCTGGAGTCTTACCAATGAGATTGAAAGGGCCTGTTGATTATCTGCCACATTTCTCTTTACAGAGGGCCAATGCTGCGAGGAAAAGAACAATGATCCATCTTAGGTCTGGGTACCAGTGGCCTAAAAGAGGAGACTGCATCCAAAGGTGGAAACATTTGCATTTAACTTCTGATGTTCTTAAGGATCGTAGTACAAGATCATTGTGAATCCATGGCCTAGAAAATGTGCCAATATTGAGAGTTGGTAGAGACAGTGAGTGGAGGACATCACACCCGGGTGACGGCAGGAGAGTCCACTGGGCTTGATCATCAGCGGTAAAGACTTCATCCTGCTCAGTAGTCTGTAGCATGATACTCATCCGTGGCTTGGCAAAATTAAAAATTTCTCTTTGAGACTTGGAGATTGGTTGTGAACGTTCAAAACTAAGATTTAAAAATACAGAATGCCGGGGCGCCTGGGTGGCGCAGTCGGTTAAGCGTCCGACTTCAACCAGGTCACGATCTCGCGGTCCGTGAGTTCGAGCCCCGCGTCAGGCTCGGGGCTGATGGCTCAGAGCCTGGAGCCTGTTTCCGATTCTGTGTCTCCCTCTCTCTCTGCCCCTCCCCCGTTCATACTCTGTCTCTCTCTGTCCCAAAAATAAATAAACATTGAAAAAAAAAAATTAAAAAAAAAAAAAATAAATAAAAATAAAAATACAGAATGCCAAAGATCTTTGAGTACGCTAAGGAAAACTAAGATGTCAACTGGCATTATATAAAAAAAGAAGGGATTAAAATAAGCTTAGGAGGGGCGCCTGGGTGGCACAGTCGGTTAAGCGTCCGACTTCAGCCAGGTCACGATCTCGCGGTCCGTGAGTTCGAGCCCCGCGTCGGGCTCTGGGCTGATGGCTCAGAGCCTGGAGCCTTTTTCTGATTCTGTGTCTCCCTCTCTCTCTGACCCTCCCCCGTTCATGTTCTGTCTCTCTCTGTCCCAAAAATAAATAAACGTTGAAAAAAAAATTAAAAAAAAAAAATAATAAGCTTAGGAAATTCTGTATTAAACAAGTCCAAAGCCTTCTTTACTCTAGGACATTGTGGGCCTTTAAATTACTAAAATATCATATAAACTTTCAATTCATACAGAAAATGACTGAAAATAGATATATGTATTCTTGTCAGCATATATTATATTGATATCATATACACATTGATATCATGTATACATATCATGTATACATATGGAGACTGTGTGTGTGTGTGTGTGTGTGTGTGTGTGTATCTCCAAGAAAATCTTAGTGAATGATAAATATGGAATTTGTTTAAAAGAGGGTGTAGCATTTCACAAAGTTGGGAATCCTAGAGACGAATCACATGTTAGAGGGTATAGAAAGCTGGAAAAAAAGAAAACTGGAATTTTCCAGTTTCTTTTTACATGTTAAAAAAATCCCTAAAGTTAAATGATTTATCCAAGGATTTTCAGCTACTTGGTAGCACAGCTGAGAATCAGGTTCTCCTATATCATATTGATTTTTAAGTTGTATTCAAAATTTAATTTAGTTTAGTATTTAGTAAGCAGCTAACATGTGCCTCATAAGATATCAGAGAAGTCTGTGCCATGGTCATTAGATTTACAATGTTTACGATCTCCTTTTTTTTAGACAGGCTGGCTTCCAGAAGCAAGAAGGCTCACAGGTTTCAAGCAACTTGACTATATATCTTGCAAGTCAGAGCCCAAGAATTTGGCCCAAAGCCCACACATTACTTTATTCTACACCAAGGTGCAAATGGTCAGGATTTTGCCTTAGGCATCTGTGCATTTGGAATAACTAGAACAGCATCAGGCATCTTACTGAAGTTCAGTTAGAATTTAAATTAATAATGAAGTGAATCCAGGGGTGCCTGGGTGACTCAGCCGGTTAAGTGTCCCACCTCAACTCAGGTCATGATCTCACAGTTCGTGGGTTGGAGCCCCGCATCGGGCTCTGTGCTGACCGCTTGTTCAGAGCCTGGAGCCTGCTTCGGATTCTGCGTCTCCCTCTGTTGCCCCTCCCCCGCTTGCATTCTGTCTCTCAAATAAATGAACATTAAAAAAAAGAAGAAGAAGAAAGGAAAGGAAGGAGATGCTGAAAGGAGATGAAGCACATTGCCTTACCTAGAAATTGCCTAATAAAAGTAGAATGCTTAGGCTTCTGTGGGCAACACACACACACACACACACACACGCACTCAGAAGCTCAAACAATTCAATTGAGCCATGCAAATAACACTGAACCTGAATCTGGAGAAAACCAGGTATGAAGCTTAAACGAAATTAAATGTTCCTTGCATTTCATTTCGTGTTTGGCTTCCGTGAGAAGCTAAACTAAGTGGTGGAAGGAAATGATATTCTCCTCCTACCTGATCCATTTCAGCTGAATTGGCTGAAAAAGTTCATATTCGGTGTGATATGAAGAAAGTCACTGCTGCTTGTCTAAGTAGTAGAAGCTACATCTATAGAATTTCTTTCCAGTAAAATTGGGTAGTTAGAGAATTCTGTACACCAGTGATTAATATGCATACAAATTATGTGTTACATGATGTGAAAGAGAGAAGAATCATAGCTGTCCAATGGTTTCTCACCTCTCCTGCAAAATGGCTGCATAGAAATCCATCTGACTGGCTCAGTTGGGAACCTCTCTCACTATTTAAGGAGCTCATTTCCTCTCAAAATCTGTGAAACCGGCCTAACAAAGGCATTCCTGTGGGGATTCCTTTGCCCCTTTTCTACTTCCTCAGGTGACAGGGATGTACCTAATGGCAGCTTGTGCTTCATTGCCCATTACTGACAGGCTGTGAGCTTGTCACTGCGCAGAGTGACAACTGATTGGTCCCTCCATTCACCCTAGTATGAACAACCAGATTAAATTTATATACTCCTTCACCCTGTGGAGGGGTGTCCTGACATCCAGGGAAAATTGAGGGTAAGGAGGTCACTGCTGCTTTATCTGAGGCCCAAAGTCTTTTCTTGATGCTGTTTGACATTATCCCAGATACATTTTTAAATCAGTAATAGGAGTGAAGAGTTGTAATTGGTTTAAGGTACCCAGAGACTTCTGAGCAGGCAGGATCTAAGTCATTGCCCCTGTAAATGACCGACAGCCGAAGTAGGCAGACGAGAAAATGAAGCTCTCTGTCCTGGCCAGTGGAAACATCTTCTGCCATTGAGGGAGACGCAGGCTTCCAAGTGTGGGGACCCCCTTGGAGAAGATCAGCCTTGCCTTCCCTGCACCCCAAGCCTGCCAACACCCAAAGAAGCTTGGCTCCTTTTAATCTGCTTCAGCCCCCACTCTCCTCCTGCCCAGGGACTAATCTGCAAAATCACCCTTCCTTTTCTTCCTTTGTCGTAAAAGTAGTTTCTCCTCTGCAGCCTGAAGAGTCTGGAGCCCGAGCTATGCTACGTTCAGCAGGTTTCAAATACATGCTGCGTGTAACACATTTAGCTTCTTCCCAGCCTGGTTGCCCTTCAGCTTGGAAAGTCTGTTTTCTCTTCTTAGTGTTGTTAGCCACCGAAAGTTAGCCACCCTCTTTTCTCAGAGGCTTTCTTACACCACCCCTGTTCTTTTTAAAAAAAAAAAAAAAATAAGACTGGGGCGCCTGGGTGGCGCAGTCGGTTAAGCGTCCGACTTCAGCCAGGTCACGATCTCGCGGTTCGGGAGTTCGAGCCCCGCGTCAGGCTCTGGGCTGATGGCTCAGAGCCTGGAGCCTGTTTCCGATTCTGTGTCTCCCTCTCTCTCTGCCCCTCCCCCCGTTCATGCTCTGTCTCTCTCTGTCCCCAAAATAAATAAACGTTGAAAAAAAAAATAAGACTGTTTGTGGGTTGCTTCTGTTGTGTTAGACAATAAGACATCTAAAATCATGTAAAGGAGGGCACCTGAGTGGCTCATTTTGCCCAGCGTCTGACTGCTTTCAGCTCAGGTCATGATTCCGGGTTCACGAGTTCAAGCCCTGCATCCAGCTCTGTGCTGACAAGGCAGAGCCTGCTTGGGATTCTCTCTCTCTCTCTCTCTCTCTCTCTCAAAATAAATAAATAAACCTTAAAAAGTCATCCAAAGGATTTTTCTTCCTTATTCTAGACCCTGCAATCTTCAGAACTTCTTTTCTAAAGACTGCATCCCATTGGCAATCTGTCCTTCTCCAAATCTTGCCTTTGCCTTAAAATACTAATTCCTTTCAGTTTTCAGGTATTTTTCTCCTAGGTTCCCCCCTTCTTTCTCTCTCTCTTTCTTCCTCTCCCTCCCCACCTTATACACACACACACACACACACATACACTCCTCCCATCCTTTCCTTTACTCTCTGCTGTGGACAAGAAAGATGCTATAAACATGCCAAGGATGATTTGAACTTACTGTCAGGAGGATGGACATGAGCTGTCTTGAACCCAGGAAGCATATGAGCTGTATAGTCAATTAAATGCACTAAATGAATTGCTTTGGGTTTTCTTCCTTCTATGAGAAAGTCTTAATTACTCAGAGGCACGAGTCCAACTCTTGGTCTTTTAGCAAAGAGTTGGAGGCAGGCAAAAAGAGAGAATTCGTTTCCAAGGGCTAGAATCCCAAGACCTCCATCGTCTATCCCTTCTGCCTTTGTTCTGGGTGCTCCCCACATATCCCTGACCCATGACAAATTAGTTCTTAAAAGTACCTGTGGTCACTACATACACACATGAGAATTCTTGCCTGGAGTAAGAGCAGCTTTCACGCCAGGTTTGCTCCCAGGCCACGTAAGTGGGTCATTTGAAAGTAGATCTTGGTCACCCTATTGCAGGGCATGATACCGCACCTGAGCCACTTATTCAAACCCTCTTCCGAAACTACATTCAGCACCATTTCTCATACTCCTGATTTCTGGCACCATATGTGTCATTCTCAGAACCAACACACTTCCAGATACTTCCCTGGCTCCTGACCTTGATGACCCTTGACATTCTTCTTGCCCAGCCTACACAGCCATTCACAGATGACCACCAGAACTGTTTAGGCTGGTCTTCAGAGAAGGCACCACCCCACCACTCCTCCTGCGTACACGAATGGGAACCTGACAGTGTTCACATCATTTGAGTGTTGTTAAACACATGCTTTGATTTTTACAAACACAGGGAACTCTTATATATGGTCTAGTTTGGTTTCATAAATTATTGCTTGCTTACTCATGATGATGGGTTTCCCAAACCAGGTATCTCCTTCAATGTAGTTCTATGGTTTGGGTATTTTTACTGCCTCTTACCAAAGTTGTCCTTCGGAGAGCTGTAGAAGAGGCCCGGAGACTTCCTCAAGGACACTGCTATGAAAGATGATACAAATGAGAGACAGAGAGGAAAAAAAAAAAAAAAAAAAAAAAGCAAAATTCCCCATGAGGAGCCGATGCTTTTTAGCTGATGGCTTCGTAGTCATATTTCCATTTAATTTTGAACTTCCGTAAAGATGCCATAAGTGATTTGGACTTGCCTTCCAGAGAACAGGCACGTGGTATCTTGAACCCATGGAGTAAATGTGCCGTGAAATCAATAAAACACATTAAATGAATTGCTTCTACTCTTCCCCCCTCATGAGAAAGTCTTAATTCCTTTTGCGGCACACTGCACAGTCCCAGCCGTTGGTATTAAAGGAAGGGAAATAGGGAGGAAAGAAAATGGAATCGGTTACTGAAAGATTACCAGAAACCGGACCTCCATTCAGCCCGTTCTATAAGTGGGGGGCTTTTTCCCCTCTCTGAGCAGTAGGAGATGCTTTCACTGTGCGTGCGTGGTGAACTGTCGTGCCTAAGGAGTGCACGTCAGAAGTAATGATTAAAACCCCTTCTACATTTAAGTGTCTTCTCTCTTGCAAAGGCTCGCTGTCAGCTGCACAGTTGTTCAGGTCAGGAGTTAGAGCATCCAGGGGTGGCGGGGGGTGGTGTTGGAAGGAGGGTTCTCCCAATGGAAAAGCACTTTGCTAGATAATCATCAGAGAACAGTGAGAGCTCACAGGAGTCATGCGACAGGAGCCCGGGGAGACGGGGACTCGAGGGGATGGGCAGACATGACTTGCTACCAAACTACTGACGAACAACTGGCTTCGCCAGCAGAAGGGGCACCGTGCAGACGTCAATTAGCCCAAAATAATGTCAACCGTCATAACTTTAATATTAAAAGCCACCTTGTATTAAACACTATATTAATTAACATGTCTTATTTCATTACTTTTGTCAGGCTCGTGCTTTTATTCACTAACCCCATCTCACAGATAAGAAAACGGACACCCAGAGTGACATTCCCTCTGTCACGTGGCTGATTCAGTGGCAAATAAAGATTCAAACCAAGGCAAGTGTCCCCCAGAGTCTGTGGTTTTATTTATTTATTTATTTATTTTTAATTTTTTTTTTTCAACGTTTATTTATTTTTGGGACAGAGAGAGACAGAGCATGAACGGGGGAGGGGCAGAGAGAGAGGGAGACACAGAATCGGAAACAGGCTCCAGGCTCTGAGCCATCAGCCCAGAGCCCGACGCGGGGCTCGAACTCCCGGACCGCGAGATCGTGACCTGGCTGAAGTCGGACGCTTAACCGACTGCGCCACCCAGGCGCCCCTGAGTCTGTGGTTTTAAACTCTGCATGATACTGGAACTAACCGGAAAGGGTCCCTTCCTTGTTTTCCTTCTGGAACTTCAATCTTTGTTAGCCTATGGTTACAAAGTGGTCTGGTAAATTCCATGAATATTGAATGATCGAGACAGCTCTTCTGTTTAATGGGATTTCTCAAATGAGCACACATCCCAAAGAGACAGAAACCAAGGGGAATACAGTCAGCATGCCAGAGGATACAAGAGGAGCGTCAGAGGCTGAGGGCCCAGCCCACTCCTGCCCCACAGAGGGGAATTAGGAGAATTCTAAGTAAAGACCCCTTGACTCCCTCTGGCATTGATGGAAAGATGCCAGTTGGTCTGGGACTGACGTGTTGTTCTGAACAGAAATTTCTAAAAATGCCAGTAATGCAGGCAGGCAGGGGGGTAGGCACCAGCGAGGGAGAGCTGATTGCTGGAATTCCATAATTAATTGTTTGGCATTTGGAGTAGTGTAACATGAAGTTTCCATCCAGCCTTTGCTCTCTAGGGAGGTGTCAGTGCTTAAGAATCCATAGGATGCAAAAGCTAAAGAACCATAAAAATCATCTAGCTCACACCCCCCCCCCCCACCGCAATTAACAGGTGAGGAAATGCAGACCCCAAGAGGGGACATGAGAAGCCCAAGGCCACAAAGCTAGTTAGTGGCAGAGCGGGGCAAGACCCCAGAATGTCTGATTTCTACTCAGTGCCCTTTCCACTCCACCTCTATATTGCAATGGCGCATAAGAGAACTCCCCAGAAGCCTAGTCACCAAATAGCAGGTGCAGAGTTTCATGAAAGCAGTGGAAAGCTGAGAGGTCAAAGGAATAAAAACAACATCCCACTCAATTATTTTAATGATGAAAAATTTCTAAACAACAGGGGGGCGGGGAACCCATCTGCCAAACAGATTAAGAAACCAGCCATTAATTGGATTCCCAGCTTTGACACTTCACCAATGTGGAGACTCTTAACAGTTTAAGACTGTCGTTGGCGTTAGAAGTTGTATCTGGACATCACTGATCCCCACCTGCTTGTGGACAGATGATGGACCTGAGTCCGAGAGAGGGAGCAAATTATCCAAATAACTCAGTTAGTCTGTGGTAGAGCTGGGACAAGGAACTTGGGCCTCGGGCTACCTAACACTCCAGTAACCCCTTACATATGTCACAGTTTCCCTGCATGAGCTGGGGGGTGCTGAGAGAGAAGGTCTGGGAGGTCAAGGAGAGATCATCTGGATCAGCCGCATGTACTTTCCTTAATGAATGGCTTGAAATTATCCTTCCTCCAAAGTAGTGTTTGAAGGGTAAAGTACAAGGTTGGAATTCTAAACGTGAACTTCCAGGAAGGAAAGAGCTTCTCATTTGTGGCCTGAGAGCCAAGGCAGAATGGACTTTATGTGAAATCCCCCTGGCAGGATCTCCCCCGTAGATGGCAACCCGGAAAGGTTCCTGAAAGGAATAGAGATACAGTCAATTTTCTGGAGCCTATGAACAAGGGATCGTGTTAGGCCTGTGCACGTAAGAACTGTAACCAACATCTCTGAAGCAGCTCGCGATCCACTTAGCCAAAGACAGGCAGCCCTTTGGGAGGGAGTAATGGACTCAACCTGGGAGAGCCAAGGAAGGCAAGACAGAGGAGGTGATGTTTGGGCAGGAGTTTGTTTAATAGATGTGAGCAAGGGGGCATTCCAGATAGAAGGAACATAGAGAAGCCCTGAAAGTGTCCTAAATTCATGTCATGTTCAAAATTGTCTTCAATAAATCCACCCAGGAGGTAAAAGACACAAATCACCGTCCCTTATTTGGACAGAAAAACCAAAACACAGTATTTCACCTGGGCCCGTGAAACTGGCATCTGTGATTGGCATGGTAATCCAGACCCATAATTGTGTGTGACTGGCAGTTTGACCTTTCTCCAGAGGCCCTCCACAATTGCTCTGCAACCCGAGTTGCCTTAGCATCAGAGGAGGCCATGACTTACTCTTATAAATCTCAACAGACTCGTGGGGGAAATCCTAGTCCCCAAAAGCCAATTCTTCAATGTCAGGATCATGTTTTAGCATCAACTTGCCCTACGTCACAAGACACTGCCGCCTCCATTCATGTCAAATGCGATGTGACTCGGCCGAGCTGCTGTTAAAGAACGTAGTCAAAAGTCTCGAGTCCGATATTGTCTTCTCAATCACCCACCCTCTGCGAACCAATCCTTGTGCCCTATCCCAGACATCTGGCAACACTTTGATCCCTCGGGGGTCCTTAGCCTGCCCTGAATATGCCCACAATCAAGAATAGGGGTAACTACCGGAGGGAGTTCTTTCATTCCTCCTTTATTGTATCCTCTTTTGAGGAGACAACTCCTAGCAGGAAAGGGATTTGAACAAGGGAGTTATGTATTCTTTTCCCCCAGGAGGAAATATGAAGGAGAGAGAGAGAAATTTAATGAGGGATCCTGCTCATCTCCACTTGTAACTTGCCATCTTTGCCCAGTGAATGTGCATACCGCAAGCGGCATAGCTCAGGAAAAGTTGGGTGAGGGCATGAAGGAAACCCTACCGAAAGGTCAGTGACAACCATCACGCGTTGACTCTCTTCCTCCTCCTCCTCCATCTTACGCCCCTTTCCCTCTTGTGGCCAACTTACTCTGATTTGCAAAAAGAGTCACTACGTGTGGCTTCCTAGTGATTTCTTAGCATGCAACGACTCATAGTGGTTGTCTTTAAGGGATAAAATGGAGGGCTGGAGTAGGACACCCAAACTGAGAGACAGGAAGGGGGAAGGGGACTCGGGGAGTTACTCTGTGTTCTAGACACTAATTCTGGTCCCAGTCTGAGCCTCTGGGCGAATTCTTTTTTCCTTTTATTTACTGAGATTGGAATGGGTTTCCAAACTACTCTTTCTGGCCCTGGGGGTGTATCTCAGGCTAAAGAAAGATCTAAGAGAAAGCTATAGAAATGCCAATTGTATCCTCGTGTTTTTTGGCATCAAATGGACAGCCTGGAGGAATATGGAGTAGCCCAGACCCTGGCACATCTCCTGCCAGCTTTGGAGAAGACCAGCAAAAATATGCGCAGGGTCAATTTCATGGGTTATGCTTTCTGATCCAATGGGTCAAATATTTGATGGGAGAATAAAATGCTGCTCATGGCATACAGTGATTTATTCATGAAGAACATGTCTCTTGGCGGTGGGAGTAGACGCAGACCAGGAAGTCTTAGAACCATTTTGGTAAAAAGTCCCCATCAGGCATCTGCAAGATGACTGTGTTGTGTTTCTTCATATCAATGGCAAACAGAGAAAAAGCCCAAGTATAACATGGCTGATTGTGTGGTTGAGAAGAAATGGAGAGGTTTGTTAACTGACTTCTAGTAAAGGATAAAGAAATGAAAAGAAAGCCTTACCTTAACCGCTGGAAAAATTTCCCAAAGTTTACAGCTTTGTGGACGTTAACACGAATGGCTCTATTACCTGATTCAAGAGTTGCTCTTTGAGGGAGAGGGAGACGTTCAATCTATTCCCTTTTCCTTCTCTCTCTTTGTCTCAGGCTGTCTTCACAGCTGGACTATGTCCTCACAAGAGAAGTTCCCGGAAGAGAAGTGACTCATTTTCTTTCACCCAGCCAGGTTCTTCTGTCAATTATTCCTTAGCTCAAGTGAAGAAGTCTTTACTACCTGCTTAATTTAAATGTGTCTGGGGACACATTTGCCTATTTCTGCTTTCATGCAATCTTTTCCTTTTTTTTTTTTTTTCAGAGGAATTATTGATATTTGCAAAAGAAAAGGAAAAAACACATAAGACATCTCTTTGACACCTGTGAATTCTAACAGAAGCATGACCTCTGAAACAGCTCCATGGTTTTCTTGGTTCAGGAGTGTGTTCATAAAGGCAGGCAGGTCACACGGACCTGCCTGCAGCCAGCTGTGGGATGCTGCTTTTCTTGACTGACATTCAAAAATGGATTCATGGCTCTAAACACCCAGCCCATTACCAGTCATGTCAACTCAAACGTTCCATTTATGTAGCAGCTACATAAAACTCTAGGGCGAGGATCTTTTAAAAGTAACTGCCATTGGGGCACCTGGGTGGCTCAGTTGGTTAAGTGTCTGACTCTTGATTTCCACTCAAGTCATGATCTCATGGTTCCTGGGATCTATCCCCACACCAGGCTCTGTGCTGACAGCATGGAGCCCTCTTGGGGTTCTTTCTCTGTCCCTCCCCAACTCATGCTGGAGTGTTCACTCTCTCTCTCTCTCTCTCTCTCTCTCTCTCTCTCTGTCACTCAAAATAAATGAATAAGCATTGAAAAAAGTAACTTTCATTATTCAACTTCATAATATGTGCTATTGAATATTTAGGATATACAGCTATTAATATCTATTTTGTATGAGATGATCATATTATATTTATGGGGAAAAAAAGAATAATTAAAATTCTATATTCAAGATCTAGCCATTATTTTTTATTTTGGTGTATTAACATTCTAGATTTTTTTGTACGTATTTATATGCATAAAGTTACTCTTAATTAAAAAAATATTATTTTTTATTTTGGTGTATTAACATTCTAGATTTTTTTTGTATGTATTTATATGCATAAAGTTACTCTTAAATTAAAAAAAATATTATTTTTTATTTTGGTGTATTAACATTCTAGATTTTTTTTGTATGTATTTATATGCATAAAGTTAGCTCTTAAATTAAAAAAATATTATTTTTTATTTTGGTGTATTAACATTCTAGATTTTTTTGTATGTATTTATATACATAAAGTTAGCTCTTAAATTAAAAAAATATTATTTTTTATTTTGGTGTATTAACATTCTAGATTTTTTTTTGTATGTATTTATATACATAAAGTTAGCTCTTAAATTAAAAAAATACATCTACAAGAGATGTTGAATCCAATCTATACATATAGTAAATACAAAGTGACTTTAACCAGTTTCTGATTTTCCATTTACTTGGATTTATTTTTATCATTTTTGTATTTTTTTAACTTTTTTAAAATTTATTTTTGAGAGAGAGAGAGAGTGAGTGGGTGAAGGTCAGGCAGAGAGAGAGGGGGACACTGAATCCAAAACAGGCTCCAGGCTCTGAGCTGTCAGCCCAGAACCTGACGTGGGGCTCGAATCCACCAGCCATGAGATCATGACCTGAGCCGAAGTCAGACGCTTAACCGACTGAGCCGCTCAGACGCCCTTACTTTTATCATTATTAATAAAAATACTGCTTTATTTTACACACCATTTTAACATTTAAAATGTTTTCATATATATTATCACATCTGATTTTTATACTACCTGTAAGAGACAGATTAGATATTAGGTATTATTCTGAAAAGATATATACTATGGAAAAACAATAGTCAAACAGCAAAATGAAGTTTGGGGTCGAGAAGGTAAATGCCACAGGACAATGTAAAGTCAGCAGCTAGAGAGGTCGGCAGACTGGGAGCCTCAAGAGGTCCCACAGAGGACATTTGTCTTATCCAAAATTCGCTGTCCCAAATCCACAGGACATATCCTCTCAGTACTTAATGCTGGATTAATCTGATTCAGGAGAACTACCTTATACAAAGTCCTTAGACTCATATCTAGAATCTCAATCATAATTTCTTCATTTATCACAAGAAATAATATTTGGGTGGGCTATATGTTCACGCTGGCTGATCAATACAACCATTCCCTAGGAGCTAGAGATATTAGAAGCCAAATTTTTTTTTAAAAAGTGAGCTTGAAGAGCACTGACTGACAATAATAACTGTCAGTTCTGTGATTCAAATGTTAACCACATACTGTCACCCTCTCTCAACGCCCACTGGCCGTCCCCCACCCCCCAGGCACAGAGGGCGGTTCTCATCCTTGTTCATTTCACCTGCCTTATTTTGTTCTCCACACTAACCTGTCTTCTACTCCTACCCCCTTACTCCAAACAGGCTAAAATGGATAGACTCTATGTCCGTTTACCATACTATCCTCACAGCCCGGCCTGCTGTCTTACGATTACAGCTAGATCGCACTGACCTGGTACAGAGTATTCTCAAAATTATAACTACAAATGTTCCCACAGCTTTTCGGTTCACTTTCACAAGTAGTTCATCTTCTACCGAAAGTATGGATCTTATTAGCTTAGACCGTTAACTTAGACTCTACTTTAGTTCCCGTACTTTTCTTGGAACTGGCATGCTCCCACCTCGAGACTTGTGCATTTGCTGGTTCCCTGTGCCCCTAGAGACTCTTCCCCCACCTCCTTCAGATCTGGATGCAATGTCATCTTCTCCTGAGGGGCCCTTGGATGCACCCCTTATGTGCGATATCTCCCTTCTTTATTTTTCTCATTAGAATCAATGTATATGCCATGAATGTTATTTATTTCTTTATCTTGTTTGTAACCAGTCAACATCCACTAGAATGTAAGCTACCTGAAGGAAGGAGTTTTTGATTTGGTCACTGCTATATCCCCATCCGCTAGAATGATGCCCAGGGCAAAATAGGTTGATGAATATATATTTGTGAAAGCAATGAATGAGTGGCTCTCAACCCTGGCTGACATTGGTATCAGCTGGGGAACTTTAGAGATATTTTGATCCCACCTTCCCAGATGTACTAATTTAACTTGTCTGAGATGGGACTCAGGCATTGGCATTTAAAAAATAAATAAATAAATAAATAAATAAATAAATAAATAAACTCACTAGACGAATTTAACGTGTAGCAGAGTCAAAGACCATTCATTTAAACCCTCAGGATACAAATTTACCTCCAACTTTTGCAGGAAGCATACACCATTACCTCCAACAACACTGAACCACACACTCCATATCTTTTGATCCCTCTTCATGCCTGACCCAGCAAAGAACATAGAACAAAATTTGGAGCTGTGCATTTTATTCCAAGAGTCACCTGTGCATACGATATAGCGGACTGAAGCAAAAGCATGGAAAAGATGGAAATTTTCCAGAAATCTTTGATCCTGTTATGAATGACCAACACTTATATACAGGGAATTTCAAAGAGAGGGAGTGACATTCCCTCAGGCTAGAAATATTTCATAAACCTGAGGCTCTACCTGGAGATACGCAGGCTCATAAAAAAATAATAAAGCCACATTTGTAGACTGGGTAAACAAAATGAAATTTTATAACCTCTTGTTTCTGAAATGTAGGCCTCCTACTGCCCTCTCCCCACCCCCAGAGGACCCTCCTCGCGGTTCCAACTGATGTGGAACTCATTTAGCCATTATTGCTGTGTAGCTTGGTGCTTGAGAAGGAGCTTGAATATGCACCAAGAAGTAATTCTGATCCTCACCCGTGCTTCCCTCTGGATGGAGAACATCATTTCTTGGCCACCCCCTGCTGAGCAGAATCCACGAGCTAAAATTGGGGTTAAAGGAGCCAACATGTGGCGCCTTCCTTTTGTTCATCAGTCACTTGCTCTCAGAGATCTCACGACCTCATCAGTGTAATTTCGTTCTTGGCACATGAAAGAGGCAAAAGGAGGCACGGGGGACTCTACCAAGGTAGTAATTTTCTAGGTGATCATCCTAATGTCTTCATCCTGAGTGCCATTGTATGAGTAAGTTAATTAGGGAAGTTCATTTTCACAAATGGCACAAAAATGCCCCATGTGTTGGCAATCCTACTTTGTGCCAACGCCTGGCTCAAGGTAACCAAAAAAGATAAGTGGATGCTATGTATCCATTACTGAAGCCCAGCTTGGACCAGGAAGAACCACATCTGCCAACTTGGCAGATGTGACCAGGGTTCGGAGTTTTCTGGGTCGTGGGAGGGAAATTCTCACTCTGCCACTGGCAACCAAACAGTATGGCGGACTTATTTCATAGATCTGTCAGCCCAAGAAGGGCCAAGTGAAGCAGCTCCCCATGGGGGTGACCTGACAGAGAAGCTCAGCATGTCGGTAAGCCTAGTCTGGCTGCCTAGATTCTTCGTGGAGCGGTGATTTTCTCTCTTGAGTGCTCTGAGGCTGGAGTGATTGGAGCCACACGCGGCAGCAAATAGAATCCTTGGGAGTGCTAGCTTTTCATTCTTGCAATGTGGTGACTCTGGAATTGGACCAGATGGTGACAAAGCTATCTTTTCTCTCCAGGAGAAAATATGTTTCCCTCATGTGGAGGTAGAAGAGAAAAGAAGAGAGGGAAAAGCTTCTCCCCGCTGTCCGTGAAGTGGGGATGCAACTCCACCATCAAGCAGGAGGAGAGAGAGAGAGGCCAGTGAGCAGGTGCCCATTTTCGGGGCTGGTGAGAGTCCAACCAGCTATGGGCTGAAAGATGGAAAGCTGGAACTCACGTCGACCACGGAACATTTGTTTGGGGGATTCTCCGTCGATCTCTGGTGTATCCCATTCTGGAAGGGAGTCCTTCATGGTCAGAAAGGAGCAGGCTGAGTCCCTGTCTCGATCCCCAGTGAGTTCTATCACTTTGTGTGAATCTCCACCTTGTTGAGCCACTTTCCTTATTTTGGAAATTAAAGCATTAACACCCTCCTCGCCTACCAGCAGGCAGATGACATCAAATAGTTTATGCTCAGCCCCTTACACATAGTAGGTATCAATAAATAACACTTCCTTTTTACAGCATCTGAGCTGAAATACATTTCACCTTTCCTAAGGGGCATGCTTTATGTTTCCCTCCTAATGAATTATTAGAATGACGAATCCCCAGGCTGTCCCTAGATTTGGACCGACTTTGTACTTCTGTCACATCTCAAAGGGTAATTGTCTTGACTTTGAGACAAAAAAAGGAGACAGACAAATCTATTAATCATGAGAACGAACTGGTAGAGAGCTCGCAGGATAGATTTTCCTAAGATTGCCAAAGAATCTCATGAAGAATAATCTATTCCACCTTGTGCAGGAAAAAAAAAAATGTGCACCCTAGAACACATGACTGGCACCTGTCTGAAAACATGTTGGAGGACACGAGGGGAAGAGTGTGGCAGAGTTAATTAGAAGCCAGATATATCTTGTCAAGCACTGCTTTCTCGAACACTCGGGTGCTCTGTGAAGTGTTGGAAATAGCAGGTCCCCACCGCTCCAGTACCCACACTTTCTACTGGCACAAAGTGTTCCCTTCCTCCTCCACCATTTGGGGACTCAACCCCACCACCTTGAAAAAGACAAACAGAAAAATGTATTTGGGACAGATACCCTGGAAATACATATTCTTCTATCCTGGGAGAAGATAAGCTTTGAAAGTGGGACAAAGGCAGGAAGCAAAAGTATGCCTGCTCATGCCAAACATTCTTGAAAAAGCTCCAGGTAAGCTTGGGAGAAGGCGGTTTTCCTTGCCTTGCTTCAACTCTCTGCACCTTATTTCCCTAAATATTTTCTGCCTTGAGAATGGGAAGTGGGAGAATGGGAAGTGATTCCGTACATGTGGATGCTTTAACATGGAATATTTTCAAAGTCTCCAGAAGTTCTTGACCCCACAATCATGAGATGTGACATTAGGGAAATTTTCTTTTTCTTTTTCTTTTCTTTAACTTTCTTTGTTTCTTCCTTTCCTTTCCTTTCCTTTCCTTTCCTTTCCTTTCCTTTCCTTTCCTTTCCTTTCCTTTCCTTCTTTCTTTCTTTCTTTCTTTCTTTCTTTCTTTCTTTCTTTCTTCTTTCTTTCTTTTCTTTCTTTATTTTTGAGAGACAGAGCATGAGTGGGAGAGGGGCAGAGAGAGAGGGAGACACAGAATCCGAAGCAGGTTCCAGGCTCCGAAATGTCAACACAGAGACCAAGGCGGGGGTCGAACCCACTAACAGTGAGATCATGACCTGAACCAAAGTCGGATGCCCAACTCACTGAGTCCAACTGACTGAGCTCTAGCAGACTTTTCTTTTGAGTTAAGCACTGCTCTCTCACTGGATCTTCTTTAAACATGCCAACATTCCTGTAAAACACGCAATTAAAATCTTATGAAAGAGGAAATGCAAAAAGGATCTATTCCATGTCTTCTCTGTCATAAGGACTTCACACAGATTATTTATTTTTACCTTAATGCCAGTCCTGTGGAAGATAATGTTTTCTCCACTTAATACAGTGGATGTTTAGGTGAATAAAGATTTGCTAACTTGCCCAAGATTTCCAAGCCCACAGTGATGAAGGCAACATCCAAACCAGTTGTGTTAAAAAAAAAAATTACGTTTTTTTAAAAGTATTCAACTAAATTTTCCAACGGGTTTTATACTTGCTCACCTATTAGCATTAGCAAAAACTTCAACTTTGGTTGAATGTTGAACGAATACATACAATTAGGCATTATGTAAAGCTAAGTGCTTATCTACCGAGTAAAAACTCAACTGGTAACAACAATGTTAGACTACACTTGCAGAGATTTCTGTATTTTCCTCTTCTTATATTGTTTAGTGGAATAGGAAATTAAAATGCTTCCCAGGGAGCCCGGGGAGCTCAGTCGGTTCAGTGTCCAACTCTTGGTTTCAGCTCAGGTCATGATCTTGCAGTCATGAGATCGAGCCCCGCGTCGGACTCTATGCTGAGCGTGGAGCCTGCTTCGGATTCTCTCTCTCTCCCTCTCTCTGCCCCTCCCCCACTCTCAAAATAAATAAATAAACGTTAAAAAAAATGTTATGCTAGTAAGGACAGGCTCAAAGATTTAGGTCTGAGAATGTTCATCCCAGTACTGTTTCTGATAATAAAGATTGAGAACTATCTAGAAGGCTGTCAACAGAGAATTGTTGATTAACGTGATGTATTTTTATAATGCACTATACCCATCTGATTCTCAGAAACAACACTCGTACTGAAACAAAAAGGTGTTTAAAATATTTTTAAGAATAATTAGCGGGGAACCTGGGTGGCTTGGCCAGTTGGTTAGGTGTCGACTTCGGCTCAGGTCGTGATCTCACAGTTTGTGAGTTTGAGCCCCGCATCGGGCTCTCTGCTGTCAGCACAGAGCCCGCTTCAGATCCTCTGTCCCCCCGCTACCTCTCCTCCCCCCAAAAATAAATAAATTTTTTTAAAAGAAAAATAAGTGATCTTGTATTTAATTTCATTTGTTTTCTTTATGTACTGTTCTATTTTGCTTCCATTAGAATCCTCCCTGACAACTTACTAGTTATGTGTTTGAAAGTTACTTAAACACTTCAGGCCTCAGTTCATCACCCATAAGATAGAGAATGCTGATGATACCCATACCATAGGGGGGTGAAGAATAAATGAATAAAACGCTTTGAATGTTTACAGGCATGTGGTAGTCAATATACACTCATTGTTGATGTTGTTGATATTAACAAGAGACACATTACTATTATATCAAGCCATCAACGGTTATCTCTGGAAGGTGGGATTCTGGGGGCCTTAGTTTCTTTTCTTGAAAAAACATATAGGTGTCGTTCAAACTTTGTATGATAAACATGTTGTGTGTGAATGAAAAGTAAATTCTAGTGACAGTTTTAAAATAATAAACCTGGTAACAAAAAATAAGATAATGCAACTCTGTTTGACAGTCTTCCATGGAAAGGGAGGAAGAAAGAACAATTTCATTTTTTTCTGCTTTAAATAATTCTCCTCCTACTAGAGTGTCAACAGTGTTGCGTTATTCAACCAGGGATCTGTAGATATGCTCTTGATGGTCTAAAAGTTTTCTTACAAGATATTTTAATTTGATTTCTAATTTCAAAGATAATCCCCCCAAACTATATTTTGATGGCCACACCAATCTAAATACTGACAAGTGATTTCAGCACACTGTGTCTTTGTCTCAGGTAAAAAAAAAAAAAAAAAAATAGCCTTGATAATGATGATGCCATTTTGTTAAATAAGGCACCAGTGACCTGACACCACACTGTGGGAATAAAGGCTTTGCTGTTCCGTGTAAGGAACAGAAGAGACTGGTGTGAGAAACAAATCACACCAAGCTCAGAAACTCAGAAGAACTTGACTCATAGCCATCCCATAACTGTGATGCGATTTGGTTTGAGAAGTACCATATATAACAATAAATTCACACTGTTAATTTGAACTTTACAGTGTTTATACGATTATTTATATTTAATTGCATAAATTTGTTGAGTTTTACAGTGATTTAAGAACGTTAAGCTTTTATTAAGAGTTTCTACTTAGTTTTATGTTTATACGCTTAAGTGGCATAATAAAAATAAAGTAAACATGGGGTGTTTATGAGAATGTTTTTCTCTACAAGGGGTTCATACATGAAAGATTGATAAATAGCATACTGTGCAAGCTCTGACTAGAATTTTAATACAATTTAATTCGAATATATATGTATGTTTTGTTCTTTTTTAATTTTTAAATTAAGTTTATTTAGTTTTTGAAAGAGACAGCATGAGTGGGGGAGGGGCAGAGAGAGAGGGAGAAAGAGAATCCCAAGCAGCTTCCACGCTGCCAGCGCAGAGCCCAATGTGGGGCTTGAACCCACCATACCGTGAGATCACAACGTGAACAGAAGCCAGGCGTTGGACACTTAACCAACTGAGCCACCCAGGTGCCCCATATATGTATATTTTAGGGAAAGAAAGCACGAGCAGGGGAGAGGGGTGGGGAGGAGAGAGAGAGAGAGAGAGAGAGAGAGAGAGAGAGAGAGAGAGAGAGAATCATAAGCAGGCTCCCTGCTCAGTAGAGAACCCAACTCGGGGCTCGATACCACAACCCTAGGATCATGACCTGAGCTGAAATCGAGAGTTGGATGCTCAACTGACTGAGCCCCCCAGGTGCTTCTAATTAAAATATGTTTAAAATCCATTTTATATTCCTAACACTAGACTAGCACTCTGAGTAATACAGAAAACATTTACTATGTAATCTTGGAACTTAATGGGTTTACAATGTTTAAGATGCCACCCATGAAAATATTAATAACAAAATAAGATGGCATGTGATTCCACGCCTGGAGTCGTTCAGACAGTAAGTTGCTTGGAGTTTAGCTCAGAAGAAAAGCCCCAGAGGGCTGGATCCAAGAGGGAGAGTCTCCTGGGAAAGTGGGAATTTGAATTTCTAGTCTTAAAGGAGGGCCAGAGGGGGATTCCAGCCAGAGAAGTCTCAAGGGGGAAGATGAGGTAGAAATAAAGATGTCACATCTTTTCTGGGTTTGTGAGGGGCTGGAATGGGGGCCTGTGGATGGCCTTGGGACAGGAGATAGAGAGCCATTATACGTTTTTTATCGCCAAAGTGCTAACAGAGTGATATTTTGAGCAATTCTGAGGCAAGCATTGAAGCTCTCACTACGCGCCATGCCCTGTGCTGAAGCCTAAACGAGTTACCTCCATACAAGATGGGCTCTCCCCACAAGAGAGGGCCCAGCTGTGACAGCAATCCTCATCTGAGAATCCGGGCCAGGTCTCACTGCCTGTCATGCTTCGGTTGGAGGAAACAAACAGACGGACAAAAAGAGAGGGGAGAGTGTAATAACCAAAATCATGGCTGCCCGCTGAGTGAGTGCTCAGTTGGGTCCAAATCCATACAAGAGTGCTCGTTGCCCTGCACGGCCTCAGGACAGAAGAGTTACACAGGGGCAATGAATATGGAAATGGGAGCCTGGGTGGTTGTCTGATTCCCTCAGGAAGGGCAACACTAAAACAAATACCAGCAGGACACGGGGTGTGTGTGTGTGTGTGTGTGTGTGTGTGTGAGAGAGAGAGAGAGAGAGAGAAAGAGTTTGCGTGTGAGAGAGAATGTATGGGTGTGTGTGTGTATGTGTGAGTGTGTGTGTTTGGGGGGCTCAGAAGGCAGGACTATTTGTCTAGCTTGTCCTTGGGGGTCAGCTGGGGTCCTGGGTGATTTGCTCCTTATCTGAACAGACTCACTCAGCCACAGCCACGTGTTGTGGTGCAAAATCACACAGTCAGCAGACCCCGGGTCTAAATGCCAACCTTGCCTCTTTCTAGCTCTATGACCTTATGCAACTCACTTAACCTCTCTGTGCCTCAGTTTCCTAGGCTGTAAAATGCAGACCATAATACTTCACAAGACCAGTGAGAGGAAGAAGCAAGGGTGATCTTGCAAACGCATGATGCATGCATCCTTCACCTTCCCACTGGTGGTTTCTTTTCTCTCAGTCCTGGGGTTGGAGGTAGAGTTGCTAGAGCAAAGAGGAGGGTACCCACTGCACCATTCATGATCCAACCCCTTGAGAGCAGTGCGCTGGGGTCCTGTGAGAGTCCTGGGGGTAACCACGGGGTTGCCAACAGAGCCACCAGCTGCCACTCACAGAGTCACCGCCCAGACGTGAGGGCCCCAGAGAGAACTCAGACTCCCTAGGAAAATGGCATGGGACAGGAACAGGGGGGTGCTTGGGGCAGCCGCCCAGAGGAGTCGCTCTGTGCTCCTACGCCCGGCTGTGGCTGTTCTGTCCCTCGCTTCTCTTCCCCACAAGCTAGAGGACTGACAAAAGCACAAACAAGACAGCCTGGGGTCTGGAGCGAGGTAGCAGGGCCATACTGTTGTGACACTTGCCCACAGAGGCGAGTAAAGCAAGAGCCTCCCGGTTGCCCAGAGAAAGGAACTCGTGTGTATGTGCTGAACCCAGACATCAATCTCTCTGAGGCCGAGGTTAGAACTCCCCTGATGGGAAATCTATTTTCCCACCCTATGCTTTCCCACATCCACCCTATGCTTTCTCTCCTACAAACAGGAGCTCAGAGCAGACAAGCATTCCTTTGCCCAACTCACAGCCTCTCCTCCCCCTGACTTTGCCTGTCTACAAAAGGTCATTGATTTTATATTCCGCAGTCCTTCATTTGGCCCTTGAATTAGTCTGATAAAAGACTAATTTTCTAGTACCAAAGATAGAGCTTAGAGTGGGTTCTTCTATTTGGAGATAAATGGACTTTTACATACATACATTTGGACTCACAGAATACAATTAAAACCTAAGAGAGCTTTAATGCTCACTTCAGTTCTTCTGGAAACCCACTGGAGGAGAAACGGGTAAAACTTCCAACCCACGGAAGTGAGTTAAGACTCTCACTGCTTCAGGGGACACTTTTCTTTAACACCCCTTCTCATTCACTGTCCTTACCAGGTTCAGGTGGAAAAGTCAGATCAGCCCAAAGGGGACCAAGAGTTTAGAATTTAGAGTTGGTCGGGGGACGACTTCCCCAGCAAAAGTAACTCGCCAATTCTTTAGCAGTCATAGCTGAGAATAAATCACACGTTAGATTTCAAGCATAACTTTGGCACCTGAATTCGAACTACTGAATTATGAGAAAGGTGTGTCATCCACCTTTACAACAGGCCTGCAGACCTCGACCAGAGAGGAGGCATAGGCGACTGGATGAAAAATTAACCTCTTTATCAGGCGGGTTCAACTTCGAGAACCCCAGGCCCCCGTAGGAGGTCGTCACATACAATCTTTAATTCAGCCAACATTAATTGGACATCTCCTGGTGCCTGAGCAGCACTGAGCTATGTGTCACTGTTTAACAGTAACTTAGTTTAGCAATTAGTGTAAAGAAAGCTTGAATCACTCATCCAGCTGTGTTTCACCCATCTTCCTGAACCCCTTTCAACTCAGTATTCTCATCAAGCACTTCTGTTCTTATCTTAAGGAAAGGTGAATAAGTGGCCGTCGCCAAGCTCTTCAAGTACCCTATCATCCTATTTTCATAGGATCTTCTAGAAGAAGAGGCATGAACTTCTACAGCATATATAGGTCCGAGAGGTCTCATCTACTTAGTCAATACCCACATGATACATTTTCTTCCTGCCCCCATGCTGTCTGGGCCGGAAACAGAAGACATGCTTCCTTACCTCCATTGAATGGGCTGGAGAGACAGTAAGTGACAGACCTAAAAAGAAATGGAGGGAATCTCAACACTACCCGTCTTCCTTCTCCAAGTGAAATCTTTGCTAGCTTGAGTGGAAGGTGAGCGGGGGACAACTTCTGCTCGCCAAGGGGTGCTGGAAGAACCCAGACGCCACTGGCTGTCTCCCTGTCTTTGTTACACTCCGTTGTGCTGGGCCCCAGAATCAGCACAGATCTAAACCCCTTAGCTTAGCTGTCTTGCCGCCTACATCTCTCAGGGAAGGAGCCCTGGGGTACAGGGGGGAAATGAGCAGAGAGGGAGGTAAAAAGCTGTTTAGAAACGTGACTTTGAATATATTAAGCCAGCTTTTCCTGCATGGAAACAATCTGAGAAGGACAGTGATGAGGGCGTGGGGGGAGGGTTGGGGGGTGGTTTATGGAACAAAACACATTGGCCATGCACTCTGGAAGATCCACACTCTAATTTAGCTAGAAGACTTAATGATTTTAATGATTTGTTGTGATCTCAAAACAACAGTTAAGAGATAAATCTACATCATTAAGACCATTATGGTGTTTTGCTTCATTTAGCAAATGGTGGTGGGTTGAGGGGCTTGGGTTGGGTTTTTGAGGTTGTTTTGCTCTGAAGACACCCACACTGAAATAATAAAAACGAGCTCCTGGGGCCCAGGAGTAATGGGCTCCCAAATCCTTTGTTGGCAGAAATGGAAAGATGTCCTTGAAAACTTAACCCAAAAGTTTGCTTAAATGCCTTTTCTGTGTATTCTGGGCAGAAAGCAAACTAGCACAGAGAATTGAAAGTTGATTGTTTTTCATCTTGGCTTGAGGCCCCAGTCCAGAGGAAAGGGTACGTGGCTCCTAGTGCTTTGATGCTCTGGGGGAAAATCTGATCATGCTCCTAGAATGAAAAGTCGAAGCCCATCCCCATTGTTATGTACAGAGAGAAAGACTGGCATTTACATTGTTCTTTATAGGACAAGAGCCCGGAACCGTCAAAATAACAAAACAGTAAACTTGTCTATTTGGAGTTCTTTATTAACTGCCACTTAAGCATATCTACAGTACAATGACCATCAAAACTGAAATCATGATTCCAAGGCACTAAATATATTCTGAAATGCTTCTATCAGCAAAAACCCCTGCACACGCAGTCTCTTTTTTGAACTCTTTTGTTTTTTACTCATTTTTTTGCCTGAAGATACTGCCTTTCCTATCGCCCTCTCAAGTGGCTTAACTGAGAAAATTCTAGGAAACTCTAGGGCGCCATGCCACTGGTAACGCTGCCTATGGGCAGGCTATCCTCTATTCTTACTGCCTCTTCCAGCCCTTTAACCCTTCCACTCACCGAACTCCCTGTAACTCCTCTCTAGCTCTGATGCTCCTACCACGACAATATATCATCCTCTACCCTATTTATCTATAGATCCCCAGATGGATGAACCCTCCTCACGCCTTGATGACTTTCACTCTTGGTTTCCGATATTCTGTGCAATACAATTCCTGTCACAATCCTTCATTATTTCAATATACCTGAAGGTGATCCTTTCAATACCCTGGCTTTTCGGCTCCAGGATGTATTCTCCTCAAATGTCCCAGCCACCCAATCTCATGGCCTTTCCCTAGGCCCTGTCATTACCAACAGCTTCGGCCCCTTCTAAGTGTCAATCTTAAGCATGCTATTGTCCCACTGGTAGATCTTATCTCCTAATACCTTTCATCTTGCTTACTCCACTTGCTGGCCATTATAGCTTCTTGGATATTCCTTAGACTCAAGAAACATATTTTCTATTAAGGATCTAGATGTTTGTCAGCTCATCTGCCTGGAACATGCTTTTCCCCCAGATATCCTCATTGCTTATACCACCAGCTCTTTGGACCTCTCCTCATTTGCCATCAGCAACATTTTTCAATACTCTATTTAAAATGGAAATCCCCATGGGGCGTCTGGGTGGTTCAGTCGGTTAAGCGTCCGACTTTGGCTCAGGTAGTGATCTCGCCGTCCGTGAGTTCGAGCCCCATGTCGGGCTCTGTGCTGACCGCTCGGAGCCTGGAGCCTGTTTCTGATTCTGTGTCTCCCTCCCTCTGACCTTCCCCCGTTCATGCTCTGTCTCTCTCTGTCTCAAAAATAAATAAAGGTTAAAAAAAATTTTTTTAAATAGAAATCCCCCCTTTCCAAGCCCTTCTGATTCCTACAGCTCCAGTTTTCTTTTTAGCACGGATCACCATTTGCTTGCTGTACTGCATATTCTCTTATTGTCCGCCGGCCTCTGCTGGGAGGCAAACTTGGTGAGAACACAAGTTTGTTTTCTCAATGTGTTCTTCTCGGTGCATTTAAGAGTGTCTGGCACCTGATGGGCCCACAAATATTCGTTGCATAAATAAAGATCTGGCTAAGTGAACAAATTAATCACATAAATATTTATTAAGAATTAAATCGGGGCGCCTGGGTGGCGCAGTCGGTTAAGCGTCCGACTTCAGCCAGGTCACGATCTCACGGTCTGTGAGTTCGAGCCCCGCGTCAGGCTCTGGGCTGATGGCTCATGATGGCTCAGAGCCTGGAGCCTGTTTCCGATTCTGTGTCTCCCTCTCTCTCTCTCTGCCCCTCCCCCGTTCATGCTCTGTCTCTCTCTGTCCCAAAAATAAATAAACGTTGAAAAAAAAATTAAAAAAAAAAAAAAAAGAATTAATGATGGACCCAGAACTGTGCTACTTTCTATTATAAAAAAGAAACAAACCCCCATATATCTATTCCCAGTTCCTTAAGGAACCTATAATTTAGTTAGGTACCAAGAACTATGAAACTATCATCAAATTAAATTCACCGTCTTTTAGCCCACAGGACTATGCTGAAGTCAGGTCGGAACTTAGCAAATGACCCTTCTTACCAAAAAGAACAAAATAAAACCCTCATCTTCCTTCTAGAGTGCCAGAGGAGGGCCACCGTGTGCAGATAAAAGCTGTACAGACGGGAAAGAAAAAGAGAGAGAGAATGGAGAGAGTGAGCACATTCCCAAAGGACTACATAGAGCAGGCAGCAGACCCTGTGCACGGCTTGCTGGGGACGTATAAAGCTTCCAGAAACACTTACGCAAGCCAACTCTGGAAACCAACACAGACAGGACTTTGTCGTAAGGGCTCTCAGAGGAAGGCATCGGCCATCACAACCCAGATGTGCCAGGACTAATTCTCACTGGGACACAGAGAAAGGTTTTTTTTTTTTTTAATTTTTTTTTTCAACGTTTATTTATTTTTGGGACAGAGAGAGAGCATGAACGGGAGAGGGGCAGAGAGAGAGGGAGACACAGAATCGGAAACAGGCTCCAGGCTCTGAGCCATCAGCCCAGAGCCCGACGTGGGGCTCGAACTCACGGACCGCGAGATCGTGACCTGGCTGAAGTCAGACGCTTAACCGACTGCGCCACCCAGGCGCCCCGAGAAAGGTTTTTTTAAAAAATAAAATGAACAGGGGCACCTGGGTGGCTTAGTCGGTTAAGCTTCCGACTTCGGCCCGGGGCATGACCTCACAGTGCGTGAGTTCGAGCCCCGCGTCGGGCTCTGCGCTGACAGCTTGGAGCCTGGAGCCTGCTTCGGATTCTGTGTCTTCCTGTCTCTCTGCCCCTCCCCAGCTCATGCCTGCACTCTGTCTCTGCCAAAAATAAATAAACTTAAAAAAAAATTTTTTTTAACTTAAAAAAAAAATAAAATAAAATGAACACACATACCCAAGACGGAAAAAGAGGAGCACCCAATTTGTCCAAATTTGAGACTCTTCTCTTGGCGACGAGAATGAAAGATTCTCAAGTTAATTTGCTTAGAGAGAAGGGACTGAGAGTTAGTATTAAATTTACACACTTATAGATTTTATAGGGGTTTTTTCCCCCCAAGTAATGTCTAGCTTCACTGTGTAGAAATCTCTATATGATTTCATACTAGAGTATAGTAGAGTACAGTTCCACCCATTCTAAGTTGACACTGGGTCCTGCTCTTTCTCTCATGTATTTATTCATTTATTTAAGAGTAATTAATTGAGTCCCTGTCGCTCCCCACGAGCTATTCCTGTCTTCTGCTCTCACGAAGCTTACGTCTGAATGGAAGGAAGCAGACGGCAAATAAATGACCCAACACTGACAAGGTGTATCAGCTCACGGTAAATGCCATGGGAAAAACTCGGAGGGGAAGTGCCTTAAAAGCTAGACGGTTGTCGGATTCAACAGCTCGGTCGGAGAAGGTCTCACAGGGTGACACTAGACCAAACCCCAGTGGAGGTTAAGGAAGTGGTTGTCTGGAGCTCGGCAAGAGAAGCATTTCGAGCAGAAGGACCCTCGAAGACAAACACTCCGAGGTGGCAACCGGCTGTCCTTAGTTGAGGGACGGCAGAGATGTTCACTTCACTAGAACATCAGGCAGAAAGAGAGTGGGAGATGGAATCAGAAAGGTAGCCACGAGCTTCCTCATATAACGTCTTCCAAGCCGTTGAAAGAATTTTCCCTTTTGCTCTGTGTGCCACGGGAAGCCAACGGAGGGCTTTTGAAGAGAGGAGCACCACGATCTGACATACATTCTGGAAGTTTCGTTCCGGGGACCGTGCTGAGAATGTGCTGTGGTCGGGGGCGGAGAGCAAGGGCAGGACGTGGGAGGCCATTACAATAATTTCGGAGAGAGGTGGCGGCAGCTGCAAAGCGGGTGAGAAGTGCCTGCCTTCTAGATAGTGGTCAAGGTTGTCACTACAGATTGACACGGAGATTGGATACAGCTGGGAGAGAAAGAGAGGAGGGAGGGAGGCACTCAGACACGGAGTTGTCGTGTACTGAGATGGAGAAGAACGTAAGAGGAGCAGGTTCGGGGGGGGGGGGGGAAGCAGGTGATTTGGGGACATGTTGTATTCAGTATGCTGATTGCACCTCTGAGGAGAGACACAAGTCTGAAGTTCTGGGACAAAGAACCAAATTCCCTCGTGTTACTTTCACTATAATGCATGACAGTTGGCTGGATTCGCGCCGTCTATAATCATCAACATTCTGAATTCCAGGTTGGCCAAAACCAGAGGTACGGCACTTCTTTTCTTTTTTAATTTTTTTAATATTGTATTTGTTTTTGAGACAGGCAGACACAGAGTGTGAGCGGGGGTTGGGGGACCCAGAGAGAGGGAGACACAGAATCGGAAGCAGGCTCCAGGCTCTGAGCCGTCAGCACAGAGCCCCACGCGGGGCTCGAACTCACGAGCCACGAGATCATGACCCGAGCCCAAGTCGGATCCTTAACCGGCCGAGCCACCCAGGCGCCCCCAGAAACACGGCACTTCTTAAACTATTTTCTCTTAAGGTTTATCTCTGCCGGGGTGTGGTCCATATGGCAAAGATTCAGTACTAAACTGTGGGACACTGAATGTAAATGCTCAACAAGGGAAGAGCAGAGCCAAGAAAAGTCGCAAAGGGCTGGGAAGGACAGGTGGTTTGGAAAACGTCATCAGCGGCGTGGCTTAAATTTCCCAGCAAGGGATGAGGAAGAACAAGGTGCGAATGTCCCGGGCAAGCTTCTGCCCCCAAATCTGTTCCGAGATGACGGGTGAGGAGAGTTTGAGAACCTGACTCCACGAGCAAGACAAAGCCAGAAAACCAGGTATTTGTCAGCTGCCAGTCAGCGTCTATCAAAGCTCGAAATGAGCCAGCACATCTGCACCTAAGAGTGACCCAAGCAAGAACGTCGGTGCGTGTGAGGCCAGAAGAGTGGTATATCAGCATTTTGCAGTGTATACACTCTGACTCTTTAAAGCAGAGTCATTAAAGGATGTTAGATAGTTCATGGAATTTCCAGAAAAACCAGAGAACCAGCGTCAGAAGCAGCATCTGCAGGAACTATATACCACCAGAATCAGCATGCGAGTGATCCCGCTCCGGCAAAGCAGAGGCGCCGGGCTTGGACCCCCAGGACCACTGAGCTGCATCCACCTGCTGTGTGTCACCACACCGACCGGGACACATATGGCAGAGAGCGCCTCCTTCCCCGCACATTTTCTTCTGAATCCAGGACTCCCACGGATCTCTGACCACGGGCCCATATCAAGGGGATGCAGGGGAGACCGGAAAACCAAGTTCGGACTTCGACTTTGCAGATGGAAGGTGGGAAATATAAAGAAAAAAAAAAAAACCCTGTGCATAGATGCTGAACATTCATAGAAACTATAAATGTCCAAAGAAGGGGGCACAATCAACCCCATCACGCCCCTGGCTGTGGGAGGACATGCGGAAGGGCAAAAAAGGAGGAAGCAGTTCTGTCACCTGAATTTAGGCTTGGCGTGAACAGACACATCAGATCAAGAGGGTAATGTGGGGAGACAGGACATCAGGGACATCTGCCCGGTTTCTTGTCTCCCTTAAACTGCTCCCATAAGGATCAGGATGATAGCCAGTCCATCAAGATGAGAAAAGTGCGGTCCAGGAGCTGTAAGACCTGAGGATGGGATTTCCTCGGCCTCTCTCCGTCCAGATGGACCAAACACAGTCACCTTTCCTCCCGATTTTGCAAGTTGGAGGCTTGAGAGGAAAACTGCAGGTGTTATAGACCAAATAAAAAAGATTAATTTTTCCAAGTTGTCATGAGGGTTGATTTCACAGCTCTATCCGCCTGACCGAAGAAGGAAGCTTGCGCCCATCACTTTCAGAAATCGTAACAAAGAAATCATCACAGATAGGATGGGGGAAGGGAAGTCATGGATCAGAGGCACGCCTCTGTTAACACGGTCCGAATCTCTGGTTCCCTGAGAGGGAACCAGAATCACTGAAAATAGGTGTTGGTTTCCAAATGTTTTAGTTGAGAAGATCAAGACCCGGAATGATTGCCTAGCTTGGCGACAGTCCTATTCCTAAATAAGCTGACATTTGCCTACTCCAAAGACACCAACTTTCTAACCATCCCAAGCCACCTCCCAGGCTCCCAATCAGATTGCCCTTTATCCAACAGATGTAGATAAGAGTGTATCTGATGCTTTCTTTTCTTGATGGAGGTTTAGAAAAGTTGCAAGTCTGTGCTCAAAAATACCCTTGCGTACAAATAGAAAGAAACGCAATGTGGTCCTTTAGCTGATCCAAATCATGGCTGGTCATGAAATAATTTCCTCTGAAAACTTGAAGATGCTTGTATTTGAACAGTTGTTTGACAACTGGGGGATGAGCAGTTGACCAGTAGTTGACCTAACTGGAGGGTTAAGATCGAAACAAAATCACCCAAACATCCTGATACTGGATCTTTCTGATTTAATCTTAAAGTTTGCAAGTTGAAAAGAGAAAAAAATAAGACTTTCCATCCATTGGCCAAGGGTACCTGAAACAAATCCCAGATAGATGTTTTGAAGAAAGAGTCTGTCAGACTTCCGATTCAATTCTCAATAACTTCCTCATGATCTTTTTTTGAAAAAAATATTTTAAGGTCATTTGTGTAGCATTCCAGCACTAAAGAAGCTTTACACAAAAGCAGGCTAAAAAACACCCAAAATCCAACCACTTCAGTAAATACAGCTATTTTCATGTATTTCTGTTAGAACTTGTCCATTCAAAAACATAATTTTATATAATTTAAAGCAAGGCACAGGCACAATTCCATTGTTTAACATAAAATTACATAATAAATATTTTGTATGCTGACAAATAAACCTCACATCTATCATTTTAATCCCTGTGTAATATAGTTTTATATTGTATGATACTGTCATTATTTAACCATTCTTATACTGTTCAAATTGTTTCCAATTTCTCACTATTATAAATAATGCTACAATGTATTATCTTCATGTAATGACACTTTGCCTCTTTAAGACGATTTACTTAGGTTATATTCCCACAGGTGGGATTCCAGAGTCTATTTGGTATATGTATTTCGGAGCTTTTTATTCACCTGAGGTATTACCCTCTAAAACCATCCTACTGATGTAATATTGCCGTCGTTTGAATGCATGTAATAAGTTCACCACTATCTCACCATGACTGACTGTTTTCTTTTTTTCAAATCTGGTTGGTATAAGACTTCTTTCCATTTTTCAACTTTCGGTCCATCCAGGTGGACCTGAATTCTGACCGCATGTTTCCCTGTAACTTCTGTCTTCTCTCTCTTTTCCTTACTAATCCATAATTTTGCCTGAGCTCCTACAAGGTGGTAGGCGTTGTACTAGAGGCATAGAAATAGAACCGCAGAGAAAACAGGTTTTATGCTCTCAAGTGCCTTTCAGCCTAGGTGGAAAACCAAACGAGAAAAAAAAAGGGGGGGTGGGGAATTATAACGCCACATGCAAAGGTTTTATTGGAAATAGGTTCAGGCACTAAGGAAGGAAAGGGAAGGGAAGGGCCAAACCGAATACCTGAAAGGAAGAGAAGATTTCCAGGAAGAAGTGGCATCAAATTGAAACTTGCTGGACAATTCGGAGTTAAAAAAAGATGGAGTATGGAGGGTGTAATGGGGGGTCTTAAAGGAGTGTCCCGGGTAGAAGCAAATAACAGAGACACGGGCTCAGAACGTGCCCAAGTGCAGAAAGAATAGCTGAAGCCAGAGCTCCCCAACATCAGATGTGGGAGAGTGGAGCCCCAGGTCCGTCGCCCGCCTCCTAACCTACCCTCCTGATGCCCTCTCTGTCTCGGCGGCCAATCTGCCTCGCTGTTCATTTTCTCCCCACACCGCAGCCTCTGCCACCTCCTACCAGTACTCACAGATGGGGATAGTGGAAAACCTGTTTCTCCCGGGTTGATATGGAGTGACGAGCTGGGGAGTGTATGGCCGGGCATGGTTTTCTTTGCGATTTGGGACAGGAAAAGGATATGCATCGATAAGCTGTGCTGGGCACCTGGCAAACCCAGCGGTGGCTATAGTCTGTCTTGTGTCTTATAGTCTGTCATTGCTTCGGACGTCCCTCCGAAATTGCCAGGGTGGTTGCCCACCGTCAGATTGCGCCGCAGCCCTCTTCATGACATCTCTTCGCGACAAAGGGAAGGATTAGCCAGAGACAGAGCGAGAGAAATGGATTAACGGTGCTGGGGACGTTAAGCACGCACTCGGTGAGAGTCACGTTGCCACTGAATTGGAAGTTCTGGCTCAGCACAGCTGTCACGGTGATGCTCCTTTATGACCCAAAGCAAACAACACATGAAGGAATGTTTTCACTTGCTTTGGGAAACCCTCATCCCCCTGCTTTTCCTCTCACCCGTCTAGGAACATCACCCCCTCTCGTACTGCCTTCGGGCTACCTTAAGCTTCAAGGGTTGACCTTACCTTTTAATAAAGGCACAAGATGGTTGCATTCCTTGGGGACCCACCCCCGGGGCCGCCACAAACCCACAGTTTCATCAAGCCCCGAGACGTGTGGAGAGCAGGTAACACATCAAGCTTCGGGGCAAACGAGGATTAAGTGAACCCTGGCATGACAGCGGCTAAGTGGGCATAAAGGTAGACGAGTGTGGGCCCTGGCTGGCCCGCATTCTTCTGCTGCCCCTCACAGTTTTGGGAGGTTCTACCAGGGCAAGGGTTGTCATGAGTGGGTGACGTCACACACCGCGATTTCCCACCCCGCCCTCGATTGGCCCAGAGCAGCCAACCTTTCCAGATGCCCTCCCCCATCTCAAGCTCCTTCTCCACCTAGCAAAGGGGTTTCGAAAGGCCGTGGAACGGACATCACCTTTTGTTCGTTTTTTCAAACGCACGTGTTTACGTGTTTAAACGCACGTAATACGTGTTACCAGTAAAGGGGTACTTTATGTGAGTTGTGTCTCGAAACTCCGCATTCCATCAGCTTCCCCCAAAATGTGTACCACTCTATGCCCAACCTATCCCCCTTAAGATTCACCCCCTTTTGAAATGTTTCCTTTTCTCCAGATCTGATTGATCAGGTGTTTTAGTGCACATAACACCGTCCTTCCACTGCAGCGCTGACCCCCTTTCTCTGTGGACGTATTTACGTGTCTATCTTTCCTATTGAACTATAAGCTGCCCGTGGCAGGCTGTGTTTTCTGAGATGGCCACAAAAATATCTCCCGGCATACATATTTTTGTACCATGTGACCTTGGCCTACCTTTCCTCAAGAAATGGGATCCGCGTTCATTTCCCCAGAATCTATTTCGGCTGTGAGTTGCTGGTAACCAACAGAATGCGTTGCAAGTGATGTGACCTCACTTCTAAGAAAAGCTCAGAAAAAGCAACACAGCCTCTGCTTCTCACTAGGACACTGTCCTTTGGAGTCCTATCAGAAGTCCAGCTGCCCCAAGACCGCCTGGTAGTGAAGGCGTCAACAGTCCCCTCGGTCTCAGCCCCCCCGAAGGATCTCCTGCCAGATGTACCTTCAGTTCGCGTCTGCCTTCAGCCATCTGGTCACACCCCGCCTTGAATTTTGTTATCTGAGACCACAGACATGGTGGAATAGGGTCATGCTGTTCCCCCCATGACCTCTCAAAGCCTGCTCCCTTGAATCTGTGAGCAACACATGCAAAGCTTGGGAGTTACCGTCATGAAGCACTAGGTAGCTGGAACACCACGAAGGATTGGAACTCTACCCGTCATGTTTATATTCTCAAAGTGTTCAATATATGTCGATCGTGTACATGAATGCCTGTGGTTTTTGTTTTGTGTTTTTAAGCATGCCCAATCATGAAGCAAGATGTGATAGGTGCCAAGAGTGAGCCTCCCAACACAAAACAGCTCCTAAGATGCTGAGCCCTGGGGAAAAATAAAAATAAAAGCGAAAATATTATCAGAATTCAGCAAACATATCTGCCTTCTGCCAGTCAGAAATGGGCCCTGCTTTAGGGTGATACGGATTTGCAAGCTGGATAAAAATGCTAATTGCTGATATTTAATGATTTGTAGATTCCTTACTTTGCAGTTTGTTTTATGATTTCTTTAATTTGGGTTGAGACTGCAAAGGAGCAGAGCAAAGATCAGGTATGGCACATTTCTTACCTCTCTTGGATAGGTTCCCAGGGGTTCAGACTGAAATGGCTCAAGGTCTTTTCCTATGTAAAAAATTTTGAACCGGATGGCTAAACGTTTGATATTCTCTGATTAGACAACTAAAACATAGGTTATCTTTTTTTTTTTTTTTTAAGAAAAGAAGAGAGATGGAGAGAAGAAGAAAGGAAGAGAAGAAAGGGCCCCGTTTAATTGTATTCGTTTATGAGTACATCCTGGTGAAGGGATGGGGTTGGAGGATGAAGGAGAAGAAAGAGAATGAAAAAAAAATCAACAACCACAAGCATTGTTAGGGGCACAGTTTCGTTTTTGTTGTTTTGTTTTTTTTTCCTTATTCCCCCCTGGGCTAATTAGACACTGGAGTGTATCAGTGGGAATAGGCCAGGAGATACTGTTGTACTTGGGATTCTGAGCTGGACCACTGTCCTTACGTCAACCTTCGTAACTGGGCCTGTCTGTTCTGTGATGCTGGGGAACTATCCCTCTAGGTGGAACAAATGTTGTTTAATTTGCTGCATGAAAGTTTTGTTAAATAAATCATACATTCATGGAGCTGAGGAAATTAACAAGAAACTTTGCCTGGGAGGCTAGACATATTGTACAGAACTTCAAATAACCTGAAGCACGCTTTGCAATTCAGAAGATGTATATGTGCCTGGGTGTGTGAAGGCAACACTATTTTATTTATAAATATACACCCAGTGGTACTGTATACAGATATCTGCGGGCATATCAATCCCAGATTTGTCACTTAATCCTTATTCATAATTGGGCGTGTTACTTAACCTCCCTGTGCCTGGGTTTCATCCTTAAACATGGAGATTAACATAATATCTCATAATATTATTATGGTGATTAAGACAACACATACTAACCAGTTAGAACAGACCTTGGCATATAGTAAGTGTTTAATAAATGTTAGCTGTTATCATTATCTTCCAGGTAAGAAGGTGTTCTTTCCATGTGTCTTTGTATGTTGCAAAAATCTGTGTCTTTTGGGTTTGTTAGCTTTTGTCATGAAGGTATTTTAAATTCTGATGTAATTATCCGGCTTCTTTATGATTTGTGTTTTTCCCATGTATCCAAACATTATCTTTCCTCACAGAATCATAAAGTTGTCCTCCTATATAATGTTTTAAACCATTTTAACAAGTTTAGATCTTTAATCTGCCTGACATTTATTTTATATAGAGGCAATGCTCTAATTCTCTTTATTTACATGCAAATAACTAGTTATTCCAATAAATTCTGATCTTTCAGGCCACCTGTATCGTAAACCAAATGCCCATGTAAGCTAGAGTTTATTCCTAAATTCTTAAGTCTGTGTAATTAATCTGTCTTTAAGTCTGCCTAATGTCATAACGCTTAACCACTATAGATTTAAATTAATTCTTGACATCCAGGAGAGCAAATTTTCTTATCATATGGTCCCTCCTCTTCCTGAACATTTACTCAGACACTGGAATTTTATTTTTTTTAATATTTTTTAATGTTTATTTATTTTTGAGAGAGAGAGAGAGAGAGCGTGAGAGGGGGGATGGGCAAAAAGAGAGGAAGACACAGAATCCGAAGCAGGCTCCAGGCTCTGAACCGTCAGCACAGAGCCCAATGTGGGGCTCGAACTCACAGACCACGAGATCATGAGCTGAGCCAAAGTCGGACTCTCAACCAACTGAGCCACCCAGGCATCCCTAGATACAGGAATTTTAAAATAAGTTCATCAAATTTATTTAACAATCTATTGGGGTTTTTATTGAAATTTTCTTGAATTTTTAGATCAATTGGGGAATAATTTACAGTATATGTTTATGAGGTTGAACTAGTATATGCATAAACATGTATTTCTTGACCTTGTATGGTTTTATAATTTTCTTCTATAAAAGTATTAAATACCAGTTGCTTGATTTTTCCCCAAGTACTATGTAAATTTGAATAAAATTATAAATGCAATCTTTCTAAAATAACTTTTTCTATTTTTAAATTACTATTAAATAAAGCCTCACATTGTAATCATTTTTGTATGTTGATCCTATTTCCATTAAACTTCCCCAATTTTTTAATTCTAAATGGTTTGTGGATTCTTTTGCATTTTGTATGCAAACAATGACATTATGTGCAAATAACAATTGTGCCTCTTTCTTTTCAGTAATTATATAATTTAATTCTTTTTATTGCATTTTTGAATTGGCTAGAGCTTCCAGTAACTGCTATATAAAAACTCAGTGAAGAGTTTCTTGTCTTGAGTTTAATGTGAATGCTTCTAAAATCTGACTCTAAATAAAGTATGGCATTTGTCACGGGTTTGGGATAAATGCGCTTTATCAGGTTAAGAAAATTTCTATTATTAATGTACTTTTTGTTCCTTTAATTTATGAATAGGTACTGACTATATCCATTGAGATATCACTTTTTTTCCCTTTGTTTGGTTAATGCATTAAATTATGCAAATAGATTTCTTCTTACTTATTTATTTTATTTATTTCTAATGTTGATGCATCTGTTTCCTTGGGATAACCACTGCTTTATCATGATGTCCTTAAATACAATTCTCGATTTTCTAATATGTTATCATGATTTGCTCATCTATGACATAGTAGGATTGGACAATAAATTTCATTACTTATACTCTTTGTGCCTAATTCTGATATCACATGATAGATAATTTGCTGTCTTTATCCATTCACTAGAACAAGTTGTATAAGATAAGGATTATGAATTATAATTTTTGATAAAATTTCCTCATAAAATTGTCTGGACTTGATGTCTTTTGTAGAGAGAAATTTTTATCACCCATTCAATTATTTTTTTGCCATAGAGGATTACTTGTCCAGCAAATGTTTGGGAAAGTCCAATTGTATTCATTTTTCATACGGTACTAGGAAAAAATATTTTGTATGGTATCACTTTTTGGTAGTTTTTGAGATGATAGACTCACATATGATCAACTTTTTAAAATAATACATGTGTGCTTATGAATCAGATGTGCTCCCTATTCCTTGACACAAGATTATAGCTGTGTTATGTCATGTCATGGTACGTTATGTGTATTGCATTATATTACATTGCATATGTTACGTGAGAGAGAACAACTGTATTGTTCAAACTTGCATCCTTACGAACATTGACTTCTGGATCCGTCAACTACTAAAATAAGGGTTAAAATCGTTACCCAAGTATTCTGTTTCTAGATTTCTTCTTGTAATTCTACCAGCGTTTGCTAAAATATGCACAAGTGTATCACCTGGTTGCTACGAATATATTCCTTCTTCTCTCACTGTTCAGCAAAACTAGTATCTACCCCCGCCAAGATGGGGGTTCATTTTACTTACTGGTACTTCGGCATGAGCTTCCAAAATGCACGGGCAGCATCCCTATCAAGCTAGCACCTATCAAAGCTGGCAGCCTTTCATATCATCCGGTATGTCTCCCCAGATAGGGTTCCTAGGCATGAAATATGCTGCCTCCAGAACTCAAAGAGGCATACCAGCCATTTGCCTCTTTCTTCACACTGAGAATTTCCGATAATTGGTTCTTTATGGTGGGGGGAGGGACGGGGGATTCTCATCATGCCGTGAACACCAGACACCTAATATTTTACTGATGTGGCAGACCCTGGATCTTCATACGGTTTATCTCCAACTCTCTGGAACCCATGCTTCTCGGCAAAGCCTCCAACTAGCATCTGCCGTTTGCTCGTCTGGTTCCATTAGCACGATATTATCGATATCATACACAAACGTGATATGACTCTGTGTGGCTATCCCAATAGTCTGCAATAGCTTCAGACTATCTCGACAAAGGCCCAAAACGTTACCACAGCCCGAGAGCAAACCCGTAATTAACGTATCCTGTTGTATTTTTAAATAAGTAAAAATTCTTTCTTTTCCTAAGGGTGGAAAAGAATGTGTTTCCCAGATCAATGGCTGCATGCCATATATGTGATGCCATGTTGAGGTGTTCTAGCAAAGATACCACACCTTGCCTTGGGTCTAATGTCTGGCTGTGTTTGCAATAATCCGCTGTAATCCACTGTAATCCACTTCAGGATATGTGTTGCTTTCGCAGTGTCCAGATTGCTGAATAATATGGAGACCAATGGGAATCATCATTCCTACATCCCTTAATGTATATTAAAGGTGGTAATAATTTCAGCCATTCATATTGGACTATGATTTTTTTTTAATTTATGATCTTGAAATTATTGAACCTCGTATCCAATATTCTTCAAAGTGTTTGGATATTCCTTCTTCCTAGTCATCCAATAAATGACAGCAGGTCCCTTTGGGAAAGCTCGGAGGAGGTCATGGTCGTGTGTATTTGCCACAATATTGCAGGAGCCTTCTCTGAACCAGTGTCTTCTGTAGCCAATGGGCCTGGGCCTGAAAACTGGATATTGGACAGAGGGTGTATTTACTGAAATGATTGCCCTTGGTCTTCTGATAATCACCCTCAATTTCCTTTTATTTTACAGATAGAATAGTACTCATGTTGGTGACCATCTATTTTGCCCCTAGTGATGTCACATTCTTTTCACTCTTGCCGTACTTTCTGAAAGCCAGCCCTCTGGTTGCCCTTCCAACGGTGCCATTTATTGCACAAACTGTGCTCACTTGGCTTCTGAGTGTAAAACACTGCCACCTGGCCTCTATTTTTGCAGTCAGAGCATCCTAGGTTCTCCTTTGCTCTGTGTTAATGAGTCTCTTCAGTAACGGCTTCTTGTACCATCAGACTTGACTTATGGAAGAGAATCGCCGTGGACCTTCCTACTGATGCTGTTTTTCCCGCCAACACATCCCTCACTTTTCTGGTAAATGATGTCTTTTATTAGCCCTCACATGAGATAGAGTCATCTAATAGGTTTTCTGATCTTACCTCATGTATCCCCTCTGACTTGTCCACTCCTCTGAGGCTTTTCATTTTTTTCCACCTCCTATCATGACCATTCTGGCTTCTCTTCTTGAGTCAATGTAGAGTAGCCCTTTTGCCTTGTGTCTGGCAGCCGGCATGGCTGCATGTTCACAGTTTCTCCTGAGGTCAGATACTCTGCCTCCCTGCAAGCCCAAAAGGGATACATTTGATATTGATATGGTTTCTTTCGTCCAAATTAGTGTTTGGTTTTGGTTTTTTGCTGGCTTCGGTGTTTGTTTGTTTGGTTTGGGTCTAGCACCTCAAAATGCAGTTCTAAGTATATCTTCCCCACTCCTTTGCTACGAGGTCCTGAATTTCCTTTGGGGGTTAGTTCCTTTTCCTAGTAGGCCCAAGTATATCCTAACCTACTATGGCCAGGTTAGGTTTTGATGTACGTAACCTTGGTTGTTGGCCTACTGACCCAGAGGGCAGATGGAGCTAGAACCTAGGGGCAGGGAAGAGGCTACATAGGTCCTCTTTATCATCGTCAAGTAAGGGAGCGTACTAGCTCTGTACAAGGAAGGGCCACAGAGCTTGACACGTTCAGCTATGTCTGGGGATTCGAGATTTTCAGATGCAACAACCTGGATGCCACATGCCAAATGTCCCAACTAGATCCCTGACCTGGGCATAGCAGACTTGCTTGGGTTAGGAGTTTCAACCTCTTTAGAGCTGGACAACTATTACAATTGAGTTCTGCGTCTGGGTTCTTAAATTTCTCTGCCATCCTGCTACAGGAGATGAGAGGCTCCTTGTATGCTATGAAGGAGGCTCTCTACCTTTTCCTCTTAGCTTTTAATTGCTAATTAATCACTCTTAGCTTTTTTTGCTTTTTTTTTTTCCAGACCAGTCAATGAAACAATAGCAACAGCCACCAAATTCTTTTTTCCTTGAGGTTATGATCTCTCCCATGTTTTTCCAAACCCCATATTTCCCACCAATTACTCTGTCCATCATTATTATTCTTTCTTTTGATTAGTATTTGCCCGGTTTATCTTTCCTGACTTCTAAGTTTTTGTATGTCATTATATTTTAGGAATTCCTGCATACAGCAGAAATTTTTTTATTTCCAATTTCCAATCTGCCTCTTGTTAGTAAATACAGTTGATCCTTGAACAGTCTGGGAGTTAAGAGGTTCTGATCCCCTGCATCATTGAAAATCTTTTGACTCCCCAAAAACTTCACTGCTGATAACCTACTATTGATCAGCAGCCTTACTGATAAGAGTCAATTCTTTTGTACGTTATATGAATTATATACTATATTCTTACAATAAAGTAAGCTAGAGAAAAAATGTTATTAAGAAAATCATAAAAAGGAAAAATATATTTATAGTGCTGTACTATAAAAATTCCACATATGAGTGCACCCATGCAATTCAAATCTGTATTGCTCAAGGGTCAGCTTTAATCCTTTCAGATTCACAGTAATTTCTGGTATATGTGTCCCTAAGTATCCTATCTCATTGACATTCTCTATTTTGGCCGCATTTTCCTTATTTCCTTTCTCCCCTTCCACTGGTTTTTAAGACTAAACATTCTATTTCCTTTCTCCCACCTTGTTTTTTTTCTGTATTTACCTTTAGAATGTTAATGCACAAAGAGCCAAATCTAAGACTAATCGATACCTCTATCGTGCTACTCAACAAAATGAGGAATGTAAGAGTGCTATAACTCTGGATATCCCCCTCGTCTCATCCATGATTGTTGTATCACAGCTTGGTTCCACTTTGGTGTGATAGCACCCTTGCACCCTTGGGTGCATATTTGGTCATTTACCCCCCCAGACATATGCCATTCTACCACTATGGCTTCGAGTTTCCTTTTCATTTCTAGGACTTTGTAATTCTTCCCCCTTCTTGATTTCAATTTCAGCTATGTACTCTAAAGGAAAATTTGTGCTCTATCTTATTCAGCATTTTTGTGTATTTGGAGCAGGATGAGAAGTTGCCCATTTCTGCTTAGTTCACCATATTGGCTAAAAGTTTCCTTTTATTAATCTTTACTGCTTTCCAATCCTTGAAAGCTACCCCACATGCGGAAGATCATCAAGGCCACTCATTCAGTCAATAGTTATTTATTGAACACCTGCTAAGGGCTGATGTTAAATTGTGGAGTCAGAAAAACTTGCTTAGTATGCCTGGAAATGTTTATTCTGTGGTTGAAAGGGTATGAGAGGGTGTGCTTTCCCCAGGGGGGCTCTTGTAATCCTGTCTTTTAGTTACACGTTCCTGGGGACAAATGCTCTCCTAAAATGAGGTAAACGGACTGACTAAGAACTTCCACTCTGCTACAAGTGATAGCAGAATTTTGATTCTCGGAAGTAACAGGCCTCAGGGAAAGTCTGTGTAATTGAGATTCACCAAGAAATTGAAAATTCATTTCAGCCAAGAGATTCCACCTCATTTTCACCACCCTTCCCTCTCCCCTACCATCTAACGTACCAAGCCTTTCAGCAGGGTCTCTTTCTCTCTCTCTTTCTCTCTGGGAGAGCTCGAGGGAACAGAGAAATGGTTAGGCAGTGGCAGTGTCGGGAGAAGCTTGGAGTTCTGGCCAATCCACATGAAACCCAATGACCAGCCACAGTTTTTGAAAAGGTTCAACCCCCTACAGCCTTGGTATAGGGGCCCCATATACTCTTCAGGGATCTGTGCTTTGCCCACTAGGAAGTCAGCTCAAATGCGATTTTGCTTTCATTTTATCTTTCTCATTGTTCACGGTGTGTATTTGCCTGTCCCTCCCAGAAGCCTTCAACCGCTGCGTAAGAACATGCAGGGGATCGTGTGTCTTGAGTCATGGGCTCAGCCTCTCTGGGAGGTGCAGCAAAGCAACAGGAAATCAAGGAGAGTCAGTCTCCCAAGATCTCCTCTCTCCACACTTGCCTCCGGAAACACTTGACCATCATCAGACTCCTGGAGCTGGCTCTCTGGCTTCCTGGGGATCCCTGTCAGGTCCCAGGCGGTAAATACCATCCACTTCTTGTTAGAATTCTGCTCTGTCTGAGCGGGTCTCGGAAGTAGCCTCTGAGAGCTTGTTTTCCGTCAGCCCTTGACACTTCTGACTCCTTTACAGAGACCCAGTAATTGGAACCTCCTGGGTCTTGAGCTACAAACACTTCCCCACTTACTCTACACAGGTTTTCTTTCTTTTTTTTTTCTTTTCCAAGACACAAGTTTGTGCCTGAACTCCTCTTTCTCCACACCCAAGACAGGCATCAAAAAAATCATCAAATATTGCTTCTGGTCCTGGGCTCGACAATAAAAGTCCCTATTTTTGCGGGTCCCAGGTCCCGGTGGCCTAAGAGCTTTAGGTTTCTAGTCTCTTATGTGACATTGTTTGAAACTACACCTTTAGAAATATAGAATGAAATGTCATTGTAACTCTGCTTTCGCACTCTCGTTTGTTTGATATTGTGATTAACAGTGATGATGATAAGGATGTAATAGTAATGGAATAATAAAAGCTACATACTAAATATATGTGTATCTGGCCCTTTCAAGATGCTTCCCATGTATCTATTGTCTACACTCAGCCTCACAGGGACCCTATGAAGTAATTACTTTTCACTTTTTTAAAGGTGGGGAAAATGAGGCTTAGGACGGTGCGTTGCTTTCCCACAAGTCACACAGGCAGTAAGTTGTGAACCCCCAAACCACCGTATTTTGCCACCTTCCGAATACCAACAAATGTTTCTTGAGGTCAGACTCAGTAAAGGAGTCACCACAATTAGTGAGACAAGTTGATTGCCGGCAAGGAGTTGGCACAAAAATAGACCCTTGAGTCTTAGGAGAAGTTAACCAGGCAAAAGTTGTCAAAGTGTTCCATGGAAAAGGCTGAATGGCTGGAGATTTGGCTGGAGGGATAGATAGCAGCAAAATAACGAAGGGTCTTCTATGACATCTTGGTCCTCTAGGAGTCTTCGAATATGATCAAAGTCTAAGAGTTATTCTGATTTGCATCCTATAGACGATTCCAGAGTGAATGCCATGTACCCTGATATCCTTCTGATCCCGAAATCGCTCTAATTGCAGTAGCAGAAAAGTCGGAAGTCTCACCCTGAGATTGTATGTCACTCTCCTGGAGGCTGGAAGACTGGGGATGGCTCCTTGTCTTTCGTGGGATATAGAATGACAGCGAGACCAGAGTTCTAGACTTGAACCAAAATAGAGGACTGTTCATTTCACAGACTTAAAAAAAAAAAAAATTACCATGTATTCTGCTCTATGACAGTTGCTCAGGACACTAAATCAAATAGGATTGAAAGCTACCATTTAAGCAGTTTAAAGATTAATAAAAGATGCAAGTATATAAAAGAACAAATAGACCACTGTGTGACCATGGTCACTGATGAGAAAAAAGCTTCCATAGTACAGGAACACAGAGGGAAACAGCAAACTCTGGGGAGGGGGGCCTCCAGAACGAGCCGGGTTCCGACTCTGCCACTGATTATTAGTTCTGTGACTTTAGGCAAGAAATGTAATTTCTTGGGGCCTCATTGCCTCTATCAGCAAAATGAGAAAATTGGACGATATCCAAGTAAACTCTCAGCCTTGAAATTAAGTGATTACAAATGCAATCATTTTATGATACTAATGACTTAAAAATACTTGATTTACAAAATTCAGCACATAGAAACGTAAGCTAAGCATGAATTTCTTCTGCCTAACTCTGGAGGCCCCCTCTGGAGGCCACCTGTCTTTAGTATATTTGCGAAAAATGCTCTCAAAAGATGTTTTGTAAGTTGACGGTTTTGGTCCCAAATTTTAAGTTGCAGCCTCCTTTGTGTGGCCCACAGAAGTACAACTCAATGCTTTTAAGTATAAGCTCTGGAGACCAACTAGTTTTGTGACCATGAGAAAATGAGGTTTCTGTGCTTTGGTTTTTCAATCTGTAAAATGGGGGTAACAATTGGATATGCCTTTTTTCTTTTGTTTGGAGCAACAAACTAGTTAATGCCTGCAACGTGCTTAGAGTAATACCTGGCATATGATAGACATGCAATAAATATGAGTTGATCAACCTGTTATAAAGCTCAGTGGTTTTTCCATCTTTTTTAAGGCATGACTACTTCCTGTGGAAACAAAAAAGTTACGCCATTAAAGTTGTGCATTATAAACCCTATGGCAACCGCTAAAATCACTTTAAAAGTGGTATAAATAATAAGTCAATTGAGTAAATAAAATGAAATCATAAAAATAATTAACCCAAGAGAAGGCAGATGAAGAGGAAAAAAGAAATAAAGAACAGATGGGAGAAATGAAAAGCAGCTATTAAGATGATAGATTTTAATCCAACCATATTAATAATCACATTAAATATGAATGCTTGAATGCACTAGTTAAAAAAGACCATTAGAGTAGATCCAAAAGCAAGCCCCAACTATACGCTTTTCTCAAGAAACCAACTTCAAATATAAATGTAAATATAAATATGCATGCAGTATAATTATCAGTAAAGATGAATTCGTAGTAAAAACGAAAATATGCCGTGTAAATATCAGCCCAAAAGAAATCTGAAATGACTATTTTTATATAAAACAAAATAGACTTCAGGAAAAGGAATATTGTCAGAGATAAAGAGAGACATTATATAATCATAAAGGAATAAATGTTCAAGAAGATATAACAACTTTAAACATGTATGCCCATAACACTGGAGCTTTAAAATGCATGAAACAGAGAAGCCTGGATGGTTCAGTTGGTTGAGCCACCGACTTTTGATTTCGGCTCAGGTCATTATCCTAGGGTCATGGAATGGAGCTCCCCATCGGGATTGGTGCTGAGCATGGAAACTGCTTGGGATTCTCTCTGTCTCTCCTCCTGCCCTTCTCTCCAGCTTGCATGCACTCTCTCCCTATGAAAGAATGAATGAATGAATGAATGAATGAATGAATGAATAAAACATGAAATAAAAGCTGTCATGTTGTGAGCTATCTTATGGAAAGACCCACCCCCCATGGCAAGGAATTTAGGAAGGCCTCCAGCCAGCAGCCATCAAAGAACTGAGGTGCTTAATGCAACCACCCATGAGAACCCGACTCTTGCCAGCAAGCACGTGAGTGAGCTTAGAAGCAGATGCCTCCCCAGTCAAACTCACAGATGAGACTACAGCCCAGCTGATGCCTTGACTGCAAATTTTCAGGAGTCTTGAGCCACAGGAGACGTTGTGCTCAGATTCCTGACTCACAGGAACTATGAAATAATACAGGCTTGTTTTAATCTACTAAGTTTTGGGATACTTTATTAAATAGTGATATAGATAAATTAATACAGTAACCTGTAAATTACATGACCTCATATATATATATATATGTTATTAATATATGACCTAATATATATTAATAGTAATATATTAATATATTATTATTTATTTATTTACTGTATATTAATATATATTAATATATGACCTAATGTATATATATGTAATACATATATATATATATATTAATGAAATATTACAGGTTAGCCTGGGAACCCGGAATCCTGTCATAATGTTGTTCTTGTGGGGAAATATGCAAGTATGCTCTGAATTCTACAAACTTTTCCTTGTAAACAATTAAAACACTAAAATACAATGCATTTGTAAGTTGAGGGCTTTCTATATTTAAAATATATGCTTTTAAAAAATCGAATTGAGGGATGCGTAGGTGACTCATTCAGTTAAGCATCTGACTCTTGGTTTCGGCTCAGGTCATGATCTCACCATTTGTGAACTTAGGTTTGGTACTGATAGTGCAGAGTCAGCTTAGGATTCTCCCTCTGCCCCTCCTCTGCTTGTGTGCTCTCTCTCTCTCTCTCTCACACACACACACATGCAATAAATATATAAACATTAAAAAATAAATAAATAAATAAATAATTGATTTTTTTAATTCAATTCCGTTGAATTGATATTTTCATCAATCTTCATAAGATGTAAGTTGAAGGATTATATGTCATTTGATATCCTTTTTGTATTTTTTTCCGCGTTTTTCAATTTTTCCCCAATAAATATATCCCACGTGTTTTCCCCCTGGTAGATGCGTGCAAAACATTCATTAGGCCTTTCCTCTTCCAGGTCAGGATGTAGCCCCTTTCGTCAACTCCATCCTTTTTGGAGTAACTAACACTGATCAGGTTTTATCATAATTTATCTTTTTAACTTGTCTTCCCCACTGGGTTGTATGTTAATCATTTCCACATGCTCTGGGTCTAGCTAAGTGCTGTCACACAGAGTAGGTGCTCAATACTCACTGATGAGGGGCACGTGGGTGGCTCAGTCAGTTGCACATCCAGTTTCGGCTCAGGTCATAATCTCATGGTTCGGGAGTTCGAGCCCCACATTGGGCTCGCTGCGGTCACCACAGAGCCTGCGTTGGGCCCTCTGTCCCCCTCAGTCTGCTCCTCCCCCACTTGCACACACATGCTCTCTCTTTCTGTCCCTCAAAAATAAATAAAAACATTAAAAAATAATAACTGGTTATTTAAATGGCTGTTAAAAATAATAAAAATAAATAAAAGAAAATAAGGAAAAAGAAAACTGGTATATGCTGGTATATATATATATATCTATAGACACAAATAAATAAATGGCTATTGGTATGACGGAGACTGCATTAAAAGAAGAAGAATGATCTCTTAAAAAGAAAATCTGATTTATCATCCTTGCTTCCACCCTTCCAGAAGTTCCCATTGATCGCAGGAAAAAGATTGAAACCTCTATGGCCTGGCCTCTGCCTATATCCAGAGTGTCTCATCTGTTTGAAATCCGCTCCCCGCACACCTGCATTCTACCCACACTGGCCATCTCCCACTCATCTGCCATATTCTCTCCCAATCGTTTCGCATATGCCGTGCTTTGGGCCAGGAATGGGATTTCCCCCCACCTTCTGGAATTTTATTTTGTAGTATGCATGACTATTGTAATTTTGCTCTTACTTGCGCTGTAATTCATCAGTCTGTCTGCCGTCCAACAGAAGACTTCACAAGGGGAGAGGGTGGCCTGTCTCTGCCCACCAGCACGCATGAGTGATTGGATGTCTTTCAACCACAGGAGTCTGTCTAGTAACTACATTTCCCGGCCGTACGATGAAAGGCTCCATTCTCCATTATAGGAGTTAACACGTAAGTAAGCTGGCAGGAAAGGTATTTCAGGACGAGAAGGTGCGGTCTGAAGGTAGATATGACTAAGCTAATTTAGCGTCACCAGGAAGGAAGGAGGCCTTGGAATCTACCAATCACGCACCACCATCACCCCCCAGGCTCTAACTCGGGGAAGAGAAAAGAAGACATGTTGACCGGTAGATGAACCTACCTTCATAAAATAATTTTGAATCATATTAGCTAAAATACGCGGAGTGTTAAGCACCGTTCTAAGTACGTTACACGTATCGTCTCAACCCTCAGCACAATCTTTTGAGACCATAGCCATTACCTGAATTTTGCAAATGAGACACACAGAAGGCACGTAGAGGTTAAGGTCACACAACTAGAACGTGGCAGACCAGGAATTCAGATTTGCACAGTCCAGTTTAGTGTCCGTACTCCTAAGTCATGCAAGACACTGGCTGTCTTCTCTTGGGAGGGAAAGAGACTGAAGGTCCAGCAGGTTTCTTCCAAGAACTAGAGGCTCTCTGTGACGAAAGATTAAGATTTCCCATCCACTTTCCCACCTGAACCTATTCCTCTCCTGCATCCACCTACTTCCAGATGTATATTTTATTTTCACTGTCAGAGAACACCCTGCATTGTGGGGCCAAATCACCTAGATTAGAATCCCAGTGGGTGCCTGGGTGGCTCAGTCGGTTAAGCACTTTGGCTCAGTTCACGATCTCACCATTCATGGGTTCGAGCCCCGCGTCGGGATCTATGCTGACAGCTCGGAGCCTGGAGCCTGCTTCAGATTCTGTGTCTCCCTCTCTCTCTCTGCCCCTCCCCCACACGTGTTCTGTCTCTCTCAAAAATAAAATAAACATTAACATTAAAAAAAAAATCCCAGTTCTACCACTTATAGGCTGGGTAAACTTGGCAAAGTTACCTGAACTCTCTGAGACTCAGCTAGCTGCCTGGAAAATGAGATTAATATCTGTGTAGTGGTATGGGGAATATTAAATTAATTAATGCACATAAAGTTTTTAGTGCAGCAGCTTCCTCATAATAAGCACTGGATTAGCTGCAGCTATTACGATTGGACAACCACTCATCTGGTTTGTAACTCATTGTATATTGTACAATATTGTATACAATACAATACAATACAATATTGTATATTGTAACTTGGCAATATCACACTGTTGGGAGCCTAACTCTTTCATGATCACAGGAAACACCATGAAATAACACAGGTGTGTTTATTAACAAAAATTATTTTCACTCCAAGCCGTTGGGTTCACACATGCTGCAGTCAGCTGGATCACCGAGGAAGGGTATGCCGTCCGAAATATGACACTCTGACAGAAGGATTATTTTGACAGGAGAGCAATTGAGAAAACAGACATGGGGAGAACTCTCTACCTGGAAGGACAGGAGGATTCTTAATCACTGGAGGCAATTCTAAACTCTTATCAGCCCGGAGAAGGCATAAGAGACATCTCCATAACAGTTCTTACCTAAACAACACTTACCTTCAGTGGTTTCTCCCTGGATGTTTCCCTTTCCAGTTTGCTACCCCAGAAGCCTAAGGCTCCTTTTCTCCTGTCACTTCTTCACCCAGGCACTGTTCTTTTAGACATGCTATGTGAGCCCGAGTTCTAACCACCCCTTAGAGTTACCCGTCACTGGGTTTCTCCCGTACCTGTGCAGGTTGATAAACTTTTGGTTTTTTCTTCGTAATCTGTCTTTTGTCAGTCTAATCTGCAGGGCCCCAGATAGATAACCTAAGAGGGTAGAGGAAAAGGCTTTCTCCTCCCCCGCAGAACAAATCCACAACCCTGGTCTCGCTGCAACTTTTATTTTTATTTCTAGAAGTACATTGGGGGTCTAGAAGTACAATGATTTTTCTGATCACCAGTGTGGAGTGCTGCAATCCAGATGCCTGAGTTCTCATTTCTCCACCTCTGACAGCTGGGGATGTTGCCTGGGCCAGTCCCTTCCTGTCCATCATTGCCAATTTCTGATGTGCGAACCCTTGCTGGAGCCAGGGCGCAGCATCAGAGAAAGGTTGTGGAACTTATTACTATGTGTAAAGTACCTTGCAATCCCTGACTGAAAGAGGCTATAGAAATGCGGAGAATTCCATATGATTTTATCTGCAGAGTAAGTTCAGGTCAGAACATCAGGCAGGATTTCAGCCATATCTCTTCCTTCCTTTGCTATTGTGGATTAAAGCCAGTCCATTTTAATGTTCCTAAAATGTAATTTTTTTTTTTCTGGGAATAGCTAGACATGCTATGCTGAGAAAGATTTAATTCACTGCGTTGTCACGGGGATGATGATGTGGGTTCAATTTTCAACGTTAGGAGAAAGCCATAGGCCACTAAACTCTCCCACTGTTGCAATCCTCACAATACAATATAATTAAGGCGAAGCAGAAGGGCACCTAAGCATAATGTTAGGATGCCGGACAGTGTGAGAGTGGGGTCAGAGAAGGTTGAACTTGACAGAACGGCTTCCTGGTGTGGGGCGTTATCAGGCCAGAATGAATGAGGAAGAAGAGAGACACAATCAGCCAGAGGACCGCAGAGTGTGGTTAACTGCTGGAGGGCAATTCTGAACAAACCACAAGTATTAAAAAAAAAAAAAAAAAAAAAAGAGGACACCCTGGGATTAATTGTCATTCCACTGGCCTGTGAGGCAACTGATACCAAATATAATTGAATTACTTTGTAATTATTGCTTTTGGAGTATTTAACCTAAGCTAGGTTATGGAGATAGATTTTTTCTCTCTCTCTCTCTTGCTTTGCACTGCAAATGGTTTTGCATTACGGATATTTTTCCGCTGTACTGTATTATCTTGTGCAAACTACTCTGGTTTGTTTTCCCCCTCTTCCTTGCCAATGGGGTTGTTTACTTATCGGAATTAAAGTCAGAAGTGAGCGTCTCTTGCCAGCAGGACAGAATTTCTAATAAATATGTAAATAACACCTCTCTCAGCTCTGGCTGCAGGCTCTGCTCTCACATGGCCCGCCCGGGCCACAGTCTGGGGCTCGGGCAGCCTTGGAGAAGACGAAAGATTTTCGTCAATCTGCAGATCAGAAAGAAATGAAAATAAATCCAACCTGAGAGGGCAAAGGAACAAAGGTGAGGCAGCGGGAAAGGGCATCTGTCCTTGTGGTTGCAGAAATGGGTCATTTTCTTTCGCCTGTGGGTGGAGGCATCTGCAGGTTGACATGGCCTGTCATAAGAAAGGGACTCGGAACATTCAGGAGGGGCTTAGGGTGGAGAGAAATAGATGTCTCCTCTGCAAGCAGGCCATGATCATTTGAGTGACACTGGTGGCAATATTGTCGTCAATCACTGGCTACACCTGTCTTATGTCCCAAGTCCATGCCGGGAGGAATTAACACCTGGTACCTACCTTGCATCTTGAACTCAGAAATATTTTGAGGACACTGAATAAGATTATCCCTCTGCTAAAAAGGAAATAAAACCAAACTTCTGCAGAAGTCAAGGATTCACCACTGACTGACACTCAACAGCATTAGCTCTGGAACCAGAATGGAAAGGATTGAATTTTACTTTGCCACTTACTAGCTCTGTGCCTCAGGCTTCTCGTGTGCAAAAAAAAAAAAAAAAAGAGTATTCACTCAACAAGTATTCATTGAGTGCCTACTCTATGTCAAGGGAGTTCTATATGGAGATATAGTAGAAATCAAAACAGGGGCTCTGCTGTCTGGAATGTCGGCTTTAATTTATAATAGTGGCACCTACCTCAGTGAGTTGTGAGCACTAAATGAATTAATAAATCCCTGGTATAGAGTAGATTCTCAATAAATGTGAACTAAATTTAAATTTATCATTTCAAGTCATCCAAAAAGGCAGACTACAGGTTGGCATCCTGCTGGGCCCAGCCCTAGTCACGAGGTAATGTCCACTCTCCCATTACCTAGGACTACAGCCAGATTATGGGAAGACCGTTGGTGAAGTTCCCAAAGATCTGGATACACTTGGATGTCGTCAGCAGGCTCCAAGAGAGAAAGTGTCTTGGTTGGGGGCCATCCAAGTGATGCACTGGGAAGGTGCGTAACGTGCAGAGATATGCTATGAAGAGCCACTTGATTTCCTGACCCCGTTTCCTCTTCCTCCTGGGACCAGCCTCAAAGCTTTGGTAGAATATCTGCTCTTCGTGAACGTGCCTTGGCTGCAGTTACAGGCCCAAAAGGGACCCTCTTGAAGGAGACGTGGCCTCAGTTAAATGACACAATTGGATTTTTTTCTCTCTCTCTCTTCATTCCATTTCTTCATGAAATAAAGCAGAATGGGGGAGGCATGTCTTTCTGGATCTTTTGCCAGCTTAATGGGTTTTGCAAAATGACTTCCCGGCCAGGAAATCCAGGGGTTGAAGGGAGCAGTGTATGCGAGCTTTGTCATTGTAGCATGCTTGGGTGAGTCTTTCTCCATGATAAAGGGAAGAACGATTCGAGCCATAAATTATGGATTACTAATCATTGCACATTCTAATGAAAAGACAGGCAGCTAGGTTTGGGTTTTCTGAGGGCCACATGTGTTTGCATACTTCAGCATAGTTTCTCTGGGGCTCCTTGACTTTCCCTTCTTCTCTCAAGGCGTCTGACCTGAGCGACATCCTAGAGGCATTATCGGCTTATCCACTAGAAAACCAAGAGTGCGTTAGCTTTGGAAGCCTCGAGGAGTAAATATTGTTAGAAAGTGCTGGAATCACCAAGCAGATTTGCTGCTCCCTTTTGGATTGAGGCCATAGCTCGAGAAACACAATTTGGTTGAATATTTAAACAGCAGCCTCCAAGTGTCATGAAACCAAGGAAGCAGACCCCCAACACTACCACGATTGCTACTGCCCCCCCCCCGCCCCAAAAGGAAAATAATTCATTTTCGTATTGGGCAAGAAGATGAATTTCAGAACGAAATTTCTAACATCATAGACGGGGAAGCAGCTATTAAAATGATATTTGCATAGAGTTTTTAATGATATGGAAAGAATCTTATAACCTGAAGCACAAAAGTGGAATAGAAAATTACATCAATATACAGAACAATCTTAATAAGGCTTAAAGAGCACTGGGGGGAAGGTTTGAAAGAAATAAGCCAAAATTTCAGTATGGTAACATTAAAGGTGATTTTTCCCGCTCTTTAAAAACTGTACACAGTTTCCAAGTTTGTAAAACATAAGCATGTATTACATTTAAAAACAATTTGAGAGTATGATTTTTTTTTGAGCCACGCACGTCACAGCTCCGAATCAGCTCTAACAATCAAATTGATCAAAGGCCACTCTCCCCGTCCTCAAATGGTTCACTTTGACATTGTTCAGGGTGGAGGTGATGAGAAGCTTAGGAGAAGCCACTGTCCTCTCGCTGCACTCTCTTTGTTGTCCCCGCCTTTGGGAGAGTTCTGTCTGTCTGGGGACCCATGCTAGTGCTTCCAGCTTAGAACTGGTGATCGGTGAGTGTTTTTTGAAAAGATCATCCTGGGGGCGCCTGGGTGGCTCAGTTGGGTAAGTGACCGACTTCAGCTCAGGTCATGGACACAGACAACAGCAGTGTGTTGAACTGGCCGATTTATTGCAGTAAACGTGGCATTATATATGCTAGTGATTTTCTTGTAACATACGTCACCTATGTGTTTCTAACATCACCCAATTTTAAAATTGCTCCTTTGTATAATCACCCAATAAGGAATAACATGATTGTTTTGTCATAACGTTCCCTCCTGCCCTTTGCTTATTGATCAATTTCTTTTATTGTTTTTATTATGTATCTATGTTTATCTATAATTTGTAAAGTATTTGCTTTGCCTCACGAAAGGTCATTTATCTCTCAACACCTCAAGTGGAACAGTTACAGGGACATGACCTCTTTGTTGTTTCCCTGAACCATTCGTGGTTTTGAAGAACAAAAGTGTTCACCTGGGTCCGAGGTGCCAGGAGGGGGCTAACAGGGTCTTAGGAACGCACGCCTTATACATTCTCAGAGAGGCAATGCACCTAGGAACCAATTCTGTAACTTAACCGACTAGGTTCAATCATCATTGAATCCCCATCAGGAATGCCTCCTGGGGGCCAGGTGGGCCTAAGGGTCAGAGTGACCTGCGTCCATAGATACACTCCTTAGTTACCGGAGTGGGGCTTTCGGATCCATATGTCTCTCCTTCGTTGGCCGCCTTTGCTGGCAAATGCATGAGGCTATCCTTCTCGCAAGCAGAAGAGTCTCCATGGGGAATGGCAAGGGCTAAACGCAAGGCCGCACAATTTCTTGCGGAACCTTATTTTCTTCCCTAATGGTTCTTTTCCCAGAGGGCCTGCTGAGGGCAATTCCCCAACAGACAATACCCCAGGTACTTATAAGGCCAAATTACCTAAAAGCGGGAGTACGAGAAGCTTCCCTGTCGGCGGGCCGCCCTGCAGTCACCAATCCGTCCACAGCCCGGGCCCTGCCACTCAGACTGGGATAGCTCGGCTTCCAGCAGGTGGGAAGAGGGAGTAGACTGTTATTGCGTAACAGATTGGCCCCAACATAGTGGCTTAAAATAGAAACATTTATTATCTCAATTTCTAAGAAATCAGGAATTTGGGAAAAGCTGGAGGATTTTAGTTCAGGATGTTGCAGTCAAGATGGTAGTCAGGGCTGCATTCATCTGAAGGCTTGCCTGGGGCTGGAGAGTCTACTTACAAACTAACTCATGTGGTGGATGGCTGGAGGTCTCACTTTCTTACCACGTGGACTTCTCCATGAGGGGCCTTACAGCTGTCTTCCCCGGCATAAGTAATCCAAGCAAGAGACAGAAAGCAGGAACTGACGTGCTTTTTATGACCTAGCCTCTGAAGTCACACACTGTCATTTCTCTCTCTATTCTACGTCAGTGAGTTGCTAAGTCCAACCCACACTTACAGTAGAATCAGGCTCCACTTTGGAAGGGTGTGTCAAATAATTTGTGGACATATTTTAAACCACTGCGGGAGGGAGTGCTAGGTCATGAGCTTCGTTCTTGACATACTAAGTTTGAAGGGCCATCAAGAAATTCAGATCTCAAGTAGTGTAGATATGGATCTATCCCCGACTGCATCCCATTCCCCCCAAAATTTGGGCTGGTGATACAAAAATTGTGAATCTTCTAGATTTACATGGTAATAGAAACTTTGGATGTGATTTCTTAAGAAAAAGGGGTAGAGTAAGATAAAAAAAAGATCAAAGGTGAAGGACTTGTAACACTTAATGTCTGTGTAGAGGAAAATGAATTTGCAAAGGAGACAGAGAACAAAACACACACACACACACACACACACACACACACACACATACACAAAGCAGAGAGCAGGTGCGGGGAGGGGGGGGGGGGTTTGGTGAGGAAAACCAGAAAGTCAAGCAAATAATACTATGAAAGTACCAAAACTGATTAGGAGCTAATTTGGTGGCTATGAGGCTGGAGGCCAGACTAGAGTAGATGGCTAAATGTAGGCACCAATTACATATATATATATTTTATATTTTTGTTTTGAATTCAATTTAGTCTTACAAAAAAGTTACAAATTTCCACATACCCTTCCTCCAGCTTCCCCTATTGTTAACTGTTTATATACCTGCAGTACAATTATTAACTCCAGAAAGTTCAATAATATTAACTAAACTGTAGATCGTATACAAATTTTCCCAATGGTGTTGGCAAGAATACTACAGAAATGATTCCATGATCTCCTCAAGGGCCCCATTTTGTTGATACGTCTTGTAACTGGTGATATTAACCTTGATCACCTGGTCAAGATGGTGTGCTGCTAGATTTTTCCTCTGTAGAGTGACCTTTTTTCCCCTTTGCAATTCCCAAACATCTGTAGGAGATACATAGAGATTGTGAAAATGCCTTGTTTTTCCTCAGACTTCTTCCCACTATTTTTAGCATCAATTAGTGGATCTTGTTCACAACAATTATTACTTTGGTGTTTGCCTAATGGTGCTTTCCTATTTTATTTCCTTCTACATGTATTCATTGAATTTTTGGTACAAGAAAGAGCTGTCGGTTTTCCCCAGCTATTTATTTATTTATTCAAATATTTATGTCACTATGACTTATGGATATTGATTTTATCCTATTGGTTAAAATCCAACACTGTCATTATTTATTTTCATGCTGAAATATTTCCAACTTTGGTCATTAGGAGATCTTTCGAGCTGTTTTCACTATCTTTTATGAAAAGTCTCCTTTCTTATTTGAGCACTTCTTACTTTGTGGCGTCCCAAGATGCCCCAAGCTCAGATTTTTTCTTTTCCTGCCCCAGACCTGGTATCCAACATTTCTCAGAGAATGGTGTTTAGAAAAGATCTGATCAGTAGGTGTGCTCATGGCGATTGGAGTGTCTTTGCTTCTAGAATTTCTCAGTGGATGGAACAGGAAATATGCATGTATGTATGCTAATCCACATAGACACAAGCATCTGTATTTATCTGTGTGTGTGTGCATATGGATGTGGGTTGATATATGTGTGTGTATATATGTATATATACTTGCATATATATATATATATATATATATATATGTATATGTACTCTTTCTATATATATATTTACACATACAAACCATGGGTTTATACTGATGACTGATTTCAATTCATTTCCACGGAGTTTATTTTCGTTTTCTCCCTTTATTTGTAACTTCTTTCTCCAATGGCAAGCAAGCTGGCTCTCATTTATTCTGCATGTTTACTTCTGTCATTGATTCTGGTGTACTCCTAAAGTTGTTTTAGAATCATTAAATTCTCATATCCCAATAAGAAACAAATTAGCTGATGAAATTCAGCATTTATGCGCAGTTCTTTTTGCCTGTAGTCGTACAGTATCCAGTCAAGATACTGCTTACCCAAGTTATTTCTTTTCTTCTCTGCCCTCTTCAGTACACTTTTGTTATGCGTTTGCTATAGACTTTATAGGATTAAGTTAACTCGTTATTTTTGTGTGTGTTCTATTTTGGGTCCCTCATCCCCATCCTGGTTGGTCCGTTTATTTGGATGAAATTTTAAGGGTGTATGAAGCATTAGTATGATTTTAAGAGCCAGAAGTTATGCTTAGAGAAGTAAACTCCTTTGTCACTCCTGTAACCCCAATCCCACTTTTAAAAAAATGTCCCCCCCCAAAAAAATATCCCTTCGTTTTGCCCATTCCTCATTGCCTCTCCCTTCTACCGAGTAGTCAATTTCCTTAATTTGTGAATTATCTTTCTTTTATTTCTTTTGCACAAATGAGTAGACACGTGCATTTACTTATATCGTCTTCTTTCCTACAGAAAGGTAGCATACCATACATTTTCTTTTACGCTTTACTTTTTTACTTACCAGCATGCCCTGGAACTCATTTCATATCACCCTATAGAGATCGTTCGCATTTTTTTTTATGGCCATGTTAGCTCTTCATGTGTGGATGTAAGAGAGTTTATACAACCACTACTCTATGACTGGACACTTGGGTCATTTTCAATATTTTGTAGTCGCCAACAATGCTACAGTGAATAGCCTTCTGCATGTGTATTTTTCTATTAATAGAGGTTAATTCCTAGCCGTGGGAATGTAGGCCAGAAAGCAAGTGCATTTGTAGCTTTGTTAGCTGCATGTTAGCTAAATTTTAGCCAATGTTACAATTTAGCTAAAATTTTCCTCCAGAGACGATGAGAGTGCCTGTTTTCCTATAGTTTCACTAGCAGAATGTGTTGTCTTTTTTTTTTCTTTTTAATTTTTACTAGTCTGCCTGGTGAGAAATAACATCTCAGAGTTGTTTTAATGTGTATGCCATTTATTGTGAGTAAGCTTGAACATTTTTTCATTTTTTGAAGACCTTTTGTGTGAATCACCGTTGTGTGCCTTTTTTTCCATTTCTCTATCAAGTTTTCGGTCCTTTTCTCTTCAATTTTAAAAATTATTTATTTATGGGGATATTATCTCCTTGTCTGTGTTATCTGTCGCAAATATTTTTGCCCAAGCTAACAGTTTGCTTATGGTATGTTTTGTGATGCGATCTTTAAAAAAAAAAAAATCAGTCTTTCCTTCTGTTGCCTCTGGATTTAGTCACTCATTGCAAATCTATTGATTTAAATCATTCCTCTATCCCCAATCCAAGCTAAAGTTTCCCATTAAACACTCTTAATCATCCAAAGAAGAAATAATCTATATTTAGTTCTTAGAATCCTTCTCCCACCTTTTCTAGAATAAACTAGAAGTGTCCTGGTCTCTACACAGAAGATTCATCAGTTTGCTCACTTCTACTTAACCATTTCTCATCCGCTAACTAACTTTGGATTTCTGATCAGATAGATTTCATGGCTCTGTTTCATATGTGGTTTCATCTGTGACTTAGGGATATACTGCCCCTGGAAGGACAAAAATCTCTTAGCAGTTAGCTGCCACCTATCTACCTAAGAGTTGGCAAACAAACATTTAACACAAATTATAGCCCATAGATTCCACGTACAGTAAAACCTTGGCTTGCGAGCACAATTCGTTCCGCAAAACATGCTTGTAATCCAAAGCACTTGTATATCAAAGCGAATTTCCCCCACGGGGCGCCTGGGTGGCTCAGTCGGTTGAGCGTCCGACTTCGGCTCAGGTCATGATCTCGCGGTCTGTGAGTTCGAGCCCCGTCTTGGGCTCTGTGCTGATGGCTCAGAGCCTGGAGCCTGCTTCCGATTCTGTGTCTCCCTCTCTCTCTGACCCTCCCCCGCTCATGCTCTGTCTCTCTCTCTCTGTCAAAAATAAATAAAACATTTAAAAAAAATTTTGTTTTTAAATTTAAAAAAAAAAAGCGAATTTCCCCATAAGAAATAATGGAAACTCAGATGCTTCTTCCCCCAACCCAAAAATATTCATGTAAAAATGATTAAAATGCCATAATATAACACAACATAATAAAGAAAATACAAAATATAAAGAAAAATAAACAAATTGACCTACACTTATCCTTGAAAAGCTTTGCGGCTGGTATGAGGGAGACACGAGAGAGGAGGGTTATTACGTAGGACAACTTTCACTATCACTAACGGATGTTGACTAGAGTATTAATAAACTCTTGTCATATACTGTATTTAATGTAACTGGCAATAAGGCCGAAGAGGAAAGGGTCTATAGCTGCAGGCAGCCTGGCCTAGAATGAAGCAAAGCAATCCTAAGCTTACTCTCCTTACATGGAGAAGCAAAGCACTGTCCATAGGTGCTTTGAAATGACAAAGACACAATAGCTTCAGTTGTGGGCACCTTCCAGCATTCTGAAACATCACTGATTTCTGCCAAACGCCGTGGCCTGAGACCGAACATCCAAGCATGGGAGAGGATCACCCACCATCCCGCAGCACGAGGGAGAGAAACACCATTGACTCGCTTGCGATCACGTGATGTTCATCTTCACGTGCCACTCGTGTTGCAAGATACCACTGGTTTATCAGGTTAATATTTGTTATAAATGTTTGCTTCTTTTGCAGAACACTCGCAGAGCAAGTTCCTTGCAATCCAAGGTTTTACCGGATGTGTATAGGCACATGTTACAGAAGACTGGAGTGTGAATAACAGTCCATGAACTCCAGCATCTGCGATTCTGCTTACAAATGAGCTCTGTGTCAGGTGCTGCGGGTGTATAAGAGAACTACAACACATAGCTTCTGTACTTATGGAATTCACAATTTCCTCCAAATGCTGATGTGAACACATATCAAAGAGGTAGATTGCAATAGACCACTGTCCATGAACAAGAGCTTGCCTGTAGGTTGCAAAGCAATAACTCGGGGCATAGTGGACATTAATGGAAAGAAAGGAAAAAAATCACTCGGGTCTGAAGTCATGTGGTGAATCTTGACATGAAACTTGAGGGGTGGGTAGGATTTGGTTGGGTGATGAAAAAAAGAGAACATTCACTCATTTCACTCAAATGTGCTGAGCTGAGCACCTGCTATGTGGAAAAGAGTAAATACGAGCTCCATCTAAAGCACAAAAATGAGGGACGCCTGGGTGGCTCAGTCGATTGAGCGTCCAACTTCAGCTCAGGTCACGATCACACGGTTTGTGGGTTCGAGCCCCACGCCGGGCTCTGTGCTGACAGCTCAGAGCCTGCTTCAGATTCTGTGTCTCCCTCTCTCTCTGCCCCTCCCCCTCACGCTCTCTCTCTCTCCCTCAACAATAAATAAATAAAAGTGCAAAAATGTTACAGCCCAACTTCCTTTTTAGAGAGTATGCACACATCCACATGCTACAAGATTTCATCCTCATTTTAATTTCAAAGTACTTTTTTGCTGAAAACCTTTGGATGAGATTTACCCAAAAATATTCTCTAAAATGTTAGAGATGGTCTGATCTGATGTACTTGCGAAATGTATGGAAAGTAATTCCTTTCAATTTTTCACTCATCAAAGACGCTTTCAGGTTTGTTCCCCACCCCTTTCCCTTTTCCTCCCTTTTAACAAATAACACGGTAAGAGTGAGTATTATAATTCCCATTTCACTGTTGAAAGAACTTAGATGTACGAAGCCCAAATATTCTTTAACAGAAAAGACGAGGGGAGGATCCGGGGGCCCGAGTCGTGAACTCCTAGGTCATGTGAGTTTACCTTTTCTCAGCTGGAGGAGGGGATCGTGGAACAGAGAGCCGTCGAGGGTCTGGACAATAAATCCCAAGCACGAGCTATGGGGTCTGTAGACCTACTGGCATGGTTCCTCACACCTACTGTGGTGTGAACAAGTCCCTTTATATTCCTTCCTATAATCTCAGCCTCTTCATCTGAAAACTGAGGGGTTTGGACTAAACATTCTCTAAAGTTTAGTACTAACGGTCTCTGCGTCGAAGTGTCTAGCCGGCTCATGCTTGGCCATCAGATCGTTCAGCAGGGTCCACATATGAGAAGACACTTGGCCCGTTGACCTCCGGAAGCATCTCTCACCTCCACACCTGTGCAGAGAAGTCCCCCCACAAGAACGTTGTATTCACAGCACTCCAGGGGCCTTTGATGTAGGAACTGGAGGGTTGTGCGCAGCGGGAGGAAAGGTAGGAGAGCAGCGGAGGAAAGAATTTCAGGGAAGAACTTGCCTCTGATGTAGATAGCTTAGATTAGAGAATTTTGTACTCGAGTAGCAGGAAATGTTATAAAAGAATCACTGGGGAGAGTGAGGTCTCCTAGCCCCCGCTCTGAGCAGCACGGTGAAAAATGAAGTCGAAAAAGCCAAATTTACAGATCATCTAGGGAAGCTGAAATCCAGCGGTAGGATATTAAACACAAAAGAGCTGAAGTTAACATGAGGCGTTATTGGTTTGGGGAGATGGGCTATTTCCCCAAGGTCCATAATTAGAACCGGGAACCTTTTGCATGTAATTAAGAGTAAGAGATTGGTTTAACAACCCCAGCTGAGCAAGTCTGAAACATTTTTTTTTTTCCGACTGGCATTTGGGATTAGGATTTTTTTTTTTTCCTTGCACTTGTAAAATGTGAGAGTTTCCTGACTATTTAGGAAATTGAGGCTAATTCTACTTCCACAAGCACTTTTGTTGCTAATAATAATAGGATATGTTTTGCATATGTGATGTGAAATCAACAAGGTGCCCTACAGAAGCAAGATGGCCTTTGAGGCACTTTCTCCCCTCAAGGAAGCTGTCACTGAGCAGCTGATTAATTACTGTAATAATCATAATTTTTAAAAATTAAAAAAATCCCTCTTCCCATTCATTAAGTACCCTGCAGATAGGTGCCAGAGGTAATTATTGTCTAGAAGTACTTCCGAATTATCTTTTCTAATCCAGCTATGCTGACATTTTTGAGAGAGAAAAAAGTGTTTTGTCTTTCCTTTTATGAACGGGGTGACATTTGAATATGCAAACAGTGTCACAGTCTGCCCTGTGGATGTTTTCTGGAGGTATGATTTATGAGGCCAGCCTATTGTATTTGTTATCACACGATGAAAAAGGTCATTAGACAAAGGAGCTCTACCTACTGGGGTCTATGGCTCATCGTGATATTTTAATTGTGCACTTGCGCTGACTTCCAGGCACGCCTCATGGGCTGAGCTGTGTGGACAGTAGTTTGCCTACGCTTTGCACACACTCTCTACTGTTTGTGGACTGGTTTGTGCCGACTTTCAGTCACTCCTGGGAGAGATTACAGGTCGGGAGGGGCAGAAGGCCAGGGGGGAGAGAGAATCTTAAGCAGGTTCCATGCGCAGGGCTCCATTCCACCACCGTGAGATCACGACCTGAGCCAAAATCGAGAGTCTGACACTTAAGTGACTGAGCCACCCAGGAGCAACTAAAAAGCTCATCCTAGTCAGGGTTTAACTTTCTCCCCTTCAAAATAATTGTTTCTGAAGTATGCCATGGAGTCTCAACTAGAGATCATGAAGCTGAGCTGTCTGTTGGCCATTCATCGTTTAGGGAGACTGACTAGGTGCATTGCTTTCTCATGGGCTCGGTGATGTTGCGTCATTCTATCTTGGACTTGGCAAGACCTCAGATGGCCTCTTCTGTAGTCTCTTTCCCCAATATGACATCCTCTCTAACAGTCCCAGAGTGGTCAATCTCTGCTTAAACATCTCCAGTGACTAGGGACTCGTTTCCTTGTCTACAAGAAGCCCTGTCCATTTTTAGACAGTCCTGAAACTATCATTTTACTTTTCAATGCACTGAAACCTGCCTCCATGTCATTTTTGTCAGTTTTGTCCTAGCTACATCCTCTAGATGGAAGAATCTGTCTCCCGTATGGTAACGAAACTCAAAGAAACTACGCCACAAATCTGTCCATCTCTTGGTTAAAGGTTCTCTCACCTAACATTGGTTTTGCATCTTCTCTTAATGTCTTTTTGTCTTATAATTTTTTTTTAACATTTACTCATTTTTGAGAGACAGAGACAGAGCGTTGAGCAGAGGAGGGGCAGAGAGAGAAGGAGACACAGAATCCGAAGCAGGCTCCAGGCTCTGAGTGTCAGCACAGAGCCCGACGCGGGGCTCGAACTCATGGACTGAGAGAGCATGACCTGAGCAGAAGTCGGATGCTCAACCAACTGAGCCACCCAGGTGCCCCCTGTCTTAATGCCTTAATATATGGATAATATTTATTTTTTTAACCACAGCAGTAGGCATAATGGACCAGCGTCATATGAGTGCACTTGCTATTACATACACTTCTTAACATTCTAGATATAATTTTGCCCTTTTATCTCCCACAGAAGTTTATTAAAAAGCAAAAAAGTGACACTATTATAAAAATAACCTTGAATATATGTGTGTGTATTAGGGGGATTTTAGCTGCAAGTAATAAAAAATCCAACAACTTAAATTGGTTTACACACTAAGAAAATATGTTGATTCATATAAAAGTGGTGTAGGCATAAGGTGGGGACCTCAGGATTGATGGATTTGGTATCCCAGTGATTTCCTCAAGGACTCTGGTTCTTTCCAGATCTCTGTGTGGCCATCCACACGGGTAACTTTAATTCCAATTTCTCCCACACTTGCAAAGTAGCGAGCACCGCTCTTTGCTTTCTTGACCATGTCTGACAAAAGAGAGACTGGCCTCTCATCTCTCTCAAAGAACTAGAAAAAAACTCATCCATCACTTTTTCGTGTACTACCCTTGACCAGAAATGGCTCACATACGTATCCATAGACCTATCACTGGTAAAACTGATCCCAGAACCAGGCTTAGACTCATCAGAGTCCACCCTCCGAGCTGGGCATGGGTTTTGCCCTGGGTCCCGTGAGGATGTGTGCCATGATACGTGACACCGGGATTTTTGAATAGGAAACCAGCATGACGTTGTGGACTGCTGTAATGAAAAGCTAACTATTCACAAAGTTCAATGTCTTGTAACTACAAGGAATTTTTTTGGTGTATCTCTTGGGTTGATTATTTGCTGCCTTTCATGTCCATTCTTACTCCTCTTTGAGTTCGTTTATAATGCAGTGGTAGGAAATAAGCCTATACCCTACCTTTCTAAGACTTATTTCCCAGGTGGCTTACACTTAGACTCTGTCAGTGTAGACTACAGTTAGACTCTGAGGAACTGGGGGAGACTGGAAGGCAGAATCTATTATGGATCTGTCAGCGTCTGTACACAGAAGCATCTGTAAATGTGGGTGTGTGGGGACCCCTAGGTTCAGATAGAATGATCCCAGCAACAACGGCAATAGCAAAAGACCGGCCGCCTCCATAACGTGGCCTCCATAGCATCCCATTAGTTAGCTGACTGTTTTCTTCTTTTTTCTCAATGGGTCCTGAAAAAAGTTTATGGATGATTTACACACTGTCTGTTCTATTTATGTCTGTTATGTTACTCTATACTTACTAGGATATAGCTTAAGGAAGAAGATTGATTCATCACCCAACATAAATTCAGGGTCTTTCAATGAAGATTTTGTTTACAAAAGAGAGGTCTCCTCCACTGGAGTTAATAATCTGTACGTCCGCATTTATCTTCACTCTTTTTGGTAGTGGGAGGACATTTTTCTCCCAGGGCAGTGAATCTCCAGTTGCGTTTTTCTGCTGAGCCATAATCAATTGTGAGGTGTAGCCAACCAGGAAGCCAGTTTGGATATTTAAAACAGCAGGAATTCAATACAGGCCATTGGTGACAAAATTATTGGAATGCTTTAATCCTCAGAGAAGATCTGGCACAAGGAACTTTGGTGCCTTTTCTGAACTAGTTATATCGTCTTTAAGCATCAGGGCACCAGGTGCTGATGTTTCCATAGAAAATCCTGTCGAAGAGGGCAAGTTCTACATACATACTGAGTCTTACCTTGATACAAGTTGGGGGGATGTCCATACTTTGGGGGCCCTGCAAAGTGGCACCAGAGGCCCTAACCACAGCAGCAGTATCAGAGAATTCTCCAGCAGCCTCAATAACCAGCATGTCCAACTCTGGGTGACCCCATGTTCTGTTCTACTCCGCCAGCTCAAGGAGTGGTAAGAGTTCCCTGCTGTTACTCATCGTTAGGTAATCTCTTTCTCACTCTTCTTGCGTCTTTAATTCTCCCAGGAATTTTGTAACAAAGTCTCTGAATTTAAATCCCCTTTCCTAGAATAACCCTGGACTAGTTTCGGCTTTCCTGCCCGGATGCTAACTGGTCCAAACCGATCATTATTCAGTGAGTCGCAATGGGATCCACAGTCCCGGAAATCAGTTTCCCTATCACAAAACATGCTTGAAATTTAAGGCCTAAATTTCCTACTTGACAGAAAGCAATGACTTGTAACTTTTGTCCATATCACTTCAGTTTTATTTGGGTTAACTTTTGGTAGTGGTGGTTTTTTTTTTTTTTTTTTTCTTTTTGATTGTATGGAACAGAAGTTCACTGAAACACCTTAAGATAGTAAGCAAGGGATTTGTGCTAGTTATATTTATAAACGTGGGCTAGATCTGAAATGGGTTCTGTCATTCTATCAGAAGCAAGGTGATTCTTGGAGTCAATTCCTCTCTTTCTTGTTCAAAGGCCACATGACTACTCTGTCATACCTTTTTTATTTTTTTTAACCGACTGAACCACCCAGGTGCCCCAATAAGGCACCTTTTATTTTTTTTTCAATATATGAAATTTATTGTCGAATTGGTTTCCATACAACACCCAGTCCTCATCCCAAAAGGTGCCCTCCTCAATACCCATCACCCACCCTCCCCTCCCTCCCACCCCCCATCAACCCTCAGTTTGTTCTCAGTTTTTAAGAGTCTCTTATGCTTTGGCTCTCTCCCACTCTAACCTCCTTTTAGTCATACCTTTTTCTTCTGTACGTTTGCTCCCTTTCCTCCTACTGACTTGCTCATTGTTTATGCAACTCTTTCTACTTTTTCTTACCTCATGACTTCTCCATATTTTTTTTTGTTTCTGCTTCCTCATAGTTTAGGTCCCATCTGGCTCCTGTAACTCCAACTCTGTTGGATCCCATATTTCTCAATTCAAAACCTGGAAGAAGTGAATCTCATTGGCCCAGCCCCTCTCTATGCCAAGCAATACTAGAGGCCTTTTATTATGCTAGATACTGGCTGCCCTTGAGCCAGAGTCTACCTGTGGCCCAAGCAACTATCCCCTGGAATAGGAGAAGGGGTATAGTTACATGACCTAAATAAAGCCCAATGGCTCCTTTCTCATTGAGGGGGTGGAAATAATGTGGACATGCCCAAGGTAGGCCTCAAAGCATATGCAACACGACCTTTCATGCCACACACAGCCACACAGAACTCAAGTTGAATGTTATGAATTCGTCATTTTTTTTTTTTCCTTTAGGGCTGACATGGTGACATGTATAAAATCTTTCTAAAATGGAGGCACGTGGCACTTACTGCCTCTGAGACATTAAACATGTTAGGAAATGTCCTGGACCTCATATCTCGGCAAACATGACCTTGGTGGCAGGTATTAGAAGATATTAGGCAGTGTGGACTAGTAAGGACAAACAAACAAAAAAAGTGAGTCATGCAAATCTGGAGTTCAAAGTAATAAAATACTATTTTAAAAAATAATCTTAATGTAGTGTATGTGTGTGCGCGTGTGTGTGCGTGTGTGTGTGTATATATATATATATATATATATATAATGGAATATTACTCAGTCACAAAAAAAGAATGAAATCTTGCCATTTGCAATGATGTGGATGGAGCTAGAGAGTATTATATTAACCAAAACAAGTCAGTCAGAGAAAGGCAAACACCATATGATTTCACTTATGTGTAGAGTTTAAGAAACAAAACAAATGAACATAGGAAAACCAAGAAACAGACTCTTAACTATAGAGAACAGGCTGATGGTTACCAGGGGGGAGGGGAGGGGGGAGGGGTTAAATGGGTGATGGGGATTAAGGAGGGCGCTGGGTATTGTAGGTAAGTGTTAAATCACTAAATTCTACACCCAAAATTATTACACTGTATGTTAAGTAACTAGAATTTAAATTAAAACCCTCAAAAAACTTGTATGTTAAGCCACCAAAATATATAGCTGTTGTATATTGATTTTCAAATCTTTTTTTTTTTTAATATGAAATTTATTGTCAAATTGGTTTCCATACAACACCCAGTGCTGATCACAACAGGTGCCCTCCTCAATGCCCATCACCCACTTTCCCCTCCCTCCCATCCCCCCCCCATCAACCCTCAGTTTATTCTCAGTTTTTAAGAGTCTCTTATGGTTTGCCTCCCTCCCTTTCTATGTTTTTTTCCTTCTCCTTCTCCGTGGTCTTCTGTTAAGTTTCTCATGATCCACATAAGAGTGAAAACATATGGTATCTGTCTTTCTCTGTATGACTTATTTCACTTAGCATAACACTCTCCAGTTCCATCCACGTTGCTACAAAAGGCCACATTTCATTCTTTCTCATTGCCAATTAGTATTCCATTGTGTATATAAAACACAACTTCTTACCCATTCATCAGGTGATGGACATTTAGGCTCTTTCCATAATTTGGCTAGAGGAGAAAGCAGGAAAAAAACCTCTCTGACCTCAGCCGCAGCAATTTCTTACTTGACACATCTCCAAAGACAAGGGAATTAAAAGCAAAAATGAACTATTGGGACCTCATGAAGATAAAAAGCTTCTGTATTGCAAAGGAAACAATCAACGAAACTAAAAGGCAACTGACAGAATGGGAAAAGATATTCGCAAATGACATATCGGACAAAGGGCTTGTATCCAAAATCTGTAAACAACTCGCCAAACTCCACACCCGAAAACAAACAATCCAGTGAAGAAATGGGCAGAAGACATGAATAGACACTTCTCTAAAGAAGACATCCAGATGGCCAGCAGGCACATGAAAAGATGCTCAACGTCACTCCTCATCAGGGAAATACAAATCAAAACCACACTCAGATATCACCTCATGCCAGTCAGAGTGGCCAAAATGAACAAATCAGGAGACTCTGGATGCTGGCGAGGATGTGGAGAAACGGGAACCCTCTTGCACTGGTGGTGGGAATGCAAACTGGTGCAGCCGCTCTGGAAAACAGTGTGGAGGTTCCTCAAAAAAATTAAAAATAGATCTCCCCTATGATCCTCAAATCTTAATTTAGAGGAGAGACATTTAATATAAATAATATCTTTTTACGTTGAGAAAACGGTCACATGTTGGATGAGCTTTTAAACATGAACAGCAGCATACACAAAAGATATAGAGATCCTTAAAACCTCTTAAAAGAGGCTTTGCCAAAATAAAACAACTACAAATTTATTCAGTTGTATATTTTTTTTTCCAACGTTTATTTATTTTTGGGACAGAGAGAGACAGAGCATGAACGGGGGAGGGGCAGAGAGAGAGGGAGACACAGAATTGGAAACAGGCTCCAGGCTCCGAGCCATCAGCCCAGAGCCCGACGCGGGGCTCGAACTCACGGACCGCGAGATCGTGACCTGGCTGAAGTCGGACGCTCAACCGACTGCGCCACCCAGGCGCCCCTCAATTGTATATTTTTTAAAGTTCCAAAAGATCAAAAGAAATCTAGATGTGCAGGATTGTACATAGTCGGTTCAGCGGACCACCTATACCTCTCCTCCCCGTCTTTCCTTCTGCCACCTTGTCATTTCTTTCAGCTTCCTTCCCTTGATCTCTATCCATGTCTATAACTGCCTTCTTTTCTCATATCCATCATAGTTCCCTCCGGTGTCGCTCCCACGTAGCCACTCCAGCCTTCCGCACTGCCTTAGACCTTTCCCCCTCTTTTCCTTTGATTTCAGTTTTTCTGCACTTGGCCCCACCCAGTGGCAGGTTTGTGATACAAAAGTATTAGCAGATGGTTCGGAGACCGAGAGTCGCTCCCGTGAACGTGAACGTGGAGACCATCAATCTGGCACAGGTTCATGTAGAAGTTACAGCTTCCGGGCTAGGTCAGAGGAGAACTTTTTAAAGATGCTGATTGACACTCCAAACTTAAAAGCCAAAATCCTATTCGGGGCCTGGGCTCCGTTTCTTGTGTTGATTCAGGGGAATTTTGTTTTGTTCTTCTTCTCTGTTCTTTCCATTACGATTTCACTTGCACAAATAAATATGTCAAAACTCCAAAGTAAAGATCTCTAGGCTATTTTCCAATTCCACCATGCCTCTTTCCCTCCAACTCGAGGCTACCACCCGTTTTTTTTTTTTTAATTCTGATTTCTTCCCCTGCTCAGAAGAATAAAGGGCCTTTGTTCGCTTTCAATATGTTTCTTTGATTTTAATCAATATTTGATTTTTTTTCTTCCCGCTTGCCTTCATCCCTCTCCCTGAACATTGACACATCCTGCTCATTATCTCCTTTTTTTTTTTTTAAATCTGAAGAGAAAAGGTGGCTGTTTTTGCAAGCAATGTAAATCCAACTTCCTGGTCATTCAATTGAGATCAATTTCCGCCTGGGAGACTGAACATACTACATCCATGAGGCGTGCCACACCTGTCAATAGGAATGACATCAGCGATCTGTAAAGCAGCAAATAGCCAGCGCATGGACCAATGCCATAGACAGGCCCTCTGGGAGGCCAGGCCTTACCTGCCTCAGTCTTCCTTCCAAGGATGCAGGCTATTTACACGTTCCACAGGCCCCAGAAATTATTCCCATGATCCAAACATAAAAATTCATTAAGTAAACAAAACACAATGACCCCTGCCCAGAAAAGGAATTTCACAGGAGTGACTTTGTGTTTTGTCATTGCACACTAACTGTGTCATTCCTAGGGTGGCAGGTTGGAGCAAAAGGAAAGAAGGGAAGAAGAATGACCAGTGTGTGGACGAGATTTGGGCAAAGAGCTTCTTCATGAAGAGCAGAAAGCTTGGGCAGTGCCATTGGCAGGGTAGAGATGAGGCGTCAGGCAGACTTGATTTCTGGTATGTCCCCCTTAGAAACCTCTTGCTTGGGGCTCCTTGGACAAGCCACTTGAATAAGAAGCAAAGGTCAAGCACTTAGAAACATGTGATTATATACAAAGACCTCATTTTTATTTATCTCTTCATTCAGGTATCATTTGTGAGCCTGCTATGTGACAGACAATGTCTTACACACTGGAGATAGAGCAATGAACAAAATAGAGATGTTCTCTTCCCTCGTGGCAATTATAGTTGGCCCTTGAACAATGTGGGGATTAGGGGAGCCTACTCCCCAACCCCTCACAATCAGAAATCCAAATACGACTTTTGACCCCCAAAAGACTGAACTGCTAATAGCCTACTGTTGACTGGGAGCCTTAGCAATACCGCAAACAGTTGATTAACACATTTTTATAGGTATTGTATACTGCATTATTACAATAAAGTAATTAGAGAAAAGGTTATTAAGAAAATCCTAAGAAAAAATACACTTACAGTACTGCTGTATTTATCAAAAAAAAAAAAAAAAAAAAACAATCTGCATGGAAGTGGAGCTATGCCATTCAAACCCATGTTGTTCAAGGGTCAACTGAATACTCTAGTGAAGAAGACAGATAATAAATAAAAAACCATACAAATATAGTTTCACACATGTTCTGTGAAAGGGGAAAAATAAGAGTAGGCAGAGGGTGCCAAGTTTGGAATGGTTACTTGAGACAAAGATCTCAAGAAATGCTCCGTGGCAGGTGTCACAGGCATAAAGAATGGAGGGAGCCAAGCACTTGTCTAGGGAAAGAGCATTTCATAAACAGGACTAGAAGGGGCGTATGGCAGAAATATGCTTGTTGTGTGCAGGGACTGCAAGAAATAAGTATGAATGAGCAAGGAAAAGAGTGAAAAATATGGTAAAAAGTTTAGGGAACGGGGGCGCCTGGGCGAGTCAGTCGGTTAAGCATCTGACTCTTGATTTTGGCTCGGGCCATGATCTCACAGTTTATGAGATTGAGCCCCACACCAGGCTCTGTGCAGACGGTGAGAGCCTGCTTGGGATTCTCTCCCTCTCCCTTTGTCCCCACCCCTGCTTGTGCTCTTAATCTCTCTCTCTCTCTCTCTCTCTCTCAAAATTAATAAATAAACATTAAAAAAAAAAGCTTAGGTAACAAATGAGTCAGGGGTCTTACAGGCTCTGACAAAGAGTTTGGATTTTATCCTGATGGTATTGAGAAACCATAATATGTCAGCATGGAGGCATGGAGGTAATAATCATGGTGATCACGGAGTCTCATGTGCCAGACCTTGTTCCATTTCTGTAAAAGGGAGCCACATGACATCCCTTCCCCCTGGATTTTTGGATAATTAAATGATATTACATGCAAAGTACTTGAAATGGTGCTCAATATGAGTATTACAGTTATTAGTATGGTCATCAGGGACCAGGTTACGTGTGCTCCCAATTTCAACCCCATTTTGTCCCCCAAGTACATTTCAGATACAAATACGTTCATGAGAATTATGCTAACATCAATACACTTTGGTGAGAAAGTATTTTTCCAGCGAACTCCATTAAAGCCAATTTAATTCCTTGATCAATGTTCCATATTGCACAATTTAATCATTTGTAATTTTTTCCCATTTTCATTAGCGTTCTTTCTTTTCCGTTTCCATTTTACGGCAAGGCTGAAATATCTCTGAAGTTTAAACGATGGAGCCAAATGGTGGTTTCAATTTGATATGGTTAACATATCCTACAACTTAAGAAGCCTGAGGGTCAAGGAAGTTAACGGATTTTTCCAAAGGCATACAGCTAGTAATCAACAGAGATGAGATCCCAACCTAAGTCTAACCCTGGTACCATTATCTCTCACCCTGGTACTTTTCAAGAAAAGAAGGAGGGAAAGAAAGAAAATAACACTAATACCTACCCACAAGGGTTAACATGAGGTTTAACTGACATAATATATGAGAAAGCACTTTTGTAAACTGTGAAGCACCATGTTATTGCCAGTAAAAACAATTAAAATAAAATCCATTTCTGGTTCTCGAAAAGCCCGGTGAATAAGTTTATTCCCAGCTGAGTGCATTCAGCTAGATTGGGGAGTTTCACTTCCTAAAGGTTTTCACTTGTCAAACTCATCACAGAGCCACTTCAGCATGTCCTGAGAGCTTCTACCAAGGAGGAGGATAGACCTGGGAATCTGTTTGGCTCGGCCCAAGATGGGTTTAAAAACAACTGACTACAGTGGCAGAGACGGTCTTTGAGAGGATCTGGAGATCTAAAACAACTTCAATTAATACCTTAAAGCCCCATTGGGGCCCATTGTCTGTTAAAGAGGTTCTAATTCAAAGAATTCAGCATCGTGACGTTAAGAAGATGATAGTTCTTGACATAAGGACCATTCAACAGTCCTTCTTTGAGTACTTAATATCTTCAGGCACTGTGAGAGAGGCCAATGGTATAAGAAGACCCTCAGCCTCAAGCAGCTTCCTAGGAGAGAGAGTCATGCTAAAAAAACCAAGCATGATAGAGTATCAAAGCCACGGTGGAAGCATGGAGAAGGAACATCTACCCCAATATGAGAAGACGTCCTGTAGGAGGTAAAACCTTGATGATAGGTTTCAAGGAAAAATAAGAGTAGTCAGGCAGACCAGGCAGCGAGTACATTCCAAGGGAAATAAATTATACGTGCCAAGGGATAGTGATGAAAGAGAATGGTGCCACCAAGGGAGCATAGGCCGTGGCTTTAGTGCAGAGGGAATAAGGCAGGGAATGGCTCGAAGGTAAAGAGACCGAAGAGGTGAGGCAGACAATGGTTTGAGTACTGAGGCCACGGACAAGTCGGAGAATGGCTCAGATGCAGAGGGAGGAGGCGGGTGAGGCAAGGAAGAGGCTGAGTGCAGGTCCCTGCAGGGCAGGGGGTTGGCCACAGAGAAGCAGACTCAGGTCTCAGTGAAACAGACCGGCAGGGAACAGGCCTGGTCAAAATCTACTGCAGACACTGAATGATGAGACAGTGACCAAGATGCGTCGATGAGATAAGGATGGGTTAGTTAGACAAAGTTGATGTTGCAATTGCTCCTGGACTACCAAAAAGACCAAATCCATTCCCAGACACTGGGGAAATGAGCCTAGAGTTGCCAGCTGTTCCTGGAGGCCATTGTCTTGGGCACAGCCTCTCCGGGTGTGGTCTAGAACTAAGAGGGACTGGGGCTGCAGGTAACAGACTCCTTGAAACACAGCTGGAGTGGGGCTGGGACATTTGGGGGCTGGCAGAGTTTACACCCAGTAGTGCGGGGGGCTCCTGGAGATACGGGTTTTTGCTGAGCATCTACATTTACTAAACGCCTTTGAGTTCATCTTCACTTTGAGTCTGTGAAGTGGCTGTTACTATTCCTGTTCTATCTATGAGACAACTGAGGCACTGTAGCTGTCTTGAAGTGAATTCAATGTGGCTCCTAGAAATACGTATCTGTGAATTCAATGTGGCTCCTAGAAATATGTATCTACACCTCAGGCTCTGTGAACATTACCTTAGATGGAAAAGGAGTCAATATTATCTTGCACGGGAAAAGATGAGTTTATGGTAAGGACCTTGAGAGGGTAGGCTTAATTCTGGATTATCCCAATGGGTCCTAAATGCAAGCACTTGTATCCTTATAAGATACACATACAGAGGAGAATGCATGCAAAGAGGAAGAGGTAATGTGACCACAGAGTCAGGGATTGGAGTGATATGGCCACAGGCTCAGGAAGGCCGAGCAGCCACCAGAAGTTGGAGGAGGCAAAGGACGCATGCTCCCCCAGATCCTGTAGAAGGTGAGGCTCTGCCGACCCATCGATTTCAAACTTTGAGCCTCCAGAACCATGAGAGAATCAATTTCTGTTGTTTCATCCCACTAAGATTGTCATAATATGTGACAAGGGCCGCAAGAAGACCGTGCATTGCTCAAGATCCCGGTCGAGAAGGCAAGCCAACATTCAAAGCTAAGCCCCTCAAACTCCAAAGCTCTTGCTTTCCCTCCTACCTCACTACCTCTCAACGACACTAAAGTGACTCAAAATTTCTACAGAACAAAAGGGAAAACGGTGCGTGTAGAAGCAAAATCTTGTGGTGAATGAGTAGCAGAGCCGATGCCTGTCGCGCTGGACTTTGCCACCAAGAGGAGGAGCGGCAACTCGGCAGCAAACTAGCAGGGAGAACTGAGGCAGGAGGTTTGGAGGTGCTGTGGCTTGGAGGTCAACCCAGACTAAGCGGCTAAGGTGGGAAGAAGGTCGAGGAAGCAGGTCAAGTATGCCAGAGCTGGGAGACCACGAGACGGCCGGAAGTCATCTTATCAAATCTTTATCAGTTGACAGGCAAAATCCACATGTGCTCAGGATTCCAGAACACGTAAAATACATCGGAGGTGACATGAGGGTAGGAAAAAAATAGCTATTTGCTTTTTTCCCTCCAAATATCAAAACAATCACCATGGGTAAAATCAGAACTTTGTTCGGCTTCCTAACAAAGCTACATTGTGTTTATTTTAATGATGTATGACTGTAAGACATTCATGCCCTTCAGTAGCAACCCATTCCTGTATCACAACTGTGGAAGGGACAACCATAAACTGGTACCAACGCCCAGGTCTTCACCACAAGGAGGCTCAGAGGACGGAGGAAGGAGCATGTGTTGTGGGTCCTGGGAATAAGCAAGGTGGGGAGGTGGAGGAGAAGTCTGTGCCCACACTCGTGATGCATACCCGAGTGTAGTCTGAATGAGGCTGAGATTAGCAAGGTAGAATGGCGCACATGGGGACCTGAGGTCACAGTTATGCCAGAGCAAGTTCGTGAGGCCGGGAATATTCATCCCTAGAGCTGCCGTAACAAAAAACCACAGACTGGTGGCTTAGACAACCAAAATTCATCTTCTTGCGGTTCTGGAGGCTAGAAGTTCAAGACCAAGGTGCTGACCGGTGGGTTTCCTCTAAGGCCCCTCTCCTTGGCTTACAGATGGCTGCTCATTTAATGCTTCATCCTTACCTGGTCACCCCTCTGTGCATGAGCAGCCTCTTCTTATAAAGACACCAGTCAAGTTGGATTAGGGCCTCCCCCAACCCCCTAATTTTAATTTAAAGGCCTGTCTTCAAATAGAGTCACATTCTGAGGTACTGGGGGTTAGAGCTTCCACAGACGAATTTGAAGGGCAAGACGGGATTCATCCTATAACCTCAAGAAACAGAGGTCATTGTGGCTTGACAAACCGGACAGGAGGAACAGGAGGTCATGACACGCGAGCAGAAGGAAGTCTGAACGCGTTCTGAGAGCGAGAAAGATAGCGTAGCAGAGAATATCCAAAACCCAGGTTTTACGTGCTCTTAACAAAAGTCGACTAATGTGAATGTGTTTCTTTAAAGGATACAAGGTTAACAAAAACAGTGGACATAGTACCCCTGTACAAAAGCTCTCAATTTATAAATGGCTTTGGTAATAATAGTGAAAATCACAAACCTTGAGTACTTACCATGTACGAGGCACTGTGCAAGGTACCCCATGTATATTCACTCTTTAACCCTCTGCGATTGGGATTAGACACACGAAAAATGGAAGAATGGATTGGAAAGCCTTAACCATTGGCACTATATATTTGCTAAGCTTAGCTGTGATCGTTTTGATCAAGGAGTTAGAAGCCATGATTTCATATGTCATTTTAGACGCAAAAGAAGTAAGGCACAGAGAGGTGAAGGAACTCACCCAGGATCACACAGCAAAAAGAGGTGGCGTTGTTATTTGAATTCAGGCAGCTCAGCCCCCAGAACTGCTGAATTCAAGGACTACACAACACTGACAGGCTGCTGCGTCAGAGAAGCTTCGGTATCGGTGAGATCTGGGTTCCAATCCCAGCTCTGGCACTCATCAGTAGTTTGGTCTTGAGCCAATTGTTTAACTTCCGTGAGCTTGAGTTTCTTACCTACGTAATGGGAATAACACCTCCCTTTCGAGGCTATTGTGAGGAATGTATAAAATAGTAATCACAAATAAAGTAACGTAGCGATATGACATGCCAAGAACATTTTGAACACCGCACACGCGACCTCAATTAGTCCTTCTGTCAACCTCATGAAGTGGTGTAAAATTATTATCTGCACTTCGAAAAGGAGGAAACTGAGGTGGATAGAGGTTAACTAACAGAATAAATGACAGAGCTGGGGGCATCATAAACCCCAAATTCTCACTCCAAGTCTCCTCGCGTTAGACGAAGGAAGAGGTCAGCAAGTAGTAGTTACTACCACCACAGCCAGGATTACTACTTTTATTATTCTGTTACTATGATATTATTGTGAAGTTCAAACACAGGTGACTTGAAGACACAGAAATACTAACTTGCCCCGAGTATTCAATTTACGGTCGGGGGTAGATTGAAACATGGGGACTCGTATTTTCAGATAGTTGTTCGCCATTTGCACAGAGGAGAATCTGAATGCTCTGCTGCGGAGAATGAAGACGTGGACCCAAAGATGGGGTCCGTCAACCTTGCTTCTGTTGCTAGAGTAACTCATGTCTAGTTCCAGACGTGCATAACCCAGCGAGGAAAAGTGCTACGTTCAAGGAGGTGTGGGTGGTGTGCCTACGGGTTCTTGTCTATGCTCATCCCGAGCGCCTTCCCCATCCTCCTTCTAACCGCATCTGATGCGACCCCGGAGAGGTGCCCTGTTAAATACCATTTATCCCCCTGGTCACATTTCCAGGACTGTTTAGCGCCCCTTGTATACTTGTTGCCTTGCCAGCTACGCAGCTGCCCTCCCCTTGGTACTCCCCGTAGCTGATGAAACATATCCTCAGCCTAGGCCTCCAGGTAGAACCAGAATGTATCTACAACAAGGAACAGGAAGGACCGCATTCAAGCCTCCCTACTCTAGGCACACAGCCTATCCTTCGGTGGGAGTAACTCTCTTATCTCTAGGGAGGTTAGATAATTCATCCCATTAGATAGAAGAACCCAGCGGCAAAGCTTTGGAGGTTGGGTAACAGCAGGTGAAGAGGGCAAAATGGAAGATTGGATTGGAAAGTCCTAAGGACTGGCAATATATATTTGTTAACGTTAGCTGTGATCATTTTGATCAAGGAGTTTGAAGCCATTATTTCCTACGTCACGGAGGGTTTGCAAAATCTTCGCATCTACCCGTCTCAGCTGAACATGCCATAAATTAAAGATCCCTTTTACTTCCAGGCATTCAGAAATTAATTCTCATGTGCCCAAGTATTTTCATGTGTATGCTACAGCATAAAATAAAAACTTGATTTTTACTAATTTAACTTATTTGGCTTGTTAGGACCAATTTTTCCATTAATGAACACTAGGCTACGTCCTCCTTGTGGGCAAGGAATGCATTAAATTCTCTGTATCCCGAGGGACCCACACCTAGTAGATGCACATTAAATGTTCACTGGATGAAAGGAGAAATGATTTGGTCATTTATTTTATATGTACTGTGTTCCAAAGTGGCCGGATGATAATCCTTATAAAATATTGCTATGCAGACTTTTCACAAAGTCGTATTCCGCCCTAAGCGACATCCCATCCTTTCAGTGTTTCCAAACAGTAAACTTGCATAGAATATATATAGCAGCTTCAAATTTAGCAATTGAATTCCCTTTTATTTCCATGGTATCCTTCGCGGTCTAAGGAATTTAGTGACTGAAGCTGCGAGGATCTCCAAATTGACCCCGTTTGTAGCGCCTCATCGGTGAAATGAGCATCTTCAGTGTGTTCCCTGCCATGCAAAGTCCTGCTCCGTGGCCCCGGCCCGCCCAGCACTGCTCCTCAGGAAAGGGTTAAGGCAGCATTTGTTCTCAGAGCGTTTTGTTTTCCCCGAGACCTCCATTACTGCTATAAATTTTTCAGTGTGGCTTTTATGTAAATGTGGCAAGAAAGGCAAGACAGAAAAAAATTTATTTGTAAGCTTTAGGGGGGAGAATAAGGAATCTGACAACGTTTATTGAAAATAAATGAATATGGAATGTGGAATGGAGGCCAAAGAAGAGCTGAATATTTTGTCTTAAGTACTGCAAGGACAAACCCCTAGAGTCGCAGAAAGAGGCAGAGAATGGCTGTTGTGGGCAACCAGGCTTGTTCGACGTCTCCCTAGCTCCAGCTTCCTGCACTCAATCCAGATGCTGGGCTGGTGGTCAGAAGAGCCTGAACTGGAGTCCTCCTTCCCACCATCCTTCTGTGTGTCCCCAGGCGGGTTGCTTAATGCCTCTGCTGCCTTCTACATCTCCATCTGCCACAGAGAAATTTTTGCAACCTACCCCACTTCTGACAGGTTGCTGTTTTCCATATTCTCAGTGAGGTTCCTGGAGAGAGGGAGCTAGGTATTATTCCTACCTGCGCACCCAGGGACTTCACACGTAGCAGACCATTAATACATTATGTCACATGAAGGAATTTATCAAGAACCTTTGTGGACGAGGTGCTTTATCAAGCACACTGTGTTTTAAAATATAGGTTTTATTATTATTCAGGTGTAGTGAGGCCAACAGATTGGAAGGTTGTCATTGAAAACGTAATTTGTTACTCACAGATCCCAGGGGGGACGGAGGACGGAGGCTCAAACCATGGCGGGGGAGGCCACAGGGGAGGAACCAAGATCAAGAGGCAGAGGAAGGAGGGGAAAGCATAGGCAAGAGCCTTTATTCTTGTTTCCACAGGAAAGAATGGACAAGGCAGGGTAAGCAGGATTCAGATTGACTAGTTCAAATAATTTCAGAGGTTCTGGATCACAAGGGCTGTCTCTCCTAGTCTGGCACCTGGCCCTGGAGTGATTAGGCCAGACGAACAGTAGTGTGGAAGGTGAGAGGCTCTTAAAGGAAGTAGTTAGGGGTATGGGCTCTGAATTGCTTGGTTTGCCTATGGAAGGTGGTAGGAATTATCTAACCCTGACAGGGACAATCCCTCCACAGTCAGCAAGGCTTTAACCAAGATGTTAAAGCATCAGAGAGTAAAAGATACGGTTACTGTATTCATTCTGTATATTGTATATATTCTTTTAAGGTAAATATTAAATATACTTTATTATACATTTGCATATGAAGAACGTATAGCTCAAAATGATGCTGCAACTGAGCCATGGTCACATATTAAGTGGGAGGGCCAGGATTCGTAACTATGTTTGAACACAAAGCAGGTGTTTATCTCACTCTCACATGCTGCCTCCAGTGTTTCCTGCTATCAGGTTGGATTGCTAAATATCTCTCCTAGCTACTTGCCCAGGGTTAAAAGACACACACACACACACACACACACACACACACACACACAAATCCCACATGTTCATACTCAATCACAAACCAGTCTAGAATTTCTAGACCAGCAAGAGAGTTAGGGCAATAACCCAAACTTTAGACTTGATGGAAGAAAAAAGACTTGCAAGGGAGTGAGGACATTTAGTTTTTAATTCTGTCGCCCAATAAGTTGTGAGACCTTAAAATGTCATTTGGACCAGAGAGGCTGAGCACAATCCTTTCCAAACACTGGGCGGTCAATAAATATTTGCCAAATTGATTTAAGTCTCGTTTTTCTTACCTGTGATAAAAAAGGAGGTAAAGCAGGTGAGTTTCGAGCTAATTTACATTATTAAAAATAATGATCCTTGGGCATGTTCTAGTGCCTGAAAAGGCTAACATGTAGATTACCTGAAAGATTTGAGCAAGAAGTCAGTGAGCTCTGCTAAGTTATTCCCCTCTCCCTGCTCCTAGAGCCACAAGATTTGGTCAGGTTGGGTTCCCCAGGCCAGAGTTCATGACTGCAGATGCACCAGACAACCCCGGGCTGGGTTACGGAGTGAACCACTAGGGCAGGTGGGCGTCCGGTGGTGCAGTCTCACCCTGCGTCCAAAGGCCTGCTTCTGTAAGAAACACTGTTACACAAGTGATTACAGGAAGTCATTTGGCACTGAGCAGTCCCGTTGAGTCATCCCTCTTGTTCTTGAACAAGACTGGATTTTTCCTCCTTTTAATTAAAAAGGGAAACTGGAATCCCAGAAATAACATCATCGGTGACGCAAAGAAAGGAAGGCACAAAGGGGGAAGAAACAGCAATAACCCAACCCTAACATAACTCGTCCTTCTTAAACTGCCCTCCCCCCCAGGCCCTGTCCTCTGTTTCGCACCTCAGATACTGTTGCCCGGCAGTCTCTGACTGCCCTTGGTGAAGCTGGGATAGGAAGGGGTGAGACACATTCTGAATCATGGAGCGGAAAAGAGAGATACTTTGTTCACATCCCATGCTCACAGAAGTAGCAGACAGACAAGGCCATTGATCATTTGTGTCGGAACTTTGGCTATCTTGGCTACATCGTTAGGATGGCTGTGGAGACAGAACAAAGAAGTGAAAGATTGAGTTTGGAAGTTTAAATACTGTTTAGGAGTCAACATGACATAATCCGGTGGGCAAAGCCCTAGAGTCTTCTAATTTTACCTTCGCTTTTAGAGTATGACTTTGGGCCAAAACCTTCACCACTCTGAGCTTTGTTTTTCCTACCCATGACAAAGAAGGTCAACCCTGATTCTTCCCTTTGTTTGTTCAACAGATACTCTTTGATCATCTACTGCATGCAAGGCACTGGGCTAACTTCTTCCTTTGGGGAAGTCATGGCCTTGAGGGAAGCCGGTATATTCAATGAGATCTTCTGCACTTTCCAGACACAGACCAAAGCTGCTGTCTCCAAGGAATTTGGATGATTCTGCGTCCCTTCCAGATTTCGCGGTCTGTTATTTGTGCAGAAGGTGACTTTGTTAATTCTCTTGGGCTCCTTGCAATGTTTTGGAATAGCCACTTATCAGATCACTTAATCTTTTTAAAGAAATTAAGATATCTAATAATAGAATCATTGGTAGAATTTCAATACATAAAACAGTCAAAAGTGAGGCTGCCCTGGTTGGAGTTGAGACGGAATGCCTGTAGCTTCCTGCATGGGCTGCCCCTCCCTCCCTGGGTCACCTTCCTCTTTTTCGTCTTGCACTATAGAAAACCACTACTTTATTACATTTCAAAGAGACTTGTAAATTGAAAAAAGTTTCCAAAAATAAGTAGGGCCTGGACCCCTGAAGAAGAATGAGTTAGAGCAGAGCACATTGCTTTCAGTCTGTGTCCCTATCTTCCGTTTCTCTGGTATATTGGTGGAGGCCATGCCGTGTGTAGACTGTGGTTCGCAGAACCTCAAGTGAGCCAAAGCCCCAAGAACCAAATGATAGAAGATCACTAGCGGATCTCTCCGTGAGCCTTGGGCAATAGCCTAGACATTCTCCCAGTTTAACACTTGACTCCCACGTGATGAGAGCAAAGCCACAAAATGAAACCCCAACCTTAGTTTTATTGAAAAGACAGCCAGGGAGATATTTGCTGGGGTAGCTTGGAAGTATGATAATAAATACATTTCCTACACTCTGTGTTCTCTGTGGGCAGGATTAATGTCGACTTCATCATTGTAAACCCCACAGCTCCCAAGACGGTTATAGGTAGTAAATAAATACGTAATAAATATTATTGGTGGGATAAAGGAATACAGTAGTTAATTGATAACGTATGTGCTGTTGTCTTAAAACATATTACAGAAAATCAGCAGGTACAGGTGGTATCGACCCATAGGTTTAGAAGACAATGCATTGTAAAATCATAGAATTGGCACTGTGACATATTTACCTTGAAATGCCAACAATTTCCATAGTACCTAGCGCACAGTAGGCTGTTTTAGATAGGCTCCTGTGGTGGTCTTTAATGACACTCTCTGAATTCTGCCTATGCAGCTTCTTGACACATAATAACGTTGTCTTTTCTGGCCTTGATTGGGGCCATATGGCCAAGTCTGACATGTATGACTGTCTGGATGTTTCTTTAATGGCTAATGAAAGACTCTTCAGGATTCTTTTCTCTCCTTCAGAGTGACCAGCATGATCCAGACAGTGGTTGTTCCATGATGCTGGCCCCCAGAGAAAGAGTGACAAAGTAAGAACAAGATGTCAGAATAACCCTCAGAAAACCCTCGATGATTAACTAACATGATGAAGAAATAAACATTTATAGTTTAGACCACTGAGTTAAAAAAAAATCATAACCTAGCTCATCCTAATTGATATAGCCAGGCTATAATAACAGATAGATCCCAATACTTAATGGCTTAATAGCTTAGAAATTTATTTTTTGCTCACTAATTGTGCCAGATTGGCGAGATAAAAGTGGAGGGCACACTGGTCCGCACAGTTATTCATGACCCAGGATGATGGTTACTCTGCCTTATTAAACACATAGTTTCAAGGGGCCTCTCCATTCCAGTCATACCATATTAGAGTCTAACCATATGGTCACATCTAATTGCAAAAGAGGCAGAAGAATGTATAGCGATGCCCAGGAATAAGAAGGGGACTTGGGTAAACAGTGAGTAGTCCCTGCCTCATGGGTACTCAATATGTATTTGTCGCAAGATGTATGTATGATCTTGTAATTTGTATTTATGCAAGACGCATTAATGCAAAAGAATGTCTAGATTGATAAAAGGATCTTTTGAGTTTGCAAATCAGTGAATCATTTGATCTGAGCAGGTATGTATAAAAGTACTGATGATATCATAGAGCCCTTCCCTATATGGAGCCAAAATTCCCTAACCGAGGGTATGCGTTTCCACTTTTCTGAACCCCCATTCACATTTCCATGAATGCCCTATCACCTAGAGTGATATTCAAAATAGTTAACAACTTACGTGGCATGGGCTCCGACCAGTCAGAATAGACTTTTCCCGATCAGTCAGTATGGGCGTCAATCATAAACAGGGGAACATTTCAGGGGAACATGCACTTTATCTCTGACTCTAGCCAAAGTGACTATATTGTCGAAACCAAAGGTCAGGGTTGGAGCATGTGGTCTAATAAGTGACAGGGTCTGAAGATGAAATCATACAGATATTAAATTTGTTCTATTAAGAAAAAAGAAATACAGTTACAAAAAATTAACTGTTCAGAAAAATCCAAGATAAACTCGTCATGTTAATATTGGGAATTAGAATCCTTATAACTCTCCAAACACACACCATGTCATAAGGAAGTTGTCAGCAAAAGGTTGGGGGGGGGGCAGTCAGAGAAGACTTCATAGGACAGGTGGCGTTTGAGCTAATTTGGAAAGAAAAGTCCTATTTTGACAATCAGAAACTGGTGATATTGGGAAAGACTTTCCAACCAGAGATGCCCGTGTATGTAACACTTTGTGTTTGCCTTTCTTACAGCACTCTAGTCTATCTTATATTCAACTTCTGTGGTTATTTGTCTTATCCTCCCTCTCTGCTAGATTGTGATGTCCTTAAGGGCAGAGAGCAACACTACTCTCTCCATCTTGTTTGTTTTCTGCAAGGATCTAAAAATTATAGGTGTCCAGTAAGTGTCTGTTGACTGGATAACAGAGGATAGAATCATTGAACAGTGAATGAAGCGAATTTAAAATATAGTGGCACGGTATTGGTGGGGGGGAAAATACCGTACCTCGGAAACCTATACTTTCAGAAGTCAACCTTAGAGATTCACGCACTTAAGGAAGATGCAAACCCTTAAAAAATGAGATCCTAGCTTTTAAAGATAACCATTATCTGGCGCGCCTAGGTGGCTCGGTCAGTTAAGCGTCTGACTCTTGATCTCAGCTCAGGTCAGGATCTCACAGTTTGTAAGTTCAAGCCCTGCCTCGGGCTCTGCTCTGACAGCACAGAGCCTGCTTGGGATTCTGTCTCTCACTCTCTGTTTGCTATCTCTCTGTCTCTCTTTCTCTGTCAAGATAAACAAATAAACTTTAAAAATAAATAAATAGCTGCTATCCAAGTAAACTCTTCTCCACCACCTACATCTACTTCCTAACCTTGGTTACTAGTTGGTTTACATCAGCCTTGGGCTTTTGTCTTTCTCAGACTTTAGCCAACGTTATTTGCCCCTTTGCTAAACTCACTCCCTTTCTCTGTCCTCTACAAACTCTAGCATCACTGTTTTGCCTTTTCTTTTCCTTGTTCTTCTTTTTATCTGGTCTTTCTATCAAGCAATGTATTTCTGGCTACCACTAGTAGCTAGACCTACTCTTCAGCCCACTTGGCCCAGCTACCTGATCCTTGTGGTGTTTCTGAATGAAGAAATTGAACTTGGTAAAAATAAAATTAAGAGATGCAATTATTTGCACTTGCAAAAAGCCTTTGATTAAATTATATGCTAAGTGATTTTTTTTTTTTTTTGCCTAAAAACACATAATTAAAGAGATCCTTTTTCTTCATAGCTAAAGAACTGGCATAGATCCAGGAATGAAAGGATTGAAGTAAATGAGGATTCGGTGATGAAATGTTAATAGTAGGATCACCAAGATATTAGACTCTTGATCACTCTTATTTAAAAGTTTAGCTAATGAAGTAGAAGGATGACTATCTGGTGAAATCCCCAAGTTTGCAGATAACAGAGAATTTCTTCGTATGGGGAAAAGAAAACTCCTGTGATGTACTTCTGAAAAACGTCAAGAAAAACCCAAGTGAAGGTCACAGGGTGGAGGTATATTTCCACATGAGCAAGAATAAGACAATGACTTTAAAAAAAAAAAAAAAAAGATGGTCTAAACTCAAAGGACACTGGGCTCTGAGTGATCATTAGAACTTGATAAGGGGACTCAGGAGACATTGGAACCATTCCCTAAAGAGAGCCTTTGGCCTTCAGGGACAAGAAGATATTGTAATAAGGCAGAAAACATTGCTGCTGCCTTGTACGAACCATAAATCTTCCACTCTTGGAATCCTGCATTCAGCTCAGGCTGTCCAACCTGTCCTCATTTTATAAAAGATGAAATAATACTGCAAAGCTCCAGAGAAAACAACTAAAATTATCAACAGGATGCAAGATATGGAAATGAATCAGAAAGATTAGAACCATCTGGAAAGAAAAAAAAAGTTGAGAGGGGATGTGTTGGCGAATCCTTTAAAAGAGTACAGAGTGTGAAAAAACTGTGTCACATGAAGTATCCACTGATTATACTGCGTGTATGTATGAAGTAGGAGCTAACTCTCGAATCTTTAAAAAATAATAATAATATTGGAACCAGTAAAAGACTCGGTGTTTGTCCATATCTGATTCCTCGTTGTTTCTTTTCCTAAAGCTTTGTGGAGCACCTACTATGTGCCAAGCACTCAACCAGGCCCTCAGAATACCTGGATAAATAGAATGTGACTCTGTCCTTGATGGAAAATTTAACAGAAGAGGGACAGCTTTAGAAAAATAGGCATGATTGCATTGAGGTGACATTTGATCTGAGCTTTGAAGAATGAGTAAGATTATGTCATCAGACAAGGTGAAAAAGATCATTTCAGACGCAGAAAAAAAGCGTAAGGAAACACAGGGATCTGAAAATACGTGGTCTCTTACAGGAAGTGGGAAGGCCTAGTGGCAAATCCGCAACTCGGTCTCCAACTCAGGGAGCCACTGGAAGCAACGCCAAGGGTTATGTGAGTGACAGAGCCACTGGAGTTGTTAAGAAGGGAAACGACACGATCAGACTCACATCTCAGAAGTGCAGTTCAGCGGGTGTTACTCCATGGACGTGATGGAGCCTCGGAAAGAAATATGCAAGTTCAAAAGCTTTGATAAAATAATCCATAGGAAAGTAAAATAATGTGGGGGTATCCCAAATCTTTTGAGGTTGACATCACCAGGATGCTAGGACAGACTGACAAATGTCATGGTTTTATCCCTGCCGAGCCCCACCCAGGGCCTGACCAATACTGAATATACAGTTGTCTACACCTTGATCACCTAAAACAAAGTCAGTCTGGGCTGTGTGTGTGTCCATGAGTATAACAGGAGACTAAAGGCCCTCTTACAAAGAGAAGCATTGCCCTTTTTTGACACTGAACTCTTGGGAACCCGAGCGACTTTTGCCCTGCCAGACAATGTCACCTGTGAGATCTCACATGGACGTACAGCTGCTGTCCAACCTGTTAAAAGTGCAGCAAATAGCAGGACAGCAGAGTCATGGTTCCTGAAAACACACCTACTAAATGACAAACAGGCTGGTACAAGGGTACAGAGGAAAACCCTCTGGCAACTAACTCAGGACCATTTTTTTTTTTTTCAACGTTTATTTATTTTTTGGGACAGAGAGAGACAGAGCATGAACGGGGGAGGGGCAGAGAGCGAGGGAGACACAGAATCGGAAACAGGCTCCAGGCTCCGAGCCATCAGCCCGGAGCCTGACGCAGGGCTGGAACTCACGGACCGCGAGATCGTGACCTGGCTGAAGTCGGACGCTTAACCGACTGCGCCACCCAGGCGCCCCAAGGACCATTTTTACAAATGCAGAACACATCCACGTGTCTGGAATGGAATGGAATGGATCCTAACGACAACTGGGTTGGATCCCAGTTGGATCCCAGTTGGGAACTGTCGTTGGATCCTAACGACAACTGGTTCCTGCTGTTTGCCGGAATGGGTGGTGCATCTACCTGGGTGGAATGGTAGCTGGAGAGAACCAAAGGATTTCCACCTGCTGAAGGAGAGATTTGCCTGTAAGGGTTTTCATACTCAGATTGGGGTAGGAAGAGAGCCGGCAGAAGTGAGAGTGTTTACGAGGACAACTTAGAAGAGGAGCTTCAGCCAAGATCAATGATGAATCATGGAGCCCGTGAGTCAGATCCAGACGAAACCAGTAGGAAACGGTTCCCAAAGGAAAAGATGATTTGTTTGGGACTAACCTGTCTTGTGACAGTGTTTTTCTGTTCGTGGCTTACACAGTGCTTTCACATAGTGTTTTTCATCCTGGCGCTCTTATGTTATTATAACCCCCACTTTACCGATAGGTCAACTTGAAACTCCATGAGGTCGATGACTCGGCCAAGTTTGCACAGCTCATTAGCAGCAGAGCTGGAACTAAGGAGCAGAACTTCTGAGTCCCGACTTAGCACCCTTCCCTCCGCACTGCCCTCACTGTTGTAGGAGATGTCTCTGATTCCTCACGTCACTGGGCACTCAAGAAGACAGGCCTGGTCGTACGGCCCTGCGAATATGTCTCAGTATGAATAAGGGAATGGTAATAGAAGGAGTTTCCTATTCCTTGGCTGAGAGCTGATGGAGAACCTTTGAAGGTTCTCAGGGGGAAACATCAGAGCCAGACCAGAAACCTCAAAGCACCTTGAAATTCCTAAAGGATAAAATATTTAATATTCTTTCTTTGTCCTGGAAATTATAGGCATAGACCTACGGTTGCCTCATTTTGACAAAGCACACTGCTAATCTCAGAGCACATTCATTAGTTACCCTCCTACTACCCCCAAGTGATAAGGAAAGAACATTGTATCGGCAGGGAAATCACAGCAAACAGGCGGAGTAGGTAATCCAGCATCACCTAGAAGTTCTTTGCCAGAGATAGCCCTGCATCACTTAATATCCCATAATACCTGGATCTCTGTCCCTAGCTTCTGGTCTATGTCACTTGGATGCTAAGTACCATTCTGGAATACCGTACCTATCACTGAATGCTTGCAGATGGAGAACTAAATAAGTACCCAAATGACAAAGGGTGTCAGATGATGGCCTCTTTAGAAACCCAGGGGGTAGACCTACAAATGGTGACTAATGAATATAAAAATCAATTTTTATCAGCAGATAAATTTTAGCAGGGCTGGCACTAATATCATTGTAAGGAAAAGCAGCACTAATTTCCTTTTATTTGGCTATAATAGACTCAATGACACCAACTATCCTACCATGGGGCATCCTTTACCACAGAGCAGTTCTCCACGTTGAGAAAGGGGACATTTAGAAGCCACTTTGAAGAGGCACTGCTCTGTCTATACATTCGTACTTAGAGCTTTCAGTGCATTTAAATTGCTTTCTGCAGCAGTCGAAGGAATCAATAGCTCTTAGACTCTTTAAGGGACGAATAATATACAAGACGGACATTTTAAGCTCTTTAGAAAATATATTCATGAGGTCATCCAGTTTCCCCTGGTACCCAACTTTGCTGGTGACATTTATTAATGTTTTTGCAGCAAACAGGAGGTGGAGTTCTCCAAAGGCTCTCCTCTCTGTTCTTCCAGAAAACATTGATTTTCTTTTTTTACAAGAATCAGGGAGAGGGGAAGGGGTAAAAAAAAAATACGCAAAGCAAAAAAAAAAAAAAAAAGAAATCTCACAAAAGAATAACTTAGCTCGAAGCTGGCTTGACAAAGTAATTCTAACTAAATAGCCTTGTGCCACTTGATAGAGACAATTTCTCCTGATTTTCTCTTTGAACAATTTCATAGTCTTCATGACAGACATGCTTTGAGAATATTATGCTCTTAATGGGAATTCAGGACTTTCTACTGAATCTTCCTACGAGTGAGAGAAGACAGCGTTACATTACTGTGGATTTGGAAAGCTCTCTTAAATTCTAATTAATTAAGGTTAATTAATAAGACGTTTGATAAAAACACTGCGAGATGCCAGACTGGGGAAAAAATAACTACTTGGTCATGGCTGCTTGAAAGAAAATGTTGGAATGCATTCGGAAGCTTAGTCTGACTCAGAACGGCCTGGAAGGGCTTGGGGATGTGATGGAGTTTGAGAGAAACCGGGTACTAGAATTTCTCCCTCCGAAAAAAGGGGGAAAATTCATTCCACTGATGCTCTTTTGTTAAGTTGACGTGATGTCAGACTTCGGACAAAGACTAAATACGCTAGGATGAACCAGGCATGGCAGTGGCTAAAGAATGGCTTATGCAGGTGTTCGTCCACCCATGCATATTTGAGACAACTAGGTGCCTGACACTGGTGGGGTTGAGGAGATAACGGTGAGGCCCTATTCTCACCTTCAGTCCTGAGCTGGATTGTAACAGGTGACTCACAGGGTATTTTGCAGCCCACAAAGTGTTTTTTCTTATTCGTTGTGAGCATTTGGAAACGAGTAAATTTCACATGCAAATCCAGCTATTTCAAGTTTCTCTTGAAAAATGGTCGACAACACCAGGCAGGATTCCTGAATCTCCTCGAGCTCCGTGGTGATGTGCTCTTTAACTTGATAGGCTGCCGTCCCCCTGCCCCTCGACTCATAGGTTACCCACTGCCCTTTCCTGTGAACATTGACTTTGTCAGTTACTACAGACACACAGAGCACGGGAAAATACACGCATCCAATGCACAAAGTGAGGATGGAAAGAGACACGTGTCTGAACACCTGGGAATCCTTGGCTAAGCTACTGGGGCCGCTCTATACATTCCCCACATTTCGTCTGGTCTTTGTCCTACCTTGCTTCAGCACTGTTGAAGACCTTCTTTCTCCTGAAGGATCTCATACACCCCAAAACCATTTCAAATCATCACTCGTTATTGGTCATAACACTCCAGCTAAAGTTCTCCTGGGCTCTGACCCCGGAAGACCCCCCACTCCCGCCATCACCTCTGGAGAAAAGACAATGCTCTCCCACCCACAAGTATACACCTGTGTTAGCCAATGGTCAGTGGGGGGAGGGGGGGGTTGGGGGGAGGCTGAGCGGTGTTCCCTGGGTACTCAGCCAGTCTCCTGCTCTTTGCCTAGCTGGCTATTCTTATCCACTAGGCTTCAGCTCAAATGTCAGCTTCCAAGAGAATCCATCATGACTACCCTGCTCAAAGATGCACTTGCTTTCGGCTGTGAGTCTAAAGTATCACAGAGAGAGAGAACATAGGAGAACCTGAGGCATCAGAGAACGGGCTGCTACCCAAGACCTCAGGATTTCCTGAACAAGAAAAGACTATGGGGAAATGGGGAGGGAGGCCGGCTCAGGGCTGTAAGAAAGTATGGTTTATGGGGGCGCCTGGATGGTTCTGTCAGTTAAGTGTCCAACTTTGGCTCAGGTCATGATCACACAGTTCATGAGTTTGAGCCCCCCTGCGCTGACAGCTCAAAGCTGGAGTCTGCTCTGGATTCTGTATCTCCCTCTCTCTCTTTCCCCCTCCCCTGCTTGTGCTAGAGCACTCTCTCTCTCTCTCTCTCAAAATTAAATAAACATTAAAAAATAATTTAAAATAAATAAAATAAAATAAAAAGAAAGAAAGGTTTATAACTGCTTCTTAGAAAGGAGGAATCTGTGACAGATCCCTGCTATGCAAAGAAGACCCATAGGTATAGAGGAAGGATGCAGATAGCATCAAACAAAGGAGCCAGCCCTCCTTGGGGGCCACATTGAAGCTCCACTTGGGTGGGTCCCATTATCTCCTTCCTGCCTTTAAGGCCCTTTCTCTTTGATGCCATTCCATTGGCCCAAGGGCAAGTTGGAACAAAGACTTCTTTCTCGAAAGGACAATTTTTGTTTAATTGACTGCTAATCGGAGTCTCCTGTGTTCTTTGCTAACTTCCTCCAGAATAATCTGATATTTTTTGTTTCTTGGGCACCGCTTGTATACTTCTTCAAAAACAGAACAAAACAAAAATCCTTGCTTTTCCCAAATTGCCACCCAAATCCAATACATGTAGACCCTTCCCCAACTGTTAGATTCACACAACATAAGGAACAATTCGTTGAAAGGATTGTGGAACCGGAGGTGAGTCAGCAAACATAGGCAACTGGTAGATATGAAGCAATGTGCTATATACACTGTTGGGAATTCAGAAACTATTCAACGTGCCCTTCCTGCAGAGAGCTTAGAGTCTAATTACACTCCAAAACATAAATACAATTGCAATACGAGAGGTAACATGTGGCTGTATCCGTGGACTATGAGACAAATCACAGAAACAAAAATACTATGAACATTTGAAGGAAAGAGACAGACCTTAGGGCAGGAGAGGCGATACCAAAAGGAAAGAGTGGAGCGGGCTATTGAAATATGAGGAGCATTTACATGAGTTTCAAGTACAGGAAAATACAAAAAGAGATGACATTGTGTGGCGGCGGGGGTGGGGGGCAGGGAGTGGGGCCAGCGGAGAGTTAGGAAAGACCCGCAATGCACCCAGGCTGTAGATCCATGCCTCTTCCCAAGAGTGTCCCCAGGAGGCCCTGCTTCTGCCTGCTCATTACCATCCCCTGAAGTACTCCATTATTTTATTAGTTCCCCCTATAAATTATTTATCTGAGAGATTGCTGATGCCGACCAGCTCTGATAAGTAATGTCTTCTATGGGAAATGCTGCTGGAGGGACGAGGGTCTCCCGTGGCTGCCAAAACATCGAAAATCAATTTTCATTCCTTTCTGTGTGTGCGTGTGTGTGTGTGTGTGTGTGTGTGTGTGTGATCTTGGAGAATGGGGGTTGTTCAGGTGATGGCTGCCCTTTCTAGTGGGTCTCCATCCGATCTAAAATTAGATTTTGGGGGGCAACATCAGGGAGGTTGCCTGGGGACACTACTCCTGGTGGTGTTTGTTATAATGCAACTCATAATAACTTGACTGGGAGCCGCACATTAAAAGGTCATCTCATTTTATCTCCAGTATGCTTCCTTGGGAAAAAAAAAAAAGTCACCTCACAAACACATTTAGAGAACAATTTGTTAGTGTATTTACCTTCTCCTTGTCATTCAGGCCGAGCTTAGCCGTCGGAAAGATCATCACCTTCCAGACTGTTTCAAAAAGCTCATAAAAGCTTTGCCCAATTACTTTGGCTTCTTTTACCAACAAATGGCTCTCTTAACTGCTCAACTGCTGGTAGTTTCCTTGGTGTTCTATGGGGCTGCTCTGTCTGTTCTCAAAGGCTACCAATAATAGCCAGTAGCATGCCCCTTTTAAGGAAAGCTGAGCTGTAAGAGTTAAAAATTTACAAAGCAGATAGATCGCTTGGAATTAAACGAACTAGAGAAGGGGCTTTGATTCACTTTACACACCTGCTCTTTGTGCTCTCTCAAATTTGACACGACTTACAAAATTAAACATGAGTCACCTTCTCCTGGGTAAAGGTAGAGATGTCACATAGGCTTTACCAACCTAATGGCAACTGTGCCCTGTAGGAAGAACAGTTAATGTCAACACAGGCGCGGCACTTGACCCTGTTAGAATGGAGTTTTGGTTCACGTTTTTTCAGTAATCCTGTATCCTGGAGCCTTCAGTGGCCTGGTCTCATCTGATATATCTGATACACACACACACACACACACACACACACACACACACACACACCTATGATTTGCCAAAAGGTCTGGACAATTCTAAACAGACTTCTGAATTGCACTTTACCTCACCAAATTTGGTGGAGTGACTACTGAATGCTTAGCATGAAAATACCTAAAAATGCTCTTGAAGCTTCCATGAGACAGGTGTGACTATCTTTCTGAAGTTTTCCCATAGACTATGGGCAAGCTTTCAGCTCAATGTTTTTAGCCCACCTGCATGAGCTTGGATTCTCTCCCGTGTCTTATAGACCATCTTATCCTGGAGGTGATCTGGGTGGTCTACATTCAACTTGCCTCTCTCATTCCAGAAGGAGGCAGTCTTTCTCACCCTCTGGGCCTGAGGGTGCCCAGATCCAAGGAGAATCCTGGCCACCAGTGTGAGAGCCCGAGGCACCCCTCAGAGGCGATCACTGCGAACGTGCCGTGGTGGTTACTTCCTTCATCCCTCCCCATATGCATCTTGAAAGTAAAAATTGCCATTCTATCAGTGAGGCTTGCTTTTGGCTTCAACAGACAAATTCACAAAAGCAGTTGAGGGGTTGTTTTTTCTGGTGCAAAAGGAAGTCCAGAGGTAGGCTGGTGACGATTAGCGCAGTAGCTCAAAGACACCGGCAGGGACCGGCTGCCTTGTGCTTCTGCTCAGCCTGCCCGGTGATCATCTGTCATCCTCGTGGTCACATGAGGTCACACGGTCACAGTGTCCTGGCTTCAATTCTAGAAGACGGTAGAAGAACAAATAAGGGAGGAAATGTGAGAATGAGATGAATCTGTACCCCTCCCGGGACCCTTCCAGAAGGTGACTTCGATTCACATCTCCCTGGCCAGCACTGTTCCCTTCAGCCATCCCCTACATGCAAGCAGGGGCTGGGAAACAACCAGGCTCCCCGCCACCCTATACGGAGTCGGAGTTGAATTATTAAGAAAAGAGGGATCATATACAGGCGATCTGCAGCATCAGCCACAAAGAGTAAGAATCCTTTGCTTTCTTTAGACCCAAACTACAGCATGAAAATTAATATATATTACAGGGGCTACAAATGGAAAACATTCATGTTTCTTATAAGGACAACCAGAAACTTCCACTGCCTTGTTTTGCCTTTGCTGGCCTTGCAAATTTCTTACAGTTGGTATTTACTGTGGCCAAATCTAATTCATTCACTTATGAAGCGATCTCAGGCACCAGCAGAAGTCATAAACTATTCATCCCTGGAATGTTTATATTTGAGAAGGTCACGGTATTGAGTGTGTGTGTACCCCAAGGCCCCCTGTCTCCGTCTGGGCCCCTTGTGGCCTGGGCCTGCTATTTTCCTTTAAACAGTGAAATGAGATGTACACAGCTCAAAATACATATTGTGTTTTCCCACAAGCTCCAGAAAGCTTCCAGCAAAAGAGGTTTGGACCCTCTCCGACTCCTGCCTTTCCTCTCCGTCTCTTTTGCTATCCCTACCGCTTTTTGACCCGAGGCAAGTATCTGGTGACTGAAACGGCTTTACTTTGCTTCATGGCTCCTTCCCCACTCTGGATATCTCTGGAATCTTAACCTCAAAATGCAGAAGAGGTGAGATTTCAGCTCCTCGGTCTTTCATTCTGAAAGGGAGATTCAAGGAAAGAAATGCTGGCTTCCTGGGGAGGAGTGGCCCCGGATTCCCCTCTACACCACAACCCCTTTGCTCGGCTGCTTTTTGGAACGATCTCGCGGCTGAGCTAAGTATGGTATCCAGAGCCTCCAGGGAAAGGAATGATTACATTGAAACGGCACGGACTGGGCTTGGGGTTGAGATCGCCCATGAGGCAGAAATATAAAGAGAGCTAAATAAGAATGGGTTTGTTCTATGACACATTAACATTATCACGTTGAGTCAGAACAGGGACTCTGAAGAATAAAGATGAACATCTTTTAGCATGAGGACAGTGAAGTCCGGTAGAGTTAAATGGCTGACCCAAGTATCCAAAGCCGGGGTCACCCTCATGCCTATTACCCACACAATTTCTTATTTCTTAAAGCAGAATCTAGAGTCTCCTACCTTTCCTGGCACGTGCACTACCCCTGAAACAGTACCCTCCCCCCAGTAAGTTTGGCTTAGTGTTGAGTCTGGGTTCCACTGTTGCTGCCTGGCTGGTGGCCATCCCTCCCTGCTTTCCTTAATGCCCCCACTTGCTTGTTAGTTACTAGAATCCTGGGATGCAGTTCTCTCCTCCTATGATGCTGCTATCACTTCTAGCCTCCAAGTCTCCAGGGAGAGAGATGCTAGGAAGGCCTCTCCTCCTCACTGCACAGAAGCCCATACATTGTGTCCATTCCACCCTTAACACTGTGCTCCGTGGTGAAACAAACCTGCCATTGAGGGCTCATGAGGATAACATCAGGGCAACGTCCGACATTCTAGAACCCCCTCCTTTGCAAGGGGGCCATTGCCCCCCCCCCAAATTGGCCAGGTCTGCAGAAGCCACAGCCAAATTATACTCATCTGATCCATCCTCCCTTCTATCTTCAAGCAAAGAACCCACCAGAACTCTCCTCCGGAGGAAATCTACCCCATCGCTCTCCCCAATCGCAACACATCAAAACAATCCCTCCAGACCCTGAGAGAATGCACTTCTTTATTATGTAGTTTTATACAGTCCACTTAACTTCCCCTTTTCAGATAAGACCCAAGGCTGTGCCTTTTATGACCAATTTTTTTTTAAAAAAAATTAAAATGTGTTTCTAAACAAAAGAATAAATTTTACCCTGAGGTAAATTCTGTGACTCCCCTAGAATGAAAAAAAAAAAAAAGTACATCTATATTTAGTTCCTTGTTTAATAGTAAGTTCTCCTTCACTGCGTCTGCCCGGGAGCGTTAGCTGTGTATTCAAAGCTCCAGATTCCAATTCAAGTGCTGTCACGAGCCGTGTGATTTCGGACAAAGGCTCCTATTTCTCTGGCTCTCAGTTCCTGCGAATAAAAGACTCGGGAAGGACTAAATGATCTCTCCACGACTTCTTCTAGCATTAAAATTCAAAAATTTCATTCAAAACTAAATATTTGAGAAATCCAAAAAACATTAGGAATTCATATGTCTCAAGGAATATTCCTGGCTTGGGAATAAGGCTAAATGTGCCTACGATTCCCCTCAGGCAGAAGGGCAGGATTAGAGGGTTCCAACTCAATCGAACACAAAGCTATTTCAGCAACCATGGGTTCCAGCTGAGAAGCCCAGCAAGCAGGCTTCTAATAGCCTCCACTGACCCCATGGAGAGGTGACTTTGCTCCCTGGGGGTGATATTGGAGAGCTGATGCCTTACAGGCAGCACAAGCAGGAATGTTATTATTATTGGTTTTGCAATTTGTTCCCATTTTGCTGTCATTTGCCTTAGTGGCCGTGGATCTCTACATTAAGATTTCGATTCCATTCCCCCCGGGCTCCCGTGTTTTATGGAGATCGCTCGTGTTTGCTGTCTTTATTGCGGTTGGTGTACTGGCTGCTGTGTTGAGCATAATCAAATGTCATTTATGAAGTCCTCCTGCCACTAGAGGACTGAGGGAGAGCTGTGTGGCCTGTGCCTGAACAACTGAAAGAGACAGGCAGCCTCGGAAGCGCGCTTCTAGGTGTTGATAAATTACCAGGCTGAGGCTTGATTATTTCTGACCCTGGCTCGCCGGTTCTAAGTTACAGGTCACTTACGTCGGCTCCAATGAGTTTCTTCCAGATGGGAGTGCCAGGGGCTGCCTGACAACAGAGCCAAGGTCCTCTTCCCGAGTCTCTTGCCAGCAATAAGCAGGCTGAGGGAGGCAACACAGGTAGCAGAAAAAGCAGTGGAGGGACTCCAATCCCGCACAAGGTTCTAATCCTGGCTCACCCATTCTTTCACTGTGTGGCCTCAACAAAGTCATTTCTAGGGCTCGGCTTACTCTCTGTAGGGCCAGAATTTCATTAAAGGATCACTAAGGATCCTTTGACCCCGAATCATTCTTTGTCACTTTGATGCAGTATTTCGCCCAGGCCCTCCTCTGTGTGCTTGATTCCTGACTCGTGCCCACGCTCTATTTTCTGAAGCGCATTTTCTGATAATGTTTTCAGGGACTCTGTCATTCCAGTATCGGATCCTCGAATGCTTGCTACCCACTCCGTACCCTTTCTTCCAAGCTCCTTCCCCTCTGGCTTCTGGTGCTACCATTCCCCCTAATGTTCTTCCTAAGATCACTAATGGCTTTCATACCGAAAAATCCAATGTGCACATGTTAGTTCCTGTTCTTCCCGGATATCTCAGCAAATTTCAAGGCATTTGGCCACCCTTTCTTTCTTGACATGCTTGCTTTGATAATGTCTCACGCTTCTGGTTTTCTTGTCACCTCGCTGGCTCCTCCTCTTTTATGCAACCTCTAAGTGACGAGCGAATGCCACCAACTCCCACATCTTAATCTCTTCTCTTTATAGTTTAAGTTCTCTTCCGAGTTACGGAACCTTCTAGACAACTGTCGGGTTAGCATCTCTGTTTAGAGGTTCCGTGGTCTCCTCCAATTCAGTGTCTTGACACTTGAATTTCTTATCCACCTCCTGTTACCGGACCCCCAAGACCAGGTTCTTGAGTCTCAATGTCATAGAAACGAACACGGGACTTGGAAGAAAGAAAATAGGTGGAATTTTATTCTTATTGGTTTTGCAATTTGTTCCCATTTTGCTGTCATTTGCCTTATGACAAGCAAATGTCACAGGGATAGCTTGTATACAAGGGAGCCAACAAGAAAGAAGAATATCACTCTCTGAAAGGGTAGCATGCAAAGCTAATAAGGGTACTTTTCCAAAGGGTGAAGGACTGGGAGTAGAGAAGCATCCTTTGGTCCCACAGTCATTATTTTGTGGTCATTACTTTTTAGTGAACATAAGACAATCCCAGGATGCCTTTCTTCACGGTCAACATTCTTTAGGGCTTCCGGAAAACAAAAATACTTACGCAAGCAGGCTTTAAATTGTTACTTCTAATTTTGCTCAGGCAACCGTTACCTGATAATGGCTGTTCTCTCTCTTGTATTCTCTTTCCCAGGAGGAGGAATTTGTCTTCAAGCACATGGAAACTTTTAACCCTCAAACCAGTGGCTTTACAGGAGTTAAGTCCCTCTGACTTTCCCTATACTGTCTCACTCCTGCCTACAATTGGCTCCTATTTCTATGGCTTCTCTGTTCACCTCTTGCTTGTGCCAGAAATCTGGGCGTTGTCCTAAACACTTCCCTTTACTTCATCCAATTGAAGTCCAAGTCCTTTTGTGTATACCTCCAACATATATCCCGAATAAGCCTTCTCCTTTCCATTTGTCCTCATGTCCAGACCTGGTCCAAAGTACATTTCTTCCAGATTATCACAAAAGTGTTCTTTCAGGTTTAGTCCCAGTCCGAATTCATTCTCTTTGCAGTAGTTCATGTGATCATTTCTAAGCACAAATCTTATTCCCTTCCTCCCCCATTTGAAATCCTTTGATGGGTTTCCAAAATGTTCCACGTGGCTTCCAAGGTGTTGCATGACTGGGCGCCTAAGGAAACGTGGACCGTGGTCTTTCTGTAATTCTTCAAACTTGTTACGATAGCTATAGCCTCGCAGTCTTGCAAAGACAACCTTTCCTCTCTTAGGAACACTCTTCTCAAAATTTTCACCGGGCCACCTCCACCTCCTAATGACTTTTCCTTAAAAACTCTCCATCTAAATCAGGTGTTTCTCTGATTTGGTCTTATAACATCCAATAGTGTCCCTCAATATAGTTACCACTATTTTAAATTATGTATCATTTTGTTTAATTAATCAACATCCGTCTCCCTATCTGGACTGTAAGCTCCATAAACGTAGTGGCTATGTATGTTTTCTACTTTTTTCAGTCTCTGATGTCTTTTTCAAAAGCTATTATACAATAAAGACTCAATAAATGTTGAATAAATGAACAAATCCTAATTTCTGTTCATTGCTTCACTAGCCATCTGCTTGCTGAGACTCAGAACCTCATATCCTAGTTTTTGACATAGAACACACTTGACCTCTTTGGAGCAGGATGTTAAACTGAAGTTTCACATGAGTTACAATTATATTGGACACCAGGTTTGGATACACAATCAAGATGCAAATTTTCAGAGGAAATGATAAGAACCAGTGTCCATGGTTCTTGGACCTCCTTGCCCACATTGAGGGTATATATTAAAGGACAAGAGAATGTAAATGCAGATTTTTTAATGAGACTCTCTTTGAGGATAGTGGTGCTATGAGTATCTCCTTTTGACCTTCACCTCATGTCAAGAGAGAGGGATTCAATGTAAACTCTCAATGGGTCTGATACGTGATCTTGTGCTTGGATGTGGGAGAAGGGTGCCACCATGGGCTGGTATCTTAATCCCATTCTGGAAATCCCGAGAGCTAAAGATAAGCTGACTAGAGGCTTTGGTGGTGGAACAAAGGAGGGTTTCTGCCCTTGTTGACTCTTCACCCAGCCAGCAAGAAATAAAAGTGGGCACGTCAAAACATGCCAAAGAGAGAGCCAGAATTAGAGTTTTTAAGATGTTTTTCAAAATAGCCCACCTGAGGGGCTCCTGGGTGGCTCAGTTAGTTAAGAGTCTGACTCTCAATTTCGGCTCAGGTCAGGATTTCATGGTTCATGAGATCGAGCCCTGCATTGAGCTCCATGCTGGGTGTGGAGACTGCTTAAGATTCTCTCTCTCTCTCTCTCTCTCTCTGTCTCTCTCTTTCACTATCATTAATGGAATCACTGCTATCTATTGGCTCAATGGAATCTTTTTCTGCATGGGGGCCACTGTATACACTCACATGGATGTTGACTACAGTACAGTATTAATCAACTCTTGTCATATACTGTATTTAATGTAACTGGCAATAAAGGAGCAAAAGAAAGGGTCTATATCCGCAGGCAGCCTGACCCAGAATGAAGCAAAGCAGTCTTAAGCTTACTCCTGCATGGAAAAGCAAAGGACTGTCCATAGGTGCTTCGAAGTGACAGAAGATACACTCGTGCCAGTTGTGGGCACCTTCCAACGTTCTAGGAAATCACTGATTTCTGCCAAACACCACAGCCTGAGCCTAAGCATCTGAGCACGGGAGACGATCACCCACAATCCCACAGAGAGAGAGAGAGAGAGAGAGAGAGAGGAGAAGAGCCATCGGCTCAGTTGTGATCATGTGACATTTGGCATCATGTACTACTCCTATTGCAAAGACATGAGTCATGTATCAAGTTGAATTTCATTAGAAACGTTTGCTCATCTTGCAGAACACTCACAGAACAAGTTACTCGCAGTCCAAGGCTTTGCTATAAAAACAAACAAAATAACAAAATAGTTTCAGTAATCAAGTTGGGCCAGAGAACAATATACCCGATCAAGGAACTGAAGGTGAGAGACTGCCAGTGATATGATTTCTCCAAAGAACTTATGAAGAACCTCGTGAAAGAGACAAAAACATCTACCTCGTAGGCCTGATGGTGCCGGTAATTAAGAGTTTTCTGCTCCCCTTATCTCTCCTCACGCCTCTGCCATCCCCACCCCCATAGTGCACATTCCTCTCTACCTTGGAAGGTCAGATAAAATATAGAGGAAAAACTGACCACCCTTTCTTTCCCCAAGGCAGAAGTCTCCACCTGCAACATGGCCCTGGCAAGGAAATGAAGGAGGAAAACATAACATGTTAATGAAGTTGGAAGCTTTGGTTATTATACGGGAAATGACATGTTTATTACCAAACTGAGTTTGTGTTTGCAATTTTAAATAAGCATAGGTCTTTGTCTTTACTGGAAGTAGCCAGAAACATTGTGAGGTTCTCCCTACTTTGTGTCCATAGAAAGGAAGGACTTCTCCCACTGAGCAGGTATAAAAAAGCAGTGGGAAATAAATATAAAAGTGCTTTCTGATCAAATCCCATGAGTCCTGCTTATTTATAGAAATAACTACATCTATAATGCTGTGAGTAAATAACCCTTTTGAAGACACATAAAAGGAGTATTTTATCCTTATGGTAGGCTTACAATATTTGAAGTGTATTAGGCTAACTGCAGCAGCAAATAACCTTTCAAACATGTATAGCACAAGCACGATAAAAGCTTATTTTTTTGCTGGTAGGGTAAACAGTTGGCCATTACTCAAGGACCCAGACCGATGAAGGTTCTGCCATTTTCCACACTTGGGTGTTGTTCTTTGGAGGTATTCTCATGCCTGCCACCTGGAAGAAGAAATGCACGAGATGTGCCCATGGGGAGTTGTCACGGGCCAAGTCTGGGGGTGGCAACAATCACTTCCCTGTCACATTCTACAACCGGACTTCTGTCACACAGAGGCGGCTACGAGCAGGAGAAGCTGGTGTCACTGTCTGTCCAGGAAGAAGAGAAAAGCACGGACTTCAGGAAGGAGGTAGCAGTTTCTTCTGCGTGGAGCATTCTAACACAGTAATCATGTTACACGGATGCACACAGTGCTCATCGGCCTGTGGACATAAGTGAGGACCCGTTACTATTGACGTCGAACAAAACCGGGCACATCTCAGAGCGCTGCGGGCTGAGTTGCAGACCACCGCAAGAAAATTAATACCACAATAAAGCAAGTCAAATTATTTTTTTGGTTTCTCACTGCGCATGAAAGCCACGTTTACCCTATGTTATTGTCTCGTGAGTGTGCAGTAGCATTAGGTCTTAAAAAAAAACAACAATGTATATACCTTAAGGAAAAAAAAATACTCTATTGCTGAAAAATGCTAACCATCACCTGAGCTTTCAGTAAGTTTTTTTGCTGGTGGACAGTCTTGCCTCAATGCTGACGGTTGCTGACCAGTCAGGGTGGTGGGTGCTGACAGCTGGGGTGGCCATGGCAATTTCTTGAAATAAGACACCAGTGACACTTGCCACATCGGTTGACTCTTCCTTTCACGAACAATCTCTCTGTAGCGTGTGATGCTGTTTGATAGCATTTGACCCCCAGTAGGATTGCTTTCAAAACTGGACTCAAGCCTCTCACCCCCCGCTGCTGTTTCATCAACAAAGTTTACGTGATAGTCTAGATCCTTTGTTGTCATCTCCACAAGTGTCACGTCTTCACCAGTAGGTTCCTTTCCAAGAGACCGCTCTCTTTGCTCGTCCATTCAAGTTTGATCCTGATATCACAGCAATTCAGGCACGGCTTCTGGTTCCACTGTTTCCACCACATCTGCAGTGACTTCCTCCCCTGAAGTCTTGAACCCCTCAGAATCATCCGTGAAGGTCAGGATCCACATCCGAACTCCTGGTACTATTGATATTTGGACTTGTTATCATGAATCAAATGTTCTTAATGGCATCGAGAACGATGAATCCTTTTTTTTTTTTTTTAATGTTTATTTATCTTTGAGAGAGAGACAGACAGAGTACGAGCAGGGAAGGGGCAGAAAGAGAGGGAGACTCTGAATCCAAAGCAGGCTCCAGGCTCCGAGCTGCCAGCACAGAGCCCGACAGGGGCTCAAGCTCCATGAGATCATGACCTGAGCCAAAGTCAGATGCTTAACCAACTGAGCCACCCAGGCACCGCTAGAATGATGAATCCTTTACAGAAGGTTCTCAATTTCCTTTGCCCAGATCCATCAAAGGAATCACTACTTATGCAGCAATAGCCTTACAAAATGCATGTCTTAAATAATAAGACTTACAAGTCAAAATTACTCCTTGATCCATGGACTGCAGAGTGGATGTTGTGTTAGCAGGCATGAAAACAACATTAATCTCATTGGACATCTCTACCACAGCTCTTGGGTGAGCAGGTGCATTGCCAATGAGCAGTAATCTTTGGAAGGGAATCTTTTTTTTTTTTTTTTTCCTGAGCAGTAGGTCTCAACAGTGGACTTAAAATAATCAGTAAATCATTTTGTAAACAGATGTGTTGTCATCCAGGCCTTGTTTTCCCATTAATAGAACATGAGCAGAATAGATTTAGCATAATTCTTTAGGGCCTGAGGATTCTTGGAAGGGTAACCGAGCATTGGTTTAAACTTAAGGTCACCAGCTGCATAGCTCCTGACGAGAGAATTCACCTATCCTTTGAAGAGTTGAAGCCAGGCATTGACTTCTCTCTAGCTATGCAAGTCCTAGACGGCATCTCCTTGGAGATCTCTATCTCTATCTCCCATAGAGAGCTGTTTCATTTACACTGAAAATCTGTTGTTCAGTGTAGCCAACTTCATGAATTACCTTAGCTAGATCTTCTGGATCACCTGCTGCGGCTTCTACGTCAGCACTGGCTGCTTCGCCTTGCACTTTTATGTTAGGGAGACGCCTTCTTTCCCTAAACCTTCAGAACCGACCTCTGCTACCTTCCAACTTTGATCTTCTGCAGCTTTCTCACCTCCCTCAACCTGTGTAGAATTGAAGATACTGAGGGCCTGGCTCTGGATTAGGCTTTGGCTTAAGTTGGGTTGTGGCTGGTTTCATCTCCTTTCCAGGACCCTCAAACTTTCTCCATATCAGCAATAAGGGTGTTTCCCTTTCTTCTCATTCATGTGTTCACTGGAGCAGCACTTTTCATTTCCTTCAAGAACTTTTCCTTTGTGTTCACAAATTGGCTAACTGGCACAAGAGGCCTCCCTTTCAGCCTATCTCAGCTTTCAACATGCCTTTCTCACTGAGCTTAGTCACGTCTAGCTTTTGATTCAAAATGAAGGACCCGAGTCTCTCCCTTCCACTAGAACACTGAGAGGCCATTGTACAGTTATTAACTGGCCTCATTTCAATACTGTTGTGTCTCAGGGACTAGGGAGGCTGAGGAGAGGGAAAGAGATGGGAAAACAGCCAATCAGTAGAACAATCAGAACCCACAAAGCATCTCTCCACTAAGTCTGTAGGCACAATAGGTCGGCACACTTATATGGGCACAGTTCATGGTGCCCCAAAGCAATCCCAATAGTAACATCAAACATCCTCGATCACAGGCACGTGGGTGACTCAGCCGGTCAAGCGTCCACCTTCGGCTCAGGGCGCGATCTCATGATTCGTGAGTGGAAGCCTCACATCAGGATCTCTGCTGTCAGCACTGAGCCCGCGTCGGATCCTCTGTCTCCCTCTCTCCCTGCTCCTTGTCCCCCTCAAAAATAAATAAAATCATTTATAAACCATCTTGTTCTCTCTCTCTCTCTCTCTCTATATATATATATGTATATGCAAAGAAATACTGATCACAGATCACCAAACAAAAATAATACAAAAATTAGAGGGGCACCTGGCTGACTCAGTCAGTAGCAGTAATGCATGTGACTCTTGATCTCAGGGCGGTGAGTATGAGTCCCACATTGATGGGATAGCTCACTAAAAAACAAAACAAAACAAAACAAAAAAACCAGTGTCTGCAAATGCGCAATAATACAAAAGGCAATAAAATGAAGTCTGCTTGTAAAAGCAAACCCTTGCTGAGAACTTTCTACGTGCCTGTCACTGCTCTAAGCACTTCAAATGTATCCGCTAATTTCAACTTCAATAAGACCCATTTACCAGATAGAAAATCAAGGCACTGAAAGGCCAATTAACTTGCAGCATTGCGGGGCTAGTGAATACACAGCAGGATACAGAGCCACTCAATCTGGCTCCAGAGCCGTCCTGCTGACCCTCCGTGCTCTCCACGCTGCCCTCCCCCGCTGCCAGTGTGCTCTAAAGAAACAATGAAATCTGTGATAAGGGTGCCTTAGTCTGCCTGAGCTGCCATAACAAAATATCTTAGACCGGGGGGCTTAAACTGCAGACATTTATTTTCTCACAGTTCAGAAAGCGGGAAAGTCCGAGATCAAGTTTCCGACAGAGTTCAGTTACTGGTGAGAGTTCTCTTCCCGGCTTTGTCCATGGCCACCTTCTCAGTGTCCTCACATGGTGGGAGAGGGTGCGAGCAAGCCCTCTGGCATCCCCCCTTCTGTTGTAAAGACACCAGTTCTGCCAGATCAGGGTTCCATCCTTATGAGCCCATTTAGCCTTGATTGCCCCCTTCTAGGCCTTATCTCCAAAACAGTCACAGGGGTGGGGGTTAGAGCCTCGACATATGAACCTGAGGGGGACACATCCAGGCCACAGCAGGTGCCCTCTCCTGGTGCTTCCCAAACCGTAAACCACAGAGGTGCCTGATACCCAGAAACAAGAAGAGAGCTTTCTCCAAAATTCTGTCTTCTCCCTTTGCCACCCGGATCCTAAGCACCAATACTCATGCTTAGAATTTCACAAAGCTTCCCAGGAGAGCTAGTTAAGACTAGAACTACTAGTCTTGTTGTTCCCTCTCTCCTGCGAATCGATTTCAGCTCTTCATCTCAGTCCACAATAGAAAAATAAGAATGCCTCCTGCTTCCTTTTCCTTTTCCCCTGTCTTTTCCCAGCCTGAGTTTCAGTGTGGCTAAGCTGGTTGCTCAGCCACAAGAGATTCTGGGGGAAGCACCCTTTTCGTAGAGCCAAGCTGACCTGTGGAACCGGGTGGAGCCAGGAACACGGCTTGTCAATCATCCCCGTGTTGCAAATTGGCTGAGAGCAGGATTCATCCCTCTGAGAGGAAATTGGGATTTACTAACTGGGTGACCCAAAGCAGAAAGAGACAGGCTATCTCACACCATCAGATGAAGCTGTCATGATGCAGACAGGCTTCAGGGAAAGTGGTGTGTGTTATCTAGGCCACTTGGCCATTATGTATGACAACTGCCTGTCCTGAATTTTCTAGGTCAGTCCCGATTCCAAATATTCTATCACCTTGTCAGACCATATACTCCAATTTTGCATTTGGGAACTGTGGCCACCAAATCTTCAAGACAGTAGGTCAGCATATTAGCTTAGGGGATAGAACAAACCTTAATAATATTGACGAATATGTTTCAGAAAAACAAAACGTTTCCAGGGACAACACGGGAGCTTATAGACCGAAGGCATAGAGGCCTCTAGAAAGAGGAGAATAATGACACGGAGGCCGGTGTAAGAGTCTCTACTGCCCTGAGAGACATTTGTACATTCAGATGAATGAGACCCTTTTCCATGAGGTAGATGAGGAGGGAGGGAACCATGATAAGACGGTCGCAGAGCGTGCACGTGAGCAACCCCCAAACTCTCAACCCCACCCTGCCAGGCCAGAGAGGATGACCAGGGGCTCAGCAAGGAACCTGGGCTTCAATGCGGGTTTGGGGAAGAAGACTGCAGACTCCATCACAACCCGAAATTACACTCGCTGAAATCTACCAAGGCCAGAAATCTGAACATCATGATTCAATATCTACCCCCAGAGAGGGGTGAATAGACATAAAGAAACTCATCTCTAAGCACTACGAAATGTGTGCCACGATTTGCTGGCTAAATGTATATAAAATTACGCTCAGATGTCTGCATTCTGCAAAATGTCTCTGTACTTGAGGGTGGCACCCGGTTTTATTTTTCTAATTGCTGTCCCTTTTTAAACTTCCAAACCTCATTTTCCCTGAAAAAGAGGAGATTGTATTTTTCTTCCCCTTGTCAAAACAGAGAGAGGGCTTGGGTTTCTATAAAAGAGAGTCTATGGTATGGCAGTGAGTTTGATAAGCCCAGGGAATTGGAGGATGCAATACAGCTTAGATGGATCAGGTGTGTGTGCGTGTGTGTGCGCACATGCGTGTGTCTTACATGCCTGTTGTAAGGAGGAGCACGGAATACGTGTGGAAAAAGATCAAGGACGTTGGGGATGTGATCCCCTCCCGGTTCCAGTCTGAGGGTGTGTAAGTTCCGACCGGATCTCCTACCTGCTCCTCTGAGTAATGAATCTCAAAGTCATGGTGAAGGGAAGCAATCTCCTAAAATCAGCAGTCCTTGGACGCATCTATTCTGTCTTCAGGTAAATATAAAATTCCACTTCTTGTAGGACATGGCCATTTTTTGGTCGGTTAACATTTCCATCGGAAGGAAAACCAACCACAACGTCAAAGCCTTGATTTCTGAGTAAGAAAGTACTTAGTGCGGTCTACTGCCAGTACTCTCGACTTACGCAAAACCCTTCTATACCCAGGGCCGCTGAGAAGCTATAGGGAGCTTTTGTGCAAATTAGAAACAATGTGCTTCTTCTGGGGGCACAGCTCCAGGCCAGGACTCCAGGCTCGGGAAGAACGTGCCAGATGGCAGGGCCACCTTCTCCAGTGCCTCTGTACAGCCATGTGTTGCAGCTCTGGCCAGGCCCCCTCTGCATCAGTCTCACGGTGGCAGAGATTGTCAACTGGTCACAATCCACGCCTTAGGTATTTGCAAGAACATTCCGCAAATCTGAAATGAATGTTAGACGGGATCTGAGAACCACCTCCACAGAGGTCTATGCTCCACAGAGAAAGCACCTGCAGAGGGGACTGTCTCACACAAGGGTCGATTGTTTCCTACGACCTCAGAGCCTTGATGATTTTTGATGCTTTTAGAGTTACCACGAGCGTGCCATTTAACAGGGACGCCGGCTCCCGTAGGGGATCTCAAAGACGAATAGGGTAAATTCGTGCCCTCTAGATTTAGAGCAGTTTTTTTTAAGGGTGATAAGGCAATAAAAATGCAAAGCTGTGTAAGACTCCAGATGAGGGGAATGGAGATCTGTGACAGACGTTCAGAGAGGGGAGAGAAGCAACATTTTAGGCCAGAGAACTCACAGAAGGCTTTAGATACAGAAATTGGACAAGGGGAGGGAAAGAATGATTTGTGACGAAGAAGCAAAAACTCTCTGGTTATGGGTGTGGGGGCCACAGAGGGCAAATAGGATGGATATGAACGAAGCCGAGAGGTCTGAAGAGAAGACCCGGGACCACGTCCATGTTCTTAGTGGGGAAAATGTGAATATTACATATGTACACCTGGGAAGTAAACATTTAAAAGACAGCACTTATTTAGAAAGTCAGTCTGATGAACTAAAAAAATCAGAGACTGAGCGATAAAACAAACACCAGTTGAAAGTCTGGCTCCATTCCTGATTAATTACATAACCATAGACCATAACCTCTCTAAAACCCCATTTCCTTATTTATAAAAATAGAAATAAAAATGCCAGGTCTCCAAGATAATTATAGGAATTGAATGCAGTAAGGACACATGTGTCTGTCATGTGGTAGGTATTCAATCGCCAGGCACTCTCAGGGCTATGACAGCTTCAAAATCCTGTAAATATGAGTGACAGAAGGTCAAATAATCCATTTTGCCTTGACTTCTGAGACTATTGCAAAAATTGCTAGCGTGTATATGCACCAACAATAACCAATTATAAACTGTAATGGTAAGATGATCCCTTGTCAGGGTGCTTGGTTATAAATAACAGAAATGAATTCTGGTTATCTTAGGCAGAAACAAAGTTTATCGGAAGGGTATTAAGTAGGTCACCGAATTGATTGGGAGAAAGTTCAGGCAGAAATCAAGAACAGGCAATGCATAGCCAAGATCATACCAAAAGCAATTGGCATGGCAGCACGTTACCACTGGATACCCACTGCCATGCTGCTGGTCTCCTCGGTCCCAGCACCCTCACCTCCAAGCCACGAACCCTCTTCACTCTTGCCTCCGAGAAGCTACTACGTGGAAAGTATCTCTAACGGATCGTCTCCATGCTACTCTTAAGGTTTAAAGTTCCTGATAGTAGCATTTCACCGACCGAGATTAAGTTATGTGTTCATTCTGTAGCCTCCAGAGGAGGGAAGATAAAATATCCCCTCTACTTTACCTTCTGTAGTAAGAGGCAGGGAGAACCAGAGCAACTCCTTTCCTTCACCAGAGATCCCCCTCCAAAAAGAAGATGAGTGTGGAATGGCAAAGTAGCAGATAACAAATACACCATAGCAAAAAAAAAAAAAAAAAAAAAAAAAAAAAAAAAAAAAAACCCTTTAAACACATGTGTACATATCTAACAAGAAATGCACAAGACCTATAGAAGAAAATTATAAAACTTTCCCCCAAGGAAAGCAAAAAGCAATATAAAATAAATGGTGAGGCATAGTGTTTCTGAATGAAAGGTGTTAACATGGTAAGGATGTCAGTTCTCACCAGATCTGCAAATAGACTTGAATTCTGATCAGAAATGCAAGAGTTTTTGTTTATTTTAGAGTTTGACAGGTGGTTCTAACACACACACACACACACACATTATATATATGTTATATATATATACATATACACATAATATATATATTATATGTATACATATGATATATATTATATATACATATTATATTATACATAATATATGTTTGAAACAGAAAAACAAGGGGGTTATTCAACATACTAGCTATCAAAATATGCCATAAACCTATATGGTAGAGTACAGCGTTGACCCAGGAATAGACACGTAGATCAATAGAGCAAAAAAGAACTCAGAAAAAGTCACTGTATAAGCAGACATGTAGAGACATGTAGTATATAAAAGGAGGTATTGCAATTCAGTAGGGAATTAGGGGTCAAAGAAAAGAGATAAATATAATAGGAGATGTGTTAATTAACCACATGGTGGGAAACCTTTCACAATGTATGCGCACAGAAAATTACAGCAGTGAACACTTTGAAAATCTTACAATTTTATCTGCTACTTTTACCTCAATAAAGCTAAAAAAATTAATTAAATTACAAAAAAGTTCCTGTCCTTTCTGCAAAAGGACACGATTGGAAATACAGTAGGCTTTGTGGGACATAAAAGCTCAGCTGTGACACTGCAATGTGAAAGCAGCCATAGACAAAACAAAACAAATGACGGTAGCTGTGTTCCAATAAAACTTTATTTAAAAAAAAAAGTAAGAGCCCCTGGGTGTCTCAGTCGGTTAAGGTGCAGACTCTTGATTTCAGCTCAGGTCACGACCTCATGGTTTGTGAGTCTGAGCCCAGTTGCGTGCAGGTGGTGTGGCGCCTGCTTGGGATTCTCTCTCTCTCTGCCTCTCCCCAATGTTCTCTCTCTCGCTCAAATATAAATGAATAAGACTTTACAAAAAGGATACTAAGCAGAATTCAATGCTTTATATAAACTAGATAAACAGTGTTGAAATCTATGGCTATTTCTTAAAAAAATGAATCTAGACCCTCACACATGCACAAAAATAAAAGCCATTTAAATCAAAGATTTACTGTAATAAGTGTAAACATTAAAACTATAAAAGTATCCAAAATGTAGACGATGTAAAAAGATGAAAGAATTTATAGACGGGAATACATAAACTTTAAAACTTCTATCCTCAAAAGACTATAAGTAAAGTTAAAACAGCAGGACCCTGGGAGAAAATATTTGCAATGATCACATAAAACAAAGGATTAATATACAAAATGTAAAAATTACACCTACAAATTAATAAGAAAAAGATAAGTAGATCAATAAAAATGTAAAGACTACGAACAGGTAATTCACCGGGAGAAATTAAATAGCCAATAAAGATAAGAAAAGCTTCTCCACGTTACCAGTAATAAGGGTGAGGGGAAAAATAGATTTTTTCATCTCAGATTAGCAAAAATAGCACACATAATATTAGTGTAGGCAAGGACACACAAAAATGGGCTGTTGGTGAGAAAGTGAATTGATAAACTAATTGCCAAAAGCCAGTAAGTAGTATCTAATAAAGATTTAAAATGTATACCCTTTGGGGCGCCTGGGTGGCGCAGTCGGTTAAGCGTCCGACTTCAGCCAGGTCACGATCTTGCGGTCCATGAGTTCGAGCCCCGCGTCAGGCTCTGGGCTGATGGCTCGGAGCCTGGAGCCTGTTTCCGATTCTGTGTCTCCCTCTCTCTCTGCCCCTCCCCCGTTCATGCTCTGTCTCTCTCTGTCCCAAAAATAAATAAACGTTGAAAAAAAAATTAAAAAAAAAATGTATACCCTTTGATATGGTAACGTCCCTTCCAAGGGCTAAAGAAATACTTGCACTGTGTGCGAAGACTTCTTCTGTAGAAGTTGTTGACTGAAGTTGGCTTGCAGTGGTAAAGAAATTAAAACATCAATTGCAGATCAAAAGTAAACTAAGAATAAGAAGGACCTCCAAAAGCTGATAGGAGGTACAAATTTCAGAGAAAATAGCCAGATGGACACACTACAAATAAATATATCACCTAGCTTGGCCCCATATATGTATTTTAAACTATGTGTATGGATATACAGAGCAAGATCCAATTTTTTAAATAGGTCTGAAGAAAACCCTTCAGTAATGGTTACCTTCGGGAAAGGGAAGGGCCTGGGAGATAAGTGTTAATGTTTTCATCTATAAGCGTCTGCCAGGTTCTAGCCTTTTCTAAGACGTACTGCAGCTTCCTGGAGCAGGGACAAGATCTATCTCCATCCAGCAGACAGATGTGCCCGCAAGTGCCCTGCCTTGTCACCTTCTTAGCTTCCCCTTCCTCACGTGAGCCAGCTGTGCCTTTTCTCCCCTGTGTCCACTCATATGTGCTTTAATAAAAGCATTTTCATCTTCTAATTGTACTGATCACAGTTGTAGGTTGAATTGTGTCGCCCAAGAAGTTCTGTTCAAGTCCTATCCTTCCTACCTATGAACATGACTTTTCTTGCAAATAGGGTCGTTGCCATTTCAATCAAGTTAAAACGCGGTCGTACAGAATTAAGTTGGGCTCCAACCCGGAGACTGGTGTCTTTGCAACAGAAAGCAGATACTCTGGTTTCTCTTCAGAGCGTGTACATCTTTTGCCTTCTACAAGAGAAAGGAGAGGGAGAGCTGGCCACACAGACACTCAGAGAAGAAACAGGTGGAGGAGGGAGGCCACGTGAGGACGCGGCGGAGGTGGGAGCGACGCAGCCGAGAGCCAAAGAAGGCTGAAAATGGCAGGCAGACAACAGACACCAGGAGAGGGGCACAGGGAGATTCTCCCTAAGAGCTTCCAGAAGGAACCAACCTTGACTTCAGACTTCCGGTTTCCAGAATAAGACTGAGTTGCCATTGTTTTATTTTGTTAATGTTTGTTCAATTTTGAGAGAGAGAGAGAGCATGTGTGCCAGTGAGGGAGGGGCAGAGAGAGGGGGACAGAGGATCCGAAGAGGGGTCCGTGCTGCCAGCAGTCAGCCAGACGCAGGGCTTGAACTCACCAACCATGCTATCGTGAGCTGAGCGGAGGTCAGACACAACCAACTGAGCTACCCAGGTGCCCCTAAATTACCACGGTTTTAAGCCACCTGGTTTGTGGTAACTCGGTTGAGCAGCCCCGGGAGACTAACAAAACAGTACATAGCAAAAGTTAGGTTCTTCGACCCGCCAACCACAGGGTGCGTATATACGTGCACGTGCACACACGTGTGTGAAAGGAACAGCAACCAAACGTTGTCTGACAATTGACAAAATGGAAGGGATGGGATCCCCTCTCACGGGTAGAGTTCATACCCAGCCTGGATGACCACCAGTTGGGATATCGCATGCGACGCTCCCGCGCTGAAGGGTGGTCTGCGTGACATCCTCGTGTTCGTAAACACAAGGAGTCCCTGAGCGTCCAAGGCAAAGCAGGGTCAGGCGTAAGCACCAGGATTTGGAGCCAGAAAAGTCTGAATTAGCCTCCCGGTTTCACTACAGACCAGCTACTTGAACAAACATCCTAATGGCTAATGGCCAAAAACAATAAGTCTTCTGTGCTGAGTCAGCATTCCTAGATGGAAGGTATTGACACCAGCTGCTAATTTAAGGAGAAATCTCTTCGAAGGATATTGGGTAGCGCACAGAAAGCACCTGCCGTCTTTAGAAACCAGTTATCGTTGCGGTGGTCGCAGCCCCTTGATGTTAACTAAAAAATGTTCTGTTTTGTTTTGTTTTCTTTTTTGGCAGCTCCTGTTCTTTTCCTTCTCAGCACGTGAAGTGAATACCTCTGATTGGTGGGCCCTAGGTCATGGGCCCCGTGCCCCAGCTGCTAGGGAGGCTGAGACCGTAGCTATAATAATGGCAGCTCTCATTTACTGAGCATTTACTACATGCCAGGCACCCTTCTGTCTTTCCATTCATTAACTCGCTTAATCTTCACGGGACTTTGTGAAGTCTGTATGTCGTCCCCACTTTCACTGGCCAGGAACCCGGGGTGCCGTAGAGCCGAGGAACATTCAGAGCCAGAATTGCAGACTAACGTGCGTCACTCCCGAGCCCATAATCTTCGGGAATATTCTTCTCTGCTCTTCACCTGGAGCTTCCAACTTCGGTAGAGATGATCACCGTCCACCTCAAAGAGCAAGTGGTTTTTCAAACAGAAGAAGGGGATACAGATTCTGAATGGTCAAATTAAAAACAAAAAACCCCAGAGATAACTGTTCATTATAACCTACAAATTACCTCACAGAGCTGCTGCATGTATTCAAAGAGAATTCCGCATCCATGATGATTAATGCAGTGAAGGTGCTCCGTAAGTACTTCATCAATAGAAATTATTTTCTTAATGCTCGTACTGCAGCATTTTTGCTTCACTCAACTGCCTCAGGGCTGCTTCTGCCATTTTTTACTTCTACCACAGCTCTGCCACTCATTCACCGTGACTCCGGGTAAGTGGCTTCACCTCTCTGAGCCTTAACCACATCACCTGTGAAATGGAGTTGAGTTTGGCAAAAGGCAAAAAACAACAACGACAACAACAACAATAACAAAACAAAACTGACCTGCATTACTGCTAGGGCTCTCCCAGTTTTGACTTTTTTTTTTTAATTTATTTTTTATTTATTTATTTATTTATTTATTTATTTATTTATTTATTGTTTTTATTTATTTTATTTTTTATTTTTTTAGTTTATTTTTGAGAGGGAGGGAAAGACCGAGCATGAACAGGGGAGGGGCAGAGAGAGAGGGAGATACAGAATCCGAAGCAGGCTCCAGGCTCCAAGCTGTCAGCACAGAGCCTGACATGGGGCTTGAACCCACGAACTGTAAAATCATGACCTAAGCAGAAGTCGGAGGCTTAACCACTTCAGGCACCACCCTGATCCACCCAGGCGCTCCAACTTTTTTTTTTTTTTCAAATCTGATCTTCCAGCCCACGATGCCCAATATCTTCCATGAATTTCTGTAATTCTTATCATTGTAACTCACAATTTCATTCCAGGTTGCACACCCAACTTCTATTGTTGCGTAATTGTTTCCTGTTGCTTCCTCTTCAAAACGTGTTGCACAAATGGCATTTCAGAACATACAGTGTTTTTTGGAAAGTGGATCGATTTTATAAATAAGAGATTAGTTGTAGCAGCCTTTTACACACACACACACACACACACACACACACACACACACACTGCTTAACTGGCACGATGCTCTGGTAGGCAGACCAGGTGGGGCAGTAGCAATTTTTTTTTGGCTGTCAGAGAGAACCCTCAGCTGCCTCAGGTGAAGTCCTGAAAGTTTTCCCAAAATGGCAGATCCTTTTTCCTTTTATCTTCACGTGGGACCTGAAGGATGTTCTGGATGCCCTGTCCCCTGGGGCAGCTGCTTAGAGGCTTCTACCAGCATCATCCTCCATTTTGCCTTCTTATTCCCCGTATTTATCGCCAAGTTAGTCAACCAGCAAAAAAGTTCTTTTGGTCCTTTCTCTCAGACGAGATTCTCAGGGTAGAGGATTCTTAGAGATTCTTTACGCGTCTTGGACACTCCACATTATCTTGTAACTTTTACATTTTCACTAAGAGGGAAGAAAAGAAGAAGAAGAAGAAGATGAAGAAGAAACTTTCCTGTGCCTTCATCTTTAGTCTCAAAGGTCCTTAATGTTCATCTCTGCTCAAATTTGTGTTTCGACCACGTCAACTCACATTTACTTTTATTCTATAACAGATAGTAGTGAGCTCTCCAAAGGCTCTGCATTCATTTTTCATATTCAGAAAAACATCCATCATTTTTACATACTATTAAATAATTGACAGAGTGAATTCTCATACATAGTAACTACCCTTGATACATGGTGACCTTAACCCTTTTACAGGTCAGAAAAACGAGGCTCAGAAAGCGGAGTTACCAGCTCGAGGTCACACAGCCGGAACACGGTCTGGCGACATGAAGACGTTGGATAGCCTTCCATCCTCCGCCGGGCCGCAGAAGCTTCCTGGTGTTGTGGGAGAGGTAGGCTCATCTTCCAGACCGCCGTCCGCTGTGTGGCCAGTATTCAGGCGACACTACAATTGGGTCTTCCGAAACACACGTTGGCACCGTTGCAACCTCAAGGTCTACTGTCTCCACTGGGCCCCCGGCACTGCCCAGGAACCCCGGTATGGCCTCGTCACTTCGGCGCCTCGTTATCCCAAATGCTCAGCTGATGACTCAAATAAGACTTGCCTGTTATCATGAGGGAGATAACGCCACTTCCAGGAGTCACCGGCAGCCACTCCGTCAGCTTCCTCCCCTGCCACCTGCACTCTTACCTCTATCTGCACCTACTCCTTCCTCTTCCTTCTGGTCTGCCATCTAAGAATGGTTTCTCCAGTCATGTTTTAGATCCCATCCCCTCGTACGTCCTCATGGGTGCAGCCGCATCCTTTATCTCTCCTTGTAAGGGGTCTTCCTTCGGAGAAAATAAACCCCATCGGGCCTCTCCCATTAAACCAACAACACGATGAAACAACACGGATCAAAACTATATCCACTTGCCCAACCTTCCTACCTCCCTCCTTCCTTTCACTATCTTCTTGAAAGCATTATCTACATCAGTTGTTTCTAATTTCTTATCACTTATCATTTCTCCCACTCATGGTTCATCTCCTTGAAATACGATCTGTTGTAGGACAAAAGCTTTCCATGTCGTTAAACAATTCAAATGATCCCCATCGTTGTCTTCTAAAGCTCTTGACCACGTAGAATTCTTCCTTATTAAAACTGTCTCCTCTTCTGGCCTCTGTTGAAACAACCTTCCTACAGCTTTCTTTCTAACTTTCTGGCCACTCCTTGGACTCCACCCTTTGTTCTTCCCAGGCTTTATGTTCCCCTTGAGCGATCTTGCCCATAGCCGTCTATGAACGATGAATCCAAAAGCTGCATTTTCAGTTGAAATGTATTCCCTGAGACCCAGATAGCCAACTGCTACGTTGGTATCTCCACGTGCACATTCTTCCAACCACACATTCAAAATCTCCTAAAATGATTTAATGACTTTGCCTTAAGCTAATGTCCTTGCCACGTGCTACTCTTATTTATTATATCCTCTATTTCAGCGAATGATACCAACATACAAATAATTGCCCAAGGCAGAGTCCTTGACTCCTCCTTTCTTTCCATCCCCACTTACAAACAGTTCAAGTCTTTTACATCCTACATCTTAAATATATATTTAATATATATGCCTTCCTATCTCTAGTAACTGTTACCACTTCATTCTGGATCCCATCTGGATTACAGCAATAGCCTCCTAATTCATCTTCCAGCCTCCAGTCTGGCCCTTTGCCAGCACATTCTCCTCCCTGCAGACAGAATCATCTGTCCAAAATGTAAATCTGATCCTACCACTCGTCTCTATTACAATCTTTCAATAGCTCCCCTTAGTTTTCAAGGTAAAGTTCAAACTCCTTAGCTTAGCACATAAAACTCTTTGTGATCTTGTCCCTGAATAACTCTCTAGCTTCTTCCCTCCCTGCCCCCACTCCTCTACCTTCCACGACCTTTACTCCAACAATAATATTGAAGAACATGAAATCCCCTAAACCCACCACGCTATTTAATGCTTCCATGCCAGTATAGTGCATCATACAATCCCTGCTCTGAACAAATGCCCCACTCACCTTGCCTTCATCTCTAATTTATCTAATTCATTCATGTCAAAATTCAGCTCAGTGGCCTATCTGCCAGGTTGTCCTACCTGATGATGTAAGGTAAAATCAACCCTTACAAGCTGTTATTGAGTATGTGCCTGGGACACACTCAATACGAGAGTATTGAGAGGTTCTTTTGTGCAATTCATCAACATCATAGTGTGCCTTCATACGCTCTTTTTTTTTCCTTTTGTGGATCCTGAACCTAACGGTATATGCAGTGTACCCTAAGGCGTACCCTGGGTGAGTCTATCTATGGATCTACATTTGCATGGCATGAATTTCCTCTGCTTATTCTCTCATGAAAACACAGATTTGCCAGGATAAGAGTCAGAGCCCTTGAAAATGATATTCCAATTTGGTAAAGAGACAACCAATGTGGAATAGGGGAGGCTTAGTGACCGGGCTCTCCTATCACCTTCTCACGCATGCTGAGACTCTTGACGGTATGGGTTTGGGGAATCCAGGCAATGTGGGGACAGTAAACCCCTCAATAAAAGCACAACATGCCAACCAGCTGCAAATCCTACCTGTAATTTCTTCTCTTCCCTCTTCGATCCCAGGGAAATATGTCAGTGGATGTTGTCAGATAAGAACAAGCCATTGATCTATAGGGTGTGAGGCAAGGCTAGAATATCGATGCTGCACGTTCTTTCTATGTATAAGCTGCTCCTTAGGAAGTGAGATGCCTTGGAAATCAGGGGCTTTGGGACTAATAAATATCTAGAAGGAGTTAAAATCACTGGCATGCACTACCTCCACTCTGTAGGACAGTGCCCTCAGAGCCAACAGTAATTTGGGCCCAGGAATTGACATTTATTTATTCCCTCACCTCGACTTTCATTGTTTTCTTGAGTGTGGTTTTTTAATTTTCCCTCAGTGTGCGGTTGCATATGGGAGACCCATTGGGTGGTGAAAGAAAACCAGACAAAGATTTGAAAGGCCTGGATTCTGCCGCCAGGTGATTGACTAAATATGTCCTTCCCCCTCTCTCTTGGTATTAGCTTCTCCGTAAGTAACCTGACAATTTAGACCAGATCGTGAATTCGTCCACTGAGCCCCATGGATGGGATCCAGGGCTCTGTTAACCCAAGAAATTAGATGTAAAATTTGATACATATGTACATTTTTCCTAGGAGGAAGAAGTTTGGCTTTTGTTAGATTCACCATGAGGCCTTGGCTTCCCAAATGTACAAAATTGAGGGTTGTACTTGACCTCAACATTCGTACTTCTTTGGGGAGACACATTTTTTGACACTGGGAAAACCGCTGAGGTTAAAAGAGAGAAGCTGAACTTGACAGAAATACAGACTTGGGTTCAAATCCTGACTAGTCCACTTATTTTGTGTGTGCCTGTGGGTGAGTCACTTTACTTCCGTGACTCCCGTTCTACAAAATGACAACGATAATATCTATGTCATATGTTGTAAAAATTAAGAGAAATGGGTCGCATGGAAAAATTGGGGCTAGCATGCCAGAACTCTTCAAGGAATGCTTGTTCAATGAGTGTCTAGAGACCCAGAACCCTGAGGGCCACTTCTTCTCTGCCCTCAGCAATATTGCCATCCAGACTGTTGTTTTCTCAGGTGTGCCCACGGACTGACAAAGTCTTCATGTTTGCGTTTTCCCTTAAAGATGAGACATGAGGAGCGCCTGGGTGGCTCAGTCGGTTGAGCGTCCGACTTCAGCTCAGGTCACGATCCAATGGTCCGTGAGTTCGAGCCCCGCGTCGGGCTCTGGGCTGATGGCTCAGAGCCTGGAGCCTGCTTCCGATTCTGTGTCTCCCTCTCTCTCTGCCCCTCCCCCATTCATGCTCTGTCTCTCTCTGTCTCAAAAATAAATAAACATTAAAAAAAAATTTTTTTAAATAAAAAAAGATGAGACATGCAAGAGGCCTATCTGATTAACGTGTTGCTACACAAATGGAAATCCACTGGAACTAAGAACCATTCCCAGTCTTCTAAGAAAAGGTAAGAGTCCAGCTAGTGTGGCCTAAGCTTTGATCTGAATGAAAACAGAAAGACTCTTGAGACCTTTATTCTGATATCATGTTTGTCCACAAAACCTGGCAATCCCAGGGAGCGACTCGGGCCAAGTATCTCAGGTTGTGGAAGGTGGAGACAGCAGTGGAGAAGAAGGCTAGGGCTGGCTAGAAAGTGATTGCCCCGCCCACAAGCACCATGAAAGATCCAGCAGACCTGAACATGCAGAATCAGCTCATAGTGTCCCATCGCCACCTCGTGGACCCACGTCACCAAAAGACTGGCTGCTTTACTGGCTACACCTTCTTACAGCCCCTTCAATTTGTGTACCTTCTGTGGCACTTTTCTCCTTCAGAGAGGGTCTTAATGTTCAGCAAAGCTTTATTCAATAAAATATAAAAATCCTCCCACGGTCCAAGGGACTTACATATATATTTTTTAAACCATATCCACCTTCAAGGCATTATTACCTTCATTTTATTTTTTTTATTTATTTTTTTATTTTTTTAACGTTTATTTATTTTTGAGACAGAGCATGAACGGGGGAGGGTCAGAGAGAGGGAGACACAGAACCTGAAACAGGCTCCAGGCTCTGAGCTGTCAGCACCGAGCCCGACGCGGGGCTCGAACTCACGGACCGCGAGATCATGACCTGAGCCGAAGTCGGATGCTTAACCGACTGAGCCACCCGGGCGCCCCTATTATCTTCATTTTATAGAAGAAGTTCTATTTTAAGTTCGTGAAGTTGTAAGAGACAGAATGGGTTTGAATCCAGAAGCCTCTGGTTTGGAAGTTTCTAAACTAAACCCTGAGCCCTCCAGACACAATGATAAAGGAGATAACGGTTCTTGCTCTCCCGGGACAATGGGAGACACAGGTGTGTAAACAGAGGACTTGAAGACAGTCCTAGGTGCTCTCTAGGTTGGAGGCAAGCACAGAAATCTGCAAGAGCAAAGAAGTTCAACCACGTAGAACTGGTGGAAAGACAACGTACATGTGATGTGTGAAGTTCAGGAAAGACGTTTTCGGAGAGTTGAGTCTTCGAGGATGGAGAGGGATAAGTCCAGAGGAGGCAAGCCATTCCACGCAGAAGAATGAGGGAATAAAATGAGCAAGAGGCAAGAGTAAAACAACAGGAAACTCAAAAGCGTGCGTCACTGCAGTGTAAGTATTACTGGGAGTGTGAGTTGCAAAACACCTCGCGTTCTCTTAGCGGCCCCGAGAGCTGGGAGGCTTTCCATCTGCCACGAATGAACTCGTGATCTTAGCTCTGGTGCTCCGGAAAGAGATAAGGGCTTTGGGGACCCCAGAAACTGGTTTTTCTCTCCTCTTTTCTAACCCAGACATCCCAATCGTAGCGCAAAAGGTTACAATTTCCCTGGGAAGAAATTGTGCTGACCCGGGGTTTTCGCAAAGAGTGTGGTATTTCTGCTTGGCTGCCCTGCCTGCTGAAACACTGCTAAAATAGCTGGTGAGCAAGACGTCCCCAAAGCGAGCAGCTGCACGTGAGGGCCGTGCAGAAGTTTGCCTCTGGTTTATCTACTTCAATCGAGAAAATAAAAACAAAAGAAAGAAAAAAGTGACTACTCTCTGAGAAGCTGTAAATGTTCCAGGGTCTCATGGCATTTATTTGGTTTGGCACCTCAGCTCCACCAATGTCCACTTTCTCCTTGAGCTCCAAACGGGAGGAGGGTGCACAGCACAGTTGAAAACATAAGCAAATAGGGGCTCGAGGACCAACAAAAGAGTCCAGAAATATGAGTTCATTTTGGCCTTCTAAGCCACCGGTTGGATTGGCTAAGGATCTCCATTTTTCACTCACCCCTTTCTCAAGCAGGAAAATACTCCCTCACTCATTTGTGAACTTAGTTGGCTTAACTGTCTTTGAAGTATTTGATTGCCGAAGTTTTTCAGTAAGGATAATACATAGATCAGGTCCTTGTCTTCTCGGAGCTGTGGAAATTAAACCTGACCTTGGGGCACCTGGGTGGCTCACTCGGTTAAGCGTCCAATTCTTGATCTTGGCTCAGGTCGCCATCTCACCGTCCATGAGATGAATACCCCACATCATGGGGGTCCTGCGCTGACACAGTAGAGCCTGCTTGCGATCCTCTCTCTCCTTTTCTCTCTGCCCCTCCCCTGCTCACACACTCGGTCTCTCTCACTCTCTCTCAAAATAAATAAACTTCTAAAAATAAAAATTAAAAAAAAAAACCCTGACCCTAACATCAGGCTTCTGATCTATCCAGTGCTTGAATCAAAAAAGCCAAATAAGCCAAAGTAAGTATTTCCCACTGCATTTTCTTACCTTTGGACACGCAGGAAAGAGGTGCCCTTTTCCCAACCCATAGTTGCTCAGGGTATATATATTTAGAGTTTAATCCCTTGGACTTAGCAAAATCTTCTTTTAAAAATGAAAACTCTTGGGGCCCCTGGGTGGCTCAGTCGGTTAAGCGTCCGACTTCGGCTCAGGTCACGATCTCGCGGTCTGTGAGTTCGAGCCCCCCGTCGGGCTCTGTGCCGACAGCTCAGAGCCTGAAGCCTGTTTCAGATTCTGTGTCTCCCTCTCTTTCTGCCCCTCCCCTGCTCATGCTCTGTCTCTCTCTCTGTCTCAGAAATAAATAAACGCTAAAAAAATTTTTTTTTTAAAAATGAAAACTCTTATAAAGAGGGGAAAATAAATTATTAACCCCTTAGTTGATTATTTTACTCATCTTTTCCCCACCCCCACCACCCGCAGCAGACACACACCACTGACGCCACAGAGTACCTCCTGATATGAAAGGGAACATTTTTTTTTTTTTAAGTAATTTGGGAGTTTGGGATATGTCCAAATGAGGAGCCCATCACGAGGAGCACAGAAAAATAACTGCCGACTCATATGAAGCACTTTTTATGGCACACACAATGAGGTTGATGAATCTATATAAAGGATTTCATTTCTTCCTCCAGAGCCGCCCTACGAAGCCAATGAGGAATGAGGCACTTAGCTGTCGGGAGATAGGACGCGGCAGAAAATGAAACACCTTCCTTCATTCACCAGGAGAGGATCTGCTCTGCCCGGAGGTGCCCGGTTCCATTTTGAGTTACAGAAGGGGAAGAGAGAAAAGGAAAAGTTACAAAGGGGGAAAGACCAGACTGAGATGAAATGACAGGGAAGCTGAAACCATAAAGTATGTTTTAGCTAAATGCTCTTCCTCCAGTCAAACAAAGGAGCATAGGTTTATTATTTAATCCATTCACTCACTCAGTGATAATTCAGTTGACATATACACAGTATATCGTCAATACAAGATGTCTGACACCTCTATTTCCCCCTTTGGAATATCTCACAGTATCTTCAGTAATCCCAGCACCCTGTTAAGTGGGTTTATAGGGATGAACCAAGAGTTCCATGGCGTTATTCGTGCTACGTTGTTACAAGTGATCGAACCAAGCATGGGTATTTGTGCTCAAGTTGCCATCCGGCCAGCAGCCTATGATGTAACCCCAAATGAGACTTCAGCCCAATCAGAATACAGAAAGCCTAAGCCGACCATCGAGAAGGGCAGAAAAGGAAATACCTGTCGAAAGAAGGCAGTAAGCAGAAGCGATGATGTAGCAAAACCATAAATAAACAGAAGCCATGTGTAAGACAGGAAACAGGGTCAAGCCAGAGAAGGGAAATAAGCAGAAGCGAAGACAGAGGAGCGAAGTCATACTTTGTGACTGTAATGGCAGAGCAATTGAGTAGGTAGCAAGGGCTACCTAAAATATAACACCTGGTTGTCATAACTACAGTCTATTCCTGAAATATGTTCTCATTCCCCTTGTTGTTCAGCTGACTGGTCTTGAGGTTTTTCTGTCTTCCTAACGTTCTTAATACCATGACTAAACATCTGTAAATGAGAGCAATCCGACATGACAAAGGTCTGGTTTTCTTGTGTCCAAAGGAGCCAAATAGCACAATCTGTAAGACAGAAGAAAGCATCCTAGGTACATATATAAATAAGATTAGGCCTAACTTAAAGTAACTCACTAATAGATCAGAAATAGATTCATAGGTAAGTGGGCTCCATTCTTTAATAAAACAATTAGGACCATAAAGAAAGAGAAAAAATTCAAATTTAAAAGTGATAAGTGTTTAAATTCTTCAAAAAGAGTGGATGAATCTCTCATTAGGAATAATGATCCTCTAGCCCAGCTTTTGTTTAATTGTAAAGTAAGAAAGAACATACTAAGCCTGAGCCTCATTCACTAATTTATTCCTTTATTTCCACCCAGTGCTGACACAGGAAGGATTGAAATTCTTTAAAATGAAAACATTAACAGGGGCACCTGGGAGGCTCAGTCAATTGAGCATCCAACTCTTTATTTTCAACGTTTTTTTTATTTTTATTTTTGGGACAGAGAGAGACAGAGCATGAACGGGGGAGGGGCAGAGAGAGAGGGAGACACAGAATCAGAAACAGGCTCCAGGCTCTGAGCCATCAGCCCAGAGCCCGACGCGGGGCTCGAACTCACGGACCGCGAGATCGTGACCTGACTGAAGTCGGACGCTTAACCGACTGCGCCACCCAGGCGCCCCTCCAACTCTTGATTTTGGTTCAGGTCATGATTCTGGAGTTGTGGGCTCGAAGCCCATGTTAGGCTCTGTGCTGAGTGTGGAGGCTGCTTAAGATTTTCTCTCTCTCTCCCTCTGCCCCTCTCTCCCACTTGCACACCATCTCTCTCTCTCTCTCTCTCTGTCTAAAAAACAAACAAACAAAAACAACAACAAAAACCTCATTAATTAGAACAGACCCGGAAATGACAAGCGATGGAATTAGTGAACCAAGATGTCAAAATAGTTACCATAGATGTGTTTCATATGCTCAAAGTGGCAAAGGACAATATGAGCGTGGTGAGGGGAGACATGGAAGGTATTTTATAGGAAGGAAGGAAGGAAGGAAGGAAGGAAGGAAGGAAGGAAAAAGGAAGGAAGGAACTTTTGGAGATAACAAATGCAGTACTGAAATGAAAAAGACTTTAGGTGAAATCACTAACAGACTAGATGGAACAAAAGTTTAAGAAATTAGTGAATTTACAGAACTGAAAGAATAGACAAATTCACAATTATTGTTGGTGATGCCAACACTCCTTTCTCAGTAATTGATAAAATAACCAGCCACACACACATGTAAGGGTATAGAACACTTCAGCAACATCAACGAACATGATGTAACTGATATTTCTTTATTTTTTATTTTCTGTTTTTTATTTTTTGAGAAGGCGGGGGAGAGGGAGAGGGAGAAGGAGAGAATCTCAAGCAGGCTCCACACTCGGCATGGAGCCCAACACGGGGCTCGATCCCAGGACCATGTGATCATGACCCGAGCTGAAATCAAGAGTCAGACGCTTAACCAACCAGGCCACCTAGGTGCCTCTTAACTGATATTTCTATCAATTACATTTATAGAATATTCTACCTGATGGTTGCAGAATTCTCCTTTTCTTATGTACACGTGAGAAATGCACCAGATACACCATATTTTGAGCCATACAACATGCATTAATGCATTTAAAAAAATTAAAGTCATATATTCTCTGACAGCAGAAAGAAAATGGAATGAATGATAAAGAGCCATCTAGAAAACTCTAAAATATTTGAAAACAAAAAAATACAGTTCGAGATAACATGAAATATATATAACAATGTATTTTGAAATGTGTGTAAATGAAAGTGAAGTCGCTGAAGTTGTAGGGAAATCTTTATAGAAAAGAAAAAAGTCTCAAATCAATTATATAAATTTCTTTTTTTTTTTTACTTTATGTATTTATTTTTGAGAGAGAGAGAGTGAGGGAGAGGCAGATAGAGAGGGAGAGAGAGAGAGAGAGAGAGAACCTATTTGGGAGAAGGTTCCACGTTGTCAGCACAGAGCCCGACATGGGCCTCGAACCCGCAAACCATGAGGTCATGACCTGAGCGGAAATCAAAATCAGATGCTTAACCGACTGAGCCACCCAGGTGCCCCAACTGTATAAATTTCTACCTTAAAAAGCTAGGCAAAGATGAGGGCATTAAACCCAAAGTAGCAGAGGAGTAAAGATTAAAATGATGAAAACAGAAATAGGTGAACTTGAAAACAGGACACCAGTAGAGAAAAATCAAAGAATTATAAGCTAGTTCTTTAAAAAGATCAATAAGATTGATGCACCTAAGTCTTGAACTGTCCAATACAGTTTCCACTGATCACATGGGGCTATCGAGCAATTAAAATGCGGTTAATATAAAATAAAATATGTCGTGAAGTATAAAGCACATACAGGAGTTTCAAGACTTTAGAAAAATAAAATAGGATTAAATAATTTTTAATGTTTATTTATTTTTTTTGGGGGGGGGGCGACAGCGTGAGCAGGGGAGGGGCAGAGACAAGAGGGAGACACAGAATCCGCAGCGGGCTCCAGGCTCTGATCGGTCAGCACAGAGCCCAATCCGGGGCTTGAACTCACGAACTGCCTAACGGCTGAGCCGCGCAGGTGCCCCAGCAGAAAAATTTTCTTACCTTAGATAAACAAAGATATCTGAGGACACAAAAAGCACAACCCCAAAAAAAGAAGAAGAAAAGTGATATAATAGGTAATATCAAAGTCTTTAAAAATCTGCTCTTCTGAAACAATTGCTAAAAACATATAAAGGTAAACGGCACAGCGGGAGAAATGGTTGCAACATAACTGATAGAAGACTTGAATCCAAAGCATATAACGAACTCTGACAATTGTTAGAACACGATAAAAGGCAAGCAACACAATTTTAAAAAGGGCAAAAGATCTGAAGTCCCCTTCGCCAAAAGACACGCGAATGCCTTCTCGGCATGTTAAAAGGGCCTCAGTATCACTAGTGAACAGAGAGGTGTTAGTTAAAACCACCGGGAAATAAAAACACCAGGCCACACGCGCTGAAGTGGTCGCTTTGAAAAGACCGGAGGGTAAAATGTACGGCCGGAGGATGGGACGCAACTGAAATTTCCCCGCGTTGCTGGTGGCCACGTCGGGAACCCCTTTGACAACGTCTTGTAAAATGAAGCGCACGTTTACCAACACGGCAACCATTCCACCCCTAGATTCGGACAAAAGAAAGGGAGGTACACGAGAAGACCTGTATGTGAATGTTTCAAGCAACCGCTCTCCAGCCAAAGCTCCCCGGGGAAGACGCCGGTGGTAGTTGAGCGCGTTAGGTTTCTAACCCACTGCCGTGAGTGATACTGTGAGCGCACGTGCGGTGGGGAACCTCGCAGAATCTCAGTAAGAGGGGGGGGGAGAAGGCGACTGTGATAGGATTCGGACTCTGGTTGGGTGATTTGAGAGGCACCAGGAGGACGTGGGGGTTGACGCTAGATTGAAGGTGGCAAAGGGAAGATAATTCTCTGATCGGGCATCTGGATAATAGATCGATAGGGAGAGCAGGTGGGCATAGAGCTATGGTTACTAAAGAAGCAGCAGTCATTCGTTTGTCCAAGAAAGGAAACGTGGTGAATTTGGAGGTAGAAAATAAGAACATTCTTGTCTCTGCGTACACAAAATCATGAAGTAGACTTGCTTTGTCTCATGGTATCATGTCCTCAGAGTCACCTTGTCTGAAATTTTTATTTTGTGAGACTGTTTACGTCCTATAGGAAAACAACATGACCTAGCTGTGAGTGCCGGGCCAGCTCTCGAGTGTCCGAGGAGGCCCGTTTTTGTTTGTTTCTCAGTCAAAAACTGGAAACAATCCAAGTGTCCATCCACTGATGAATAAACAAATTGTGGGTTATGTATATAACTTAGTACTCTTCCACAATTTAAAAAGTGAACGTCTATTGTATGCAACGACATGGGTAAATCTCAGAAGTAAAAGAAGCCAGACATAAATGTCTATTTACTATATGACTCCGCTTACATGAAATTCTAGAAAAGGCAAAACAGTAGTGGCCAAGAGCTAATCACTTGACAGATGCTAGGGACAGATGCAGGTATTTACCTCCAAAGAGCAGGAAGAAACTTTGAGGGTATGGTCTATATGATGATTGTAATGGTGATGTTGACTATAAACATTGGTCAAACTTTATGGAATTTTACTCTTAAAATTGAGGATTTTCATTAAATGTGAAATTTACCTCTATAATACTGATTTCTAAAATTTTTTTTAACGTTTATTCATTTTTGAGAGACAGAGAGCAAGCGAGGTTGGGGCAGAGAGAGAGGGGGACAGAATTCAAAGCAGGCTCCAGGCTCCAAGCTGCCAGCACAGAGCCTGATGAGGGGCTCAAACTCATAAGCCACGAGATCATGACCTGAGCCGAAGTCAGACGCTTAACCGACTGAGCCACCCAGGCGCCCCTATAATACTGATTTTTTTTAATCTTTACACTCCTTTTGGATAAAAATGGTTCGGTTCTTAGATGCACACTAGCCTATCTTCTCTGTCTAGAGTCAAATGAAAATATTTCCATTCCCTCAGATTAGTTAACTTCCCCCAAGAGTAGACAAAAGATTTCTAAACCGGGGGTGATGGGGGGACGGTTGATTTCTTAGTGAATCACCCCAATTAGCCACTGGTCAAGGGACACCTGGCTACTTTCCTTTCCCCAGAATTGACTCTGTTGATGGGCCCAACCTCCCTATCTTCAGCCACAGTGACACCTGGAGATATAAACGGCAGCAAACAAAACACTGGCAGATCACTTCCTCTCTCTCTCGACTTCGGTTCCCTATACCAAGGGAGAGGGGTGGAAATAAGGATTTCTCAGGGCACTTGTAGCTTAGAAATATTTACTGTATGAGCTACATTTACAAGGCTCGATTTAGGTTAAAGATCTCCTCTGATAGTATGTGTTTGTGTGTATTATACACGTGTTGTTAGTAACGTGGGCTGGAATGAACAGGTACAGGAGAGCAGTCAATGCTACTGAGTTGGTGGATTGTTTCATCTAGCTAAAATAGCAGCACTATGAATGATTTATGAGAAGTCTTGAGAGTGTGTAATGCTTATTAACTTAATAAAAACGGTTATTGCGTATAATAATGGAAACTACCTAACAGAAATAAGATGAAAATATCCTTAAAGTAATCATTTGTTGTCAGCTCCAGTTCCTCTTACATTAATTCTTCCAAAGTCTGTTGAGTTTCTAACACCAGAGCTACCCTTTGGCCCCACAAGAAGGACCTGTCCCATGGGCCCCACACTTGAGAGGGTCCCTCTCTGTCTTACTCCTCCAACTGCTTCCCACCTCGTGGAGTCGAGAGGACGTGTCTACCCAGAGCGTGTGTGCCTCTGAAGCCCATCTATCTTGACCACACTCAGAGTACTCAGACTCCTTCACCAATTCCCTACTCAGTCAGCCTAGAGTTCACTTTTAGGACCTATGTAAGCCTTTTCCCCAGATCTTCTGTTTACCCATGCCTCAAGTTGAGGAAAAAAGAGAGGTTTGGTGGTAAAGATTGGACACGGCGTGGGTGTGCAGACTCTGACATTCACACGAAGGCTCGCGAAGGCCTTAGCAGCGTAAATCAGAGCCAGCAGTGGAAAGCAAAAGAAGGCCACGCACATCAAAGGCCAGGCCTTCCCGTGTCCTTGTGCCACCATGTTCAAAAACAGAATTCTGAAAGGTTGAAGAATTCTAAATGTGAACCTCGTCTTCAGGTTATTACTTAGATATAATTGTCAATGTCAACACTTAGAGCCCATTGAACAATTTGTTGACTTGACGTAGAATGTTCCAGTATAGAGGCATGTGAGCCTCCATTTGGTACTTTCGCCCTGGGGTCCTGAAAACATTAGTATCTTGAACCCGCAGAGAGGTTGAGGAGTGTTTATTCACTATAAGGCAACTTCCTTCAGACTGTGCTAACGTAGAAATATCTGAAGGTATACCATCTGGGTTCAGTGATACCCACCCTATTCTTGGCTGGGAGCATCTAGACCATCATCCTCAATCCTCGGAATCCCTCCCATCGATCATTCCACTTAATTTAAAACAAAACTAATAAATGGAAGGATTCTCATTATAAACTTTGATTGGTGGTATATTTAATATATATTGACCTTAATTTGCTATCACAGAGATGAGTTTAGGAGAAAGCCAAGTCTAGCATGAAGAGATTAAAGAATGGGAGGTATTTTAAAATGAGTTAAAAAAAAAAAACTATTTAAAGTAATTTTGAGCTATACCAGTGAAATTGCTAGCCGGGGAAGGCGGTGAATCAAACAGAAAATAAGCAGATAATGAAGTACTTGGAGAGCGTAGGGGACACATTACCCAGAAATAGGGGGGAAAAATGGGAAAAAGTAATGGCAAGGTCTGTTCAGCTATGTAAGGCCAGCCTTGATGAGTTTTCAGGCTTTCTACTGGAGGTGCATGTGGCAGAGGGTGGGAGGGGGGAGGGCTGTCCCTACACACAGGAGGAGGGTGGCTTCTTTTGTTAATACTTATCATGGAACAAATGAACTGTTACTCCTTACAGGGAGAAAGTCCCCTTACGTAGCTCTTTGTTTTTGCAGAAAAGGACCCATCAGTTATCCTCCATGGTCGTCAGATCTTTGTCTAGCTGCTTCAGTGGGGAAAGCCAAAATCTCAGAAGACACTCCGTCTCCCTAGAACTTCTGGTATCATCAATCTGCCTTCAGAATCCTGCAAGGTGAGGAAGGGCATATGGAAAAGTCTTTCCAGACTTTATGATTCACTGAGAGTTTATGATTAACTGTGGGATTGACAGGTGTCCATAATACCCAGGAATCTGGACATTTTCTTGTCAAAATAGACGTGTTGGAAGCGTACGTGGATTTAAGAGACGTGTCCACATGGTGTCTCCTTATCTCACAGGAGGAGTCATTTATATGATCTATGGTTGGGTGTCTAAAGTTCTTAACCCAGGAGACAAAGACCCACTCAGATTCTACAAACCTAAACCAAAAGCCTGTAGGTTAGGGCAGGCCCCTGGCTGGGGAAAGCCAGAGAAAGCAGACATAAAGCCTCAAGAGCTGAGAAATCCCGTGCTCCCCCGAGCTCACGGAGCACTTCAAAAACCATGCCACATCGCATTTAAAACAACTTTAATTTGACGAGTATAAGATTCTGTGAAATAGTTATTTATTCACTCAACTGGTGGGTGTAATACAGCAAGAAAGAACCAGGCTAGAATCAGGAGATTCAGCCCCATGCAGCTGAGCAAGTCACTTTCCTTCCTCATACCCCGGCCATCTACATTAGCACTGGCTAATGTTAGGGGACCCTGAAACGGGCACCAGCATCTGAAACATGAGAGGAACAAGAGTAGATGTTGACAACTACAACGTACGCTACAGTAGAAATGTCTAAAATTATCTTAAAGGACCTCTGATTTCCAGGGTGGTGTAAATTTAAAAGATGAACAACAGAAGCACAGAACGAAGGGAAACAGAGCCATCCATATGAGCGCTGCCCAGGGGAGAAAGGGCTCTGGATGGTTACATGAAGGTTTGATCCCTGGTAGTCACACTCCTGTTATGAACATGGAGGGAGACGCTAGACGATATTAAACATTTAAGCCAGACGCATGTTTCCTCATTCTGAGGCTAGCCTCCACACAACACGTCTGATTACACTCGGCCTCCTACATGGCTCGTCCAGCAAGAGAGACTATGCTTGCCAGAGAAGGCAAGTGAGGCATCAACTTCGATTGTTCTAGTTCTAAGTGGGCCCTACGAAAATTATTTTATGGGTTAGGCTCTTGTGAATTTATTCTGACTCCACACACTTACTCTTGGGGTATCCTTGAGCAAACTGCCTTCCTCTCAACCTCAGTTTCCTCCCGTATAAAATGGCAAATGCAACCTCTCCGTCCTCCCGAGGTTGTTGCGAGGGCTTTGTGATTCCAACGTATAAAAGCACTCAGCACAGTCCTGGTCACGTAGTGCTGTCCAGTAAATACCAGCTGGGACGTCACTACATCCTCTTCCCTCACTCTTTCTCTTCTGCCTGCTTTTTATCTCTCCACCCACCTACCCCCATCTACTCACTCATCTACCCAGCCAGCCAGCCACTCACTCCGTCACTGAACAGTCATTTGCCATCTAGCAAGATGTATTCAGGGACTAGGCACTGGGCGGGATGCTGAAGTACAAAGACGAATAGTACCCAGATTATCTCCCCAAGGGCTCATTCTCTCCTCGGCACTGGGCTCCGCCACCTCTTAACACGATGAAGGGCACAGGACAGGTGCGGTTGTATTGAACGTTCTTATATCAGTGTCAATGCTGAGTATCAGTCTCCTTGTTGAACTCCAGGAAACCGACAAACGTGAACCCAAACCCATACAGCTGAGGGGTAGTCTCTAGACTTGGATGAACTTAACCGGTCTTATTCGGTCTCCTAACAGTCAAGCCTCCCTTGGTGACATCCCTCTGCGTCTCACTTCACTATGATTTCCCTCTTATGACTTTCACATTATGTGATATGATGATTCAAGATGTTTTCACGTAATAAAATCTAGATTATCAGAATATGTGATGCTGGCACCCTTGGGCCAGAATGTCCAAATCCTATGTGCAACATTTACCTGGGTCTCATGATACACTGTATTATTCCCCTTGAGTAAATTTGCCCTTACTACTATTTTCATCCTTCCTCCTCCAGGTAGCCAGAAACCATAAAACAGCATCTATTCACTTAAAGGGAGTGTGGTGACTGAGTTAGCACATTTGCCTTCCTGCATCAATATGAACATACTGGGAAGTCCTTGAAGAAAATTGCTCTGGTGGTCATGACCTTTACTCTTGTTCCTAGACTCTCCGAAAGACGGAGTGCGAAGGGTTTTCTTGCAACTCTAAATGGCTTTGAGAAACCCAGAGAAGGAAATTATCTGTTTCTATGGAGAGCCAGGGTGACGTGACAGATAATTAGCAGGACGACCTGCTTCTCTGAAATGGGAAGCTTAGCCGTAGCAAGGACTTAAAGCCCCCAGCCCTTCTTATATCCCCCAGTGAATTCCTTCTCTGCAAACAGCCAGCGCTGCGGGCTGACAGTGACTTTCACCTTGAATCCTTCAAAGTCACCTTTCTTTGAAAATCCTTTCGCTGTGAAGCAGAACAGCAAGAGCTGTGCCATCTTGGCTACAGTTCGCAGGGTGCATTGAGGTGGAAGTGAGCTGAACCCCAGAAGAACTGGCCTGCCCAACGGAATCACGCTTTGAATATGGATGCACCCCACAAAAGCATCTCTCTTGATGTGCACCTTCTCATGTTCCCCTTTAAAACACGGTCTGAGAGCGTGGAGAATTCCCCAGATGGCCTATTTGAGAAGTTTAGGTCGAAGCAGAGAAAATGCTTCTCCTCCTAGTACGTTGGGCTAAATTCTTTCTGTGTTGACGTGCAATGATGTTTCACGTAAGAGGAAAATGGAAAAAGGTGATACACAAGGGAGTAGCTTAGCAAAGAGGCAAGTTACTCAATGTATTTCGCGAGACTTGAGCTGATCGCTACCAAATTCCAAGGGTGTTATAATTTATAATCCATAAATGCTCCTTTGAACAGCTGTAGAAGCTTCTTTTTAAAACGTGCCTCTCAGTAAATTAGCACATACAGGAAATCTTCCTTTAGCTTCCTTTTCCAGGAAGTGCTAATTTCACTTGAATTTCCCATAGTTTTTATTTACGTCGTATCCAGTTAGTTACCAGGCTCTTCCCCCAAAATGGAGAGGCAGAAAGCTTCAAGCTTCACAGGAACTTTGCAGAAGAGCCCCAGGGTACCTTTGGAGAGGGGAGCCCGGAGACCCACGGGGACGGAGAGGCAGAGGGGCACCGGCATCTGCAACTAGCTGGCCCTGGTGTCGCTTCCCGAAATTGAGTCCAAGCGGATTCTCTCGACCGGTTCACAGTCCCGTCTTCTTCCTTGTCCAGCCTCCGTCCAGAAGCGACAAACAGGAGATTGTCAGCGTGTCAGCTCCTGTCGCAGTCTGCTTTAGAACATCTCACGCCACCAAGAGAGCACGGGGCCACTGTAGTTCAGATGGCTAACAGTGACAGGCAGCAAAATCAGGCAAAGAATTGGTGCTATCCAGACATTCATTCGGTAATCGAGTCATAAGCACAGAGGGCTTAGTCTCTGCCAGGCACTGAGCGGAGGGCTATAAAGGGGGCCAGCCCTCACGTTCCTCTGTTCTTCTCCACTCACCTTCTTTTTTTCTTCCTAGTCTCTTATCTCAGTAACCGGCCAGTGTCAAGCATGGACCAAACATGTAGTGTACTATCTCACTTGATTGTCCCCAAACCCTATAAATATTATTATTTTTGCCATCATCATCACCACGGAGAGATTCAGCAACTTATACAATCGGGTGGAAGAGGTTGGATTTGAACCCAAGTAGTGTGATCCAAAGCTCACGCGCTAATGTAACCCTACATCTTTCCCACCCACGTACCTGAACCCTGTGGAGCGTGTTGAGCCACGGACAAACCAGAGCACTTTAATTATTCTAGAAGATAGAGGTGGGTTGCAAGTATCAGGCTTGGTGGTGACAAACTAGAGGGAAGCTAGCTGAATTGCAGCATGAGAAATATGTTAGCTATCAAGAAGGACTTCTTGAAGGCAAGGCTTAAGTCGCCATTCCATTATCTTTTGGGATCAGAATAAGTTCCAAGGAACAGAACATGCATACCTCTGTTTTTGGAGTCGTTTGGGCAGTCGTTTGGACTGTGTCGAGCAGAGGTTGCCGCCTCCAGGATGTGGAAGGGGTAGAAGGTGGTGTGGTGGACCTTGGACTGAGGTGGGGTGCCAGGTGGCGGGCTGGTGGAATCGGAGGGAGTGGCTTCCCAAATCAGACCCACTCGGGTTGGACTTCCTTCAGGTCACAAATTAGCTGTGTGGCCTTGGATGAGTCGTTTAAGCTTTCCGACCCTCAGGGTCCGCATCCTCACGGAGAGTCGATTTGTCTACCAAGGAAAATATGTAGTTGAAAGTGCCTATTTTTCTTGTCGTTTTCTGAAAATAAACATCCTTGGCCTGATTATTAATCATGATCTGAACTCACTTTATTTTTCTCTACCGATGCCTGAACTATTCTCTCTGCTTGAGTCAAACTGGATATTCAAAGTCTTTCCTATCTTTTTGTCTCATCCAGAATGTCCCTCTCATTCCACAAAATCCCCTCCTGAAGACTTTTATTGAGATCCTACTATCATTTAATTCCTATATCATCCAAGAAAACTTCTCCCAAATATTCAAATCTATTTCTCCTTTAAACTTCAAAAGCACACAAGTCGCTTTGTAATTGGACCCCTACCACTTCCCCAGTCTCATTTCTTGCTTTGCACCTCCCAATTTAGGCTTCAGAAATGCCAGTGGTCATAGTTCCAGAAGTCACTGTATTGCTTATGTGTCTGTGTCTTTTTGGAAATGACACATTTGTCTAAAATGCCGGTCCCCTTAATGGACCCCTACTCATCCTTCATAATCCTATGGAGATGTCACTTCCTCCGTGTAAAGAATTCCCCGATGCCCTCTCTGTCTGGCCCATCAGAATTCATCACCTGTATTTCTGCATTAATTCAATAACTTGTGCTTTTGTTACTATTGCTTTTATCATATGATATTATAAATCACTAATTTACGTGTGTTCAGATACGAACTCCTTAAGGGTAGGAATTATATGGTATATATTCTACATGTGGCAGCTAGCACAGTGCCTGACATGCAGTAAAAAATTGCTCAAAAATATCGGAAGGGTTGAACTAATTATCACATAGAGTGAGAAACACTATTTTGCTTTTGATTGTATGTTCTCTTGTTCCGTTGTTGTGTCTATCGGTTTAGGCTTCTCGGTAGACTGTAAATACTTTGGAGGCAGAAGGGACTTGGTTCACTCTGTGTCTCCTACGGGGCTGAGCTTTGACTAGATAATCATTTATTGGGTGGACAAGACAGTAAAGAAGAGGGTGGGATAGATTTGCACCAAGAAGTGAGTGGCTCCCTGGAGCTCACACGCACGAGGCTGGCAATGACCCTTCCAAACACATGAGAAGATCACGCGGGGCTAACCACACACTCATCCTCCAGAGAGCCTGGAAGTCTTACTTGTAAGGTGGAACTCTTACTCATGGGTGGAACATGAATAGGGAGAAAGTCCAGGTTCTGAAGTTAAGTTCAATGGTTATGAACTCTCCATAGCTCCCTCCCAAAGGCCATTGTATAACACTTTCTGGAAAGGTATTTGGCTTTCAGTTATCACACATGTGTTGCAAGGGCTAATAGTTCTGTGGTGGAAAAAGAAGGCAGAAGGAGAAAAAAGAAAAACAAAGAAAAGAGAGAAAGAGAGAGAGAGAGAGACAGAGACAGGAGCTGGTTTGAAGGGATTTTATCTAATTTCATTTTAATTAGATCCTTTTTCTAACTGAGTTTCTAATTTTTCAATTAGCAATTAGCAGCTGCAACTCATTCTGAGCATCACGAGGTGCCAAAGACACTAATTACACCACAGGAGTAGGAGGCTGGAAATGAGAAATAAAATTATCCATGAATGTTATTAGAAGAAAGGAATGATTACTCTCCGTAATAATATACTGATGTGAGCCTAATTAGATTGAAGGATTCAGAGGGAAAAAATGAGATTTAAAAATGGATTACATTTAGATGCCTCGAGGTCATAACTTTGCTATAAATATTGCTTTAGAACATCTCACTTGAAAACAGGTTTGCAAGCCTGATAATGCTCATGTCAGGTTGTTCAGCAATGACCCGCGTCTCTAGGATACAATAGCCCAAAACATCAATGACTTCTGAAATGCCAATACTCTTCCTGTAAAATGTGTGTCTGAGATTTCAAAAACAAACACTTGCACGCAGGCACATGCATAAACAAAATCATAAAAATCATACCCAGGCCCAGGGAGGTACCAAAGCAGAGATACCATTTTTGGCATTCCGGTTTGGGGGTGGAGTTTTCAGCCATGGAATGGAAAGTTGTCCGGCTGTAGTTTCCAATCTGTTGGTCCAATTCATTTCCCTTGTCCTATGACAGTGTCCAGCCTGTGACTGTGTTCCAGGGAAAAGAGCTGCAAGCTGATGGCTCCTCCGTATCTACAAGCTGCTCGTGTGAAACACATTCCAGTAAAGTAGAATGTAGCTTTCCATCAACAAAGCAGTCACACAGACCATCCGTATTCTCAGAGAAGTGCTAATTTTCTGGCTCCGGATACGGGGAATCAAAACGATGGTATTGATCCTTAAGAGCGATTCCTAATTAGCTGCAGAGTAATCTCCCAGGCTCCCCAAGGGCCAGGATGGCCAACCGTGGTGTCTACAGTATGTCTACATACTCCCCTCCCCTTCCAGTCAACGGCCTGAAACTGTTGCCTTCATCCCCTGGACCCTTCTCATTTTCCTCCTAGAGTTTCACCATCCCGATGGCTTTTCCTCTTTCCTAATGGTTTCAAAATGGCTTGACCCCTCTCCTGAGCTCTAGCCCTACCATTTAAATGGCACTTTACACGGCAGGTCTAATCAGCTCCTTAAAATCAACCTCGGCAGGATGGATCACATTTACTATGCTCTCCATCCCCACCATGAGGTGCCCCTTAACCCGCGTTCTAGATTTCTGTCAATGGCATGACCATCCTCCCAGGAACTCAGACTCCAGCCCTTGAAGTGAGCTGATTCCTCCTTCTGTCCTTTCTCCGTAGCCTCTTCTTTGGCATTTCAATCAGCCCTATGTATCCCACCTCACTAATTTTCCTGCGATGCTTCTTTTCTCGGATCCAGTGTCCCTGCGTAGGGATCCCGTATTTTTTACCACAACCTCCTAATCCCTTCTCCCTGACAAATGCCTTCTACCCTACACTCTCTGTTGCCTCTCTCTGCAACACTGCCTAGATTATGGAACCCCCCACCAGAGCTTCTCAGCAGTTGCCTCCGCTTTGGGAAAAAACTTCCAACTCTGAAGCCTGCGTGATCTTGTTCCCGCCCACATTTTGGTTATAATATTTTCCTCGTCTTATTTCAATATTCTGTGCTACAGGAGACTAATGTATGTGTTCGATGCCTTGCTTGTTCTGTATCCTCTAACTGATACCCCCCATATCTGTTTCCAGAAGGTCAAATCCTACTTATTCGGCAAGATCCAGCGCGAATAGCGATAATATTCCTAATCCTCCTTTGCATGCGTATAGGGCTTTTAATTTTCAAGGCAAGTCCACATCCATATGGTTGACTTAAGCCCCACAACAGCTCCCAGGGAGGCAGGCTGGAGAGGCATTATTAATCCTCTTCTACAGAGGAGGAAACTGAGACATGGGGCAGGATAAGTGAATTGCATAGTAATCAATGGTAGACCAGATGCAGACCCGCTGATTTTCAGCTGATGCTTTTTCCTTTGAGCGCTGGCAATGCTCAGAGTGTTGCTTGCTTTTGCTTTCCAATCACTTGGATGGAGTCTTGCAGTAAAACAACTGCCCTCCTGATGGAACCTGGAAAAATTGATGAGCCCCCATTCCTTGGCCCGCCTATCTGTCTTTATATATCTCACCACATTTGCCACTAATTATATTTCTCTTTATAATCTGAGCTCTCCAGTTAAGTAATGTAATTGATCACTCCTGAAAAATATCACTAATTCCAAAATGGCCCAGAAGTATTTTGTCATGCTGTTTCCTTTTTCATTTCTCCACCCCTGGTGTTATAATTATTAAAATGTCACAGGCATCGGGGAAAAAAAAGAAAAAAAGAAAAGCACCAATACTGAGAGCCTAGAAATGTAGTGTCTGTATGTGTCAGAGAAAAGGAAGAGTTGGGGGTCAAATTGGGTATTTTATTTTCTTTTTAAGACAGTAAGGGCAAAATTTAATTTAAAGTACAAAGTAGCAAAGAGACAGAAGCTTTAATCTGAAGGGTTTTTTTTTTTTTTAAGTTTATTCATCTATTCGAGAGAGAGAGAGAGAGGGGGTGCGCACGCACACAACGTGGGGAGGGCAGAGAGAGAGGGAGAAAGAGAAAGAATCCCAGGCAGGCTCCGCACCGTCCGTGCAGAGCCCCACGTGGGGCTCGAACCCACGAACCATGAGATCATGACCTGAGCTGAAGTCAGATGCTTAACCGACTGAGCCACCCAGATGCCCCTAATCTGAAGCTTCCAAAGGATACAGCATTCGCAAAAAAGAGAAAGTGGGGTGTAGGCCTTACTCTGTAGACTAATCGGCTCCCTCACGGCTAACAGGTGGCGACGATTCTGTCAAGGAGCAGAAAGGCAAGCTGGAGGCGGGGTCATGCTAGACTAGGAAGGGAGGAGGGTTCATACTGGAATTTTCCCTGCCCTGACATACAACTTAAGCTACTCTCCTCTTTTGTTTCATTCAGGAAGGCAAAGCCAAAGAAAAACTACCCCCTCAAGCTTGCAAGGAGTAGACGGTGTGGGCATGGCTGACACGGCCATGGCTTAGAATGAAGAGCGATGCTAGCGATTTCTGCGTGCTTGTACTTCTGTGTTGTCCCCCACTCACCTGGGCAGAAAGTTGAGTAGGTGGAAAAGGGAGAGCCAACAGTCGCAATCCTCAGAACCTTTCCTGTCCAGGATTTCCTCTTCTTGCCTTAGAGCCTTAGTTTCAGCATCAAAAGCTCCCTTCTGGATCGTCATGACCTGTTCTTACTGAGCCAATATCTCTTGATCCATATGGGTTGTTTGGTCTCAGGGATGACTAGGGAATCGCACCCAAATCAGCAACGTACACAAAAAGTAGACAGCAGCTTGCATAGGCATCATCTGTTGAGTACCTACTACGTATCAGATACTGTGCTAGAGACCCATCTGATCTCATTTAATGCTGACAGCACACAGTAGGACGGATGTTGTTAATCCCATTATCATCGCTGAGGAAACTGAGGATCAAAGTGACTAAGGATCTTGCCAAAATCCCCAGAGCGAATAGAAGATAGATCCAGGTTCTTGTGCCTTTCTTTTGGACGATTCTGCCCCCACTGACCTGCAGAATGTCACCTCGCCCATTCTCCGGAGTAATGGAAAGAGCATGGCTTTAGAGGCATCCAGATCGTGGTTCCAATCGTGGCTCTGCTACTTACACACCCAAGAATACTAATTTCCATGTTAAACAACTATTTTAAAAACTAAATTAGGGGCGCCTGGGTGGCGCAGTCGGTTAAGCGTCCGACTTCAGCCAGGTCACGATCTCGCGGTCCGTGAGTTCGAGCCCCGCGTCAGGCTATGGGCTGATGGCTCAGAGCCTGGAGCCTGTTTCCGATTCTGTGTCTCCCTCTCTCTCTGCCCCTCCCCCGCTCATGCTCTGTCTCTCTCTGTCCCTTTAAAAATAAACGTTGAAAAAAAAATTAAAAAAAAAAAAAAACTAAATTAGATGAAATCGTGCCGAGCACATTACCTGGTAAAGATGAAGGGAACGCTTTTATGAGAATTCTTTTACCTTATGTATAAAACACAGAATCGTATGAAGGAAAGAACATAAAACCTTACGTTCAAAAAGAAAATTAGGTTTGAATTCGGTTAGGCCACTCAGGAGCTGTGTGACTTTACACAGGTCACAACCTGCTTGAACTTGAATTTCCTCCGTAAAATAAGGATTCTGTTGTTACATATCCTTCAAGGTTGTCATACGAATCACATCAAATATGATACTAGATATGGAAATATTTTTTAAAATATAAAGCATTATACAAATATTTTAAATATTGTATAAATCCCATGTAAACGTAGAGATAAGCATATGTATGTATACATGTATATATATTTGTACATACAGGGACCTGTAAATATATAGTACATATATGCACGTATATATGTGTATGTATGCGTATGTGCATATATAAATTGTGTGTGTGTGTGTGTGTGTGTGTGTGTATTGCCTAATATCTTTAAGAGGACCTAATATTTTTCTCCCTTCACACACCGGGACTCAATCCTGTCTAGCTTTCTCCAAGTAGGAAAATGCCTTGGAAGCCTCAAGTCAGATCAAGAGATGATCGCCAGTTAATGCAAAGAAATGACTAAGTGGCACTTCGTGTCACTCTTGTTTCTGAGCAGGGATCGAGGAGGAGGAGGTCTTTAATCTTGGGACTTGTTCAGTAACAGGCACAGGGGGAGGCTCTGTGATGTTCCAGGATGAAAAGTTCAGGCAGAATACAAGCTGGGATGATTTTCCAATCAAGAACGGGACAGAGCAAGTCACATGCACAACAGGAGAGGGACAGCGAGACGGAGGCCATCCTCCCGCTACTGATTTCCTTTTCTGTTCCGTGTTCTGAAATGTGGAGAGGCCAAAACCCTCCAGAAAGACCATTTCAGCTTCTTGCTGAGAGACAGTGTCCCAGAGGTGGGGATGGTGAGAAGCAGCCTCTACCCTGAATCTCACTGAATCTCAAGCCCTGCTCCTCCCCCTCCTCCTCCTCCCCTCTCTTCTCCCTCCATCCCGCTTTTCATCCCCCTCCTCCTGCTTCCCCCTCCTTCCCTCCCTCCCTTTTTCTCCCCCTCCTTTTCCCCTCCTCCCTTTCCTTCCCCTTCCCCCTCCCAGCCCTCCCCCTCTTCCCCCCTCTTCACCTCCTCCCTCCTCCTCCTCCTTCTCCCTCCTGCTCCCCCTCCTCCTTTTCCTCCTCCTGCTCCTCCTGTTGTCAGTTGCCTAAGGGGAGGAATCTTGGCGGTACATGCTAAATCACCAGGGGTGGACAGGAAAGGCTAAAAGATGGGGGGCGGGGGGGGGGGGGCGGGAGGGCAAGAGGAGGCCCGAGGCGCTTCCTTGTCTCATCAGTCTTCCTGGGTCCTGGGCTGAGGCAGACGGCTCAGCTGGGCTTGCTGGACCCGTGACAACGATCCGGGCCCGGAGCTCGGGTGGCAGCTGTCCACGGCAGGCCAGACTTTTGAACATCTCGTCCGAGCCCTCCTTGTCTCACAGCCCCCACCCCGAAGCTAACACCCCTTTGTCTCCAGCTGGTTCTTGGCCCCCTAGTGTTCTCATCTGTGATTTTATTCACCCCCCCTCCCCCACCCCCCGAATGGGAGGAGTTGCTCAGAGCTGGGCTCTCGTCCAACTGGTCCAGGTCCATCTTTCTCCTCCCTGGGCAGTTTGCTTCTCTTCGCGAGGGTTCTCGCTGGGTCGGCCTTCCCTCTCTCCATCTGGTGCTGCAGGCCCCCCGCTGCGTGGGGCCTGCGGGCCTGGAGCTGGCCAGGCCGGGCAGCCAGCAAGCGGCAAAGCCTTCACGGCAGTGAACCGGGAATCCAGACTGCTAGCTTTCTCTGCCAGTCTGGGTCAGACAGACAAAACACCTAGAGAGGTCGAAAAACATTCAAGAGAAGAAAAAAGCAAACGCACAGCATGCGACAGCTTTGTCCAGCCAGCACTTTTGCCAGCAATAAATCTGCTTTAAAAATGTATGAGGGAACAGAGAAAGACACTGGGCGACTCACGTTGGTGGGAACCCGTTTCTCCCACGCTCAGCCATCTCCCGGTATCTGCTCTCCACTCTCCCGGAGAGAGTGGCCAGCCGGGGAAGACCACAGTGCAAAGTCACCCCACCCCAAGTCCCAGCCCAGGTCCGCTGCAGGGCACAGATGGCTGCTGGCCGGGGTCCCGGGAGCGGGGCCTCCAGCTGCAGGTGCCCCCTGGGTATCCGGTTGGGCGCTGACCCTCGCAAGGGTGCTTCCGCTGGAAAAATCACAGACCCATCCATCCCCGCGTTGAAGCGCCCGTCTGCCGCAGCTGCAAATGCCTCGTCTTCCCTGATGGCAAGGATGGTGGCGGGTCCCGGAAGGTGTCCAGAGGGGTCTCGGTCATGCTGCCGGCAAATGACCGCTTACCAAGCAGGAACAGAGCCTGGTATCCCTTCTCTGGGGCTACCTGTGCGGAGGTCAAATGAGGCCGCCTACACATATCCCTGCAATACGGTTCAGGGGCGCGTCGCTGGCTGTGCGGCTGTGGAGTGCCCGGTCCTCACAAGATACAGGAGACATGAAATAGGCGATCCTTGCCACACGCAGCTCTGAATGCAGAGCCCCGGTACCAATTTCCCGGGACCAGACTCCTACGCATCTGCTGTGCCCATTTACCCTTCGGGGTCCCGTGGGCCACACACCGGACCTGCATGGTACTCGCCCCACGTCCAGAAAACCAAGAGAGCTTCCGTGGCAGGGTCAGAATCCAAGCTTCTCAACCCACCACTGCCATCCCTCAGGGAACAGGGCCCACCACCTTCTCTAGGAGCTTCTGGCTGATTGCTTCCGGAGTCTGAGTGTCAGCGACCACACCCTGCCCTGGCCTGATCCCAAGGTCAGCACGATGTAGCAGCCTGGAGGGAATGTGTGACCCCAAAGGGAGTAATGATGTCGCGGCCGATGAATAAACAATCACCGGGGCAATTAGTGCTCACCCCTTTGGAATTTGCATGTCACTTCAGGACAGCCTTGCTCTCCGACCTCGTCAATACATTGATAGGTTATAAATAAGTGGTTTTACTGGAGGTGAGAGGCAAGCCAGCTGGAAGCTAACTAAGCGTGACCAGGATACACTATTCCTCACCACCCAGGAAATGATTTGCTTGTGTTCTGATGGAAAACGGTGCTAGAATCCCAGACCTCACCACCATCTTCAGCAGCAACAGGGAACCCTGACCCCGTAACGTGCTAAGTAGCGTTCCTATTGGTGACGCTGAGGGAGGCAATGGAATAAAGAAGAGAAGGAGATAGAAGAAGAAAAAGGCAAGCTATGGTCTGGGAACCTGAGATGATGGGGGGAGGGCGGGACATCAGAATAAGAAGACAAAGGAGCAGGAGACAGGAAGGGTATAGGACAGGGTGCAGCGGAGGGCCATTCACTCTGTGTGGCACATTTTTGTCCATCTAATTCAGTACAAATAGGTTCTAGGGAAGGCTCTCTAGAAGTCCCCAGGGATGAGATTCGAAGATGAATGAAATAGATTATTTCTGGTCTCAGATTGCATAAATTATAAATTTATGATTTATAAATGACAAATTATAAATACAGGTACCAATACTACAAGTTGGACGTTGCTAAGTCTAACTTGGAGGTGTCCATTCGTTTCAAAGGAAGAGAGGTCCTTGGCCAGGGGCGGGAAACTTCCTGGAGGAGCTGGAATCTGAGCATCGTCTAAGCTAAGTGAATGCCCTCTTCCCTGGCCCTAGGGAATGTTTCCTTTCCAGGGATTCATGGGAAGAAGATACAATCCTAATCTCAGAAGAAATCGCGAGACAAAACAACAGATGAGTTGCTTCCGGACATTTCCAGGTCTAGAGTTTGCCCGCATGATACATCCACAATCATGCATCCCATTCGCTCGCACACAGTCCTCAACATTTGTTTCTGGCCCTCTCCTTCAACTGTCCTAAGCTTTTAGAACATCTCCCTTCTCTGTCAGAGCCCCAGTTTATGTCCAGCACTGCAACAAGATCTTCTGAGAGTCTGTTACAATGCAGACGATAGGCCCCCACCTGAACTAACGGAATCGGGACCACAGTGGGGTGAGCCTGAACTTTCTGTATTTATAACAGGATCTCAGAATGGATCCAACAGATAGTCGTGTCTGTAAATCACCGGGCCAATGCTTGTGCTATAAGCTTCTTCCACCTGTTACACTGAGAACACTAACATTTCCTGATTATAATGTAGCAACACGGTGACATCTCCCTTCCGAAAGCCAACACATAATGATGACCGGCAGTGTTACACTTCATGTATTTCCATTTTTCCAAAGTTTCGGGCCTTCTTGGCGAACAAGTTTGGACCAGGAGTTAGAACTCAGGATTTCTTTGTCCAGCTCGGCTGCAAAGCCACCTGCGACCTGGGTTGGATCTCAGGGCACCAGGTCACCCAATTAGTCTGTACTGGCCACATAAACCCCGGGCTGACAAGTCTCAGGTGAAAGGTTCTTAAGAGTAAGCGTGAAAACCTTGCTTCCCTCTGCGAGGAATTCTCCATCCCCAGGATGTTATTTCGAACCGAGCAACACAAATTAACTAGCTGCCACTAATGACCTCCAGACCAGCACAAACTCATTTCCCCTTGAAATTAACCTTCTATTCTGAATCTAAACAATGTCTAATTAGCCCCAAGCACTGGTGAGCTTACTGGAAGAGAAGACGGTAGGAAATTTAAAACAAGGGGATAGCTCTACTGGTGGAAAAAAAAGAAGAAGAAGAAGAAGAAATAGCAAAAAACCATCTTCCAATTATCCTCCTTCTAACCTCCGCCCCCGGTTCCTTATCCTGCATTTTCATCTGTCTCCCTTTCTATAAACCTTGTAAAGGAGCCTGTGTTTCAGACAAATATTTTCCCCATCTCATTTGACACTGAGGAGGCAGGAAAAATATTGCCCATCACGATAAATATCAGTATAATATTCCAATTTTCCAGCATTTGACAGCAATCAAGGGAAGAGTAATGTGTTCCCCCTGTGACTAAATCATTTAGAGACCAAGGTATTCCGTCTCATTCTCATTAGGAAAAAAAATATTCCAATAATCTCATTATCCCAGTGTGAATAACAGTAAAAAAGCACCAAGACTAATGACTTCTTCCTCGCTTGCCTCTGCAGATACCAGCCGGGCTGTGCTTTTAGGGGGCATGGCGTGGTAATGGGGTCTTCCGCTGCTAAGGCTTTTGCCGCTAGCAAAGGCTTGCCTCACATGTCCCGCTTTGTCTGTAGCAAGGTTTACACACATCCCTGGGCTCCAAAGACTCTTTTTATGTACTTTTTTTTTTTAAAAAAAAAAAACGAACTCCAATGGAAAAAGAATGTGTCATGGCATGTTAAACTTTATGGAAATTCTTCTGGAGAATAACATAATTTCACGGTGCATTACTCTGAAATGACCTAGTACTTGAACAATTAATTTTTAAGGGGTAGCATTGACTTCCCCTTGCTGTATTTAACCCGTATCTGCAAGAGTCAACAATGCCAAGGGTTGGACAACGAGTTGGGAGAAAGACCCGAGCCTGAAAACTATTCCCTGTCTCCCCTGTTTGCATTTTATCAGACACAGTGCTTCCCCTCTTTGGTTCAAAAAGAAAGGAGAAAGGAACGGTTGCTCTCATTAGGGGCCCTTCATAAGCAGCCCGGCCTGGCAGGAAAACAGCACAGTCTAGGAGACATAACCTCTACTGCTTATCTTAGCCACAAATTTAATGTACAACCTTCGACAAATTTCTTTTTCTCTCTGGGCCTATGGTGGGAAAGGAGAGATCTTGCTTGGTACGTGCCTAAAAGGAATTCTGTAGTGGTAAGTGAATAGATTTATCATGTGTCCTCTGACCTCCTTGGAATAAAAGCTCAGAATTTCTCCTGATCTTGTTGTTGTTGTTGTTGTTGTCCTTTCTACACCCTATTTTTCATTCTACCTTCTTTCCTTCCCCACCCCCCCTTTCTTACACCCACTCCCCCTCCACATACACACGGATAAGCAGAGAATTGGTATGCAAGGGCATCTTCTTAAGACTCCCATGAGACAATTTAAATTCATAGAATAAAGCCATGGAATGGTAGAGTTGGAAAGAATCTTATAAGACCTCCATATGAGTTCCTTCACCCTGGGAAATAGCAAAGACCCAGAGGAGAGATTTTCCCAAGGTCACACGGTTGTTTATTGGTAAAACCACCAGTTCTTGGTCCAACACTCTGCCCTCTTGACCAAGCTAGTGACACAATTATTGTCTCTGTTATTCCAAGCCCAGAGTTCACGAAGGCAGCCCTGGACTTACATACACAAGTATCGGAATAAAAGGACTTTAGGGTTTGAAGAAAGCTTTACAAATCACTGAGTTTGACCCACTGGGTGGGTGGCCAGACATCTTGGTTTGCATGGGACTGAGACATGGGGTTTAAAGCCAGGAGAGTCCCAGGCAAACTGGGATCAGCTGTTCACCCTACTTAACCCCCAAATGCTGCTTAAATGTATTCCCCAACCCTCAGCATCCTGGCATGAATCTTCAGCACCAGGACATTTATGACACTGTCATTTAGCCAGTTGAATTGGAACTCAACCCAAAACTGCACACCTATATGCTGCCCTTTGGGGTCCCGCTGAACAAGAAAATGGATCTCTAGGCAGCTGCCAACGGCCATCCTCATACACATCATCTCTCCAGGAATTCAAGAAGACATTATTAGGATTAAAAGCTACATGGATACAGCAAAGCATTCTAAACATGTTTTTTCTCTCTCTCCCTCTGCCAGGCTTTGTTTGATGAAAACAATCTCATCTTTCTTCTTGGCTACTTATAGGAAGCATTATTAAGTGACTGGAGAACAAGGTTTTGCTGTGTTTTGCTGTTTACTTACCTGAGATTCCAATGCCCCTGATCCCATTCTGAGGCAGTATTCCTTTCAGGAGCTGGCCTCGAGGCGATCAGATAGCACGAGGAAAACGGATTTTTGAGGCAGTAGAACCAGAACCTGTGGATTTTTGTAAAATTTCTCTGGGACCCAGATGACTTTTCCAACCGTCTGTATCTGACAGGGCAACAAACCACCCGCCCACCCGCATGAGAATGATTTTCTCTCGTTCTCTGATCGGACAGGTGACTACTGCAACCTCACCCCTTCCTTGGAAATTATCTTGACTGGCCATTAGTTCTGTTCAAGGCATTGGCAATTACCTTCTTCCCATAGGACAATGGCCATTTGGGTGACTCTCCAGAGCATGAAGACAGATAGCTGAATCCACAAAAAAAGAAAAGAAAAAAAAAATTGCAAGAAAACAAAATTTTCGGTTGATCTTTCTCTACTCCCAATCTTCAACTTGTCCCTGCATGCTTCTCACGATTCCAGGGAGCAGTGTCTCTCGGCTTCTCTTCAGCTACCCAAAGTCTCCCCACTTTCCAATTAGGTGTTTTCTTTCTCCTAAATGTCATGTGCTCCAAGTAACCACCACCACCACTCCCGTAAAAAAAGGTTTGATTAAAAAGGAAAGGGGCACCGGGGTGGCTGAGTTGGTGGAGCGTCTCTTAATTTCGACTCAGGTCGTGATCTTACAGTTCGTGATATGGAGCCCCGCATCGGGCTCTGCATTGACAGCTTGGACCCTGCTTGGGATTCTTTCTCAGCTTTCACTCTGCCCCTTCCCCCACTCGCTCGCTCTCAAAATAAATACATAAACCTAAACAAAACAAAACAAAAAAGAGAAAACAGGTGCTCTCACTTTGTGATTCTTCAATGTGTTCGTAAGAAAGCAATGTAATGATCTGACTAAAGAAATTTATGCTAAGGTGAGAATATGAGGTTTAACCTTCATAAAGGTTTTGTCTTAAAGCGGGAGCTCATTAACCATAAAGCAAGTTCACTAACGGACGTCCAATATGCATGAGGACAATAGGGGCCTTGCCTCCTCTGGCTAACTGTTCCTCTTTCTGTTTTGCCCCCTTGAAAGCTTCCCATTTATATATTGAGGTGGGATGGAAGCAGGCAATCCATTTGGCTGAGTCTTTAAAAATCATAGTTATGTATGGCCTATTAATTTGTAGAACAACCTTCAGTTTGGATCTGTTCAACATTTCCTCCTAATTATATTCAGGTTATGCGTGTTTTGAAGGAACGCCACAGGAGTGATGCTGCGTTCTTCTAAATGAAACATCTCAGGAAACATATAATGTCTCTTTGTTCTATTACTGGTGATGTTAACTTCTATCTCTTGATTAAAATGGAGTCCGCTAAGTGACTCCACCGTAAATTACGAAGTATTTGGTGCTTATTAATTAGTAAGTAATTTGTGGGAAGATACTCTGACAGCACATAAATATCTTGCTCTTATTCAAACTTTTACCCACTCATTTTAATGTCTATTAATGCTTCTTGCTTGAATAATTTAATATTATGATAGCACCAAATGGTGACTATTCTAATGCCTATACCTACTTCTGCATTTATTAGTGGGCATCCTATCCATAAGGTAGAGCTTTCCCTTCTCTCCCATTCATTCATTCATTCATTTATATTAATATGGAAACATGAATTCTTATTTTATTCAATGGGTCCTAACCTGTTACCACCACTATTTATTTTGATGTCCAAATGGCCAGATTTGGCTAGCAGGAGTTCACACAAGCAGGCTCTTATACGCTTCTGTTATATCTTCCAAATTCTCTGTGCACTTCCTTGCTTTCTGATGCACGAAATACTTACTTTGAAAATACTTACTTTCCCTGACCTGGTCCAAGAATCAATGCTTTCTTCAGAAAGTTCCGGTTTCTTTTAGCGTACAATGGTATTTAGAAAGGAAAATCTAGGTATGTTTATTGTTCTTGTTCAACATCATTGATTCTAGGTCCTCTCAATGGGAAAAACTAAGAAATGTATTTATGTATATACCCACAAACATCTGCATTTGTTTCTATTTCAATACCTATATGTTTATCAATAGATAGATAGATGGATGATAGATAGATGATTGATAGATAGATAGATAGATAGATAGATGTAAAACCATGAATTCATACCAACATCTTCAATCCTAACCCAATACCAGAGGGTTTATTCAGACCTTCCCTCTTTCTATATTTGTATCTCCTTTATTTAACAGTCACAAACTCGCTCCCACTGTTCTCAAAATATTTGTTTCCTTTGCTCAATTTCCCTGTGTTTAACCAATATCAGGTTCTCTCCTTGGCCACAGCCACACCACTTCTAACCACCCAAACTGCCTCACTGGCCCTGGGCCTGCTAGATAACACCCCCCAAAACTGGATTCTTGGCCCTGGTCCCACAGCTTCCACCAGGCAACTAGTCAATTCTTCACACTCAGCCTACATCGTTACAATTTTTGTGCGGACAGCCAATGGTCCATTAGAGATGTTTAAAGAAAATATAAAGATCTTTTATATGTACTCACAGTTTTACCCTTTGTGGTGCTCTGCATTTGTTTCTGAAAAACAAGACTTCTATCTGGTATGAGAATATTCTTTTTCATGTTTGTAGTTCAGGTCTGAAGAGGAATTATTTCTCCTCTTATCTGCCTGGAAAAAGCACAGATAGTCTTACTGTATACAGAATTTGAGGCTGACAGTTTTTCTATTGCTATCTAAAATTTTCTATTTTTTTTATTTTTTTGAGAGATAGTGTGCACATGCAGGGGAGAGGCAGAAAGAGAGGGAGAGAGAGAGAATCCCAAGCAGAGCTGGACTCAGGGCTCAAACTCACAAATTGTGAGATCATGACCGGAACCAAAATCAAGAGTCGGACACTTAACCAAGTGAGCCACTCAGGCACCCAAGACTTAACTTTTACATGTAGTATTTATCAAGTTGGTTATGACATATTTCAGAGTTGTGTTTTTCCTTCTTGGGGTTTGCTGAGCTTTTAGGAACTGTGAGTTGATGTCTTTCATCAACTTTGAAAACTTCTGGACCGTTATCCACTCAAATATTTCTTCCGCCTTATTCTCTCCCTCCTCTCCTTCTGAGACTCCCATTGCATATGTTCTTGACCTTTTGGTGTTATTTCACAGGTTTCAGACACTCGGCTTGGTTTTTCTGTCGTCTTTTTCTCTGAGATTTTTAGTTTGGATGATTGTATTGACCAATCACAGATACTTCCTCCTGCTGTACCCAGATCGCTAATGGAGCCATTGAATGAATTCTTTATTTCCAATATAAACTTCTCATTTCCAATATTTCCATGTCGTTCTTTTTTATACCTTTCACCTTTCTGTTAAAATATTTAACATGTTTATAATGATTAATTTAAAGCACTTATCTGGACTATCTGTGGGTCTCCATTTGGCTCTTCTATAGTAGCTCACACTTTCTTGCCTTTTCTCATGTTCTGTAATTTTTATTGTATACAGAACATCATGAAGAAAAGAGCAATAGATTCTAAAGTAAGTACTGTTAATCCCCAGAAAAAGTTATACCTCTTCCAGTGCCAGAGTGTTAGTTTGTGGATAGAATGAACCTGATGCGCTGAGCTGGGTCTGGGCTTTTTTACCACTTGAGTTACGTTCACCCTACCAATTGCTTCAAATATTGTGAAGGTAGTATTACGTTTTTGGGAATCTATGTACTGGTGATGATCTAAAGGTCTCTCCAAGTACCATTTTTTCAAATTGTGGTATATCCCACTCCCTTACTGCCTGGATGTCAGATTTTGGGGTCACTGGGGAGTTTTGTTTGTTTGTTTGTTTGTTTGTTTTGCTTTCCAGTTCTGATGCTGGCTCTCTGTACTTTGGAAGAACTATCCCTGTCCCTGGCCTTTATTGGGCCAATAAACTGTACACTAAAACCTTAGATTCTGGGTAACTTATTCTGTGAGTGTCCTGCCAGGAGAACAAACATTTCTAATAAATTTTAACTTGATAAACGAGTGACGTCTTGCATTAAAGTAGTATGCGAGGCTAAATGTCACACGAGCACAACTGAACCAATGGTTCTCTTTCTCACTGCAGGATTGTGGGTGATCGTCGCCCATGCTCAGATGATCAGTGTCAGGCCGTGGTGTTTGGCAGAAATTAGTGATTTTTCAGGACAATGGAAGGTACCCACAGCTGACGCTAGTGTCTTTTTTGTCACTTTAAAGCACCTATAGACAGTCCTTCGTTTTTCCATACAAGAGCAAGTTTAAGAATGTTTGCTTCATTCTAGGTCAGGCTGCCTGCAGATAGAGACCCTTTCCTCTGCTGCCTTATTGTCAGTTACATTAAATACAGTAGATGACAAGAGTTTATTAATACTCTACTGTAGTCAACATCTGTGTGAGCGTATACAATGGCTCCCATGTAGAGAAAGATTCCACTGAACCAATCAATAGCAGGGATTCCGTTAGAGATAGTGAAAGTCGTCCTACACAATAACCATCCTCCTCTTGTCATTCTCATACCGCCATGAAGGTTTTCAAAGGCAAGTGAAGGTTAATTTGTTAATTTTTCTTCATACTTTGTATTTTCTTTATTATTTTATATTATATTACAATATTGTTATCACTTTTATATGAATGTTTCTGGTTGTGGAAAGAATCATCTGAGTTTCTGTGTTTCTTATGGGGAAAGTCACTTTGATATACAGGTGCTTTGGATTACAAGCATGTTTCCAGGATGAATTATGCTCACAAACCAAGGCTTTACTGTAATTGGTAAAAGCCCAGTGAAAGTTAAAGACATTTCTGTCATTTCTCCTACCTATGCTCTGCTGGCTGCTGCCTTACTCTTAGAAAAGACCCCTTGTACCCAGGGACAAATCTCTCTCAGAATCTTCTGTCCTGCCCCCCAGCTTTCAGCACACTGCCCTGATGTGTTATGGTGGTGTGGAGGAGGTCCATGGAAAAGAGTTGGTGGGTGTATGCAGAATCTTTCCATGACTACAACTCTTCAAAATTCTGGCCTGTCATGCCTAGTCCATATGCAATCATGAAATGTTCATTAAGAGTCTGGCTTCTCATTATCTTTTTTATGGGGGGTGGTTTACTTCCTTAGCCACTGTGTCTCCAGCATCCAACAATTAAAGCATCTGTAAGACTTTTTCCTCTTAGAAAGGACTCATCTCTTTCTGGGTTTAGTTCATTTAGGATTCGTTAAATCCTCAGATCTCAGATGGATTTTTCAAAAATACAGTATAATTTTACAGTTTTTCCAGATTGTCTCATTGTTAGGATGAAAATAACTATCTCCTGCATCAGCCCTATTTTTGATAGCTTATGTTCCCCCTAGTTTCTACAACTCTAATCTTATTGACTTCTCTGGCTTTTAATTCTCTTTCTTTTTCTGAATCGTCTTCAAATCAAGCCTTGAAAAAAAAATACAACATGTGGGATCTATTCAAACTGCAAACTTATTTTGGTATTTTGCTATTTATTTGTGCTCTTTCACTGGGAAATGTCTTTCCCAAGTCTCTGGATGAGGAGAAAAGGAAAGATAGAAGAAAGAAAGAAAGAAAGAAAGAAAGAAAGAAAGAAAGAAAGAAAGAAAAGAGAAAAAAAAGAAAAGAAAAGAAAAGAAAGGAAAAGAAAGAAAAAGAAAGAGAGAAAGAAAGAAGGGGTAGTCACTCGGGAAATAAATAAAACCAAAGAATGATTTAAGTCATGGAGTCTCAATTTGGAACTTAAGAATTCCTAGTTAAATATGTTAATTGGCATTTCGATCTTCATTCAATGATGTAACAGTCCCTTTCCCCCACACACACCCCAAATAGCACAGGACTAACAGCAGGTTGACTGTTTTCAAGAAAGAAGGTGAGGTTCACTTTTTCTCTCTTTCTTTGTCACCTCCTCCTAATTGCTATTTTTAAACTTACCATGGCTTAATTGGGAACAGAATGGAAGAAGGAAGGAAGTAGAATGGAAGACTCTGCCCTGTCTGGTACTATCTTAAGAAGGTTCTGTTGTCTCCAGACTTGACAGGAATGTAAAGCTGACTCTTTCTCTCATGACAAGATTAGTGGGTGTTTTGGAGGCCCACCTACCAAAGCCCCCAACTAGAACTCTTTCGCACATAAGTCTCCTGATAGAGATAACTTTTTAAGTGACACCATATGACATCTTATCATGACGTCCCTAGGATCATGCACCTTGGACACATCATTAGAAGAAAATGCAATTATTTGTCACTATGCTGCCACCATAGGCCAGTTCAGCTGGCCCCTCCCTCATGTTCTGATTCTTTTTTTTTTTTTAATGTTTATTTATTTTTGAGACAGAGCATGAACGGGGGAGGGGCAGAGAGAGAGGGAGACACAGAATCCGAAGCAGGCTCCAGGCTCTGAACTGTCAGCACAGAGCCCGACGCGGGGCTCGAACCCACAGACAGTGAGATCATGACCTGAGCCGAAGTCAGACGCTCAACCGACTGAGCCACCAGGCGCCCCTCATGTTCTGATTCTTAAGGCAGGTGCTGGATGCCAGGCAATTGTCCCCTAGACTCCAAATACAAGATTTGCATACCAAACTCTCCAAATGATCTCCTTGGACATTCTTCCTAAGAAACCTCAGTGAGAAATACTAGGAATCTCAGAATAGACTTTTCTCAAAAAAGTCCTTATCATAAATTCTCCCATCAACTTCTATAGATTCTTTCTTTATGCTCTTCACTGACATGAGAGCTAGCAAAATGTTCCGACACCTACTTTTAAATTTCTGCCTAGTGATCGGATGCCTCAATTTGTAGTTTTATAACTATGTTTTCTTGTCTCAGTTAAAATTTCCAGTTTAACATCTTGTTCCAGCTTCCTTTCCTCACCCACAGAGTATTGGGATTGCACAGGTTTCTGTCCTTGAGCCAATTATTGCTTCCACTCAACACACGCGTCTTCTCTGAACAGTTTCCCACTCTCGTGGCAACAATTATGGACATGCAAATTACTTCCCAATCCTTATGTCCAGTTCCATCCCGTCACCTGAGTCTCTGAGTCCTAATTCCAACTACTTACTGAATACTAACACTGCGGAGGCTCAGTGGGAACTTTCCGTTTCATAAGTCCCAAAGCAAACTTAATATTTCTTCATTCGAACTTGCACACGGATGCCTTTAGGTAGGCTCGTCTGTCTCCTTGGCACGCCCTTGGCTCCCCCAACATATTTCCATTCTTTCTAGGCATTAACAAAGCTACTAAGCTTCTAGCATAGATGTCAACTTCTCATTTCCCACACCCAGAAAAATCGATTGCTTCTTTTCCAGATGCCTCAGATTTTCCTTCCCTCTGTTAGTGGCATTGCCTTCCATATATTCACACATATACCTGTCTCTGTCTTCATGCCTTGGGAGTTCCTCAAAGGCCAGGACCATGTCACACTTATCTCTCTATCCTAGATTCTCTAGGGCAGTCCTGGTGCATCGTGGGTTCTCACCAAATGTTTGTTTTATGGTAATGTTGGCTTACGTACATTATATTATTTGATTCTTACAGCATAGCATCAGAGCAAACTTGTCAGTATCCCCAGCTCCCGGGCAAGAAAATTATGGTTCAAATATGTTAAGTAACTAGAAACCAGGTCTCCCAGATACGAAAGAAGTGGAGTCAGCACGTTTAAGCTATATATTTTGCTCACAGCCGACTATTTCTCTTTTCTAGGGTTTGTTTTCATTCCAACCTTTATGTTTGGCCTTTCAAGCATCCCTAAGATTAGTCAATACCTAACTTCTACAATACATTTTTTTAGGTAAAAGACTTATGAGGACTCTCTCTCTCTTCTTCTGCTCCCTCCCAATTCCTTCCAAAGGACAGGCCTAAAATACAGCAATCAATTCATTTGACTAATTGATGTATCATAGGCTTTCTATTGTGTTGCCTCCTGATATCCATATAAACTGTTTATACTACCAGTAAATGCCACCTCTATGCTTCTCTGCCTCCTTTGTTTACACAAACCAGCCATCTTCAACTTGGCCTGCGTTAAAAGGGATTTACAGAGTCATGTATCTCCCCAGGAGCCAGTGGTGGGAGATGCTCGAGACTGTTTTCTCCCAGCCTTGGCCAATGATTCATGGGTAGGTGTTAAGAAAAGACACTGAGCTTTGTCTTACTGAATTTTTTGATTCTGACAAAGATTTTCCTCAGCTTTGCCAGTTAATATAGTCGGCACAAGTCTTCGCAGGATCTGAGACAAAGCTTGCGCACCAGCAATGTATTCTGGGAAGTGATTCCAGGGAACAGTAGTCAGAAAGCAGAGAGCATAAAGCTGAGGAGGGATGAGAGCCAGTATGAGAATATGTTATGGTCACTCCTGTGGGAATCCATTTCACTAGGACCCTGTGAGGAGCTGGTATAGAATATACTTCAGGAACATCCCCCTCAGAGAAAGAAGGGGAGAGACTGATTCCAAGCTCCCATTTCCCACTGGCCAAAGACTGTTTCGTGGAATATCAACCTTTCACTGACTTCTAAAGTGTATATGATGCCAATCACTTTCTTCACCAGTCCCACTGTGGTGTCACATGATCCTGAGGCAGAAGGGAAGCAAAGGGATATTCCGGGGCGCCTGTGTGAAGCTGGCTGCCCTGGCAGTAGCTGGGGTAAAGAGGGGGCTGTGTGACCATGACGTGGTGCCCATGAAGAGTCCCATATAACACGTGTCTAAACTGGACATCCCAGCTCCAGTGTCAGGCTGTGCCAGAGTTTCCTTTAGAAGAAAGTGGAAGACGGAGAAGAGAGTCAGGATGTATGTCAGTGAGTGTGAGGGCTTCTCAGAAGCCCTACCATCAGGCCAGTGCCATTGACAGGAAAAGTTAGAGGGCTCAAAGAGCTGTCGTAGGATTGCCAACAAAGCAGACAGATGGCCAGAAAGCTGTACTTTGGATTCAGCAGGTCACTTCCTCCCGGATTCTCTAAGTTCTGCTTTGTCTTCAGCTGCTGGCCTGCGTGCTCCACAGGCCAGGGTCTAGACAGACATCCACGTGCTCCTCAAACGAGCGGAGTGCTCCAGGGATCAGCCCTACTCCATCCCCCACTGGCTTTCCTCAGCAAAGTCGGCCTATGTAAATTTGAGAAGGCAATATCGTCCTCCATTACCTCTGCCTCCAACTGAGATTCTCGTTTAAATTCTTATCTCTCGCCCGCACAGAGGACCAGTGTCTCCTGCTCCTCTCTTTCATTCTTTCCCATCATTGTGGTGTCCTCCCAGAGGTCCCTTGGCTTATTACAGATGACGCTCCGGGACTCGGCCTGCCTCTTTCCCCAACCCCTTTCACAAACTTCCTCATGTGTTGTTTGATCCTATGATGCACCGACCAATGCCCCTACCCCCCAACACGTTCACACCTTAAATCCCAGAACCTGTGAATACATTACATGGCAAAGGGGATTTTGCCAACGTAATCGTTACATTCCTTAAAACAGGGAAATTATCCTGGATTATTTGTGCAGGCCCAATCTGATCACTTGAGTCCTCAAAAGCTAAGACATGTCTCCGGCTAGAGTCGGTCAGAGATGCGACAAAAGGAAACCAGAAAGTTGAGGCAGGAGTGGATTTCTGTGCAAAGGACTTGACCCGTCATTGCCAGCTTTGACGGTGAAGGGGGTCACAAGCCACGGGATGCAGGCAGCCTCTAAAAGCTAAATCCAACAACCAGCAAGAGGTGAGGACTTCAGTCTACAACCACAAGGAAGTGGATTCTTCCAACAACGCAAGTGAGTCTGGACGCAGATTCTTCCCCCAGAGCCTCCGGAAAAGAGCGCGCAGCTCCGCAGACATCTTGATTTTAGATCTACGAGAGCCATTTCTGACTCCTGAACTAAAGATACTGTAAGATAATAAATTTGTGTTATATGAAACAGCTAATTTGTGGTAATTCATTACACCAGCAATAGAAAAACTAGTATTGAGCCTTAAGCGCTTCAAAAGTAACTGCTTTGTTTGTCCTTGATAAGCTGATTGATCTTAAGATGCTTTTACATTGGCTATCTTATCCTTCTCAGGAGAAGGTACATTTTCTTTTTTTTTTTTTTTCCAATGTGTATTTATTTCTTTTGAGGGCGGGGTGGGGGAGACAGAGAATCCCAAGCAGGCCCTGTTCTGCCGCGTGGAGTCTGACACGGGCTCAGTCTCACCATCATGAAATCATGACCTGAGCCAAAATCAAGACTCCGACACTTAACCAACTGAGTCATCCAAGCACCCCGAGAAATTGCATTTTCAAACTTGGAAGCAATATAGAAACAATGGAAGATTCTCAGACATGGATGCCCATCCCAAAAGAGACCTGCTCTCTGCCATCAATCTTGAGATTGACATTAACAACATTAAGATAAAGAGCAAAAATCTTTTAAGGATCCCCAGTCCCTGCAAATAACATTACCTCAACTGTCCATCTGCCCTCCACCCCATTGTTTGGCATCCTGAGATATTTGTCACAGAAATGCTCCAGGCAATTGCACACCCGACTCCTTAGGACTCCTCGCATCCTCCTGTCCCAAAGTTTTAGATTGGGTGGGACTGTACTTCCTGATTCCTGACCTCCTGATTCCCTTGCTCTAGCTTTCCTTCTTCTAAAAGTGCAAGGCACTCCCCTAACAGGTGACAGGGACTGTTCAAAACTCCATTCTGTCGGAAAAGTGGAAAAGGGAAGCTAGGAAGCAAGGAGAAATACTAGAACAATGTCCTTCTCCCATCAAAGGACTCCCTATCCAGAGAAGGAAGCAAAAGAGGGGAATTAGTCTGTGCTATCCCCTTTGGGTCATTTTGTTTATGAAACCCACTAATGTCCCTGTCTGAGATTATGAAGGAAAGAGAAGAGACGGGAAGAAATCATGCATGTGGCAAATACCAGCAAAGCAAAACAAGAACAATGACAACTAGGCTCTAATTACTCATCCCTTAATGGGTATGATAAAATAACTATCCTCCATATATAATTATATCTGCTTAAATTAACTGTTTCACTGTTATTACGGAATCTCATGGTGATGGGTATAAGTACCCCTCTGCCAAAACTCTTATATAATTGTCTTCCCTGGTAAACACCTTTCCCCTAGCACACTTTTCACGGCACTTTAGGTGGTCAGAGTCACTTTGCTCTCTGACATTTCACCTTCCACCCATATCTTCAAATTGAGTAGTCGTTTTTATCATTTTGCATGGTTTTCGGTCATGTGTCCTGTCCAAGGTTTCTTCATTTCTCTGATGTGACAGCCTGGTCTTAACTCTGGAGGCCATTTGCATCTGGGTTTCATTTACCCTTTGGATCCATAATTCTAGATTATGGAATTATTTAGATACATCACCTTTCTACAACAGTTCAAACTCTTATCAATTCTGTCTTCTGATTTCAACCGAAACTGCCCCATATCGTCACCTTGGTTCCTCAGGTAGAATGTGAGCATTTGATCCCATTTTTTCTTTCTGGAAAGGTTTGCTTTATAAAAGGTAAAATATACAAGATGTAGCCAATGGATGCTAAAATTAATGAGCAAAAGATTATGGAGAAATGGGAAAAGTATCTCCCCCCAAATATATATTAATTATAAACAGAAGATAGCACCTTCCAGGGGAGACACCTGGCAGATATCACCTTAACCAAGTGCTCAAGGTCAACATCACCAGTTATGAGATGCCAACGCCAGGTAGCCCCTGATATGGTGTGCTGAAGAAGGCATATTACATCCATGGTAGTTTTACCAATAATGTGTAATTTTAATCAGTCATGAGAAAACAGCAGACAAACCCAAATGAAAAGACATTGTACAAAATACCTGACCAGAGCTCTTCAAAAGTGTCCTGGTCACAAGAGACAAGGAGAAATAGGAACTGTCAAAAACTAGAGAAGACTAAGGAGACAGAAAACTAAATGCAACACGACGTTCTGGATTAGATCTTGGAACAGAAGGAGGAAATTAGTGGAAAAACTGATGAGATCAGTATAAAATTTGTAGCTTAGCTAATAGTATTGTTCCAACACTAACTTCTTAGTTTTGATCACTGGAATATGATTACACGAGATATTAACAGGAGGAGAATCTGGCAGAAAGGTAGAAGAGAATTCTCTGTACTGATGTTGCAACTCTGTAAGTCCAAAGCTAATTCTGCTACAAGTTACCTGTGTGCGACCTGCAAAAATTTTAAACTCTTTGACTCTCAATTTATTCATCTTGAAAAGAAAACTTTTAGGTCAAATGATTCCCAAGAGTCCAAACTGAAACAAAGAGAGAGGGAATATAAACAAACAAAACCAAGAAGATGATAACTGAAGTGTGTGAAATCTGTAAGACAAATCTTCCACGTAGAATATTTGTCTTCCAAATAATATACATGATGTAAAATTTCAGCAAGATAATGAGCAAAACTCTTACCCCACATCGTAATCACGCTGTATTGTCATTGTTTGTAACTCGGCAAAGAGATTTAGCCCGGAAAGTAAGAAGGCTTTATCTTGGATCCAGACTTTCTAGTCCCCTAATATGGTTCAAAGAGGAGTAGAAAATGAAGAGGTAGTCTGAAAAATAAAACAGAATCAACATCTTACAAGAGACAATTTAGATCTGAGAAAGAGAGAACTAGAAAGTCAATAGAGTAGAAAATTTAAAAAAAAAAAATAAAGGAAGAATAGAAAAGAAAGAAAAGAATAGAAAAATCCCCGGTGGAATAAAATCTGAAGGTGGAAGGACTGATTTAGGTATGTGAAGGAGTCCTGCGAAATCCTAGCCCTTCAGGACCTAGTATATCACCTTAACCAGTCCTTATCCAGCTGGACTAGCCAAGTAAGTAGCCAAGTGAGGTCAGGATCACAGGACCTCTTCCCCTACCCTTGGCCAAGATCTGAACCAGTCAAAAGGATTGGACTGCTGGGCTGGATGCATGCCCCTTCCCCGTGTACTTCTGAACAGACTGCAGTAGAGACAAGGCTGGCTTAGATTTTGTTGTAAAAAAAAAAAAAAAAAAAAAAAAAAAATCTGAGATTAAATCACGTTAGAAATGGGTTTATTGGATTGGTAGAGGAGATATACTGACACGTCTGTGAACAAAAGCCCAAAAAAGTAATCAAGGAACAATCTGAGAACATATAAGAGACATCTGCTGCTAGTAATGAGGCTAGGTTATTTGGACGAATTCTCCAGCAGAGAACAAATAAAATGCTGGATAAATTTTTTATATATGTTTTCTTCAAAGCATCAAAGAGGTGAGTCAGTGACAGCACCCAGATGGTGGAGTAGGTCACCCCAGCCTCTGTCCCCCAACAAAGACCAATCATTAGATAGCCATCCTTGATCAAAAATAGCTCTGGGAGAGCTCAGGGGTCCAGTGAAGAAGGCTCAGCAGCACAGGGAAACAAATAAAACCTGAAAATTCTGCACAAAAAGGGTAGAAAAAGCAGTTTCATTTTGCCTACATCAGTCCATCCCCCAGGCCAGTACTGCTTAGTGCCAAGAGGGAACCTCCCAGGTCCAAAGAATTTCCCTCACCAATAAAGGGAAAGTGGGGTGAGCAACCACCTACCCCAGGCTTTCAGGGCACTTCACAAGAGACCTGCTTCAGTTTCACCCCATCCAGAGATGGATAAAGCTGAAACATCTCAAGAAAGCTAGGAACAAGATAGAAGGGCAGGGACTATGGATTGCCAAGAAGTGGGAGCCAATGCAGTTCTCAGTTGTCTGCTCTACAGGAGACCCCAGCCGTCTTTGCCGTTGAAGACCTCAACAGCTCTTGTTCATGCTGCAATTTCCCCCCGCTTTCATCACTGAGGACCCGGTCGTGGGCCCCAGCTCTGCACAGGACCCCGACAGCTTGCACTAATGGCCAGCATAGTCATCCTGGACGCTCTACGGACTTCACTGCTGAGGTTTTCTCCCCACCTGTTGTCACGTTCCCCCAAACCAGCTGCCCAGATCCCTCCCCTCACCCTCCACTCGCCTCTCCGTGGAGCTCAGGATTCCCACTAGGGCAGCCAGCCCCAGCATCTGTGGCATGCAGGGCATCAGCCTAGGCACTGGCAGCTGACCCCACCGCCACGTGCGCACTCCTGGCTAGCCCCAGCAGCCGCGGGAGTGCACGCGGACACCCAGCCACAGCTACTCATGGGCCCAAATTCTTGTCACCAGCCAGCACACCTGGGCCGGCTGGCACCTAGCCCCTGCAGCCGTGCACTGCACATCGCCATCCCGACTCCCTGACACCAGCTCCCTTTGCCACACTCGCCTTTGGTGAGAATCTAAAACAACAGCATGAACTCATGCTGACAGCCAGGACCCCCACAGCTGCTCGTAAGCCCACAGTTGCCTTGGTCCCCTCCTGCTGCTGTCCCCTCCTGCTGCCTCCAGCCCTCACCCTCTGTGTATCTGCAGCTGGGCCCCTGCCACAGGACATGTGCCCACCACCCACCCTACCCACCACTGTTGCTTGCACTGGTCCCTAGCCCCTGGATCTGGAGGTGCTGCTAAGCACCCCCAAAATTCTTACAGCCCCCGCGGAAGCCCTGAAACTCTAGCCAAGAGTCACACAGTTGTTTGCGTTGTGAACCTCAGGGGCCTGAACTGATGAGACATCACACCCCCTCCCACCTGGAGCCACCTTGTGCCCCTGTACTTGGTACCCTGCACCCCTAGACCCCCTCCTACCCCCATAGTTTCAGGTCCTTCTTTACTGAAGTCAGTCCACAAAGTCTGGAAGAGATGACTGCTTCCCCAAATGCAGATACCTTTGCAAGGTTACTGGGATCAAGCAAAACCAGGGAAACTTGAAACCACTAAAGCGACGCAGTAACCTTCCAGTAACTGACCCCAAGGAAATAGAGAGGCACAAAGTACACGAATTCAAAATAGTTTTTCTGAAAGAGGTATCAAAGAGCTGGAAGGGGTTATTACTAGGTTTAAAGTGGAGAAAAGGTTGAGAACTCAGAGGAATTAGTTGGGATTCCTTGCGCCTTTTCCCCTGGGGGCATTTGACAATGGAGAGGAAAGGACTATAAAACTGAGCTCAAGTTTTGCTGGCTGTTCGAGGTAAAAAGGACACACTGAAAACCCAAATCCTGACCAAGGTGGTCAGCACTCTAGAACAATGTGTCCTTTTGCATGTACAAGCAAAGAGCCACCCTCTCAAATTAGGGGCTCCTGAGAAACAGATCATCCACAGCCTGACAAGACAAGTGGGGAAGACAATAAAATGGTGATCAGGGAGAGAAATTTAAAAAAAAAAATTTTTTTTTTTAATTAGCTGTAAACCAAGTTTTGACAATCCGGTAGAAATTGCTCAAATTGTCGTAGTCAGGTTGGTCCAAAAACGTCAAGTCTGGTGGTATTATTTACGGATATCTGAAAAAGCAAATCCAAATCAATTCTGGAGGATGGTATCTTTATCCAAGGTCTCTGAGAACCTAAAATGATAATTTTCAAGGGCTATGGGTGGCCCAGAAAAGTTTCAATGACATAGGGACAAAAGGTAACAGGAATGAGAACAAAAAACAACAAGAAGTAAAAACAGAACCCTAAAGACTTCAGATACAGGAACCATCAGAATTATATTTTAAAACCACTATACTTACTGTTTAAAGAAAATGAAAGCGAAGGAGTTCAGAACAAGCATCCCTAAAATGTGCCACTTTTGCATGTGGACTGTTTTGAGCTAAAGGCAATCAAGACCCATCAAACTCAAGAAAAACGTATGACTCTCCCTTAAACTACTTAAAGAATTTAGACAGGGGGCCTGGCTCAGAAAAGAGTTATTACCAAGAGATGATTTTTTAATCTAAATGTCCTATTTGGATGGCAGGACAAATGTTTAATTACCAAACATCTGCTTTTCTTATCATCCTGTGAATCATTCTTGTCCCCTTTGAAGTCCCAGGCCTCTAATCCATTCCTTAGCTCAAGATGGCATATAAGCCTCAATTTCCCAGCTTGTCCTTGCATCTCATTGTGTTTGAGAGGCCCCTGTATGTATGTAATTAAATTTATTCTTCTCTTGTTAATATCTCTTATGTTAATATAATTAATTATTAGAACAGCCAAAGAACCTAGAAGACTAAAAGAACATTTTTTTCCTCCCCAACAAAAGTTAAATATCTGCTTTAAGGGGGACACCTGTGTGGCTCAGTCAGTTCAGCATCCGACTTCAGCTCAGGTCATGATCTCCCCACTGTGAGTTCAGTTTGGGCCCCGCATAGGGCTCTGTGCTGACAGCTCAGAGCCTGGAGCCTGTTTCGGATTCTGTATCTCCCTCTCTTTCTCTGCCCCTCCCCTGCTCACATTGTGTCTCTCTCTCCTTCAAAAATAAATAAAACATTAAAAAATAAATAAATAGGGGCACCTGGGTGGCTCAGTTGGTAAAGCAGCCGACTTTAGCTCAGGTCATGATCTTGCGGTCCATTGAGTTTGAGCCCCGTGTCGGGCTCTGTGCTGACAGCTCAGAGCCTGGAGCCTGTTTCGGATTCTGTGTCTCCTCCTCTCTCTGCCCCTCCCCTGCTCACACTCTGTTTCTATCTCTCTCAAAAAGAAATAAACATTAAAAAATAAATGAATGAATGAATGAATGACTAAATAAATAAATAAATAAAATAAAACATTAAAAATATATATCTGCATTTAAAAATGATGGCATTCGGGGCGCCTGGGTGGCGCAGTTGGTTAAGCCCGACTTCAGCCAGGTCACGATCTCGCGGTCTGTGAGTTCGAGCCCCACGTCAGGCTCTGGGCTGATGGCTCAGAGCCTGGAGCCTGTTTCCGATTCTGTGTCTCCCTCTCTCTCTGTCCCTCCCCCGTTCATGCTCTGTCTCTCTCTATCCCAAAAATAAATAAACGTTGAAAAAAAAATTTAAAAAAATAAATAAATAAAAATAAAAATGATGGCATTCGGGTGCCTGGCTGGCTCCGTCAGAGGCGCGTGTGACTCTTGATCTTGGGGTCATGAGTCACCCAATGGGTGTAGAGATAACTTAAATAAATAAAACTGAAAAAAAGATAAAAAATAAAAATGAAACAGGAGAAAAGGCATTAAAATGACAGAATTAATAAAATATCTAGTAATAAATTTAGCTAAGGAGGTTAAAGACCTGTACTCTGAAAACTAAAACATCTTTGCTGGAACAAATTGAAGACACAAATAAATGGGAAGCTATAACGTGCTCACAGATTAGAGGAACTGATACTCTTAAAATGTCCAGACTACATAAATCAATCTGCAGATTCAATGCAATCCCCGTCAAAATACCAATGGCATTTTTCACAGAACTAGAACAAAGAATCCTAAAATTTCTATGGAGCCACAAAAGCCTGACTAGCCAAAGTAATAGCCAGAGAAAGGAGAACAACGTTGGTGGTATCATGCTCACTGATCTCAAACTATACTATAATACTATAATAATTAAAACAGTATGGTACTGGCATAAAAATAGGCACATAGATCAATGAAATAGCTATAGAGAGCACAGACTAAACCCACAAACATATGGTCAATTAGTCTATGACAAAGAAGGCTTGAATATACATCGGGAAAAGACTTTCTCTCATCAATTACAGTTTGGGTTTTACTACCCCAGTACCGGTTTCTGTAGAGGGTTTTTGTTCCTCTTCTTAGATCCATCAGAGAATTGAGGTCACAGAAGCAAAAGGATGTCCCCAGACTTGGAGATACAGAGAGGTCGGTATAAAGAATCATGACTTAAAGGAACAAAAACCCTCTACAGAAACCAGTACTGGGATAGTAAAACCCAAACTGTAATTGATGAATTGCTGGATGCCCAGAGTGGACAAGTCTGAGAGTTAAAAACTCTAGGGGGCTCAGAATTGGGCAGAGGGAGTGCACTGACACTTCTGTGAGTGTTACCACCACCAACTGAGCCAAGTTCTCACAGTGAATATTGGAGAAAAATCCCCTGGTGCTACCAGAGGAAAAGGGGAAAAGAAACCATTTCAAAATACACCAGAGCATTATGTTCTTAACAAGAACCGCCTTCAAGAGAAACTATTTTAACAGAGTCTAATCTACTAATTTTTTTTAAATAATCATATACCAAGGGGTGCCTGGATGGCTCAGTCTGGTAAGTGTCTGACTCTTGACTTCAGCTCAGTCATGATCTCACAGTTCATGGGATCAAGCCTTGGGTCAGGCTCCACACCAGACATAGAGAGATTCTCTCTCTCTCTCTCTCTCTCTCTCCCTTTATGCCCCTCTCCTCTGCTCCCCTACTTACACACACTCTCTCTCTCTCTCTCAAATAAATAAACATTTAAAATAATCATAATCATATACTGAGACATAGAGCAAAAGGACAGTTAAAAAAAACTTTAAAGAATATGTTTCTGACAACAATGCAATTGAGCTCAAAATCAATAACAAAAAAAAACTTGATAAATCCCTTTTGGGTAGTTAGGAAATACACTTTCAAATAGGTCAGAGAATAAAGTATAATGGAAGTTCTGAAATATTTTGAACGGAAAAAGTAATGAAATAATGTAAATACTATGACCTGGGATGAAGCTAATGGAATACGTGGAAATTTATAGCCATAATTATTTGTATTAGAAAAATGTAAAGATTGAAAATCAATGAGCTAAGCATCCTTCAAAAGAAATTAGAATAAAAACATCAAAACAAACCCAACTAACATCGAGGGAAAAAACTAATATAAGTAAAAGCTAAAATTTAATTTCAGACAAATATAAAAGAAGAATGAAGCTCTTTATGCACTCTTTTGGAATGATATCCAAGTCATTGCATTAAAAAAGAATTAAAAATAAATGTTGCATGCAGTCTGCTACCATTTGTGTAAGAGGCACATATTTGTATTTTGAGAATTTTCAGCGCTAATACCCTCTGCCATGTCTAAGTTGTGAATAAAATAAAAGTTACATTTAAAAATTAAGTTATTAAAAATTTTAAATTAAAAAAAAATGATCAGTTAGAGCTCCCAAGAGAAAAAGAACTAGCGGGAAGGCAGACTGATACATACCTTTCTCAAATCTAAGGGAGATGCCATTGCCTGCTCATTTACTGACTTAAACGACTGAGGGAACAATGCTAGCGGTGATGGATATGGAAGTGAAGGTGGTGGGGGTAGAAATGGTAGCAGCGGTGGCGGCCCTGTGGTGAGGAAGGTGGTGGTAAGAGGCGATGATAGTGGCATTGAGTGTGAAGGTGGAAATGAAAGATATGGGAGAGGGGCACGTGGGTGGCTCGGTGGGTCAGGCGTCCAACTTCGGCTCAGGTCATGATCTCTCGGTTCATGAACTCAAGTCCCACGTCGGGTTCTGTGTTGACAGCTCGGAGCCTGGAGCCTGTTTTGGATTCTGTGTCTCCCTCTCTCTCTGCCCCTCCCCTGCTCGCTCTCTCGCTCTCTCTCTCTCATAAATAAACATGAAAAAAAAATTGTTTTAAAGAAAGAGCTGGTAGAGGTAGAGGTGATCACAGTGGCATTGGGCATGAAGGTGGAAACAGAGGAGACGGTGGAGGAGGTGATGGTCAAGTTGGTGCTGGAGGTAGCGATAGTGTTTAGCATGGGTTGCAATGGCAAAGCTCTTTGAGCTGTTCCAGTAAGACATGAGGGTTCTATTTGCCAAACTTCCTGGGCAGCAGACTAGCCTCATTCATCAGTATGAACCCAAAATGAGAGAGCATCTACTACATCACTCCAGTTAAGATCACCGCGTGCTCTGTCTTCTTTGTGTTCTATTTCAGGGCCTAAAATTTAGTCCCCTCATTAGTTCCCAGCTGATGCCAAATCGATTGTCAAAGGACTGAAGAGTAACTGATCGTGTGGAAGTTGGCCATATAATATAAGGGGTTGGAGAAGAGGTGAGCTATAACTTGTGATTGCTACTTGGACCACTGAGTCTAAGAGCAGTTACCAAAAGGGCAGTTATTCAGTTTACGCCTTCAGTAACATCTGGTATGGGTTTGAACAAGGCCAAGTACCTGGCAGCAGAAGGAAACCTGAGAATGAGCCTTTAGAAGTGAAGGGCAGGTCCCTGGGTGATTCTGCAGTGAGGATATGTGACCAAGTTGCTGTGGGGGGAAATAATTAGTAGCCTCAGGAGGAAAGCCAAGAGGCTTGCATAGGCCACAGGAGTTTTACTCTTCCTTCTCCCCATCAGAGGTCCAATGGATTTAGGTCAGAGGTGAGGTGACTGAGTGAACTCCCTTCCCCAGAGAAGAGATTGCCTCCTGAAGAGAAACATTATCCCTGTATCACCAGTTGGCAGCTTCAATTTCTCTCTAATCATGCCCCTTAATTGGCCCAAGCAGAGGGGGCTGATTGCTCAAAGACTTTAAAAATGCTGGATGAAAAGCAGAATCCTTAGAATAACATTTTATCCACGTTCAATCAATCATTTTTCCCTCTATACCTCCCACAATCCCACTTAGGCAACAACACAGGAGCTGTCTGATTAACTCACGGGGTTCTACTGCAGGTTCAAAAATTTCTCAAAATCAAATTGTCTTAATTTACTTTTACTTAGAGAGAAAAGCAGAGATTGCATTCTACGTGATGGTATTAAGGGGAGAAATACAGCCAGAAGCACTGAACAAACAGTGGGAGGGAAGGAAGGAAGGAAGGAAGGAAGGAAGGAAGGAAGGAAGGAAATGAGAGAGGGAGGGAGGGAAGGGGAGGGAAGGGAAGGGGAGGGGATGGGGAGGGAGGAAGAGGGAGGAGAGAGAAGAGGGTGGAGGGAGGAAGAGGGTGGAGGGAGGAGGAGGGTGGAGAGAGGAGGAGGGTGGAGGGAGGAGGAGGGGGAGGGAGAGTGGGAGGAGGCCAGGAGGGAGGGAGAGAAAAGACACAGAAAGTTAATGTCCCAAAGCCTGGGACTTACTGCCTTAAGAAGTATAGTAGTCTCCATTTATCTGCGGTTTAGTTTTCCAAGCCTGCAGGTTTCCCTGGTCTAAAACCAGATAATCCTCCTTCTGACATATTGTCAGAAGGTCAATACTGGCCTAATTGTACGTCACAATGCCTGTGTCATTCACCTCACTTCATCTCATCACATGGGCATTTTATCATCTCATATCATCACAAGAAGGGTGAGTATGGTACGAAAAGACATTTTGAGAGAGACCACATTCACATAACCTTTACTACAATATGTTATTATAAGTGTTCTATTTTGTTATTAGTTGTTGTCATTAATCTCTTACTGGATCTAATTTATAAATTAAACTTTATCATATGTATGTATGAATAGCAAAAAACATAATATACATAGGGCTCGGAATTATGCGAAGTTTCACGCATCACCCCTCACTAATTTGGGGGTCAAATGAGAACCACGTGAAAAAAGCAAAACTGTAAGAGGTCCTGTCTACACAGAACTAAGTTCCCTCAAACATGAAGGTGAGTGACATTTACCACTCTAAGAGAAATTTGTCATTGTTAACAGCCTTATTGTTATTCCAACTAACATCACAAAACTCCATGAAAGTGACTTCTGTCTCCTTTGGTCCTTCTGGGAGCATTTTGGCTGCCTTTGCATTATAATGCCCAGGCTAACAATACTATAATTTTCCCGCATTGAAATGTACCTTCTCCCCACCCCCCAAAATAGACTAGTGTGATTATTGAGTAGGTCTGGGTACTCTGTGCTTCAACTTTTCTTGCTGTAAGTAGACAGCCCTTTTTTATTCTTGCGATAACTGAAACATTTGAACAATCGTTGTCCTGCAGAGGAGCTGATCTTGGAGCTAATGTGCTTTGTACCACTCCGTCCCCTTTGGGAGCAAGATCATTTTTAAAATAATGACTTCTCCAGCCGTTTATTACCAGCTTGGAGTCATTTTCACACCTCAGAAGTGAAGGCTTAATGAGCAGAGAAATTAAAGAGTAAAACTCTGCTAGTGTCTTCTTAAATGGTGGCATTTTGGCAGCTCAGGAGATGTGCTTCCAAAGAAGAGCCACATCACGTGCATCTTGTTCTCCAAACGACCTTTAGGTAATGAATCTCAAAGTTTCCTCCTCCCCACCCTACAGCTCCACCCTCTTCTTTTCCATCCTGGAGGAACCGGCTCACAGGAAGGTCGGGTGGTGAATATCGGAGCGGTGTTGGCATAATGAGTTCATCTGGCACAATGCCAGAAACACAGCAATGGCTCAATAAAATCTTCTCAACTGAGTAAAGACCACGTACTCTCAGACCCTCACCACCACAGCAACTCGCCATCAAAAGTTGTTAAGTTCTTAGGTATCTTTTAGAAACACACTCTAAAACAACAACAAACGCGCGTGCGCACACACACACACACACACACACACACACACACAACCCACACAAAATAAACACACTCTAACACCATTTGTTCTTACATCGCTTTCATAACTCTCCCAGTTTGCTGTTCCCCCCTCAGTGGTCTTCAGGATTCTTATGCCAATTATTTGCCCATATTATTAAGATTGTTGTGGTTATAACAGCCAATTATATGTCCATCTTCCCCCTAGCCCTTGAGCCCTACAAGGATAGGCCAAGCAGTGTTCATTTTTACATCCCTAATGTCTACTACAACACGTCACAAAAGTAAGAACTTTGTAAATATTTGGTGAGTATCAATGACTGCAAGATTCCGAGGGTGCTTTCCAAATGAATGATAGTGTCAGGGATCATGCTCTTTGATTCAAAAGAAAATAATAAAGACCAGAGGGTGGATGTAAGGGTTGGCTGTGCTCTGTGCATGAAGGCCACGTTTTGGTTAAAGAAGAAAAAGGTCCACATCCAAGCCCTTGACTAAAACTGCATCGCTGCTCACAATACAGATGCCCTGGGAAGCATTTATGCAAATCTATTAGCTTTTCCCACCTGACCTGCAAAGATCAAAGATCTCATGTCTGAATGGTCTTGCCCTTATAACATCTGTAATCTTCAGAGATCCATTTCTGGCTAAGAACTTTGCTGTGGGGGTATGATCAAATTGCCCAGGATATACAAGTCAAATTAATGAAGTAGTAGAAATCACTCTATATCAGTGACTGCCGAACCAGCAATTGCCTGCCTAATTGCATATTTTGCTTGGTTGGACTTGAGGCTCTGATTGAAATTTGGAGCGTTTTTCTCTTTCCACTGATATTGGTGGAGTGCCGGGCTTTGATTTCCAACGCTGTCATTTATTTCCTCTCTGTGATAGGGAAAGCCATTGAGGAAACAAGTGCAAAGGAACGGGTTGTTCGGAGGTGAGAAGGAATATTGGTTAAGGAAGAGAAACAGGAATATGAGGGCCCTATCCCCGGCAGGACTCGGGGAGGTTGATCTCTCCAAGAGGATCGGCAGCCAGGGCTATTGATAGACACGAAAAGCATTTCCAGCCCATCTACATGGTGTTTGTTGAGTGGGGCTTATTGTCATCAGGGGCAGGAGATTCACCCCTCCTTTGCAGTAGATATGAGAAATGAGGCTGCTTGCCTTAGAAAAGCCAATGGCATTAAGCTGGTGTTTACTGTTTCATAAAGGAATAGTGGACAAATCACCCAGCTACACCATATCGGGTAGAATTGTTAGTTAAAAGTGACAACCGGGCCTGTAATTTACATCGCACTTTGGAAATTTAAGCTGGGAGGCTCGGAGCTCTCAATCGTGCATTGTAAAGCTTCTTTTGTACTTCTGGCTCATTTTGTGCTGGGAATCATTTAGCCATTGACTTTAACTGCTAATACAGTTCCATCAAATACCAAGTATAAATCAAAATTACTGGATCATTCAAAATCTGTCCTCAGAGTTGTTTATATATATTTTTTCCACCATTACTTCTGTATGGTTACAAGAGAAGCTGCTAAATTATGATATATTGTGCACGCCTTGTTGCCATCTTGCTAGAGCCTCCTGCAAATAAGATGTAATCCATGACAAATTATTTTTCTAGTTATACAAAACATAAATAATGATAATAAAAAGGGAATCAAAGTGTTGAAAGATGAAGAAGAGAGAGAGGAGAGATGTTTCAAATAAATCGCTCTCCTCTTGGTCTTGGCTGCCCGGAACAGGTGGGAAAGACAAAGGAAGAATTTTAAAACTAACTTCGCCACACAAGGGCCCATCTGTCCCTTGTCTCTTCCAGGCCACTAGCAAATGATGGAAGACTGTCATTGGTCACATATATAACTTTTTGTTTGAAGCTGGATCTACTAACTCTTAGCCCTATATATACAATCTCCACGCATCGTTTGTAAAACGATTCTACTCAAGGGACTATTTGGTGTTCCAAATCATACCAAATCATCATGGATGATGGAAGTATCAGTAGAAGAGGCCCAACCTGGTGATCCCAGGTGCATCAATACCCCTACTATGTCAACAGACCTCAGATGATAAAAATCACTGGAGTATTCAATCAGAGCAAATCTGCCATCCTGCGTAAGTCTTGGTTCTTATGGCCTTTTAAACTAGAGTTCGAAGGATAGATGGATAAATAAATTAACATTAGCTTTATTCACAGGGGAGTAAGAAATATTATGGCAGGAAGAAATTGCTAATACCCTAACATTGTCTCTCTGCCTTTCCCTACCTTTACTTCTCAAATTTCTACCAGACGTGCCTGAAGAATTATGAAATCCACCTAGAAATGTTAACATTGTCTTGTTAATTGAAGACTCAACTCCTATCTCTGACTTAAATCATTATTTTCTCCCTTCGTGCTACAGATACATTTTGCAGATCTGTGTGATATCAGGAGGCATAAAGAAAGCAACACATAAAAAAAAAAAAACCCATCTCGAGCTATCTTGGTCATTAATCTTACATTAACACAGCAAACAAAAAGATTTGGGAGTGGGCATTTATCACATTATACTTTCCCCTGACTAGTATTACAGTCCAAGAATGAAGCTGATAGATGAGACACTAACAGAACTCTCCAATAGCAACATCAACAAGGAACATTAGAGTGATAATAACAAGACATGTTTGGCTTTTTTTTTTTTTTCAGCTTCCACAACTCAGGAATGTCTGTTTTTGAAGGAGGTTTTAGAAACAGTTATGAGTCTTGTAAATTTGGGTTGTCACTGCTGTATCTTCCTAGGCACTGATAATCAGCTTCTATCACAGGATGTTGTCTTTCCACTGCCCCAGATCAAATCAACAAAGCAGCTTAGAAATCTAAAGAGAGAGACAAGCCCTTGCAATTAAAAGTGTTCTGCCCATTTATAGAATCAAATTTTCCAGGAACACAGCTTAGTATAAACCACGTTTCATGAACGTTTCAACATAATATAACGAACACAAGCATTTCAATGAAGCAGAGAGCAGAGCAATTTGTACTAGCAGATGGCTCACCCTGGGATCAGAGCAATTATCTCCTTGCTCTACGCACAGGGGTAGCCAAAGATTCAACAGTTGACTATTCAAAGCAACTTAGCAGTACAAGTGAATTTCTGCCATAGCAAAACAAACAGGGTTTGCGCCCTCCCCATTCCATAAGCAAGTCCTAGAGAAGGTTCTAAAGAATAAAAGATGATTTCTTATCTGTGTACACATGACCACCCCGCTGAGTTATATCAGGAACTCAAACCCAGAAGACATGAGGGCTCAGATGACAGCTCACCCTTCTCCACTCCAGAAAGATTTATACTTCTTGTAACTGCTGTCTAGGAAAATTACTCTTCTTCCCTCTTTTACCCCTCCGCTATGTCTTCCTGACTCTATGGACAGATCAAATTGCCCTACCGAAAACAAATCAACAATTACCAAAACACAGTTTGCACTTCATACTTCAAGTGGTAAAATGAATTTGTACAGCATCTTTTGATAGGCAACCATAGAATATGGAATCAGTGTACCCAAACCAGCATTAAAAAAAATGTTTACTGGGGGGAAAATGGCCAAATACTTTGTCTAGATGAAAATACTAGTTCCAGTCACCTGAGTTATGAGTATTTCCATCAGTTCAGTTGAGTTGTGGTACAAACACCCCTAATTTTTTTATGCCTGCTTGATTTTGGCAGAAGTAATGATAACATAAATGTAAAAGTAAATGTATTATGTATGGGATCAGTAACTTTTGTGCAACTTGGTAAAACAAAGACTAGAAGTGAAATTAAACAAACAAAAAGCAGTTGGTGGTAGAGAGTTGTATGTGGAGGGAAATCAGGCCAGTATACAAATTTGAGAGTTACAGGGAGACACCCACCTAGGAAGGACCCGAAACAAAGAGATGGTCACAGAATTTATGACTTGGAGAAAATGAAATAAATTTAAGAAGTTGGTTAGCAGTGGGAAACCAAAGGCACAAAGACCATCTGATGTTGAAGGCTGCCTGGATTACGTATAATTCTCGGAGAATCCAGCCAGAAATAGACATGCTATCTGTCTCCAGCCTCTTGGAAACAGAAAGAGGTAGCCTCTGGTCTGGAACAGAGATAAAAGTTAAGGAAGAGGTAGGGGATATACACAGAGGCTACCCCGAAATCCTGAACATTGCCTTCAGCAGAGTCTTTTTGGATTCAATGACTCCTGACATCTATAAATTACTACCAGGTATGACCTTCAGCCCTAAGATGAGTAAAGTAGCTTCATATGCCCCACCATTGACTGAGTAGGGCCTTAAGTATATTCTCTGTTTAGGAGGAAAGCATCAGAGAGATATAAAAGGGAAAATTTATACAAAGACAATGTGGGGCCTGACATGAGAACTCTTGGAGCCTTAGAGACTGAGTTAATTTTGCTGTGTTATTTATAGGATAGTTTCTGAAGCAGTGCCTTACTCTCTGGTTCCTGCCCAGAACAGTCTCAGACTCTGTGAGATCTTCACATGCATTCTGGTTCTGGTGAGAAAAATAAAAACAAGAACAATACCAAAGATTCTTTATTTTATTTAAAAAAAATTTTTTTTCAATGTTTATTTATTTTTGGGACAGAGAGAGACAGAGCATGAACGGGGGAGGGGCAGAGAGAGAGGGAGACACAGAATCGGAAACAGGCTCCAGGCTCTGAGCCATCAGCCCAGAGCCCGACGCGGGGCTCGAACTCACGGACCGCGAGATCGTGACCTGGCTGAAGTCGGACGCTTAACCAACTGCGCCACCCAGGCGCCCCATTTATTTTATTTTTAAAAAATTGTTTAAAGACACTTAGGCACCAAGCGCCAACCACTAGTCTAGGTACTTTGGAGATACTTAATTTAATCTCCATTACATTCTATGAGAAAGGTCTTACTAGTTTCATTTTCCATATGAGGAAACTGAGGCCATGATTTTATTCTTTGGGTTTTCTTAAGTTTATTTCTTTATTTTGAGAGAGAGAGAGAGAAAGAGAGAGAGAACACGAGTGCGAGCTGGGGAGGGGCAGAGAGAGAGGGAGTGAGAGAGAATCCCAAGCAGGCCATGCACCATCAGTGCGAGGCTCGAAACCACGAATCCTGAGACCGTGACCTGAGCCTAAAACCAAGAGTTGGACATGCAGCTGACTGAGCCACCCAGTCACCCCAATTATTTTACTCTTTGGATTCCAGACTAAACTGTTGACTATTCTATATATATATATATATATATATATATATATATATATATATATTTAATTTGAATTAAGGACCATTTTATCACTATTAGATGGACCCACAGAGACCTTTTGCCTTTCACAATTAACTTTTTTTAAGCTATAATAATTTTACCCAAGATTATCAGGACAAGAAAGCACATATTGAGAGGTACATACTGGGATGGGGATGAAGAAAGGAAAGAAGAGGGAAGAAAGTTGGCCAAGCACCTCTGGTGATTATATTTAACTGGTAATGTGGGTTTGAGGCCAGAGAGTAGAAGTTTTTTTTTACCCTGTTTAATGACAACAATAAAAAACACATCATCAGCAACAACACAGCATATTTATAGTAGAAGGACTTGCTGTGTGCCATTCATTGTTCTAAGTACTCAGTGTAAATCATTTAATAAATTAACTCATTCACCAGAATTAATGCAGCACTTTCTTACAATTATCATTTCTATTTTCTTTTATCTAGATAGTCACAGCTGTGAAGAATTCCCCATACAATCAAATATCTGTAATTTATTTTTTTAGACAAACATATTAATGGTTGTAGAGATCTGAAATGCAAGTTTCAAACATTTTTTATGTTGTAATTATAGGTTTTACTTTTTCAGCCACTCCAGGAAGAAAAGGCTATTTTGCTGTCTTTTTTTCTTTTTCTGTTGAGGAAAAGATATATGAACCAATTTATAGTACAGGACTAGGAATCTTAAATTTGAAACTGCTGTTTTTTACTTTTAAAATCCATTATTTAGAGAAATCCCTATACCTGTTCTAAACAGGCTCAGGTGGCCCTGATATAAGCTGAGGTAATGCCATCTTATCTAATGGTTTCAAAAGCATCAAGTGTTAGGCTTTCTTGCCAACTCACTCACCCTCTTCTTCACAATGATATCAGTAGAAAGTACAACCAAAGCAGAACAGCTGGCTCATGAACGTCAGCATCTCCACCATTTCTTGGCACCACTATGAACGTTCTCCCTCTAAGACCAATTCCAACTGGTTAGCACTGTACGACTCTAGGGTCTGAAGTTTTAAATACACTACCTGGTTATCGATTTTTAAATTACATGGCCTCACACAAAAAAAACGGTGGATAGTTAGGCACTTGCGGTCCAACATTGCCTTAACTTCCATGAGCATAACTTGCAGGTTATGGGACTTTCTCCTAATTAGTTAGCCTTGAAAGAGTCTTTTCTTTTCTAAGTTTTATCCGACAATATAATTTTTTATGGCTGGGTTGTAAAATCTTGGAAAATAAGTTTTTGTAATAGGAAGTGACAAATCCCAGCTCTGTTCAACCATCTGCCTTTAATAAATACATGTTCCTTTAGAGAAATCCCTATACCTGTTCTAAAAAGGCTCAGGCCCCTGCAAACTCTGACATTTTCTTCCCATGACCCAAGGTCAGTCAATCACCAGAGAGAGAGGATGATAATTAAAAAGACACTGTTAGTAAATCAGCCCTGTGAAAGTTTTAAATGAAATGCGTGGATCTCTAAGAAATAGCACCACCAGATTCTTGCTTTCAAACGCTTTTCTAATATTTACTCCTGTCTTCACTAATAGCCTTCCCACCAGTCATGGTGGGCTCTTTAGTACCACGGACAGGGACACAGACAGGAGGCCAACTCTTCATGCATATGGCAACATCTAATGTTGAGAGTCTTGAATGACAATTACACGCATTCATCTTAATTTGGGGGGGGGGCCATCTGGTTTGGATGAGCTTCTGGGATTTTAAAACTCATGAAGATCGATATTGGCCAAGGTGTTGAACTCTTTAGGCAGACCAAGGGTAACTGTGCCTGTCCAATAGACAAAATATTTTTTTTAATTATGTCACCAAATTTGCTAATATTAATGTTACATTTAATTCAGTAATCTTTCATTTTAGGAGAGGAGTGCCAGGATCCAACAACATTAGATTTCTACTTTGTTCCCTTGGGGAGATTGATAGAGCTCGGGCTGGCATCATTGAGTCTTATTTTCCAACTGGATTTGTTTGTTTCCTTCAGTAAGCTGTTTTGGGTACTATGGAAAGATATTTAGGGAGTGCCATGTTGTAAAGGAGAAGTAGAATTAAAGGGACAGGAGCTGAAATGTGCCAAGTGGGCAAGTTGGAAAATAAAATGAAGACTCTTAGTTATAAAAGAACTTAGATATGCAGTTCTCAAAAGGAAATTTATGTTGAGAGATGGAAAAGATATAAATATAGATATGGATGTATTGAGAAAATTATTATCTTTATGTCAAATAGAAAAACTTAATGGATATGAGGATGAGTCAAGGAAACAGTGTGAAGAGTACACGTTCCGCTTTAGGATTTTATCTCTTTACGTCTATCTATAAAATTTTGTCTCTAATCATCTTCTAATTCTGAGAAATGGATCCCAATTTTATGCTTGTTGGATAGAGATAAGTGAGGTATTGTGGCTTTAAGATATTTATGTGGAAATCACTGTTACTTGTCATCATAAAGTTTAGTGGGCTTTTTTTTATTATTATTATTATTATTCCAAATCCAAAGAACATTCATTCCAATGTTCCTCCCTGGTTCCACCAAGCAAAGCAATTCAGCTGCTTTGCTCACTGCTGAATCTCTAGCACGTGAAAGAGTACCTGGCAGATATTCAATACATATTTGTTAAATGAGTGAACATTTCTGCCTTTCAAATTTATACTCATTCTTTTTTTTTTTTTTAATTTTTTTTTTCAACGTTTATTTATTTTTGGGACAGAGAGAGACAGAGCATGAACGGGGGAGGGGCAGAGAGAGAGGGAGACACAGAATCGGAAACAGGCTCCAGGCTCTGAGCCACCAGCCCAGAGCCCGACGCGGGGCTCGAACTCGCGGACCGCGAGATCGTGACCTGGCTGAAGTCGGACGCTTAACCGACTGCGCCACCCAGGCGCCCTATACTCATTCTTAAAGGATGCATCTTCACTCCTTTCTCTACACTTTCTCTTACCACTTCCCTCCCTGCTGAGGGTGACATGTCTCTCCCATAGTCCCATGGATGGGCCTCTTCTGTCGCACCTGCATTGTTCTGACTTGAGACACAGTTAAGCTGTTTGGGCTTCTTATAACCTTTATGTGGACACAGTCTACAAGAAAGCAGAGTGTGTAACCTGAACGTAGTGGATACTCAGTGAATACTTTTTCACGGGAATTAATATTTTAGCCTAAATCCCCGGCACTAACCAGCGAATTCCTGATGCATGCCCTCTCCTTGCTTCAGAGCTCTCTTCCAAAGGGGTCCTAGGCTCTACCACCCACTTTTTCGGCAGCATCATCACAGCTAACATTTACTATTGAGCCGTGAGCTGTTTTAATTTTATTATCAAGTTTCGTCTTTGCACGAAGCACTGTTATCCCCGTTTTACAACTGACAAAACTAAGCCTGAGCAGAGACAAATGAAACGTGCCCCAGATCACATAGGTCGTAATTACCAAACCAGCCATTTTTAGGGGCTGAAACCAGTTTTCTCTGATGGAACAAAGGCAAAAAAAAAAAAAAAAAAAGCATCTTTAAATCAATGTCTAACTTAAAAATGAAACCCGTGCCCTTAGACAAACATGTTAGTGTGTTATATTGTCAAGATTCTAAATCAGATGTCTTTCGATTTACTCAATTTCCAAACCCATAGATACACAGGACACTTTTAAACGTATTCAGCCAATTTGACTTATTCTGATAACGCCATCATGCCAAAAGAAAAGATCTAACTGGGTATATGTCTCAATTAAATTGTATTTTTTGTTCACATCATTCTTAGTTTTATTTATTTACACACATGCATTTCACATGACCCAAATAATAATTTTGCCCACTGTCACCTGATATTTGGAATTTACTTTCCAATGTAAGAAAGAACTAAGGGGAAAGAAATCTTTAAGAGCATCTGAAATGAGGTCTCTATTTACAAAGTTATGTGGCTGCGTCGCTGTTACAGACAGATTTGTATTCAATGTATTTGAAGGCTTACATGTGCTTTTTACTCTGGCCTTTGATCCTCATTCCCCTAAAATGCATGCACTTATTCTCAGCTTACTTTGGGATTTCAATTCTGCCTTGAAGATACTGTCCTGATAGTCTGAATCATTGGTCCCGTTCTCAATAAAGTATAGGAGATGGATAGCTTTAGCACTTCCCTTCAGTCCTTGTAAATCTAATAAATCGTTTCATCCATATTGCCCCTTCTGGAATCCTTCACATTGCCTTGGCTGTGTTTTGCTGCAGATAAGAAAGGGGAATGTTTGCCAACCTTGGTACTGAGACTGAAACAGCTACTCTCATAATTCTACATCTACACAACTTTCTTCTTATTGTTCTACCAGCCACGAGTGGTGGCTTTCCCTAAGTGAAAAACAATGTGGCCAAAGCAATAAAGAGTCAGGTATCATCAGGTCATCTGGGGTTTAAATTAGGCTGGGCCAGGCAACTCTTGGAGGCTCCTGAAGGCTAGAAATGAGCTCCTGGCAATTACTGCCACCAAATGTTCTTTCCAGACACTCAAATGAGGAGCTTGGACAAACTTTCTGAACTTGTCCAATTTCTTTGTTGAAAAACAGGAGAACTGCTTCATCAGAATGAACTTCCTATGAATAATCAAGTTTCTAAAACTAGGAGACACAATATGTTTCAACAGAAAAAAGAAATCACAGGAATCAGACCCTGAGCAAGAAATATTTTTCTTTGCTTTATCCCAAATCTCACTTATCTTATATTTTGGTGCAGCATATGCTTTGTAAAACTAATTTCTTCCCCCCATCCTCTACACCAGGACTCTGCAGATGTAGAGATGATTTTCCCACCCATGAGCCTGAGTTAGGTTATCTTAGACCTAAAGTGGATTTTTTTAAGGCAGGTGAAAACAAAATAAAAAGAAAAGAAAAGGAAGTTATCTGTTCCCCGGTCCTGAGTGGACTGTAATTATAATGAGATACTTTACAAATTGAATCACGTAAGAAAATTCTATCTTGTCATGACTTTTATTAATAAAACTCTCAACGCTGATAGGATTGCTTTCTTGATACTCTTTTTGAAGGAGTTTGGAGATGCACAAACCTTTCAAAGAGATTTTTTGATGGCCCTTATGCTTACAAAAAAATAAAATAAAATAAGCCTACCCGGGTCCACCTGGCACACCCCAAGAGAGGCCAGCATCTTTGTGTTGTGCTGAATTATCAGATCACGTGGAGCCTTTAAGGAAGCCCAACACACTCACATTTGCCACTTGGTTTCGCCCAGACGACAGTAGGGCAGGCCCAGCTGTTCCCAGCAGCTGTTCCATATAGAACGGCCTGAGCTGAAATGCCTTCCAGCTGACGATGGTCCCCAGAAGCACTGAAGGACAATCGCCATGTCTGAGAATGGAGGCCAGCTCCAAAGGGAGAAAAACCCGAAGCAGAGAAGTAAGGAAACCTCCCTCCCCCATCCTGTCTCTGCCTCTTGTAGAGGAGAAGAAAAAAAAAAAAAAAAAAAAACTCTGTAAACCTGTTCATTCCCAGCCTGCCCTCCCAAGGGCTTCACCTTTATAATGAGCTAGACTAGTGGAGGAGATTCCTTTCCGCTCCAAATGAATTATCATGATAATAGGCATCTAGGCTGCCTATCAAAGATCCCAGAACCAGGGTAGCAGCAAAGTGGAGGGGGTAAAAAAGAGGAAGGGGAGAAATTTACATGCAGAGATAAGCATGGACAGTCATTAAGAGAACAGGCCTTCACTTCAAAAAGACATGAACTCGGCACAGGTCTCCTGCCTGTTAAGTATGTACGGCGTGTGCTTATTTGATGATGAAAATCAGACGATGGCTATTTGAATGGAAATGAATTTTAATAAGCGTTGGAGGCAGAAGAAGCAGAAACTCTCCATTTTCCCCTCTATCGCCAGGCACCTTCTTGACCATCATCACCACAAAGGAAAGAATGCCCGCATGCTAATCATCCAGGGAAGGACGCTCGCTCTCCCCCTCAGTCTTTGTGGGTGTTCATTAACCTTGTGGGCTCCTCAGCCAGGGGAGTACAGCTGTCCCGGAGACATTTCCATATCCCTTAAGAATAGCAGGATGTTGAGTTAGCCTCAGGGATCCTGCCTATAGAAAAAAGTGGGAGAAAGCTCCCTTAGGAATGAAAGCAAAGGACTATTAGCGGTTAGCACTTACATTGCTCTATTTAAAAATTTGCAAAATTTTGCACTTACTTTGCACTTTTATAAAATTAAGTGTAATGTGGCTATTTATTACTCATTTTTTATTCTGACAGAGAGACAAAAGAATCGCCCTAGTGTTGTGAATCCTAATCCCCACCGCCTTTCCAAAATGAACACTAAAACAAATACCCTTGGGCTATTTATCTCTTATTGGTATTTAGCATAGCCTCAGAACACAGAAATATTCTGGTGACCTTGGGAGGTTATGAAATCTACCCCCTTACTCCAAGCAAAACCCCTTAAAAACCATCCTGGTTTTTAGACAACAGAATCACTTCAAAATACTTTCAAAGAAGTTTGGCGTGGAAATGGTAGAGTTCATCTGGGAACTGTTCTAGTAACTGTTCTTTCCAGACTTTCTCCACGTTAACTCATGTGGTTACTGTTTCTTCCCCCTCTGGGTATAAGTCCTAAGTTTATAAGGTCATTGACCCTAAATTAGACCATGCTCATTAAGCCTGACCTTAAAGGCATCATCATCCCACTTAAACCTTTTGGCAAAAACCTTAGATTGTATCTCCCCACTGTCATTTCCAATGGCTCATCAAAGTCAGTAAGGCTTATTTCATACTAAACCTGACAAATTGTGCATTTTTAGGATGGAAAAAAAAAATATTCCTATTGCCTAGCAATGGAATATCTAATATCTTCGATATCTAGAAGTAAATATTCTCATCAGCAAGAGCTATGGCCTTCCTACAGTCTACACCACTAAAGATGCTCTCCACCCAAGCATTGGAAGAGAATAGGATAGAGGACCTCCTAGCAAGCCTTTCCCTCTCTGAATCCTTGCTCCAAATAAAGCAAGTATTGTATTCTTAAAAGCATTTGCAAATGTTTACTGACGGGTGTGCCAACCATACATCTTATATATGAGGATTTGTCTTATGAGGATTAAGACTTAATCGCTAAGATTTTATCATGTAGTCTTCAACATCTTTTTATTTTTTCAACTAAATCTCAATATTGAATGAAGCGGGACAGAGCAAGCACAAAAAGATTCCCACACACAAAAATTAATTGCCCCGTACTCCAAGAAAACTAAAATTAACCTCTGTATTCCTTTCTGCTAGGAAGGTGCATTTAGCAATTGTAACGATGTGTTTCATGAAGTTGTTCTCTCTCCCCCTTCCTTTTCTTCTGCGCTACTCTTAGCAGACCCCCTCCTGGGGTCCCAGAGTCAGTGGGGGGAGAATAGCTGGGGCTGGGATGGAAAAGGTCTCAAGCCATTTCTCCCCCATCATCACCCGGTTCAGCGGCTCAGACTCTGACAGCCTAACAAGGTGCTAATGGGCCAGGCTTTGGAGCCCAGTTCACAGCGGGTTGTTTCAAATGGGTAGAGGAGGCTGATTTGCATTCAAAATCTTCTGTCTCTCACTTGCTTTTTTCCTTTGGCCCCTTGATTTCTACTCCCCAGACGCTCTTCCAGGGTGACTCAGAATGGAACAAAATCACATCAGTTCAGAATTTGAATTGCCTGAGTTTGGATTTTAAATGTGTCCCATTATTTCATCAAGTTGTGGGGGGAGGGGGGGCGGGGAGGAGGTAAAGGGAAAGAAAGGAGAGCAAAGAGATTTGAAAATGAAAGGGGGAGATGATGACAGATGGATTCAAATGCTCCTTTTAAGTGGAGAGGAGCAGCTGACGTTGAGGCATGAAATTGAATTAGTACATCTGTGGCTGGATGCGTGTCATTCGGCTTCCTGTTTCCTACTCCAGAGGACTTGGGTTACCTCATGACTAACTGGCTTTCTTTCACAGTGCCATGAAGGCTCCCTGCACACGAGATGGAGTCCCTCATCATAAAATGGGGCTGCCTGCGGAAAACTTACCCCAGAGGGGCAGCCTTCCCACCTCGCGGTGTCCTACCAGCCCTGGAAGGAGGCGTTGAAACTCCAGTTCCTCAAGTCAAAGGGAGATGGAGGGAAATGAGATAGAAGTTGGCGCGTTTTCCAAGGAGGCAGTGTGGACGAGTGGCCTGCGATGTGCCGGGCAAGCGAGCAATCTGCTTTGGAAACCCCTGCCAGCCGCGGGCTGGAAGTGCTCAGGATGCGTAAATGTTTACAGCCATTTCTACAGACTCACAGGACAGGGCTGTTTCTTCAGGACCAGGCTCCAGGGGTGCTCCCCATAAATAATGCTGCTCAGGCTTCCACGTTCCATTTGAAAGCTGAGCAGTCCTTAAGCATCAGGGCCACTGCCAGGAAGGTTTATGGCTTTAGTTCAGCTCCTAGCTTTCCAGTTTTCTCCCCTTCGGCTTGCATCTCAATTTCCATTCCCTCCCCCAAAAGCTGAAGATCTAAGCCACTTGTTCCCCAGAAGGTACCGCCTAGGTCACATGCGTAATTGACAACGCATCACTTTGTAAAAAAAGCCAGATGAACAGGGGAGCCACATTACTCAGAACCAGTTACGTGGAACTTTAAAAACAAAAATGTTGAAAGCAGAAGTTAATTCCTGGATATTTGCAACAGATCCAGTACTCACCCTTGACCACTGCCCATGACAGTATTCTAAGAATGTTGCCCAAACTGTCTCATGAATCTTTGGGCAAGATCACAGAGCTTTTTTTTTTTTTTTTTTTTTTTTAAAGGACATTCTCTAGAGTCAACGTGAATCTATTTTTTAAAAATAAGAAAAATAAGTTATAAGAATAACTTAAAAATATCACTATGACAATGGCTCCTTTTCCATATAAAAGAGCCACTGAGTTCTCTGTTCACCTGCCAAACTGGTCCATGGATTCTAAAAAATAAAGTCTCCGCACTTTATCATTCTTCCAGCAACGACAGGGTTTAGAACAAACTGCCCCAAAACATGGTGCCTTTGTGTGTTGAATATTTTAAGCTGAAGGAATTTAAGGAACAGGATTGCAGGGAGGACTTTCTGACCTTCCCCTGAAGCAGGTCATATGATCCTTGCTTGGGAAGTGCCTTCCCTACATCTGGAGGAAGGAAGCATCCTATCTCCACGACGGAGTGACTCTAAAAAAAATCCAAATAAATGGGCCTTGTGGGGCGTCTCCTTGTTCATTGCTCTCAGCTCATATCCCTTTGTGGTTGCACTTTCTCACTACTGTCCACTCTTCATCAAATCTGCTATAAAAATACTATAAAAGGGGCGCCTGGGTGGCACAGTCGGTTAAGCGTCCGACTTCAGCCAGGTCACGATCTCGCGGTCCGTGAGTTCGAGCCCCGCGTCGGGCTCTGGGCTGATGGCTCAGAGCCTGGAGCCTGTTTCCGATTCTGTGTCTCCCTCTCTCTCTGCCCCTCCCCCGCTCATGCTCTGTCTCTCTCTGTCCCTTTAAAAATAAATAAACGTTGAAAAAAAAAAAATACTATAAAAATCGGTGGTTACCAGAGGGGAGGTAAGTGGGGGTATGGGTGAAATCGGTGAAAGGGAGTGAGGCTACACTTATTGTGATGAGCACTGAGCCATCTTTAAATAAATGAATAAATAAACAAGTAAACGTTGAAGCAAATTTGTGTGCTGCTCTCTTGTTAGTCTGTCTTTTGTTACAGAGCTCTAGCCAAGAACCAAGAAGAGTAAGAAGGAAATCTTTTCTCCACCCTGAGAGCAAGAAAAAAGAAATAAGGAAAGAGACATGGTCCTTCTGTTGTTGGGGAGCAAGGATATTCAGTCCCCTTCAAGGTCCTTCTCGCTGGACTGAGAATCACATTGACATGAGAGAGATCAGCAGAAGAAAACCAAGTTTAATGGTGTATATACACGGGGGAAACCACACAGACATGAAAGTTCCAGAAATAGTCAGGTGAAATGAGGTGCAGATGTCATTCTGAACTAAGAAGAAGAGGGTAGGAGCCTGGGTCTTCAAAGGGAAGGAATGCAATCTTCAGGAAGAATGAAAAAAGGTAAATGATAAATGTTTCTTGGGCTGCTCGGAAACAATGGGACAAAGAGAGGACTTTGCCATGTTTCTCCCTGACCTGCTGTTTCTTTCCAGACAGACCTTGCTAGGTTCCTCCCTGTCTACCATACGTCATTCACACCATAATGCAGTTATCCGTGGTGATGGCTCTCTTCCTGGAACAGGTCCTCTATCTAAGTTCTTTTGGGCAGTTGTAGGGGAAGTAAAGAGGCTTTCCTGAATCTACTGGGTTTTGATTGGCTTTTTATCTCCAAATCATCTTCATTCTAAAGTGGCCCATCTCGGGATGCCCTGCTCTTGGTCCCCAGCGGACTCCAGCACTCTGTGCACAAGACTTTCTCCAAGTGGAATCCACCTATCAAGGTGCATAGACTTGGGAGGTGTGTTGCTATGCACATCACCTGCGCAGCTTAGCACACACCATGTGGTCTCTCTTCAGGCAATTTTCAAGTTGTCTTTTCAGATTTCTTACACTGCAGAGGCACACACAACAAAGATGAGAAACATCTAACACCGGGGCGGGGCGGGGTGGGGGGAAGGGAGGGAAGAAGAGAGAGAGAGTCCCCTGTAAATCTATCAGTGCAAGGTATTCTTCCTGGATCGTCCTTCACCTTACATTTACTTCAATTATGCCACACAACCCAGGCAAATTCCCATAGCATTTGCCCACAAGATCATCACCATACTGCTTGGTTCCCCCTTCAGAAGTGATTAGCCAGCCAGTCCATATTTAGCTCCTGTGTTATTCCTTTCCCAGCCAACTCCTTTATCCCCTGAAGCACTTCTGATATGGTGCTTGGAACTGTCTTCAATGTGCTAGGACTGATCTGCCGTGAGCAAAATGCTTTGCCCATCTGTGCCAGGAAGGCGTTTGCATTGTTTTCCATCAATCTTTCTCTCTCCAAAGAAATTGGAGAAGAAAGCATGTCTCATTCCATTGTTGCTACTGTCCCATAACGAGAATCCTTGGGGTGGTTCTTATTCAAGGAAAATCAAGCCTGAGTTAGAAAAGTCAAGTTGCATTGCTTGGTAGCCAAGCCCGGGTGGATACAAGCCCGTGAAGTATGTGAGTTCTTTCCGTGAGTATTGAGTTCTTTCTCACATCCCCCTGCAGAGCATCCTTTCTCGGGTTAGCCACCCCAGCGTCCGGCCCTGTCCCTCCAGACCCCCACAGACCCTACCTTTTTCACTGTCTCAGCCTTCTAGGGCTTTTTTCTTCTTGCTTCCCTCCCCCCTCAAAATTGAACTTTCGTCTATTCAACGTCCATTTTTCTTACTGAGGCTGATGTAAGTCACACAACAGTTGGTTTCATTGTCCCAACTGATGCGAAAAAGAATTGAATCCAAAAGAATGACTCAGATAATTTGGAGGTCCCTGGAGGGCACTACTGAAGTATTTTTCTTAAGGAGCAGCTATACTGACTTCTCTCTTCACAGCGTGTAAAGAAATGACGACTGTTGGGGCGCCTGGGTGGCTCAGTCGGTTGGGCGTCTGACTTCGGATCAGGTCATGGCCTCACGGTTTGTGATGTTCGGGCCCCGCGTCGGGATCTGTGCTGACAGCTCGGAGCCTGGAACCCGCTTTGGATTCTGTGTCTCCTCTCTCTGCACCCCCCCCTCCCCCCGCGGTTTGTGCTCTGTCTCTGTCTCTCAAAAATAAATAATGTAAAAAAAAAAATTTTTTTTTTTAAAAGAAAAAGAAATGACGACTGTCCCGTCCAATACGGGTTCAAAACCTAACTGCAGATTTCATTTTATTAACATGAGATGAACACTTTCACTCTGATTGTCATTTATCTCAGATTGAACTGAACCCAAAAAGACCATGATTCATTTGAAAATGGAACAGCTCCAGAGCAAGCATCTGGCCACACCGTTCGGTCAGTTTCTCAAACTTGCCTGTGCGTGGGAGTCCCCTCAGAACATTGCTAAATGCAGATTCTGGCTGGTTAGGCCTGGGGAGGGGCCTGAGATCCTGCTCTAAGGTGGACCTACCCCTGATTTGTAAATTCAGCTGCTTTTTTTCACCTCTCCAACCAACCTGTAGGAACAAAAGGTAGGATTTCATCATGAGTGCTCACTGAAAACCTGCTACGTGTGGCACACTTCCTTCCCCAGAGCCACACCTGGTAACCTCGCATAGCCCAGAACTATAGAAGAGGTTCCCTCAAAGAGGCAGAGTTTGTTTGAAAATTCATTCACGCTGCTTGCACACCTGCGGCACATCAGACTGGGTTCGGTACTTGGGCCCAGAGACGAGAGTACGTACTGTGTTCATAAGGCTCAGACGGAAGTGTTTTAATTTGAACACAACCTGGCGGTGAAACCAGGCCATTTTCATGTTTAAAAACCGGGTAAACCAAATTGCTTCAGTGACCTCTAAGAGCATGTCTTGTGCCACTGAGCTTGGAGCCCGTGGTTTAGGGAGACCTGGAGAGTAACTCAAGGAGTGTACACATGACCAAGTGGGATTGATTCCAGAAGCGCAAAGTTAGTTCAACATAGGAAAATCAATCCACATGATACACTGTATTAGGGGAAGGGGAAAAAAACATGATCATCGCAACAGTTGCAGAAAAAGCATTTGACAAAATCCAATAACCTTGCATGCTAAAAACACTCCACAATCTTACAAGAGAATTTCCTTGATCTGATAATGGACATCTAAGAAAACCTCACAAGTAATATCACATTTAATGGTGACAAACTGAATGCTTTTTCAGGAACAGGACAAGGATGTCTGCTCTATTGGATGTGTTAGCCAAAGAAATTAGGCAATAAAAAGGAATAAAAGTTACTTAGATTACATATAAAAATATAAAACACACACACACACACACACACACACACACACACTCACAACTAGTACTTACAAACAACTTCAGCAAGGTTACAGAACACAAAACAATATACAAAAATCAATCATGTAACCTGTACACTTGCAATGAACAATCCACAAATGAAATTAAAGAAAACAATTATTTTTAGGCCACCATCAAAAAGAATAAAATGGGAGTAAACTTTAGAAAAGAAATACAGATTTCATATAATGGAAACTACAAAACACCATCGAGAAAAATTAAAGAAGACCTAAGTAAGTTGAAAGAGAGTCAATGTTGGGGCACCTGGGTGGCTCAGTCGGTTAAGCCTCTGAATTCAGTTCAGGTCATGATCTCACGTTTCGCGAGTTCGAGCCCCGCATCGGGTTCTGTGCTGACAGCTCAGAGCCTGGAGCCTGCTTCAGATTCTGTGTCCCTCTCTCTCTCTACCTCTCCCCCACTTGTACTCTGTCTCTCTCTCTATTTCTCAAAGATAAATAAACATTAAAAAAAATAATAAAAATAAAAAAGAGAGTCAATGTTCACGGATCAAAGACTTAATATGGCTAACATGGTAATACTCCCCTAACTGAGCTACAAATTCAATGCAATCCCTACCAAAATCCCACTTGGCTTTTTTGAAGAAATGGACAAACAGATCCTAAACTTTTTCAAGAGATTCAGAACAAGCAGAACAATCCTGATAAAGAGAAACAAAAGTGGAAGACTCACACTTTCTGGTTTCAAAACTATAAACAAAACTATAGAGCAAAATTTTTTACAAGGATGCCGGGACAATTGAGAAAAAAAAAAGTCTTTTTTTTTTTAATTTTTTTTTTTTTCCAACGTTTATTTATTTTTGGGACAGAGAGAGACAGAGCATGAACGGGGGAGGGGCAGAGAGAGAGGGAGACACAGAATGGGAAACAGGCTCCAGGCTCTGAGCCATCAGCCCAGAGCCCGACGCGGGGCTCGAACTCACGGACCGCGAGATCGTGACCTGGCTGAAGTCGGACGCTTAACCGACTGCGCCACCCAGGTGCCCCAAAAAAACAGTCTTTTTTAAAAATGGTGCTGAGACAACTGGATATTCATATGCAAAAGTTGGACCCCTACTTTCACAGGAATGAAGTGAGACCCCTACCTCTATCACAGACAAGAGTTCATTCGAAATGGATCAAAGACCTAAATTTAAAGGCCAAAATTATAAAAACTCTCAGAAGAAAACATGACCTTGGATTAAGCAATGGTTTTGAGATAGGACACCAAAACACAAGGAAGAAAAATTTTAAAATAGATATATGGATTGCATTACAGTGTTAGACTTCTGTGTTTCAAAAACCGTCAAGAAAGTGAAAGACACCCCACAAACTGAAAGAAAGTATTTTCAAATCATGTATCTAGAATATAAAGGATTTGTATCTAGAATATATAGAGAACTCTTACAGCTCAACAGTAAAACATAAATAATCCAATATTGACAGGGGCAAAGGATCTAAATAGACATTTCTCCAAAGACACACAAATGACCAATATGCACTTAAAAATGTGCTCAGCGCCGTGAGTCATTAGGGAAATAGAATTAAAACTGTAACGAAGGGGAGTGACATCAGCAAAGCAGCAGTATAGAAATTTCTAACACTTGTTCCTCTCCAGAAACATCAGTTTAAACAACTATCAACCCAGGAAAATGCCTTCACAAGATCCGCGGAATTCAGGTGAGGGATTACAGCGCCCACGTGAAGCACAGAAATATGAAAAGTCAGATTGAGGAGGTAGGAAAGATAAATTTACATGACCCCCATCCCTTCTCCCAAGCCCAGGCAGCCCAGTGCAGAGAAGCACCTCCCCCTTGAAAGGAGAGCAAAGTGAAGGCCTGACTTCACGGGGGACCCCAGAGCCAACTTGCCCCAGGTTGACTCCCACAGACCTAGTTGGCTCCCTACAGGCCCCCATAACCCCAGGCCCAGCAGCTCACCCTGGCACCTGAGGAAGAGGGAATGGTAGGTGACTGCTAATGGGGACAGGGTTATTTCTGGAGTGACGAAATGTCCTGGTATTAGTGGTGATCATTGTACTAAAACCTCCTGAATTGCACACATTAATGGGTGGCGTTTACGGTGTGTGAATGTTGTCTTTCAAAAAAGTAGCTCAAAAATAATTTTTTGAGATGTGCTAAATACTATCAGATGAATATTTGCGGGGATCTCGCATACAGCATGGTGACTGTAGTTAACAGTACTATATGTTAGACTACTCGACAGTTGCTAAGAGAGTAGATCTTAAATGCTCCCACTACCAAAAACATGGTAATTATGTGGGGCGATGGAGGTATTAAATAACTTTACTGTGGTTAATAATTTTGCATTATATACATGTATCAAATCATCACTTTGTACAGCTCAAACTTATACCATGTTGTATGTTAATGACATGTCAATAAAGCTGGAAGCTAGATAATAGGTGATAAATGATAGATAGATAGATAGATAGATAGATAGATAATAGATAAACAGATGATAGATAGATGATTGATAGATACATAGATAAATACATAGATATTAAAAAAATAGCTCAATCTTGACACCTAGTAGATTAGCCTTGACCAGACCCAGAGATAAAGAAGAAAATGGAGATTGACCCGCGCTGGTATTCCACTATCCCAAATGCATTCATGAGCAGGAAGTCTTACTGGGGGATAATCCCTCAGCACCCCTCTGTGGGGCTTCTCATAATAGGCTCCAGTGGGAGAAATAAGGGAGCCACAGTTACAAACAAAAGTCAACTGCCCTGGGATCTGCTGCCCAGTCTCACAATCCTACCCGTACCCTTTGGATAAGCGGTGAAATTCAATGTCAGTTTGTTCATTTAAAAGAGAAAGAAAGAAACCTCTTATTTAAAAAAAAAAAAAAAAAAAAAAAATTTTTAAACACCTTTTCTGCTTTCGTTTCTCATTAAAATGCCACTTTTGAGTCATTTGGAAAGGGTCAGGCTGGCTGTTGGCTTTAAAACCTTTGACAGCTACTATAATTGCCTAGAGGTCCAATAACGGTGATTGCTCTTACAAGTTTAATTTTGAAGTTTCTGCCAAGCCATTAGCATGTAGCCAGGGTAGGGAAATCAAAGGAAATTAGAGGCGAGGAGAAAAACTAATCTCATCTACCTCTAGACTGTCACCTCTTTCCTGGACCGGGACAAGTTCTCTTCCAAGTTGCTGTTTCCCGCTGCAGTGACAAGTCCCAGGATCGGATTCCTAAGTTCTGCTACAGACTAAACATGGTCTCAGGCAAGCCATTAAACGCTTTGGTGTTCTTTTTTTGTTTTTTTTAATGTGGGAGGCTTCACAAATTTGCGTGTCACCCTTGCACACGTGCTGTGCTAGTGTTCTCGGCATCGTATGTGCTGCAGAAGTGAGCACTAAACACTCTGGTGTTCTTAAATGGGGACCCTGTTGCCTCTCCTGCTCTGTTCTCTGCCCAAGCACCACCTTGAGAAGCTTCATCTACAGATCATTTGTGTAGCGTGAAGGCCGGCAGAGAGAGATGTGAGCAGAGGTGAGTTCAGGAGCACCCTGAAAGGGTAACCGCTGAGTCTAGGATTGAGGTGGGAAAGCATCCTGCACAGAGGTAGAAACGCACTAAAATAAAACATTGTATCACACGGAGTTGGTCACATCTAGGAAATATAAGAGAACACATACCCTCCCCCCCAAAAAAGACATTTTTTTAAGGCTGTTCTAATTAATTGTGGCTCAACCATCGTGGCAATTTCGACTCTTCCATGGTCATTTAACTACATGTAGTCCTTTCTTTGAATCCTTACAACCCTTCCGGAGGTTATTATGCTCTCCATCCTACAAATGACAATACTGAGCCTGCAAAGTTTACATAACTTACCCAAATTTCCCTTGGCTGCTCAGTGGCAGAGATGGGCTCTGAACCATAGTTATCTGACTGTAATGCCCATATTCTCCCTGCCAGACCAGTGACTCCCAGATGTGATAACTAGGACGGTCTCGGGCGTTGGGACGATCAACAGGTTCAGGACCCACCGCTACCTCCTGCTACCCATCTCTTCCGTCCTTAAGGGACTTTTTAAAATTTCATTTTTAACAAAGAAAGGCAAGCCTGCAGCCCTGGGGTCCAGAATATTCTCATGTAACAGTAGAAAAGCAAAATTTGCCGTGAGCTCCAAAAATTGAGAGCTGTGTACAAAAACCTTACAGAAATTAGAAGGGTGCGTATGTTTCTTGGCTGCTCGTTTTTCAGAATAGGTTCATAAGTTTCAGGTTAACAAGTGCGAGGTACAGGCTAAGTGTGCAATAAATTCCACTTTGTATTGTTCTGTCCCATTCTCTTTGGAGGAGAAGGAAAAGAGGTGAAAAGGGACAAAATCCAAATCCATTTAAACAGCGGGTCCCGAAGAAGGATGCTGGTCAGGAACGGCTCTTCCATATGCTATTGTATCTAGAGCTTGAATGTTCCTTCCATAGATCCAGATGTTTCCCGTGAATTTGCCTTCCAACCCAACTTAGAAGTGGCAAGACAAAGTTCACGCCACTTCAGAATTAGATGTCCAAATGTTAATGAAAATCCTGTTCAATCACTATTTCAGGATCACCCACTATGCTCTAGGCACTGAAAGATAAAGATAATAAGCAGGACTCAGTCCCCACCTTTGAAGAACTCACGGTTCAATAGAGAGGGTTTGAGAAGACCATAAATAATCATAAAAAGACGCAATAGGAGAAATCTTCTAAGAGAACTCTGGGAGTTCCAGGGAGGGAGAAGTGACTTCGGTTTTTGATAAAGATTGCACAGAGAAGGAAAAATCACATGACTTTGAAAGATAGGTGAAAGGAGCCCGAAAAGGTGTCCAGGGAACATTCCAGGCAGAGGGAGGCACAGCCTCAACCAAGGCAGCGAAGAGGGGCGCTGAGAGCCTGACTGGGAAACATCTAAGAGTCAATGGTTGCCTAGCACTAAAGCAGGAGAGCCCGATGCATAAGTAGTGGGAGAAAAAGCAGGAGAGGTGGGTGGTGGCCACATCACGGAAGCTTTCTGCTCTGGGTGTGGACGAAGGCCAGAGTTCCGCTCACTTTAAATACAAAGAGCCCTTGAAGCCTTAGGAACAGAAGGCAGTGTGATTGGAGTTTGAACAGAGTCACCTCTCCGGAGGTGATGGGGATTAATTGAGTCAAATTAGTAAAGCCCCTAACAGAAGTTAACAGGTGCAGAATTGATTCCAATTCTCTTCTCCCTTTTCTAAGCACCCGGAAAATCTATTGTTTCTGAATCTGAGGGCCTGTTACCCGGGAAAAAATGGGCCTGGAGTCTTGTCAAGACTCTCAGCTGGCTATGAATTTCTTCTTCCTTCCCAGAATCCAGCTGAAGAAGGGGTGGCCCTGTGACCCGGGTCTAGAAAATCTCTAGGTAGAGGCCAAAGGACAAGCTTGTATGACCTCTAGCTATTTCCTGCCGCCCGAGAAACGGGAGGATTGCACAGCTTAAATCAGCCAACCTCACACTCCCTGCTAAAAGCCTGCCTGCAGGAAAGCTGCCCCCCCCCCCGCCTCATCTTTTTTAATATCTCTCTTTAGAGGCTCATTTGGACTGACCAGCCAATGTCACTTGGCATTCAGGAAGTGTGCCTCCCTCACCCTCTCCACTGCACTGAGCCTGGAGGATGATTTGGGGGTTTTGTAGCCTTTCATTTTTTCCCCTCTCCCCTTTTCCTGCTGCTGGGAGTCTTTTCTTCCCGATAAGAACCTTCTAGCAGCTTCATCAGAGCCATTGTTAAGAGAAGGCGAGTCTTCTCACAATGGATACCTGATGACTTCTCCTTTCTGCAGACAAATCAGTCCTTGAGAAAGGTCTCATTATTGCTCTCCTGCCATTATTCTGAATAGATGGCCCAGGGCCCCCTCCCTCAGCCCCAGTGGGGGTGGGGGGGGGGAAGGGAGGGGGGGGAGAGAGGAGGGCAGAGGAAAAGAAAAATCCTGTTTCTTGCCATTCACTTTTTAAAAATGTGGCTGTGAAAATCTCTTTCTCCACTAATAGGATTTGAAGGAGACACAACTTCTGCACTTGATATCCTCACACACTCTTGAAAAGTCCTTTGCAGACTCAGAGGTTAACTGTGCTTCTCTGGGGTTTCTCCTCCTCACCAACTCAGGGTGTTTCATCTCCTCAGAGATCAAAATGCACTGACCTCTGCCCCGCGAGCATTTCACCGGGTTCCCAAATCGAAAAACCATTCTTTCTGCCCTCTGCCCCCCTTTGTAAGTTCCCCTTCCTTCTGCTGGCACGCCTGAAGGCTTGTTTTCATCTGCACACTCAGAAAACCATGAATCGGGCGTCCATCGTGGATAAGGCGCCGGGGATAGGCCCAGCAGGGGATAAATTACATCTCAGCATTCCGGGTCTCCCGTCCCCAAGTCCCAGAGATCAAGGACAGCCACTTTCATGATAAAGGCCAAACCCTTCACAAGGTCTGTGAGACTTTCACCTCCCCGATCTGCCTGTGATGCCCTCCAGGTAACAGAGACTCATCCCAGTCATTATTTAACGAGAGCTCCCCACTGCGGAGTATTTACATCTAGATATCCTAACCCACTTCCCCCAAGTGTCAAGGCTAAGCCCTAATGAATTAGTTTCTACCCCAAACTTTGGCTGCCTCTTGGAAAAGGGGAAATAAAGTCAACCATTTCAAGTCAGACTGGGAAAGTGAACATACAGACACTCACTGGTAAAGGGGACGAAGAAAAAAGATAGCGGCTTCCATTCATAGGTGAGGGAAGAATAAAAACGAGAGAGATTTAGGGGTGCCTGGGTGGTTCAATCCGTTAAGCGTCTGATTTCAGCTCATGTCATGATCTCGCGGGTCCGTAGGTTCGAGCCCCACATCAGGCTCTGTGCTGACAGCTCAGCGCTTGGAGCCTGCTTCGGATTCTGTGTCTCCCCGCCCCCCCCACAAAAATAAATAAACTTTAAATGAATCACGTAATGGAAGAAGAGCAAACACAGCAGATTTTGATAATATTGACCTCTAAAGTAAGGAATCCAAAGGACAATCAGACAGTTTTGAGCAGAGAGTTAAAGGCACTGGTTTCAGTAAATGAACACAGAAAGGCAACATGGTTTTGGTCGTGGAATCACCTCCCTCTCCCTGCCTCCTTTCATCCCTGTCACCCTCAAGAAGTGAGCAGAAACAACTCTCAACTGCCCGTGACAAGGGAAAGGGGTCCTAAACCTTCGTGAGACCGCAAGGCCTCCTCTGTAGAGATCGGTGCTTTACCTGTGTAATCTCTCCTTTCTAACTGTTGGATTCAGTTAGTGGCTTCTCTTCCTGAGGGGTTACTGAGGGGCTCCTTCACTTGCTTCCTTATTCTGGACTACATTTTAATAAGCTGGGGTCACTGAGTAAGCGACACTTTGCTTTAGTCCCGTTAAAGATTAATATCCAAATGTTAACGGAAGAACAAAGAGTGAGGATTCTCCTTTAAACAGACGGGGGCGTCACATAGATTCACACCGAAGTCCCTACAGATTGACAAGACATAAGTAAAACAGGAACAAGCCTTAACGCCACCCCTACCCTTCTAGCCCCTCACGTAGGTTGGGAATGAAAAACTAACAATCAGGAAAGGTGTCTCCATAGTTTAGGAAAGTAGCCAAGGCGACAAGTTATCTACCCTATTAAGACAATCCTTCATTTCAAGGTCCTGTTTCCCGGGTCACATTCTGTACTGTAGGGTTGAGGCTGAGTGGGATTTCCAAACTGAGTCCATGGGCCTTCAAGTCTTCTTTTAAGAAGGCTGTTGTTTCCTCTTTCCCATGATACCAGTCTTGCCCAGAATGACAAGGCTGCCAGGAACCCCATGTCTTTGCCCCCATTTATAATGTTGTAAGGTTTTTTGACCTCAGTACCCAAGATTCGTTGTCTCCCTGCTTCAAAGAAGGAAGAGGTGGACACAGAATGAGCAGCAGGCAAAAGTTTATTGGAGTATAAGATCAGAAAATAAGAATAGTATGCAAGTTTTTTTTTTTTTTTTTTTTTTTTTTTTTATCGAGGGGGGCATTTGGAAGTGAATGCCCATGGCAAGAGGTAAGGGTCTTTGTTTCATAAGGTTCTGGTTGGCACCCCCCCACCCCCCCTTCCCCTTATTCCTTCTCAGGTCCTACCCTTATTGGCTTAATAACTCTAAGTGCTGGGTTGACCATTTCTGATTGGCTCATTTCCATGGTATGAGGGGTGGTCTATGGCCAGATCTTTCCTTGTGGGTCATAGGTTTTCGGGTCTACTTACTTTTAGCCAGGTCTGTTGTCAAATTCCTAAGGAAAACCTGAGCGGGAGTAGGTGTTGTCTGTTACATCCTTGTTTTTCTTCAAGTTTTCTTTCTTTCTTTCTTTCTTTCTTTCTTTCTTTCTTTCTAGAGACAGAGACAGCGCGAGTGGGGAAGGGGCAGAGAGAGAGGGAGAGAGAATCCCAAGTAGGCTCTGAACCACCCACACAGAGCCCCATGAAACCGTGAGATCATGACCCAAGCTGAAATCAGGAGTTGCATGCTTAACCGACTGAGCCACCCAAGCGCCCTCTGTCTGTTACGTCCTTAAGAGGAACCTTATGCTTGTAGGGGTTTGCTGTGGTCAGACGCTCCCAGCATTGTTACAAAATATGTGTTTTTCCCCATCCGGGGACCTCAGGTCCTAACTTTTCCTTCTCTGCCTACTGAATCCTATCTTTTCCTATCATAATAATACTACCAATTGCTACTAAGTCCCTGGCACACAGAAGGGTGATTTTCTATAAGGCATCTGCTGTGCCTTTTAGTGGCAGCTGTGGTCTTGGGCAGATCTTTGAGGGGAAATGGTAAATAAGCCTGACTCTGCTGAAGGTGCAACCTCCAGCCATTTTCTTTATTGGACTCCCCGATTCAAAGAGCACTCTCAGAGATCACTGCAAAGTGGAACCCTTGATGCCCCATATTTCTTTTTTTTTTTTTTTAAATGTTTTATTCATTTTTGATACAGGGAGAGACAGAGCATGAACAGGGGAGGGTCAGAGAGAGAGAGACACAGAATCCGAAACAGGCTCCAGGCTCTCAGCTGTCAGCACAGAGCCCGACGTGGGGCTCGAACTCACGCACCGTGAGATCATGACCTGAGCCGAAGTCGGCCGCTTAACCGACTGAGCCACCCAGCCGCCCCGATGCCCCATATTTCAATGTATATACCCAGGAGTTCAGGCCACCTAAAAAAAAGCCTCATATCCCTCTTCATTTATTTCCAGTGAAGTCCGAGAGTACACCTGCAATAGAAATTCTAGAAGCTCTCCTAGACGTACAAGTCCCCAGGATAGAGAAGTAAAAGAAATGCTAACAGCACAGGCAGCAGAAACTGGTCACGGCTCCCGACGCTTCTCCCTGCCAGCCTGCAGTGGGGTTTGGCCAGCGACTGAGTTCTAGCTCCTGGAATGCATGAGAAACAGTGGACGTAGGGCCCTAAAACCTCCCACGCTTGATCTTTCATTCTATTTTCCGTTTTCCATTTCCCAGCTGAATGGAGAAGCAAAGCGGAAGTACAGGAAACACCATCCATGGAAGAACATGGACATTGGACCTTGGCACGAGTGAGAAGTGAACTTATCCTGTAGAAAGGCCACTGAGGTTCAGGGTTGGTTAACAACAGCAGCAAATACTACCAGGCCTAACTGGTACGGTGACCCTTGTTCATTTTCAACGTGACACGCTGCTAAGAGACACAGTGATGCATATCATACCAAAGGAAGATATCACGCAGGAGAAAGTCACAAATCTTTTTCATTAAAACAACTTGTCCGTAGAGCACCTGGGTGGCTCAGTCGGTTAAGCGCGACCAAGTCGGTTTCAGCTCGGGTCATGGTCTCGCGGTTTCGTGGGTTCCAGTCCTGCGTGGGGCTCTGCACGGGTGGCGCGGAGCCTGCTGGGGATTCTCTCTCTCGCTCTCCCTCTACCCCTTGCCTACTCGTACTCTGTCTCTGTCAAAATAAATACATAAGCTTTAAACAAAAAAAAAAAAAAAAAAAAAAAAAACGGCCCCCTAGGTGATAAAATTACAAGTACAAAGATACAACAAATCTTTTACGAATCAAACTTACAAGAGAAAAGTTGACTAATACATCACAATGGTGTACTATCATAAGCCATAGTGAAATTATCCATAACATTGCTCATGATTCTAGATTGCAAAAGAAATATCTGAATTATGTCGATAAATATTACTCAGCGGCCAGAAGTTCTCCGTAACAACCTCATCAGTAAGTTTCTGCCTTTTGTCCAATGGTGGCAACAAGGAAAAGCTGCTTGACCATCTGGCAGGGATGCTCTGGGGGGGGGGGGGGGCGCCTGCCCTCAGCGGGTAAAAGGCTGGGGCGCCTCTGAGGTCTCTCCAAACCCTGAGAGTCTGTCCCAGGAAAGGAGCCAAATCTCCAAATTCCTTAAGATTTACATAATCAGCAAACCTTAAGTTTTAGAAATGCTATTTCAGGCCTTCCTGGAATGGTTTTATGACTTATTTTGTGAAAATTCCCTACTCTAAATAAGCAAAGCGAAAACAACAACACCACACGTATTTGCATGAAACAAAGTCTTCTTAACTATTTCCTTGATGCTTTTTTGGAAAATCACATTGTACCGACCAGGTTACATTACCTGGGCTCTCCCAACCCAGGAATAAAAGGAGGGTGGGAGAGATGTGGGTTCTTTCATCCTAAAGAGCTAGCAGCATTTCAAAAGCAGAAATGTCTTTCTACATCTTCCTGATGTATCTGGGAGGGGAAAAGTGGATTTGAAATAAAGTAAATGGTTAAGAACTAGTGTTAATTGAAGATCAATCAGAAGTTAACCTACATTACGTCTGAAATTATAGTGCTAATTGATGGAAAGCTTGGATTCAATTTAAAAGCAGATGGTTCACATGCAAATTTTCACAACTCAAGTAATATAAAAGATTTAGATACCCTGCCATATTTGTTTACCCCTTCAATATCCAGGAATGGACACCCTTCAAAGACACACATGTGTCTTTTTATTGGCTTAATTTCAGTGGTCGCCTATGTCAGGATGAAGGTAGGGTAGGGGCAGGGTCGGGGCAGTGAGTAGATACATACATATTATCAAACATGAATTGCCAGCAAGCTTCCTGTTTAACTGCTGTAGCACACGGTATCTCTGTTCCCAGCAAGGAGAAATTTGCAGGCTGGTCGCATTCATCACCAGGCAAAGCCCTGGACTTTATGCCGTTGTCGTGTTTGGTGGCTTGTTTTAATTAGGGACCAGGAAATTGATCAGTTTTAGCCTACCGAGCACGGATTCAGGCTTAGGTGCTTACTCCTGCTGCCGCCATTTCTCAGAATTAATTTCTACAGTTCTTCAGCTGCATCAGCACTTTGACCCTGAGTCCACAGGAATCCAGAACAGCTGGTTGGGTTGGTCAATGCAAAGAAGCCAATTTACAAAATCAAGTCAAGGAAATCACTGTTCCCATCAACAAGTTTATCTACACGTTAATACAAGGGGCTTAAAGTCTGCCCCTTCAATGAGAAGCAAACAGTTGTGAGGAGAATTCACTCCACAGGCATCTTATCTCAGGCAAAATTTAAGCTAAGGCAAATGGTTTTAAAATGTCACCATCTCAAAAACCTGGAGAGCCTAGGGCATCATTTCCACACGCGTCCTTTTAACAGTGAATGAATTGAGCCTTCTGTGAACACTGGCCTGTACTTGAGCTTTCCACCCCATCACACATCCACCCAAAACAAAACAGAGACACTAATTTTAGACGCAAACATAACACTCCCTCCTTAACAGATACATTCATCGTTTCGTGGAACCCATTAGTTGGGAAGCAAATAAATCCTTTAGTCCTTAAGATGGTATCCAGTGTTCGTCCGACTTGATTCCGCATTTCAGAAAACACTGATGCACACGTGGCCTGGAATTCAAAACGAGGAAAGAGAGGAGTTGAAGGAAAAGAAGGCTTTAAAAGGAAAAGGTCCCCCAGTGCACCCGGGTGGCTCAGTCGGTTAAGCATCTGACTTCGCCCCAGGTCATGATCTCATGGTCCCTGAGGTCAAGGTCTGCTTCGGGCTCTGTGCTGACCGCTCAGAGCCTGGAGCCCGCTGCAGAGTCTGTGTCTCCCTCTCTCTCTGCCTCTCCCCTGCTCGCGCCTCTGTCTGTCTCTTAAAAATACATAAATATTGGGGCGCCTGGGTGGCGCAGTCAGTTAAGCGTCCGACTTCAGCCAGGTCACGATCTCGCGGTCCGTGAGTTCGAGCCCCGCGTCGGGCTCTGGGCTGATGGCTCAGAGCGTGGAGCCTGTTTCCGACTCTGTGTCTCCCTCTCTCTCTGCCCCTCCTCCGTTCATGTTCTGTCTCTCTCTGTCCCAAAAAAAAATAAATAAAAGTTGAAAAAAAAAATTAAAAATACATAAATGTTAAGAAAAAAATTTTTTTTAATTTAAAAGGAAAAGCTCTTACCAGGTGGAGAAAGGAATGCTCTGTACTGACCGGCTACTAAGGAATAAAACCCATGCCACCTATAAAGCACAGCCAAGTGCCCCGGGGTTTGTTGCAAAGGTCTCTCTGCTGCCACACGTGAATGAACCTGGAATAAGTTAGCAGTGCCTCAGTTAGTCCTGGCATATTAGAGAGACTTCGAGACACAGGTGGTTTCTCAGCACCAGCCAGCTACAGGAGACATCGGTCAAGCCACTCTCCCTCTCTGGGCCTGTTTCCTCATCTACAGAACAAGGGCATATTCATCCAGACAGGAGTTGCCCAAAATGAGTTTGCCAGGACTCAAGTTCCATGGGTGAGAGTAGAAGATGAAAAAAGTAAATAAATAAAAATATTAAATGAAATCCAATTATTCTACGGCCAAAGAAATTAGGGAAACACGGGGTCGAACGAAGCCCAACAGGTGTCTTTCCTGCAGAGACTTCCCGCCTTCCTGGCATTCTTTACCACACCTCACTGTGCTTTTACTCCTGGCATATAGTGATGTCCTATTTATTCATTATGGGCCCCCCACTCACATCCTCCATTTGAGATGTTTTCAGTTTCACGAACTCAAATTCAGAGCCCCCGCTCGGAACCATTTTGTCACGCCGCTTATATCAGATCTCGTCAAAACCCAAGACCTTTGATTAGAATCCTTTCTTTTAGCTTCCTTTCCGTGTCGTGTCCTCGAATATCTGTGAGAGCCACTGAGAGTTGAGAGTTGAACTTGCCTTGGTTCCCATAGTCGCGAACGAAGGACTAGGCACACAGACGCTCACTGGCTGAGGGACTCCTCCCTTTTACCTCTTCTCTCTCTCTCTCTCAATGCAGCTCTTACGGGGAGCTCGTGTGAACTTCCTTTCAGGACTCTTATATTGATTTTTTCGGAAATCCACAAAGTCCCCAGATAAGAGAGAATACACAGGAAGACAAACATCAGACACAAAATAGCTAAAGGACATTTGCTTTTCGAATAGTCTAAGGTGACTTCATTTGGCCAGATAAATGTTTTCGCTTTAATGGGAAGCGAAGACTCTAGCTACATACAGACACCCAAGTCTTCAAATAATCACCAGTTCACCTCCAGAAAGCCAAAGGCCAAACAGGGAGCCAGAGCCGGTTCACAACCGCGGGGAGGTGCCGCCACTCACAGACCATGGGAGTTAGTGACCCTCAGCCCTAAAGCACCCCATCGCTGCTGGCCATTTCCGGGGCGGCAAGCGTGTGGGCTCCCGTCTGCACCCCGAGAGCCATCCCCAGCGTGGGCATTTCCCGCAGCCGCCTGTATTTTTCAAACACTCTCTCCAAGATGCAGCAGCAACTCCCGGAACCCCGGAGAGGGGCAAGTGAGTCAAGGGTGCACAGAGAGCGCCTTCCCTGCCACCAATTACAAATGGAAGCACAAAGCTCTGATCTGCTAAGGTTTTATTTAACTTTGGCCCGTTTGCCTAGGCACCAGGCGGGAGAGAACCTCCGTGCCTCTAGATAATTTAAGCCAGCCCCCTGGTCTGCCGGCCCCAAGCCTTTTCATCCCTCTGCTCCTTCTCCAGGGTGCTGGAGGGATGCTGCAGGGCGCAGGCTTCCGCCCTGGCTGGGCTGGAGAAACGCTTAAGAGGCCTTTTAGGAGGAATCTCCAGACTTTAGTGCAAAGTAGCCAAATCAGAATGTGAGGGGCAAGGAAAGGCGCTGGGGGGGTGGGGGGTGGGGGAGTTGGCAGGGCAGGGGCGGGGGAGGGAGGTGGTCTCTGGAACTTGGAACGTGCTTTTTGGTTTCGCTGGTTTGTTGAGGCTTTTTAATGATTTTCACACAATCGATCAAAACCTGTCAGAGTCTCTAAACCACCACTACAAAAGAAACTTGCATCTTGGGATGAGCAAGTTCTTTTCCACACTAAGGTTCTGAGAGTCCGGTGGCTGGGATAAGGTACCGAAAGGCCACAGGTGCAAAGAGTGGGGCGTGTGCAAACAGGTGTTGGGTCTTGGTTTCGTGACTTACTGTGTGACCAACGCCGAACTACTTAACCTCTCGGATCCTCTATTTCTCCATCTGTAAAATGGGGGCAGTAGCTCTACTGACCTTATACAATGACTGGGAGGTTTAGCTGGCACCGTGCATGTAGGGCGCCTAGTGCACGATAGTTCTTATCAGTGACTTGAAACGTTTTGTGCGCGTGCGTGCATACGTGTGTTTTTAATTTAAGCAAGTGCTGTATCTATTCATCTTTGTTGGTTTCTTCCAATGGTCACCCCGACTGTTTTCTGGAAGTTGCTTTAGAAGCTGGGCTTGCTGGGTCCACCGCAAACAAGTGAAGGCACTGCCCCGTGGCGGTGGCCGGCAGGGCGAGGCCTCCTGAAATCCAACAACTCGCCCGAATAAATGGAGACACTGCTGACGCGGGGCCCCAGTCTTCAAAAGCTCCAGGCGGTCCAAAGGCCAACTGTTTAATTCAGCAAACTCTCCTGGAGCGAGGAGTTGAAGGAAGGGAGGATTTTACATTCTGTTTGCAGCCTCCTGGGCGTCCTCTATCCCCTGCTTCAGCCTTTTGTATGTTGACTCATCAGAGCCTAGAAAGGAACAGCGGAAGCAATCTGGTGTTATGATTATAATTGTTTATGCTTCTTAATATTATCATCATCATCCGGATCATTTCTGTTGTTATTCTTACTTAATGTCTGAAAGACCCACAGGGCTCTCGGGGTTTACACAGCGGAGATGCCAGTTAGAGCTGCGGCAGTGCCGGAGGTCAGGCTCCTGGGCTGGCGGAGGCAGCGAAGACAGTCACTCTCTTTCGCTCACCGCGGGGTCAGCTTCCACCCACAGCTCCTGGTCCGTCTGCCAGCCCTTCTCAGAGACAATCTGTAAGTCATTTCCCAGGGACTTAAGGGAATTGCAAACTTACCCCTTCTGCCACTAGATGGCAGGCAACGCGACGTGCCTTTTCCAAGGAAGGTATTAACGGCAGTCGTAAAGGATCCCCCTCCGTCTGCAAGCATTTACTCCGTTTAAAAAAAAATCAACAAATCTCAAGCTCATTTCTGATCTCAAGCCCAACTTGCTCCACGTCTGCGGGTACCCTGAGTCGGCCTGCTGTAATGCGCTGCCCTTCAGGGATTCATAATCACAACCCTGATAACAGCAAACCCCCGTGACTGTGGTTTTTATGGGTTACAAGGCACCATAGGACCGGCAGGGCTCTTTTGCATGCCGCATCTTATTTGACAAGCGAAGGTACATCCGGTGGGGCTGGCCACAATGCCACTTCGTTATATTGACCCACAGCGCACGCGCAGTGTCCCGCTGATCCCTTCACATCCACTTGATAAGGACACAGTGGCTACACAAGGTCTCAGAACACATGGCAGTAGTGGAAGGTACTGGGCAAGTGACAGCCATTACTTTAGCTCAGTCTCTCTGGGACCGGAAGCTGGCCCACCCACTAGGCTGGCAGCTGAAAGGCCAAGTTTACCAGACTAGGTACTTTGGGTGCAGCATTTCCCAGTTTGTCCTGGTAATGCCATGCCCGGAGGTGGTGGGGTGGGGGGTGGTCTGTTCTCTCCTCACAGAAAGGAACCAGCTACAGCTTGTCATTTGCATATAGCCAGCATGAGTTAAGTCACCCTTGCTCTTCAGGAATAAATTAGTTCATTCAAGAAGGAAACAAATCCTGTGTGTGTGTGTGTGTGTGTGTGTGCGCGTTGGGGAGGGGGTGTTATTCCGAGGGGTTGAGAGTGGGTAAGAGGATGGAAATCTACTTGTGTGAGATTATTTTCATCTGCTCAGTTTTATACCTTGGTCTGAAAAAGGTCTGATTCCTTTTATTAACAGACGAAGGTTTTTCTCCCAGTCTGAAGTTCAGCATCACACTGACGCTGCATAGGTAGGTAATGATATACTGCAGAACTCATTGTTTTCTGGTGTGAACTACAAATGCCACACATTTGGCCACGACATCAGCATAAAAGCCAAAAAAACATATCGGCTTGGGGAGTGAGTTTGTCCATCAAGCTGATGTTTTTATTAGTGCAGCTACTTAGCTGTGGGAAAAAAAAAAAAAAAAACAAAAAAAAAAAAACATTGTATTCCAATAATTAAATACAGCAGGTGACTGTAATGGCTTCCACATTAGGAATGTTGCTATTTACATATTGCATATATTTTATTATAAGGCTGGAGGGAAATGAATTTTGCATAGTTTTCAAAAAAACCTTTGTGGCAGGTGGAGGTTACAGAAAGCCGTAGCTGTTTCCCTAGACTGATTTTTAATCAAGTGGCTTCCTCTCCAGGCAGCCACTGAGCTGACACTGTTCAATCTCTCTGGGTCACCCACTATCCTGAGGCTCCCAGCGCTGGCCTCCGCTGGCCTTTGGCGACATGCCCTGCTACTTCTGAAGGCCAGTTGCGTAGCAGGTGCAAATTCCGTGATGGAACTTGCAGAATGGACAGCGCAAAACCTCCCCAGCTTCATTTCATCTGCTGTGCCCCGAGCAGACTTTATAAAGCAATAAAGACCGAATGTCTAAGGACTTAAAAGCAGTGTGCTGTGTTATCATCATCAATTTATGAAACTCCCACAAGGAAGCAGACATGATACAAAACATACAAATTGTACAGTTGCCGCCTCCGGAAGTTTAAAGAGCAAAGAACAAAATGTTGAAATTGGATATTACTTTCTCTCTCACCTCCTCTCTCCTTCTTCTCTCCCTTTTTCTCTTTCTTTTCTCTTCTGCCTTTGAGTTGGAAGGTTCCCTCTGGCAATCCGAGCTTGAAGAAGGCTCTGAATGTAATAGCTGAGAAGATAGGTGTGAGTCAGTTCTAAACACTGGGTGGGGGCTAGGGCAGCAAGGCACAGTCTTGGGGTGTGTGTGTGTGTGTGTGTGCACGCGCGTGTGTGTTGGAGTGAGTTAAATGGGGATAAGAAAGAAGGAAAAGGGGGGCGCCTGGGTGGCTCAGTTGGTAAGCATCCAATTCTTGATTTTGGCTCAGGTCATGATCTCAAGGTTCATGGGATCGAGCCCCGTGTAGGGCTCTGGGCTGACAGCTGGAAGCTTGCTTGGGATTCTCTCTCACTCTCTCTCTCTCTGCCCCTCTACTACACACACTCTTACTCTCTCTCTCTCTCCCCAAATAAATAAACTTAAAAAAAAAAAAAAAAGAAAGAAAGAAGGGAAAAAGGGCAGAGGTCCTCAATGTATCCCTGTGTTTCCTCTATTCGTGTATCCTGTTTTCTCTATCATTGCATCCTCTGGGCATTACTGGCCACAGGGATCTTTTCAGGACCTCCTTTGCTGCTTGTGGGCAGGACCGCCAGCCTCCTTGTCACTGTATATTGTCACCCTCAGTATTTCCGATGTGTCAGGCATTATGGAAATGGGGCTGATGGTGCACGTTCCCATCCTTGAGGAGGTCATAGGCTTGTGAAGAACACGGTTCTCTAACCCCAGTACAGAAGAACACATCCTAAGAAGGTTGAACAAAGTGCTATGGGAACGAATAAATCTGCCCAGTCTGTCTGGAACAGCTTCGGAGGAGAGGGGACCGTTTTCTTAGACAAGACTGAAGAAATGAAGGGATGCTGTAGGATTCTAGGCAGAGAGAAGGACGTGTACCTAACACAATAGCAGAAAGTTGCAGTCTCTTTGTGGAGATGATAAATCCGGATGGAGAACGTTGGGAGTTGGCATGGCGATGAGAAACACGGAGGCAAGAACGCTCCGTTTTCCATCTTACCATCTACAAACCTCCAACAAAGATGAACTTCTTTTGTTCTATTTCAGTGTCACTGTTCCCAGGTTAGAATTTGGATTGACCAGGGTCACGTCGGGCAGGCACTGTGGGACAATCCTCTAAGGCCATGAGGCATCACAATGTTTCGACCAGGTGGGGTCAGATACCAATCCCTCAACCAATATCACGGAACTGGGGCATGAGGGCAGGGTTGTTTTAACATGGCTGCCTCTGCTGTGGATGGAGACAGGGAGAGATCCTTGAGGGGGAGGCGGAAGGTGGCACCAAGCGGGCAGGTCCTCGGGGGGCCCAATCCACGGTGACTCAGCTCTCAAACAACAGGAACGGTGCCAGTTTCGAGGAGGCACACCATGGTCTGACCCAGTCTGCCCCCAAAGAGATAGACAACCCCGTTTGGAGTTCACTACAGCATCTTATAATAACTTCACTGCCAGGAAGTGCTTCCTTTTATCTAACTGGCTCTACTCTAAATTGCCTTGAGAGAACATAAAATATTCACCCCATGACCACAGGCTCAAAGATGGCTACTAAGTGTTCTCATCATCTGTCCCCTATAATCAACTGACTGTCAGTAACAAGCATCCTGCAGAGAGTAAGATCCAGTCAAGGCTCACGGGGAGTTTGAAGTGTGGCATCTAGGAAGTCAGCAAAGAAAAAACAACCCCTGACCAACCAGCACGAGAGCATTTGGGTACCTCCATTTGGGCGGAACTCACACGCCCTCCCTGCCCATCTCCACGCTAGTTGAGGGTTTGGACGAAAGGTGGTCAGCTTGAACGGAGCGCTCCTCTCCACTCACGGTTATTTCGGGAAGCTCTTTTTAGCTCCAGGCCTGGGCGACCCTGCAGACGGGGAAGCAGAGAGAGGGCTGCTGGAGAAGCAGGATCCAGCAGACTCCATGGATGTCTTTGCCCAGAGGAGGATGGTACCCTGAATCTGCATTGCCCTCCACTGACCCTCAGCACTTCCTGAAAGTGGGAAGGGAAAGCGGCACATCATTCCTCCTGGGAATCAGGGGAGCGGCCTTAGAAGGGCCACGAGGGGCCAAGTCCACTGAAAGCCAGGGCCGAGAAAAGAAAATCCCAAGCATCCGGATGGGACTAGGGTGCGTGTGGGTGGCACGCACGCTTGACGATGTGATGCCCCTCACTGGGTGACCTGGTGACTCTGCCAGCCCTGGGGGCAACACAGTTCCGGAGCCACCGATCTCGGCACCCTACGCCTCAACCCTAACCCTAAAGTCTGACATGAGCAGAAAACAAAATCCTCCCCCTGCGGAAGGGTGAGGGGTGCGGGGGGGGGAGTCTGCATGATTTTTCCGCGCTAATTGGAATCTGAGAGCTTTATTTTAGCGGAGACCCGAGAGAGAGCCGAGGGGCGAGTCGCGGGCACCCGGCCGGGGCAGGGCTTGGTCGGGGGACGCCGCGGCTGGCCTTGCTCAACGCGAGCTCGGCGCGCCCTCTCGCGGCCGCTCCGTTCAGCGCACGTCTCGGGAAGCAGCTGGCCACCACATACGAATGGACTCCGCGTAGTTAAGCTGTCAGGTCTAATGTATTTATTTGACTCTCTGCTGTTAAAATGATTTCTCTACAGCACTGCGGTTATTTACGGCTATTGTCAGTACAAAGCGATGAGAAGGCAGCAGCAGAACAAAACAACAACAGCTGAAGGAAAGGTTCTGTCTGGGAGGGTTAGGGGGCTTGGTCACAGCCTTTCCTGTGGCTGCAGAGGCTGTTTGTTTACTTAATCTGCAGCGGGGGCTTTTGAGCGCGCTCATCCATAATGCAGAACACATTGCCCTGGGCCCTCAGCCCTCAGCCCTCAGCCAGCCCTGGCAGGAGCTGGTGGAGGAGCTCCGACCCCCAGGGAGGACAGCCCCTACCCCTCTACCCCCGGGAACATTTTCCTAGAGACCCGCTGAATGGGTCCAGACCAAGTCTTCTTTACTAAGAGAAAGGCGAGTCCTTATCCGGCTGGACCCGGGATCCGGCTGTCCTGTGGTGTCTCATCTTCTACTTTCTAGGGCTGGGTTGCTCCAAACGTGGTACCCAAATTGGCACCGTCCACACCACCTAGGAACTTGTTAGGAATGCAAATTCTCAAGTCCCAGCCCTGCACAAGAAAGCGAAAATCGGGAGAGAGAAGGAGCCCTCCAGGAGGTTCTGATGCAATGCTCAAGGTTGAGAACCACTGGCCTGGTCATTAAGCCACCAAGATAAACCTGGCAGTGTGTTTACAGAGGTCAGTGGCCCCAAGCTCCTGAAACCTGGTCCCTCCTCCTCCTCCCTCTTCTTGTAAAGGTCCAGTTGGTAAATGCGTGGGCTCGGAGGCAGGATAGGCTAGTGGTTAAGGACAGGCCTTCCAGCCGGTGCTCAGATTCAGCTTTGTGACCTTCGAGAAATTAATTTCTATAAAATAAACACACCAATAATAGACTTACAGCGTTATTATAAGGACTGAATGAGTTAATACAGCAAAGCTCTTGGAAGAGTGGCTGGCCCGTAGTCAGTGTTCATAAATGCTAACGATTGGAGTGTTTTGTAATATTGGCTTTTACGTCCATCTGCCCAAGTGCCAGCCATCACTCAGAGTTGTGGTTTGTGGATAGATCACTCGTTGTCAGAAGAGCCGGGTTTATGTACGGCCTTTGCTGCTTATAAGCTACAGCCCTCAGAGCAAACCACTTAGGTTCTCTGTGCCTCAAATTTCTCATCTAAAAATCAATACCTACCTCAAGTTTTCATATAAATTATCCTATTTATTCCTCGCATAAGCCCTTGTGCTAGGAAGAACAGGTCTGTCCCTGTGCCCGTTGTACAAATAAACCAAGCAGGACTCAGAGAGGTCAAGTCATGTGCCCAAGGTCACACAGGGGGTGGGAGATGGAATCAAGACCGGAATCCTTTTCCTCTGACTCCTGTCTAATGAATTTGTATGAGATCATGCACGTGAAAGTCCTATACATATGATAGTTATCATTATTATTTTGGAAGAGCAATCAGAAGAAAAGCATCCCATTTTCTGCATATGAGTCCAGGAAATTAACATAAGAAACCATAAAATCTTTCTGGGAAGAAAAAAAAAAAAAGAAGAAGAAAGAAAGACAAAAAGAAATCAATACCAAAAAAAAAAAAAAGAGAGAGAGAGAGAGAGAAACAAAACGAAAAGCACAACATTCTGGTGTCAAGACTGAGGGTAAAACGCAGAATTAAATGGAGAAGCCACACCAACATTTCCCCCCTTCTCGGGAGATCTGTCTGTGTTCAGGAAAGGTGTAGGATTGACAGCGGGAGCTGGCGGTCTATTTATCCGGGGACAGGCGAGGCCCGTCTGTTTAGCATTTATATAGTGCTTGTCTCCTCCGCAGCGTCTAGTGCGAGCGAGGAACCCGGTGGATGGGTCATCGCGGGCGGGGGGGAGCAGAAGAGCAGCCAGGGTGCAGGAACGGGAGGGATCCCGCGACGACAGGAGGGTCTCAGCACGCGCCCCCAGTGAGGCTGAGACCCAGGCTTGGAGAAGCCTGCAGGTTTGCCAGTGTGGCTCTTTGCAGGGTATCTGGCGGAGGGGACCCAGGAGGGGAGAGCGCTTATAACGCTCCCACTGGGAGGAAAGCTGTCTCCCCCAGGGGTAATGGAAAGCAGCCTCCCGCAGCCCCCGCCCCGGCGAACCACCTTAAACGTTGCTTCTACCCCGCATTCCTCTTGCCTAGAAACCTTCCACCAATGCCCCTTCTCTCTCCCTGAATCCATCCTGTTTCTCTGCCTGGGGTCCAGCCCTGCTCCCCCCTCCCCCTCTCGTTTCCCTGGGCCCCGGGGTGGCAGTCCCTGCTGGAGATGTCCTAGGATGTGGGGGCTGGACACCTGGATGTAAAGACCCAGCCCTGGATTCTGGTTCTGTTCCTAGGGACTCAGAGCCCTGAGCTGGTGTCTTAACTTTGCCGTGTCTGGGTTTCACCTGCAGAAAGGTGCGGGGCTCCTTTAAAGATGGAAATTTGTGAAACACCTATAATGAGTCTCAATGAGCTCTTCTTTTTTTTTTTTTTTTTTTAAACTTTTCCAGGGGTCTAAGGAATCTGTCTGCTCCGGGGGAAGATGAGGATTTGTTTTTAATATAAAGAAGGCAAAGAAAGAGAGAGAAAGAGTCAGAAGCAGGAATTTGCATCCAGACGAATGGGGCTTTTGACTTGGGATGTGATTTTTTAAAATTTCTTAAGGTCCTTTTTAGTCCAGCATGAATGCACCCCAGGAGACTCACCTCACGGTCCCCTTGTTCCAAGGCAGCCAAGCCATGAGACTCTGCTCAGGGGGACCAGGGTTATTTTGCAGCAGGTACAGGAAATGGTGACCAAAAGAAGGCAGCGAGAGGTAGAGAGGTAGGAGAGGGAAGCCTCGGCTGGGAAGCATTGTATGAAATTGCCCTCATTGTTTTGCTCACTTACCTGTAGGGGCTTTGCTCTGGAAGGTGCACTCCCAGGCTGCCCTGCGGTCACAGCCACAGCAGCAGAGACCTGGTAATGCAGTGTGGGCAGGCACAAGCGCTCCCTTGCTGGGACACCTGCGTGGCTCAGTCGCGTAAGCATCTGACTCTTAGTTCCTGAGTTCGAGCCCCACCCCCCCCCCCCCCTTCCTCAGGCTCCACACTGACAGTGCAGAGCCTGCTTGGGAACCTTCTCTCTCTGCCTCTCCCCTGTGCACGCTCTCTCTCTCTCCCTTGCAGCTTAGCTTTCTTGGGCCTCCTTGACTTCCAGTGACGTAGGTGGGACCCAGAAGCACCCCATCCACAGCGGCACCAGTGTGGGAGGGACGGCAGCTGAGTTGAAATCCAGTAAGCCGGCCAGGAGCTCACTGTGACAAGAGGAGAGAGGGGGCGTAATATTGTGATTTATAATACGAGATATGTATTTGGTCTGCCTCCTGGTTTCAGGTTCCCAGCTCCTCAAACCATTGGGATTTCCTGTGATAAGAGTGATAAAGATGTCTTTTATTACATTCATGAAGTGACTTTGGGAAAGCCTCTGGGTCACCTAAGGAAGGGGGCTGGTGGCCCATGTGATTGGAGGGTTGGAATGTTCAGTCCCACCCTCCTTCCCCCCCCCCCCGCCCACCTTACACACCACCAGACTTCCAAGGAGGGGAGAGAGGGGGAGAGAGGCTGGAGGTCGAATCAGTCAGCGACACGCAATGATTTAATCCATTCTGGGTATGTAATGAAGCCTCCACAAAACCCCAAAAGGACGGAGTTTGGAGAGTTTCCAGGCTGGAGATCACGTGGAGATACGGGGTGGGGGGGAGCGCACCTGGAGGGGGCATGGAGGTTCCCCGCCCTTCCCACACACCACACATTGTGCGTCTCTTCCCTTCCATCTGGACGTTCCTGAGTTGTGTCCTTTTGTGATACACTGGTGATCTATGACTCAAATGTTTCTCTGCGTTCTAGGAGCCAGTTAACAGACCCTGAGAAGGTCACGGGAACCGCCAATCTGCAGTCAGTTGGTCAGGAGAACAGGGGACAACCTGGAGGTGCCTGAGGGTGAGGGGCGACGGGTGGTCTTGTAGGGCTGAGCCCTCACCCTGTGGAATCCGAGCTGTCTCCAAGTGGAGAGTGTCGGAATTGAGGCCACACGGGAGGGCTCAAGGACGATATAAATGCTTCTTCCCCAAAGCCGAGTGAACCCCTCCCTCTGCACGCCACACACCCCTCACCGTCTTCGAAAAGAGCAGGAGGCGATGGGGAGACTGAGTAATTGTCCCCAGATTCGGAGCATTGCCTTCAGGGAATGTTCAACAAAATGAAGCCTGTTTAAACCACGGTAGAGCTAACAGTAATCTCTCTGTCACCATTCAGAGGGCCGGGGCTTGTCAAGAAGATCACGTAAGACGACCACATTGGCCGAGTCTATGAGTCATAGAGAGGGAATCAGCAGCAGCTCCCCCGCCTTCCCCCCAGCCCCCGACAGACCGAGGCTGTAGGCTGTTCATCTTCAACCCTCCACTGCGTGGTTCTGCTCCACCCTGTCCATCTCAGGCCTCATCTGCCCCACCTCAGCTTCTCCAGGAGGTGTCTCTGAGTCCTCCAGCCTCCCTCGGTGGCCCTTCAAGTACTCCTTCCTTCGCGCGCACGTCCATTCGTGAAGCCCAGACCAAATCCTCTTATGCTATTCGGGATGCAAATATGGCCGAGGCACAAGGCGTTTGCAGATGAGGGGAAACGTCTCCCAAAGTCTTCCAGCGTCTAGAGACCTAGATGCTTAGAGTTTATGTCCATACGCTTGCCCGTGCTTTGCCCAGAGCTGATCCTTCGTAAGCACTGGTTGAATGGATGAAGGACAACTTGATCTTGGATTCTTTCCCTGTTTGTTCTCCCAGGCATGCATGGGCAGGGCTTCCGCAGCACATTGCCACCGGGGCGGGGGCGCTAAGCCTCTGAATTGCTTCTCGGGTTCCAGTGGGGACTACCAAGTGCCTCTCTCAGCTTCCCAGGGTGGCACCAGACCCTGTTGTACAGGGAGCAGCCACAGCATAAAATAACAGGTTCAGTGGCTTGGAACCTCTACCTTTCAGCTAGGGATTGTTGTTGTTGTTGTTGCGTCTCAGCCCAGGGGAATGATGGTTGTGGCGAATCAGTCCACCAGTGTGCCGCTGACACCTGTTGATTCATCCTTTGGGGAAACGGACATCACTCCATCTCTCTTCTTCCTCTTTAACTTGTTGTCACCAGATGGGTCCAGTCTTCTGCCTCAGAAGCATCCTGCAGGGTTCCCCAGCCTCCTGTGTAGATAAGACCCACCCCACCCGATGTACGCTCTCCCAGTTCGCTGACATTCTGAATCCCCTTTATCCTCACGGTCAGGGCTGTGCTCTACCCCGAGTACATATGTAATAGACCGTTATTGAACAATGAGGCACATTTTTTTTTTTACCCTGTATGTAATATGTCAGGTCTCACTTACCCCACTTGGAATCCAGGCACCTCTGAACTCAGCCGCCTCGAGCCTCACGGCTCTGGAGCGAATCCCTCTAATCCAGGGCTTCGGACACCTCATTGCATCTGTCGGAGGCCAGGATGTTTCTGAGCTTGGGCAGAGTGACCCCTCCCATCCTCGTGTCCTTCACACTTGCCCCTTTCCTCCCGCCCCCATCTTTATCCATCCTAATTCTATTTACGCTTTCAGTGACCTGCAAAGGCCCTTAATGAGGGTCCATGCTGCCACAGGCCGGTCCACTTCTCGTAAGAAGCCCTCTGGCGACGCCCGTATCGGGGCAGGTTCCCAGTGGCCTGCCATGGCGTCCATTGCCTCGGTTTACTCGTGTTCTCTCGCTCTTTCACCTGCCGGTCAAATCGTGTTCCCCCTGCTACTGTGAAGCTTCCCTGAAGTCGGGAATGATTCCAGTCTCTTCTTCAATCGTCTTTTAAAACCCTCCTCCGCTGCACTCTCGCGACACATCCCAGGACAACCACACTTGCACCCCCACCTCGTAACCAGCACCGCTCTGGGTACGCAGCAGGCGCTCAACAAATACCGGTGTGTTGTTGACCTCTCTCCCTCGCTAATTCCTGCGGTCAGCTCCTGGTGACTTTTCCAAGTCCCTCGGTCCTCTAAGTGCCGGGTTCAGGGCATCTGCATTCGGTAGACCGTTTCGAACGATTCTCTTATATCTACTCTGGCTTCATCCAGCTCCTCTGCAGTTTCTGGCAGGGAAGACATAGGGAAGGGTGAGGAAGGGACAGGCATCTCTGACCCTCCTAGCGACACAGGCAGGGCATTTTCTGGCATTGCCACGTCAGCATGCACGGGAGGAAGTACATGCTCGGCAGAAAATGCTATCGCTCTGAAGAGCAGCTCACGGTCAGGGCCATTTCAGGGCGCGTGCGTGGGCCAGCCAGTGGTGCAAAACAAGGAGCTGCATGTGAAAGGAAGTGACGCCACCCTGGGACCCCGTTATCAAGTGTCAAAGTGACCTAAGGATATTCCTAACAAAAGGCTGAACCTCCATTTATACTGTTGGTATTTGGATGTTTGTCACAATCCTAGAGGGTTAAAGTGCATACAAAAATGGCATTGTCTTAGCCTCATCCCGAGTCACATGCAGGGGCAAATGCTGCGTAACCACATCCCCCCTCTGGGGAATTTTCTGACCGAGCTCGTGGCTGATACATCAAAGAAAGGAGTCCGTAATGGTGGGAGTTCAGGCATCCGCCAGGCAGACTGAGGAGGCATCGAGTCCTTCTAGGGCCCGAAGCCTTGGGTCACCTTCCTGCCAGCCTGACAGCAGTTACGTCTGTGGCTCGTGGAGCAGGCGACGCCCGGAGCCGCGATCGGCACCTCTCGAGATGTTTTCATTGCTCTTATGTGTAATGAAATGCAGGCTCTTACTGCATGCAAACCTGGGCGAGGCATAGCATCCCCAACGAGGGGGAAGCTCTGGATATGAAAGGACATAGTCGTGGCACAGTCATAGCAATAGCAGTCATCACAGCTAGTGCATTTGAAGATCAACCTCACGCTCACTCTATTAGACTCTTAAGTATATGTTGCCAACGTCACGCCCGTATAGCCAGTAAGAGGGCTGTGATTAGTCTCTGTGGACAGATGAGGAAGCTGAGGCTCAGAAAAGGTAAGTAACTTTTCCAAAGTCATCTCTGCAGTGAAGGGAGGGCACCCGAATTGGGAGCTCTCCGTTGCCTGCAAATCCCGGGGCCCTCTTTGCACTCTGCGGCTGGAAGGGTTTTGCCAGAGGGAGGATTGGGAGAGAAGCGAAACGCACGAGGCGGCTGCTTGCCCTCCCAACCTGCGCCTTCTCCCACGTTCCTCTCCTCCAAGCAGGAGGGCTGGGAGCCCACATACAGACTCTTGCCATCAGGGCAACAGCAGCTAGGATGACTTTTTGCGAAAGTGCACGTCTATTTTTGGAAATGTTCTAGAGCATAAGTATATAAAAGGCTGGGTCAGACAGTGCCTGGGGCTGTGGGAGGGGGAGGAGACCTGACACTCCAAAGGAAGCTGGAGCAGCGGCTTCAAAAAGGGTTTGATATTTTTCCCCTGATTTTGATCTTAAAAATGTCTGGAGCCCCAGACAGCCACCGGCAGCTTTGGCCAATGGGGGCGCCAACCCCCACGACCTCACTGCCTTGCTGCAAAGGCTTCTAGTTAACAGAACTCTTTTGTGCAATGGAAAGCCAGTGAGCATGAGAGACAGAAAAATGCTGGGGTTGACAGAGACAGCTGGTTGCTGTGGCAAGGCTTCAGAATTGTCAACGGAACAACACATTGGAGACGGCGAGAAATGCCGAGGCGCTCCGTGTGATCCGGGAAGCGTGCTCCTTTCAAGCCCTGACACCTAAGGGGTTCCGGCGTGATGCCTCAGCCCGTTTTCTTCCTCCTGGACCAAGAAAACAGATGACCAGCCACTCATCTCCGGATCTCTCAATTGCCCCATCTTTGACCAGTGACAAGATGGCATTGATGTGTTCCCAGAGGAGTCTGGTTTCTCTGGGGTGACTTCTTTTTTCCCCCCCTGTCTCATGCTTCCTCTTTTCTGAGTAGTTTTTCCTGAGTGGAGACAACAGAAGTAGACATCATGCTTATCCAGCCACCATTCGATCACACGGTTCACGTCTGAGTGACAGCCAAATGACGTGAATAATGCTACATGCGCGATGCCGTTGGGAGCCCATGCTGGGGACAGCACTCAGCCCTGGGTCTCTCAAAGAGCTGTGCAGCCACCCGTGCGGTGGGATTTCCAGAGTGCTGGCTTGGGCGTCCTACTTCCCCCAGATCTCACCTTCCCTCTGCCTCTCCCACCCCTATATGCAAAAGACTTGTTTTCCCCAGGTTCAAGTCTCAGCACCGACGCTGACTTCAACCTCCACTGTAAAAACTGGCACCCAGCTCCTACAGCCCCAAAAGCAATTGTTCTAGGAATCTTGAACCTGCTACTTAGAGTCTTCTGTCTCTAAACTGTCCGCACGTGCATGCACACACATGCACACACACACACACACACACACACACACACACACACACACCAGCCCTCAATCATATCCACTCTTCTCTGGCACAAGGTTGACTAAATATCTAAAGATATGCCCTGACCTTTCACACAGCTAAATGTCTTCAGATGTTGCCACTTTGATTATAATCCTTGCCTTCTCCTCCTATTATCTCAAACGCCAACCCCATGAGACACATTAAATACATAATGCATTTTGACTTGCATCTGGGCTCTGCTGTCTGGTGTGGGGAGGTTACAGCAGAAGCATATGCCTCCTTCTTAAAATTCAATTATTCAAATCCGATTTCTTCTCTTGCTCCCAGTCCTCCCCAGCACGCAGTCTGGGACTTTTCATCAGATCACTCAAACTGCCAGCACTGGAGCCAGAAGTTATTGGCCTCTGTCCAATTCGATTCAGCTGCCCTCTGTTGTTGTTGTTGTTGTTATTGTTACAATGCACCGTTCTGGGCACCTGAGGCCAAGAGGTATAGGAGACAGAGTAGAAATTCTTAAGAAGTTCATGTCCCAACACATAGGGGGACTTCTGTGCCTTTAGCCCCAATGGCCCATGACAAGGGCAATTTAAGCAGAAAAGATAAAGCAATATAACAGTGCAGAAAAGAAAGCAATTAACTATTTCTGCAGTGGGAGTAAGGGATCGGTCAGATAAGATCTCTTATCTATAGTATGGGTGATGAAACACTATATGCTCACAGGAAATAGAGATTAGAGTCAACTAAAGCAGCATTAGGGTGCCAAGCGTTATTCCGAACCCAAGGGCAAGGGTGGGGCTGGGGGCTGGATATGGTAAGAACGAGAAAAGAAACCACTGCCTCCAGATAGCTGCTCTCTTGTCTCAGCCCCACTGCTCAGCTCACGCTTTTCCTCTCGCTCGTGTGTCCGTGAACTTCACTCCTCTTTACCCTCAGAGACCCCATTAATCCTTTAAAGTTCCGATGTCTCCTTTGTAGATTCCTCACCCCTCACAAAACTAATTACTCCTCCCCATCTCCCTTCGTTTTTGTGTTTGCTATTTGGTGGCATAGCATTTTTTTTTTTTTTTTTGGCCCAATTCTTGTGGAGTAAGTCACAAATGCTGAGCACATCAGAGACACTAACTAGATGCTCTTTGTGTTTGAAAAGTCAGTGGCAAATATAAACCCGGCAAAAGGTACGTATTGAGATACGAAGCATGGTTTTGGGCAAATGATAATGAGAAGTACGTGCCACTTTTCTGAGCTATAGAAATCTTTATCCGACTGCCTGCTGAAAATCCTCTCGGATAATCCTAAAGGGACCTCACATTGAACTCATTAATATCGCCCAGAGCACTCCAAATTTCCAGTTGTCCCTCTTTCTGTGAAGGGTATTGTGGTCCATAGGATTCTGTGAGACAGACAGCTGGGGTAACTTTGGATACCTCTCTCCCACGTCCATCATTTTATGTCCCTCGGTTTTATTTCCCAAATGTCTTTTCTTCTCCATCTGTAAAGCCACCACCCTGTTCCAAGGGGCCATTATTTCTCTCCTGGAATGCTGTGACAGCCTGCCCAGGGCTCCCTGGGTCTCCCTCGGCCCCCTCCAACCTACCCCAAAGTCCAAGGCTCCTCATGTTGCCTTTTAACCATTTCCCATTGCTCTGAGGTAAAGACTGAAATATCTCCAGATTTCAAGGCCGTGCATGGCCTCATCCAGCACTCTGCAAGCTTTTCTTTTCTATAGAGCAGTCATACGAAATATTTGAGGCTTTGCAGACCATGCAGTATCTGTGGAAACGACTCAACTCTGCTGTTGTAACAAGACAGCAGCCATAGACGATATGGAAAAACAAGCCAAAACAAGCACACCTGTGTTTCAAAAAAACTTTATCTACAAGGGCGCCTGGGCGGTTCAGTGGGTTAAGCGTCCGACGTTGGCTCAGGTCATGATCTCACCATTCGTGGGTTCGAGTCCCGCATCAGGCTCTGTGCTGAGAGCTCAGAGCCTGGCACCTGCTTTAGATTCTGTGTCTCCCTGTCTCTCTCTCTGCCCTTCCCCCACTTGTGCTCACTCTGTCTCAAAAATAAATAAACGTTCAAAAAAATTTTATTTACAAACACAAACATCTGGTGGGATTTGGATTTGGCAGGCAGGCCATAGTTGGCTGACCCCTGGCCTCATCCAAAATGACCTCTCTACCCTACGACCTAACAATTGTAGTACTAGGTATTTATCCAAAGGATACAAAACTGTTGATTTAAAGAGGTACATGCACCCCAATGTTTATAGCAGCACTATTAGCCCAAATGCCCATCGACTGACAAATGGATAAAGAAGCTGTGTTATAAGGTGCCCGGGTGCCTCAGTCGGTTAAGCCTCTAATTCTTGGTTTCAGCTCAGGTCACGATCTCACAGTTTGTGGGTTCAAGCCCCACGTTGGGCTCTGCACTGACAGTGTGGAACCTGCTTGGGATTCTCTCACCCCTCTCTCTCTACCTTTCCCCTGCTCTCTCTCTCAAAATAAATAAAATTAAAAAAAAAAAAAAAAGACGTGATACATGTGTACAATGGGATATCACTTGACCATCAAAAAGAATGACATCTTACCATTTGCAACAAGATAGATGGAACTGGAATGTATTATGCTAAGTGAAATAAGTCAGTCATAGAAAGCTAAATATCATATGATTTTTCTTATATGTGGAATTTAAGAAACAAAACAGATGCAAAAGGGGAAGGAAAAATAAGATAAAAACAGAGAGGGGCGCAAGCCATAAGAGACTCTTAAATACAGAGAACAAACTGAGGGTTGCTGGAGGGGAGGTGGGGGGGGGACGGGCTAAATGGGATTAAGGAGGGCACTTCTTGGATGAGCGCTGGGTGTTACATGTAAGTGATGAATCACTAAATCCTATTCCTGAAACCATTACCACACTGTCTGTTAACCAGCTTGGATTTAAATAGAAAAAAATTTTTAAAGCAAAAAAATGACTAATTTTTAAATTTGAAAAAAAAAATGGTCACCCCAGCTTCATCTGTCTCCACTCTCCCCTCCATTGCCTGCACTGGCCTGATCCAAAACATGGCCGAGCCCTCTTCTCCCACAGGACTTGGCCCTTCCTCCATCTGCGATGCTGCTCATCTCTTTCCCCTTCCTTCTTTACCAACTTTACCCTCTTCCTTCCAACCTCAGCTAGAAATCACTTCTTCAGGGTGGCTCTTCTGGACTTTCCAGCTAAGTCAAGTCGCCAGCTAAATGCTCTAGAAACGTCTTTCTTTTCCTTCACAGGCTCTTCACGGTTTGTAAACACGTATGTATTCGTGTGATTGTTTAACACCTGACCCCTCCCCTTGGCCGGTAAGTGTCATGAAGGTAAGTTGTGTCTTGCTCACCATTAGCCCCAGTACGTTCCTAATACACTGCCTGGCACATGGTTGGCTTTGGTGATGAAAGAATTAAACTAAGGAGCAAATGCCAAAGACAGACCGCATAGATAAAAACCATAACTGAAGAACTGACTGAGGTTGCCCTATTGAGGTGAAAATTGTAAATTACTACAAACTTTCTGAAGAGCAATGTGTCACGGATATCTTAAAACCCTTAAAAATGTACATATCATTTGACTTAGCAATCCTACTTCTTGGAATTTACGTAAGGAAATAACCATGAATGTATGCAAATATTTATGTATAAAAGTTTTCATCATACCATGATAATCAACTCATTGTGAGCATATTGAAAACCATCTAAATGTCTCAAAAAAATAATAGGGCTTGAGTTGAATAAATTCATCAATGAAAACCACTTACTATGCAGCTGTTAGTAACAATCTTTTAAACTCATATTTAACGACTTGAAAAATGGTCACAATATAAGGGGTAGTCAGCGCTGGCTACACGATTTGCATAACCAGTAGGAAATGAAAATGCGGGGTCAATAATCAGAATAAAAGTAACTTGCCTTTCTTCAATGATCTCTCAATTGGCTTCGCATGGCATCTTTTTGCTGTTTAATGTGGTTCTAAGTAAAGAAAAATTAAAAATGTAAATTATTACATGAGTTTTACCATTCATCTTTCCAATGTGCAATGCAAGTTTAAAATGCAAATAATAAAACCACTCAGCTCGATAGCAGGATTACCGAAATTATACAATTCATGTTTCGAAGTTCGTACACACATATACTTCTTTGTTGCCAAAAGTGTGGAAATGCTGCACGAAATGAACCCACTGTTTTTATTTCACTTCTTGAGATGTGCATAATCTACAACACTCTCTACTTTTAGCTGGCTGATGAGTAGGGAAGGACTGAAATAAAAAAGAAGGGGTGCCCGATTTTTTTTCCCTTTCCTTCCATTTTATCATTTTTGGCACAAGTGACTGGCTCCTAGAGGGAAGGGGTATGAGCGGGGAAGGATGTGGCAAGGTTTCTCGGGCACCTGTGGTCTTCCTCCCATAGAAAAAAGTTCTGGTTCAAATGGAAAGGATGGCTTCCCGCAACTATCAGCATTGCCACTCGCTCAGTCAAAATGCAACACCCTTACCTGGCACTCGCCCTCAGTACCAGGAAAGACCCGTGCATCGTGGACCCACAATCCTGTGCTCATGGAGCACTGTGACCGCTACCTGCCAATGGGGCAGCAGGAACAAAAGTCATCTCTGTTGCACAGATGTCCTGTGCTCACAAATACGTCCTGGGGAGCTTCACTTACAAACAAAGCAAGTTCAAAGAGAAACTTCTTAGGAATTTCACGATGGCAACAGCAGAGCATGGAACCGACCACAGGCCACACACTCGTGAAGTTAGCCCAGCACTAAGTGGAAAAATTACAGTCTGATCTCAGTTTTGCTTTGAAAACCATCCCCCCCGCCACACACACACACATACTTCCAAACACAGGCAAGCGTGCTCGCACCCATATACACTCACATGAATACACAGACGTGTTTAAAAGATCCAAAAAATACACACAGAAATATCAATATTAGCTATCTCCAGGTTTTGTGAATGGTTTCTATTTTTTGCTTGGTGCTCTGCTGTGTTTTCTACAGTAAACATGCCCTATATTTGCAATAATAAAAGAAACTGTGTGTTTATATGGCTGCTGTTTAGAAAGTCAACCCTTTGTGCAGCCACAGTGAGGAAAAATGTCAGATGGGCGAACAGACCCTCCTCAACGTGTATTCTCGAGGCAGCAGCCAATTTCATTTTACCACTTAGAAGCGTGCTTTCCTCCATTCCCACCAGGATGGGGAGAGGGTGCCAGATGGCAGAAGGCTTTGTAGTCCCTATAAGATAGCTTCATCTATTGTTGGTACAGTTTAAGCACTCAAAATTGTGTCACCTTCTAGGCTTTGCCAATAATGTCATCATTTGATATGGAAACGATGCCTACTATTAAAATGGTAATTTGATTTTTAAATATGCTTCAGCAGCCAGCTTGCTCTGACTGAAGTATTTATCTTGCTTTTCCAAACCCTTTCTTCTTGAGCCATAATACGAGAGCAGAGAGAATTAAGTTCAAGTGTGTGCTATCTCTTCTCCATCCTTCTTTTTTTCCCATTCTGTCTCTTGATGGATGGGATGGGTATGGCAAGGATTCCTAGCCTAGAGGATGTCAGGAAGTGAACTCTGGTTGTTGAAATTTCACTACCTGGAAGACTGCCTTGTTCATCATTTCTACCAAATGCACTTCACAGGGCCTGGAATATAGTAAGTGCTCAGTAAGTATCTGTCGAATGAGGGGCACTTGGGTGGCTCCATCGGTTAAGCCTCTGACTTTGGTTCAGGTCATGATCCCATGGTTGGTAAATTCGAGCCCTGCATCAAGCTCTCTGCTGTCAGCACAGAGCCCGCTTCAGATGCTCTGCACACCCCCCTGCCCCCCCCTCCGGTTGTCTCTCTCTCTCTCTCTCTCTTTCTCTAAAATAAATAAACTTTTTAAAAATATATCTGTTGAGGGGCGCCTGGGTGGCTCAGTCAGTTGAGCGGCCGACTTTGGCTCCGGTCACGATCTCACGGTCTGTGAGTTCGAGCCCCGCGTCGGGCTCTGTGCTGACAGCTCAGAGCCTGGAGCCTGTTTCGGATTCTGTGTCTCCCTCTCTCTGACCCTCCCCCATTCATGCTCTGTCTCTCTCTGTCTCAAAAAAATAAATAAACGTTAAAAAAAATTAAAAATAAAATAAAAATATATCTGTTGAATAAATAGATTGTCACGTGTTCGTGCAAATGAACGAAGTGAGTGATTTACGCAGTGAGTCTTCTTAGTCAAAAGTTATCCTTTGATCGCAGGCGGTAGAACTGACTTAAAGAAGGGAGAAAGTAGAAAGCAACATACATGGTGGTATTTGAATAGGCCCAGACACTCAGCTCAAAAATTTTCTACCAAAGTGCCTAGAATTCCACCAGAGAGATTCATTCCTTTGGGTTAAATCACCTATTTTCTAAAGCAAACAAATAGCACTTTAATTTTTTCCAGTGTTATTGAGATGTAATTGACATGCAACATTGTGCAGGTTTAGGGCGTAAAGGGGGCAATGTGCTGATTTGATACACTTATATATTGCAAAATGATTACCACTGTAGCATTAGCTAACACCTCCTTCACATCACATAATTACCGTTTCTTTTTTGTACTGAGAACATTTAAGATCTACTGCCTTGGCAGCTTTTAAGTGTATAATACAGTATTATTAATATAGTCTTGTGCAATACATTAGATCCCCAGAACCCATTTGTCTCACGACTGCACATCTGTACCTTTTAACCACATCTCCCTATTTCGCCCACCCCTAGGCTCCTGACAATCACCAATTTTACTCTGTTTCCATGCATTTAGCTTTTTTAGATTCCACACATACATGAAATCCTACAGTAATTTTCTTTCTTTGATTTATTTCACTTAGCATAACGCCCTGAAGGTTCATCCATGATGTCACAAAAGGCAGGATTTCCTTCTTTTATATGGCTGAATAATATTCCATTGCCCATATACCTCATATCTTTATTCACTCATCTGTTGAAGGATCCCTAGGCTGTTTCCATATCTTGGCTATTTTAAGTAATGATGCATAAACATGGGGATGCATATATCTTTTCAAATTAGTGTTTTCCTTTTCTTCAGATAAGACTCAGGCATGGAATTATTGGACCCTATGGTAGCTCTATTTAGGATCTTCTGAGGAACCTCTGTACTGTTTTCCAAGGTGGCTGTACCGATTTACATTCACATCAGCCGTGCACAAGGTTTCCCATTTCCTCACATCCTTGTCATTTGGATTAAATAATTTCTAAAGCCTCCTTTCAAAATCCAAAACTCCATAGGAGAGGATAATATATTAACCTTTTATTCTTCAGTATAATTTAGCCTATCAGTTGACTAGCATTCACCTAGGAAAGTAGAGCTGGGGTTTTGATGGGAAGAAAGGATCAGGTATCCAATATGGTGCCAGAGAAGAGTGCCCAGGATGCAGAAGGGTAGCATGAGTGCTCTGGGGCTAGAAAAGAGAAAGGAGAAGTGAATAGGGGCCCCACAAGGGAAGAAAAAAGAAAGAAAAAGAAATGGAATACATTTAAATAAATTTCACCTAGTTCAAATTTTCCCTTGGAATGATTCTCCCTTTCATTCTTTCTTTTTTTTTTTTCAATATCACTTTAAAAAAGTATTTTAAAGTAACTTCTACACCCAATGTGGGGCTCGAACTTACAATCCCGGGATCAAGAATTCCATGCTCTACCGACTGAGACAGCCAGGTGCCCTGACTCTCCTTCCTATTAATTGGTTTTCAGTGATGCCCCAGCGCTATCTGGCCACTCACCCAGATCCTAGCCTCTTAAGTAAATGCATCTCCATTTACTCTGTGCTCCATTCCCATGTTCAGTGTCTGGCAGGGCTGGAGGAAGGGGTTGGTAACAGGATGGAGAAATTAAACCTTTACGAAGGTTCAACCCCACCATTGCAATGGAGTCTTGGTAACCGAACGAGGCATCCAAAATGGGAGTTAAGTTCCAGGTCTGACTCCAGTGATTTCTGGAATGGAACAAGAGGGAGAATGGGACAAGAATGCCAAATGGGGCCTGGGTGGCTCAGTCACCAAGCTCAGTCTTGGTTTCAGCTCAGGTCATGATCTCACAGTTCGTGAGTTTGAGCCCCATATCGGTCCCGCACTGACAGATTCTCTCTCTCTCTCTCTCTCTCTCCCTCTTTCTCTGACCCTCCCCTGCTAGTACTCGCTCTCTCTCTCTCTCTCTCTTTTACTCTATCCCCCCCCTCAAAATAAATATATGAGCTTCTAAAAACTAAAATAAAAGGAGAACGGGACAAAATGGAACACAACCAAATGAAATGGATTGGAATTGAAAGGGGTGTTGTTGAATTTTTACCTGGAGAATACCTCATTTCAGCCATGTAAGAAAAAATCTGAGAGAAGAATCAAACATTTAAAGAAAAAAGATGAATAATCTGTCTGTAACATTTAGGTTCAGGAAAATCTAAGTTATTAATGGGTGTTGGCCACGTAGAAATGAAATAATGTCCCTCTCATTCACTTTGTATTTGTTTAATGCAGAAATTGGCTGGATGGCATTACTAAGATTTTATGATGAAGAGATGTTTGAATTCCAAGAAACAAGTAACCCAATCTCAAGTCCGTATCCCTGCCAAGCCTAGTTCAGCATCCAAAGTGGTAAGAGATGGAAAAAGAAAATGAGAAGAATAAAAACAAGACATAATTTCCTTCCTTGTTGAATCACGAAAAGGTTGCTTTATACTTCTTCCTTCCCACATGGTGAGCCTCCAGGGAAGAGAAAGAAATTTCCAACCTGCTTACCCAAATCATTATCAGAGTAGATTAGAGCTATGCACCTCGCATGCAAATAGACCAGCTTGACAAAAATAAAATAAAATAAAATAAAATAAATTGGGATTTAGATAACAACAAATAAACTGGGTAGAAGGCTCATTTGGGTGCCTTGCCCTTGCACCAATGGAGCTGAAATTAAGACAGGGTTATTGAACTGCTTGGCTCCCCTGTGTCCTGACTTCTTACACGGGACTCCTCCCCACACGGATGCACCTGCCCCAGCACACATGCTCTGTCTCTACTTCAAACTAACGGCTATCATCACCCCACAGATGTCACATCGTCAAATGGCTCTGCCTGTGTCTCTAGGATGCAGCCAGGTACCACAGGCTCCCTGCCAAAACAAGCCATCTTCTCACCTGTGCGTCCCTCAGAAAACACCTTTGGGCACTTACTTTCTGGATGCATTATTCCAGCCATGCTTCCTAACCCCTTTCTACATTTCCCCACCTCTCATCAACTCCTTGTCTATATCTCTGAGGACCACTTGTAGCAAACTCTTACAGTCAGGGAGGTTCGCCTTTCAGTTGTTCTGCCGATCGGTTGGGCCATTTCCCCATTCTTGTCCCCTTTAGTCTTTTGGTGCCTTCAAGCTTCCCCCTCTCTCCCATCAAAACCTGCTTCTAGAAAGGACTCGCTTGTCACTTATTCTCTGGTATGATTGCATTTTTATCTAAGACGTGTGGGCTTTAAGCTCCATGAGAAGTCTTCCCTTGGTACCCCAAGAAGGAGCTTTCAAGTGTTAATGAGGAGTTGGGGAGGAGAGGTTCTCTGTGACTCTGCAGGTCTACCTCCCAAAGTAGTGCTTCTCAAAGCGTGATCTGAGGACCCCGAGTGTCAGAATCACCTAGCGCACTGATCAGGCACGGAGTCTGCGGGACCGCTTCTGCCCCTCAAAAGCTGCTAAAAAAAAAAAAGACCTGTTGGAGTGAGTCCGGAAATCTATCCTTTAAAAAGTCGCCCTGATGCTTGTGAAGCCCAGCAGACTGTACGAACTTCTGATCCTGGGACAATCCACATGAAATGCTACACTTGCCCAGCAATTAGCCTCCTTTGTGATCACCTAGGTCCACCTTCACTTCCCAGATGTGGAATCAGCCCAGGGCCACCGCATGGCTTACTGAACATCACACACTCCTGGGCAGCACAAGAGGGTCCGTTCTAACACAAGCTTCTTGACTCTAAAACGAGGACACGCCCCCTTCACTTCCGAATGAGTTTAGGAAAGAAGGACCTAAATCAGGAGTCCCCTTACCCGACGCGACTGTTGAAACTGGTGCCTAGGGGCGCCTGGGTGGCGCAGTCGGTTAGGCGTCCGACTTCAGCCAGGTCACGATCTCGTGGTCCGTGAGTTCGAGCCCCGCGTTGGGCTCTGGGCTGATGGCTCAGAGCCTGGAGCCTGTTTCCGATTCTGTGTCTCCCTCTCTCTCTGCCCCTCCCCCGTTCATGCTCTGTCTCTCTCTGTCCCAAAAATGAATAAACGTTGAAAAAAAAAAATTAAAAAAAAAAAGAAACTGGTGCCTAAAAGCAGAGCAACATCTTTCAGACATCCTTCAAGTTACAGTTCATCACAAGCCCACATGCTCAGTCAAATATTACTTAGACCTGACACGGAGACTTCAGGCAGAAAGCGTAACTGTCCACTGAGTGCTGGGAGACTCGACAGGAGCCCTCTATCTCCTGGTCCTACGCCCGTGGTTCAGTATGTCACATTGGACCTAAATCTCTGAGCTTCTTGAATTCAGAAATTCCTTCACCTGCAACTGCATAAGCATATTTGGTCAGGACAGTGGAAAGCGGCTGCCAGAATATAATCAATACTGGAGAAGGAAACAACGTAAGCTGCCTAGCTAAAGAAGTAAAGATTATAGACCTCGAAGGCTCTGAAAGGAGCCTTTTCGAGCCCAAAGAGGCCAAGGAGAACTACGGAAGTAGAAGGAGATTTTGGAAACAAAGATCATGGCAGCGATGACGTGACCAAGGCCATGGTCATGATGACCTTGTGAAAAACAAATGAACTACTTATAAATACCAGGAGGCTAGTCTATCATGATGACAAGGGCGTACTTAAAAACACCTGGTCCATGGGGTGCCTGGGTGGCTTGGTCGATTAAGCGTCCGACTTCAAGACTTCGGCTCAGGTCGTGATCTCACGGCCCGCGAGTTCGAGCCCCGCGTCGGGCTCTGTGCTGACCGCTCAGAGCCTGCAGCCTGTTTCGGATTCTGTGTCTTCCTCTGTCTCTGCCCCTCCCCTGTTCATGCTCTGTCTCTCTCTGTCTCAAAAATAAATAAACGTTGAAAAAAAATTTTTTTTAAATTAAAAAAACAAAAAAACATACAAAAAAAACACCTGGTCCAGAGGTGCCTGGGTTGCTCAACCTGTTAAGTGTCACCTCTTGATTTTGGCTCAGGTCATGATCTCACAGTTTGTGAGCTCGAGTCTCACATCTGGCTCTGCACTGACAGCACAGAGTCTGTTTGGGATTCACTCTCCCTCTCTCTCTCTCTTTCTCTCTCTCTCTGCCCCTCCTCTGCTTGTGCTCTATCTCTCTTTCTCTCAAAATAAATAAACAGACATGGAAAAAATGTTGGTTTTTTTTTAATTTTTTTTAAGCTTATTTTTGAGACAGAGAGAGACAGAGCATGAACAGGGGAGGGTCAGAGAGAGAGGGAGACACAGAATCGGAAGCAGGCTCCAGGCTCTGAGCCATCAGCCCAGAGCCCGACGCAGGGCACGAACCCACAGACCGCGAGATCGTGACCTGAGCTGAAGTCGGACGCTCAACTGACTGAGCCACCCTGGCGCCCCGAAAAAATGTTTTAAAAAGACACGTGGTCCAACGCACCTTCTGAGGCATGACTTCCCTCACTCAACTCTTCCAACAGCCCCCATCGGAATTTCCAGTGACTATATGACTACTCAACATGACACATCTTATGTTTGGATCTTCCCGCTTCTAGAAAGCTCATCCTTGTGTGGAACTGAAACCAGACCTCATCCACCCAAAGAAAACAGAAAACAAGAGCAGAGGAGCAGAAACCAAATTGCTATAAAACCCACAGAAGAGTCGGGAAAAGGAAAGACCTTTTGTTCACCATTGGGAGATTATATCATGGAGCAGGTTTGGGAGTTGGGTTTTGTTTTCTGTGATGTGTGGAGAGTGTGTTCCACCCCAAAAGCTTTGACTCCTTGCTAATTCTAACCATTCCCCCGAGGGCAATTTCCTCCAACTAAATAAGGTTCCTCAGGTGTAATGAACTGTAAAAGAGATGAATAGATTCTTCCCCACTTGTAAAACCATCACAGACAAAGAGCGGTTGAAACACCTTGCTTTCTTGTTTCCTTTAGCCCAAAGTGAAGCAGATGGTCTCCAATATACACTAGGCTTTGAGGTCCAACTCAGGAGCACAGGGCTTCAAGACAGCAGGAAGGATGGAACCAGACCGAAGATGACCACCTTACCGCTGTTTGTCCTGCATGCGATAGAGTCTTAACAAAGCTCGGGAACTCTTGAAAAAGGCCTCTGAATCATTAAACCACGCGCAGGATTTGGTGACCTCTAGAAATTGTCCTTCTGAGTGTGGATTCTGCAGGTACTTCTTCAAACCTGGAAAAAAGCTTACTTCTCCTCAAAAATTTGAGCCAAGCTCCCCCAGCTGGCCTCGGGAGCTTGCACTAGGCTCTGGGCAAGGCTAGCACAGGCAGGGAGAACATCCATCTTTGGTTGGAAGATTATGAGAATAAACCGTCTCTCATGGCCCTAACATATCTACATGGGAGCAGGTACACAAACACCTGACTTAGAAAGGATTAGGATATTTATAGCAGGTCTTTCTGAGCCTGGGAAATGGAACACTACCGAGCAAACGGAAACTAAAAAAATCATTATTAAGCTAAAAATGTATTCAGAGACAGATTTGCCTCTCCATGTTTACATGATTTCATAAAATAAAAACAACTCCCACCCGCTACACCACCACCCCACGTTGATCCTAATAGACAACTAGCTGTATTTCCACAACACCGAGCATCTAGAAGGGTGAATCATTCAGTCAAACATCTGCATGCCAGTCTACAGTGTTGCCAAAAATCTGGATATTTTGAGTGCCTTGGATAGCCAGCTGTATTTTTCCTTTTTTCTTTCTCTCAACTCTCTAAAATGACACTAGTGAAAATACATTAAAAACTATCTGTAAGCACCTTACCGATATAAAGTGTCGTCATTACTGAGGTCTCATTGCTCTAAAAAAAAATGATATGAAGCCTTCAGAAACATTTTGAGTAAGAAACACCTTCTTGAGTATAAATCAATAAAACTGTATATTTCTCCCCCACCTCTCCCACTCCGAGCGTTACAGGAGCAGCTCAGGAAAACAAGGGAGAATAACAATAAATGATATTACAATGTTGCTTTGAAATGAGAATTGGTAGTATGGGGCAGGGGGAAAACAGATGGGAAAGAAATGTACCCGGAGAGGATGATTTTTGTTTAAATAAGTTCCTAATATGTGAAATGCACAATGGAAACTGACAGGGGAGGCAGAGGATCATTGTTTGAATCGCATCAATATAAACACAGTTGCAAAAGAAATTGGCTTGGGAGACGGAAGAGCCTAGTCTGAATAATGTTGTATACCAATAAAAACCATAAAAAGTGGGGGGGGATATAGAGAGTAGGTGATTATTTCCGTGATGCTTGAAGATGTACATTTCCACAGATATCTAGGGGAAGGGAAAAGATGCCTTAGCTATCCCTTGGTTGGCTATTTTTGCTACAGTTCATAATTCTTTCAGGTTTCGCCAAATCACGACTTGTCTGTCTGCTCGACTGTATGCCAGGCGGACCTCTATCTTACAGTGAAAGAGGCTGTATATGGGTCAGTCCTGGGAAATATAAAATACGAAGGTGTTGGGCTCAACCTAACTCCTGGCCCTTGCTGACATTCACACTGGTTAATGAGAATCACAAAATGTTTCGGGCAGGCAGAGGACACAGAAGGAGCATCCTTCCTCAAGCCCACCTGACCACCCACTCTTATCCGGGGGGCCTCTCACTTCCCGGTGCCTCTATTCCTTCACTACCTGCCACGACTATGTTATCCTGGGGACAGAGAACGATACTTGTTGATTATATAGTAATATTTATCAAATATATCAGTAGAAAGAGCAACTACTCCTCCCTGGCAGCTTCTTAGTACTCCACTAGCCTGTCTGAAAAATCTTTTGATTGTATCCGTTAAAACTCACCGTGGATTATGACGGTGGTAGCCAATCTGTATGAGAACACAACGTGCCTGGTAGGCATGGCGGAAAGGGCATTCCCCACATCATCTCATTTGAGTCTCACAATAACCCATGTTGTAGGCTGATTACCCCCATTTTACAGGTAGGGAAAATAAGGCTGAGAGACATTTGATAAGTTGGTTGAAGTGACCAAGCCTACTAAGGAGAGCCAGGTGCAAGTGTCCTGAAGTTCATAGCCGGCTGCCTTGACTCAATGTCATGATTGATCTTACAAGCATGACATTATTTGAAGGATGTGAGCAAAGTTCACCCTGACCCCAGTCTCCCTTTCGGAAGTGCCTGAAATGTCATCATTAATAATTCAACACTTTGTATTAAGCATTGCTCTTTTCTTGCTGGACTCGTTTTGCAATATCTTTTTCTTTAAAAAAAAAAAAAAAAAAGTGCATCCATCTACTTTCTTCTATGACAATTAAGACCCGGAAAAACCCAGGAGATGGAGAGAGCAAAGGACGCATGGCAATGGGGGAGGAGGGAAGAGAAGGCACCCAAAACAGCCATGACCGACTTCATCCGTTTTTCAGGGGTAAATCTCATGAGGAGGAAGGAAAACGAAAAATGGCGAGAAAGATTTTCATCAGACTCAACGCACTCCTAGATGGGAGACATGGGTGTGATAGCAAGAAGCCAAGGAGGGTCCTTCCTTGGAGCTTTTCAAGGTGAGACTTCTTTTGGTTGAGTTGAAAGCCATCTTGCCAGAAGACAGAAGAGGGACGAGATGACCTTCAGATGGCGCTTCCCATGCTGGCCTCCTCTGCTCTGGCGCTAAGCTGATTGACAGTCCATTTGGAGCTTTGTGAGATAGACTCATTCTGTTTCCTCTTATTTCTGTTATTATGGACAGAGGAAGCAGCTCTTCGCTGCGAGAAGGGCCAGTGTGAAAATGCAATTCCTTTGTGATAAGAGCCGGGAGGAAGGATAAGCAGGAAGGAAGGGGTAAGGCTCTTTGTTGTTGATAACTGAAAGGGGCAGACGCTTCATAAAAAAATGACAAGCAAGAGTCTTTTCAATAAGGTGATAATACTTGTGGTTGATCTGATGTGTGGCTGTTCTGGCAGTGTTGTCTGAAGAGGGGTAACTGCATCACGAGGTTCACGACACGCTCGGGTGAAGGGGTTTTCTCCTTCCAAGTCAAAATAGTATTCTCTTTAACCAATCGCAATTTGTAGTTCAATGAACAATGACGGCATTTTATTTTAAATCTTTTTTTTTTTTTTTTGGTTCTTTGAAAACTCTTAGAATGTGCAACTCTCAGCCTGAAGCCCCCAAGCAGATAGCCTTGTTTTTAAAGTGAAGCCAGAGATTTGGGATTAAAAAAAAAAAAAAATCAGAGGAACATTTTGTCTCTGCTTTATAGGAAACTTGCCTGAGACTGAAAGTCCCTTTGAGGTCCCCACAACCATCCCTCTGACTTTAGGCAAGACGAACTAACTGAATCCCACCATAGAACCCTCAGAAACTTTGCACTGCTTCTTTGCCTCTATGTTGTGGGTTCAAGCCGGTCCTCTTTGGGAACGCTCCTGAGGCTCTACATTCCAGCGTTCCCGTCCTTGTCTCCGACATGATAAACGGGTGGCAGAGTCACACGTTGCCATGTTGCTGGCAAGTTACTTTCTCTACTCCCTCGTGACCACTCTTATGCCTGCGGATGACAAGGGGCCACTTTTACCGCCAAGAACAAAGATGCCACATTGTCAGCCTCCAACATAAAATGCTGAGATTTTTCTTTTTTTTTTAATGTGTACTTATTTTTGGGGGGACAGTGTGACAGAGCGCGAGAGAGCAGGGGAGGGGCACACAGAGAGGGAGACACAAAATCCGAAGCAGGCTCCAGGCTCTGAGCTGTCGGCCCAGAGCCTGATGCAGGGCTCGAATCCACAGACTGTGAGATCATGACCTGAGCTGAAGTCAGACCCTGAAGTGACTGAGCCACGCAGGTGCCCCAAAATGCTGAGCTTTCTGGCATAAGCAGAAAGTGTAAGAAACGAAGTGCTTGTGGGGTGCCTGGGTGGCTCAGTCGATTGAGCGTCCGACTCTTGGTTTCAGCTCAGGTCACAATCTCACAGTTCATGAGTTCAAGCCCCACATCGAGCTCTGCGCTGACGGCGGGGAGCCCGCCTGAGATTCTCTCTCTCCCTCTCCCTCTGACCCTCCTCCGTTCTCTCTGTCTCTCAAAATAAATACATTTTTAAAAATTAAAAAAAAAAAAGAAACAAAGTGCTTGTGGGTAGACTTGTTTCTGCCTCGCCCTCCGTTGCATGTATGGGAGAGAGAGAAAAGGACTAGAGAGCTTCTAGAAAGCAGAGATGAGTTTGAATCTCTGAATCCTGCCCACCACCCCCCGATAATTTGGAAGAGGGGAGTAGGACAAAAACCTGATTTTCTGGGGTCAAAGAAAGATCAATGTCTTACTGGTCCCACCTGGAGTTACAGTCTTTGGCATCCTTCCAGGAACGCTTGTGCCTTGGGGTGTGTGAAAAATAAGGCAGCCGGGCTGTAAGGGAGTCGGTAGGGCAGAGTGAAGACTCCTACACCCCTTTAGTGTTTCCGTCATCAAAAAGTGACTTACAAGTGGTCCCCAAGCTCATGAGAAGGGCTAGGAAGCAGGTGGATGGATGCACAGGAACCAGGAGATGGGAACAAGGAAATGCAGGGAATCCTTATGGAGCTGGGGAGCTGAAGGCTATGGTAAAACGAAAACTACTTTGGTGAATGAGAGATAGATGGCCGAACACCTACCTGGCAGTAGGACCCGTTGCAAAGGGGTTCCCCCAAGGACCGATCATTCACATCATGTTTCGAAGGACATCAGCCAGGTCCCAAATGAGTGGAAGCCGGGACGTGGACATCCCCCGCCCAGATGACACTTGACAGTGGACTGTGGTAGAACCGCCCTCCTCCCGGTCAAACATCAGGGCCAAGGAAGAGGGAGAAGGAAAAAGCTGAAAGGGAGAAGGTTTTGGGTGTTTGTTGTTTTTTGTTTTTTGTTTTTTGTTTTTTTTTCAGATCTAGAATGTGAAGGAATTATAACCGTATGTGCCTGCGAAGATACCTCGTAGGACTGAGTTTGCTTGAAAGTGACTAGATTGCGTTTGTGCATCCAGTGGAATAAGGGCTCGGATTCAGAGAATTAAATTGGTTTTTAGGAAAATGAAGAAATTTATTTTTGTTTGCCTGAGCCTGTGCCCGTGAAAATTCGTATCCAACGGTTTCTATTCCATATTGTTGAGGAACGATGTAAATAAGGACTTGCCGGTAGAATCACGTGAGCCCCCGCTCATGAGTGCTGAGCACCGTGCTCCTGGAGCACTAAAGGAGCTGAGTTGCTCACCAATCTCTTGCACTCCGAGCGACGATTTGCTACAGGAGATGAAGTTTTGGCCTCAGAGTGGCTAGCTGCAAGGCACCGTCTCATTAGGATCCTTACTCCAATTAATTATGCAAATAGGCTATTGATTATTAATTAGAACACTTAGCGATGTTATTAAGAACTTGGAAGATAAATCTTTTTGACTTGCATTTAACTGGTAGATTATATAAGCAATAAAGAATACATGGGCAATAGCTGTATAATTACATTTTATGAACAGCAGAAACCTGTAAGGGATGTGGAGAGATTTAATTGACGTTTAACAAGATAACTACAGCAAATTAATTAGGAATTATCTGCTAAAATATGAATTAACTTCTAATAATATTTTAACCAGCTCCTCTATGATGCTAGCGTCTTCTTATTGTTGCTAAAACACCTAAATAAAATATCCTACTAGTTAAGATGATAGTGCTAATTTGTCTTCCAAATAATCAATCAGGTTTTCCTGAGATTTCCTGGGTACTCAGGACATATTAGAGAATGAAAGGAAATGTGTGGCTAATTCCTGCTGCCACAAAACGCACAGCAGAGTTGAAGGGAAAATACTCAACACGAGGGGCGGGTGGGAGGGAGAACATTAGCGAGATTTCAAATTTGGACTCACTTTACCTCTTGAAACCTCGGTTTCCCATCTATGAAATGGGAAGGATCATACGTAGCCCAAGTTGGTTTTGCAGATGCCTGTGTCGGTGCCTGGTACTTCAGAATCTTTGGATAAACATCAACTTCCTTGTAATCTTGCTGTGTGATTCTGACCAGCAAATACCATCAGCGAAAGCTGTTGACACGTGTACAAAAGGATGTGTCCTCCAGTTGTTCAGCACAACAGTGTTTGTAAACCTAAACACTGGAATAATCTAATGCTGGAATAATCTCATGCCTATCAAAAGGGCGATGGTCAAGTGAACATTGATGGATTCATACCACAGGGAAGTGCCCACCATTGAGCAGAGTCAGGCTCATCCGGGGGGGGGGGGGGAACGTGGAGAGATTTCCAGTAATTTTACAAAATGTGAATGTGTGATGCCGTTTATATTAAAAATGGACACAGGCAATATAAATACCACACATCCTCTATGGGCACGTATACACGTACGTAAAAACATCGGAAAATCTCTGGAAATATACACCCCAACCACTCAACCATGCTACCTCTGGACAAGGGGAAAGTTAGCAAAGGGGACCTTAGTGTTGTCCACAAACTTTTATCTTTAAAGGCCATATAGATGGTATCACTTGTGTCATTAAATTTTAAATTAAACAAAAATGGGACCAGAAGGCAGATGGAGCATCAGAGCGGTTGGGTGGGCTACAAAGGGTGAGGAGAATGAAGCAGGGCATGGGAAGGCAGAAAACATTCTCTGAGTCTCACACCTGGGCTTCTGGGGACACTCCTTACACAGCATTACAGGGAGGCTGTGGAGGACAGAGCGACGTCTGACTGTCAGAAGCTGGAAAATAAGGGGAAATGAGTGAACGAACATACAGGGGTTGTCATCCGGAAACCAGGCAGAGGACTCTGTACCTGGGGAGGAGGCACTGAGAAGGATCTGTGGGGTCTGGAGCAGGAAAAGGGTGAGGTCCAAGGGGCATTTTAACAGAATTATTTGTGCACACACAATGAGATACAGGAGCCCTTCCCCCCTGCCCCCCGAAAGCTGAAGGCACCCAGGTTTGCAGTGTTCAACACCCGATCGGCAGAAACCCAGAGAAACGGGCAAATCTGGGAGAAATTTGGAAGCGGGCCATGGTAGCAATTGATGAAGGAGGGGAGATGCGTTGAAGGTGATTTCAACCTGCCGAGTCTAGCAGCCTGGAGGTCCTGGGAGTGACACCCCAGACAGAATCGTGGCTTGGGGGACAGGCGGTGACTTTACTGATTAAAACAAAAGGGTTTGATTTTTTAAATGTAGAAATCAAGATGACGGTCGGACAAATAGGTAGAAATGCATGCATGAGGATGATAGTCTAGCTTCCTTCTGAGAGCTGTCAGCCAAAGCCATGAGATCGTACAAATTCCCCCAAAACAAGTGCGAAACCAATGTAGGGGCAAAAAACCAGGAAGTCAAGAACTGGGGGCGGGGTGGGGGGGAGGAGGGAGGAAATGGTGAGAGGGGAGAGGAGGAGTCTCTAGGCAGAAGTTCAATGTTCACATTTGCAGATCCTCAGACAGGTGATATTTACCAGCTTCAGGTGCCCGTAAAAGAATAGTCTACCCATGCCAAGAGACCTCTTCCTTTCTTCAAAAATAATGTTTTAAACTAAGGGAGGCCCCAAAGGCCGGCTTGTCAGTCAAGAAAGCAAAGCTGTACACAGTCCATCCTAAGGATGTCTTTTCCTGGAAATCTGCATCCCACTCCGCCTCCCCGTTTGAATAAACCAAGAGCGGTGCAGGAGAAATCACTACTATTTCTCTGGCTAAGCCTCTCCTGAGAGGCTCCCTGTTGCCTCCCTCGGAAATGTTTACTAACTAAATGACTGAATCTTTGCATTGGCCTGCTGTCCATTTGCTCATACCGATTCGAAATGAAACCAATAGGAGATGTGTAGGTACAGATATTACCACGAAAGACTCAAATTTAAAAGGCAGAATTCTAGGTGATGCTTGGACAACTAAGTGGAAAATACCATATGTGTATGTATGTGTGTATATGGATACATGTAGTGTCACTCTTTCGGGCTTTTTATTACCAGGAACTGGCTCACATGATTATGTGACTATGGAGGCTATGTGACTATGTGACTAGGTGACTATGAATATCCCAAGATCTTCAGTCAGCAAGCTCGAAACCCAGAAGAGTCGATAGTCGATAGTATACAGTTGACCTTTAAACAACACAGGTTTGAACCTCACGGGTCCACTTATATGTGGATTTTTTTCAGTAATGTATTTAATGTATTTTCTCTTCCTTGTGATCTTCTTAGGAACGTTTTCTTTTCTCTAGCTTACTTTGTTGTGAGAATATAGTATATAATACATACAACATACAAGATATGGGTTAACTGACTGTTAAGGCTTCTAGCCAACAGTTGGCTGTTAATGAACTTTGGGGGGAGTCCAAAGTTACACACGAATTTTTGACTGCGCAGGAAGCCAGTGTCCCTAGCCCCTGCATTGTTCAAGGGTCAACTGTGGTTCCAGGTCAAAACCAGCAGGCTTGAGATCTAGGAAGACCCCGTTTCATTTTGAGTCCAAAGGGAGTAAAAACCCTATGTCCCAGCTCCATGGCAATCAGGCAGGAGATGCTCCCCCTTACTCGCAGGAGGTCAGCCTTTTTGTTCTATTCAGATCTTCAACAGCTTGGATGAGGTCCATCTGCATGGGGAGGGCCATCAGTTTCACTCAGTCTCCCAATGCAAAGTTTAATCTCACTCCAGAAACATCCTACCCAAAATAATGTTTGACCACAACCTGTGGCCCAATCAGGTTGACACGTATCATCAGCCATCACACCCACATCGTTCCTTACAATTGCTTTGATGACAAGGGGCTCTGAATTTTTCTTCTGGTTCTGCCCCTCTGAATTTCCCTTCTTGGAGAGGAAGGTGACCATGGGAGGATAGAGAAAGCACCATGCCGTCTTCATTTGGCAACCTGGTCTCAGAAGAGATCCAGGAGAGACTGTGGGATCCTCCTTCAGGAATGTGCCAAGGAGAATTCTATATTGAATGGGATCCCTGGACTAGATGGTCAAGAATTTTCCAACTCTCAGATTCTATGTACCTGATAAGTTCGCTCTTTCTGGACTGCTTCTCCTTATCGTGTGGTGATGAATGGAGCTTCAGAGCTCATTGGGGGCAAGACATTAGTTTCGCCATTCAACTTCCTCCCCAAGTTAATAAGGTATTCCATTAAGGGTACAGGAGAGTGCAGTGTAGAACAACACAGCCTGTTTTAGTCTGAGCTGAGGTCAAATTTCAGCTCTGCCAGCCACCAAATATGTGACCTTGGGCAAATTAGTTCCTTATCTTTTATAGGACTCACAGGATTGCTGCAAAGATAAAATAAATTCATATATAAAGAGTATTTCTGATGGTGCCTGCTAGTTGTTGTTATTGATACCGAAAGCAAGCCCATTTCACCTGTTACCAGTCACCGCATCCATCCAATAATCCGGCCAGGAGGTCGTTTGTCGCCACCTAGTGGTCGTTAATCACACTACGCCACCTAGGTCAACCTACCCAAAGGCAACTGATAACCAGTGCAAACTGAGGCGCCTAAATATGGAAGAAAAGGCAGAGAGAAGATTATGTACCAGTGAAACTACCACCTTCACCTCCTGAAGGTTGGTTTTTTTTAGCCTCCTGCTGCTTGGTGACAGGAACTGCCTCAGCAAGAAAGCATTGATGCATGTGCACTGAGATGTTTTTTGTTATAAATTGGAAAGTTCATTTTGTTATTTTTTAAGAGTCTATTTATAAGATTAGTAAAGTGTATGGAAAGGTGGGTAGAGAGATAAGCATGTGTTCTGATTAAACGGAGCTCAGGCCAGTATAGCGTGGAAAGAAAAACTTCAGTGACTCTGATTGTTGGGAGCCCCACACAGGGTTTTCAATAAAATCCAGGCTCAACTGCCGTAGGCACAGTGTGTTGAAGGTTTTAGCAAACCCAAGCAGAGAGCAAGCTTCAAACTCACCTCACTTCCTTTCCTCCCTGGCTCCAAAACTCCACAGAGACATCGTTTAGGAAAAAAAGAAAGAGAAAAAGATGGTTAGGCAGTCTCCTTCCATTTCCCCAAATGTCAAAGTGAGGTCCAACAGAAAGCAATTAACAGATGTCTGCCCAGCAGAGAGTGTGGGAGTTACAGGCAGAAATGAGCGCAGGCATATCTTAGCATATCACAGGGTGGCCCCATTTACTCCCCATTACCCAGCTAAAAATAACCTCTCTGCTTTTTCTGCTTTCTGTCTTTATTAGCATCAGTCCCAACAGGTTACCTCTTTCCCCTTGAAAGCTTCCTTAAACAAGTGGCAAGTGAGAAAACGAAATTCGGACGCTGCACAGGTGCAGATTTCCCCGGGTCAATTCTAGCCTCTCCCTAGAAGTGAAGGTGCACGGGACCTCCTACCAAATATTCCCCACCCTTGACCCCAGACCCCACCACCCCCATCCTGGAGGTAAGAAAACAACCAAACTGTCCCATAGGGGATGAGGTTCGGTGTGGTTTTATAGCAAGATCTTATTTGCGACCTTAAATGAGCAAATCATAAAGCATCTAAAATGATGAATTTCTCACTGGGGCTGTCAACGAGCTGTCACCAACTGACAGTTCTGTCATAAGTGTCATTTATAATGTCACAAGTCTATCCCCCATCAATGTCATTAAACAATTATACTTGGTTTCGAGAAAAGAAAGAGGGAGGGCCGGGGGACTCGTGGAAAGCCGTGGGCGGTGCTTAAGCAATTGTATACTTTGCTGTTCCTGGGTGGTGATCCCTGCCAACAATTAAATCTTACTCGATTCGTTCATTTAGGCAAATTATCAATTATTCGGAGGCGTCAGCCTGGGTAATTTTTTCCTCTCCGCTGGCAGCAGCTTCCATGCCCTGCCAGGACTGATAGCAACAGGATGGAGACGCAGCGTTGATAATTAGGCCTCTCAGCACCGGGGCCTGCGGCTCTGTTCTTTCTGTGCCCTCATTGGTGTGTGTCCTTTGTCCGGGCTTGGCATATGGGTGAGACCACGGATTCTGGGCGCTGTTTAAATAAGGATCGCTCTGCTAAGAAGTATGGCTTTTTCTTTTCCCCTTTCTTTGCAAAATTTTGGTAAATGCAATCAGAGTTATGCTTTGCAGCTACAAGATCATGCAGCCGTTCCCTCCTGTCCTCTGTCCCACTTCTTCTGCCCGCTATGTGGGCCACTGTGTTAAACTCCCACTCAGGCCCCTGGGCATCCACTGTGTATCTATGGGAGTAGGGTCTGTCTCAATGCCTACGTTCACTAGAATGGCCATACAAATGTCCTTTCTGATTACTGTGTGAAAGCAATAGAAAACAACGAGAAGGTGTATGGGGAAGGGGGGGGGGGGTGAGTATATAAGACCAGAACTTGTGAGGATGAAAGATAGAAAGACAGAAGGGCATCCTTGAATTCCATAGAGGGATTCCCTTCTGGAATGGGGTATCGGGGGTCTGGCCTGGTGAGGGCAAGTTCCTTCTAAGAGCAACAGCAAACAGGCCAGAAAGGCCCTGAACTAGTTATCCAAAAAGAGACACTTGTACCAAATGTGATCTGGGCAGCTGTCATGTAAGCCTTGAGTCCCCATATAGATCTGACCCATTTCTGGCAGATTCTAGCAACCGGTGCCTGACTGCTCATGGTTAAAATTTTTATGATCTTGGCTTCTTTTTAGCATCTGGGGTGGACATCTGTTTTGGGTTGCTTGTTTATTTGTTTCCGGCCGCCATTTTCTTCTTTTGTAGAGAAGACCCCCATTTTCTCAGCAGGACCATTCCTTGCCCTTTCCCAGACTGTGTACGTTAGGTGGGGCTGACCGAGGCATGATCAATGAGAGCATCCTGTCTCCCTGGCCACGGTAATTAGTCCAGACAGGAAAGATGAGCCAAATTGATCCAATGAAGGCCCATCTTGAACTTTTCCCGGTACTAAGGAAATGGAGTTTGAGTCTGGAAATGCGGAGGGTATCTCCTGTCACCATGAGGGGAAAATGTGCCTGACAGTGAAGCCAGCTCAGAGAAGGACAGACGGCACCAGGTGTTGTAGGAGTATCTGATCCAGTGTGCCAGAAGCACCCTTGGACTTTTTTGTTTTTTAAGTTGGATTAACCAATAAAACCAATTAAACCAATCTTTTTTGAGTTGGATTAACCAATAAAACCAATTAAACCAATCTTTTTCACCTAAGCTTGGGCACAATAGGTTTCTCTTACCTGCAACCAGGAGAATCCTAATTGATTCAGAATCTTCTCCTCTCTTCTCCAGCTCTTCCCTTTTGTGTTTACACCCAGTTTGCCTGTGAGCGTCTGTTTCTACCTCCTGATGTCCGATGAAAGGGTTTCCATTTTGTCCCTTTGTTGTAGCTTCATTTGGTTGGGTGAACTTCCCAAACTGTCCTGGTATCTCCAAGACATTGACCCAAGGGCAGAGGGAGGTGTTAGCTTGTGGAGTTGACATCCAGCTGGCTGTCTGAAATCCCATGTCAGCAATTAGAAACGCTCTCCCTGGCTGGCTGGATTGAAGCCAGCTCTCTGAATGTGGCTAAGTCTGAGTGTGGCTAAGACATACCTAAGGATTGCTCAAGTGTCCCTTTCCAATCTTAGCAATAACTACATGAGGAAAGGCGGGGGACAGCATGGAGGAGGAAGGAAGAAGGGAGACAGTGGAGCAGGGCGTGGCCTCTTGTCTCTTGCCCCCATAGCCCCTGTGAACATGATGTCATGAAGCCACGCTGCCCCCTCCTGGGGACACAGGTCCTTAAGACCTTTTGAGCTGCACTATTGAGAACAGCAAGAGTCTGGCCTAAGTTACCACTTGAGCATTGCCCAGCTTGAATTGCCGGTGCTCTCCCGTCCTCACTCTTCCCACAAATTCTCTCCCGGCTTAGCCTCATTCCTTGAACGTCAGTCTCCATTCCTCCACACGTGTCTAGTTCATCTGCCATTTAGCATCACATCACCTCCTTTCCCACCACTGCCCCTGCCACTGTGCCTCAGGCTCCAGGGAGTGCCCAGCCCTTAGAAGATGGTATTTATCAAATTGCCCGCTGCTATTCAACAGGGAGAGGACTGCTTGTATACCCTGCATGGGGTAAGTGGAAAGACATCCACCCGGAGGTGGACAGGGTTATCCATCACACCTGGCATGGCATTTGGGCACGGTCCATTGGCTGCCAAAGAGAAGCCTGGCCAAAAGTGCAAAACTGAGTCCATTTGGTGCCTGCTTTGTCCACAACACCGTTCCTGCCAATGATGTTCCGCTGAATTGACAGGCTTTCTGGATGAATCAATTGGTTCTTTTGTCATCTGGTTGACTCAGAAACAGTTCCCCTTGAGCTCTTTGGTTTGCAAAAGATAAATACACACTGATCTGAAAGAACAATAGTGTAGAATAAATGTGTATATCTAGCTGCATTTTGCAAGCAGAATCAAATTTAACAGAAGGAGTTAGGGACAGAGAGAAAGATGGGGGTGGAGAGAGAGAACGAAGAGAGAAAGAGAGGGAGAGAGAGAGAATATGGCATCTGACAGCAACTCCACCTGGACCCCCTCCCCCCGCCCAAGGCTGTGTTCTGCTGGAAGCCCAGCTTTGCTCTTCTCTAGCATCTGTGGTTGGGGCCCAGGTGTTTCTGGAACACCAAAGTGATTCTATGGTTGATATCAGAACTAATGCCAAGAAAAGAAATCCAAATCACATTTAAAGAAAATCTACCTTTTATCTTTTAACCTTAGGCCTTCCCCAGCCATGCAGAAAAATCAATCTTGGCTAATCCACTGACCAAGAAAAAGGGAAAAGAACAGACGAGAACCTTGCATTAAACAGCCGCTTGATGCTTAAGGAGGAATTAGAGGGAAGTTGACTGGAGAGCTCACCAGCAGGAGGCATCCAGGCTCAAAAGGCTGAAACTAGGAACTCTTATTGGTGTTCCATGACTGGTCATGAGTCAGGAAGACAAGGGGTATGGTTATATTACATTTTAGCTTACAGATTTTAAATCAACAGCAAAGTGTGGCTTTGCTGAGGCCATGCTTTCTTGATGCTCTTAGCTGAGAGCTGAAAAAAAACAAAAACCTGATTTCTCTTCTGTCCGGGGTAGAATGTAGCCAACTATAAGACCATTATATAAGCATTAGCTGGAGAAATCAAGGCAGAGTTCTTGCCATCTGTGATATACTAAAGAATATATCTGGTCTTTGTGCCCAGTTCCTGGCACAGAACTTCAAAAACCCTTGGAATTTCCAGAGAGATAGGAGTGCCTTTTGTTATCCATAAGGAGCCTTTTTAATATATCTGAGTTTATACTAAGGAGGTGACTTCATGGTGAGCCCTTAGATACTTTCAGGGAAGGGGCTGACCCCTCCAGAAAGACAACATACGTGATTAGGGTTGAAACTTAACGCCCCACCCCCAAACTCCAGGGACAGAGGAGGGACAGGAGGTTGCCTTCAACCACGTGGTCAGTGATTGGACCAATCATGCTTACTTAATGAGACCCCATCTAAAACTCTGGACGCTGAAGCCCAGGTGAGTTTCCCGGTTAGCGAACATACCCATGTACCACGAGGATGGTGCATCCCCACTCCATGTATCTCTTCCATGTTCATGTACATCCTTTATAATGACGTGGTAACTGGAAGCATAGCATTTGTCTGAGTTCCGTGAGTTCCTCCAGAGAATCCTGAACCTGACTGAGCTATGGGACACTCTGAAATTATAGTCAACGGGGCAGAAACGAGAAATGCGGGCACATTAGCTTGTGGGGTCTGACCCTAATTGCAGGTAGTTTAGTGTCAACGCTGAATTTAATTTTAGAAGACTCAGTTGGTGTCAAAATTGGTATCAGAATACACCCATTTGAAGTATCCCCAAGTAAAGGACCCCCAAAAGGGTCCATTGAGGATAAAGACATGTGGTCTCTGAGGCTATTATCACCTTACATTTTCATAGCAGTAGGAAACTGGGTGGAACATTCACTCGGGCTCAGAGTCAAAGTTCATAGACTTTGGGGACTGGAAGCCCCAGGAGATGGAGTCCCTACTGTCATCTGCCACAGGACGGCCCCCCAAACATCTCAGAAGCGTAGTTGCTTTGCAACTATCTTTTTTATGGGACACCTAATGTTCTCCCCTACCAACCTATCCAGCAGTCACCCCACCTCTTACTTTGCTTTCAGCCAGATCTCTTATTACCACTTAGCATGAGATGTATTTCATTTATTTGTCTGTGTCTCCCAATCGAATGCAAACTCTGAGGACACGAACTTTGAGTGTTCAATGGTATGCCTCCAGTGCCTAGAACAACGGCTGGCGCGTAATAGGTACTTAATTCGTGCTTATTCAATGAAAAAGAGTCCCTGCTTCACAGAATCATATGCTAATGGGAAATTGTAGTGGCTTAGCCCAGGAAAGGCAAACCTGCTTTGCCCACTCTATCTGGTAATTATGGACGTACTGTTATGCTCTCTTGTCTCCTGGCACCCATTTTCTACTGGCTGAAATTCTGCTTATCTCTTAGGGCTCAATTCTGGTCTCACTTCCTCAGTAAAACTTCTCCTGACAATCCCAGCCCTTACGGATCTATCTTCTCTGCAGTCCCTGCCAAAGCCAAGAACGTGTCCCGCACAATTATTCGCTGCCCTATTGTCTTTTCGGACTAGTGTTCACGTAAGTGGACTTAAGCTCCCTAAGGAACAGAACACAGTCGCACATATACATGATCTGAATCACTCACAGAACTTAGGTCACATAGTAGGTATTCAAAAAAATACTCGTTCATTCGGCTGGCTGCCAGATCTTGAACTTTCGAAGCTCAATAAAGTCAGGCCTGAGGAATTCTATGCTCCCTATGTGTACGCCCTCAATATCCCGTATAAAAACCTATCTAATTATCAGTATGCAAATCTGACCGTCAAATTCTGAATATCTGACTCTATCTTTTCATCTCTGCGTCTCCAGGGCCCAGCACAGTGCCCCGACACAGCAGGAATCCAATTTTTATTTTTATTAATTGTATGAACTGACGTAACAAAATGCATCCATTACATTCCCGTGCCCTCACTTTTCCTAGTACAGTGTGAGGTCCTGAGTAGGTCCTCGATAAGTACTTACAGATACTTGTCTTCCCTTGTCTGATTGGACAGAAGCAGAACATTCTCTTTTGCCGAATCGTTCTACCCATCGCTTCGCAAGTGCCCGTGCTGAGGTCTCAGGCAGAGGAGACGGGGTGCCAGATCGTGGAGGTTGCCTCCCGGAGAGGATGGAAATGCAGAGTGTTATCCAAGGGAATAACAAATCTTTCTTACATTGTTTCTTTTCCTTTTTGTAACGGCAACAGCAAATTAGCCATTTTCACCATTTTTAAGTGTGCAGTTCTGAGGCATTAGGCACATTCACGTTGTTCTGGAACCATCACCACGGTCCGTCTCCAGAACTTTTTCATCTTCCCAAACTAAATTTCTGTCCCCACTCAACTCCCCGTTTCTCCCTTCTCTCGGCCCCTACAACCACCTTTATACTTTCCAGCTTCCTGAATTTGTCTATCCCAGGGGCCTCATGTAAGAGGAATCATACAGTCTTTTTGTCTTTTTGTGACTGGCTTCTTTTACTTCAGGATAATGTCTTTGACGTCCATCCATGACTTAGCATGTATCACATTTTTTTTTTCCTTTTAAGCCTGTATAATGTCCCATTGTATGCGTATACCACATTTTATCTCCCCTTTCATCCATCCCACCGTCATTTCCGTGGCGTCAACCTTTTGGTTATTTGTGAATAATGCCACTGTTGAACGTGGATGTGCAAATACCTGTTTGAATTCCTGCTTTCAGTTTTTTTCAGGTATGTGACGAAGCAGAATTGTGGGATCCTGTGGTGATCCTACGTTAGTTTCTGGAGAAACTGTCATACTGTTTTCTACCATGGCTGCATCATTCTGCTTACCGTTTAAAAAAAATTATATATCTTCTTACTTGCATTTCGAATTGTTGATATATTAACATGGTACAACACACAGCGTTAATAACAGAATATCTACTTTTGACTCTGGTCTCCACGCCATTTACTTCCCCTTCTAAAGGCAGCCAGGGTTACTATGTATCACCGTGTGACGGTCACACATCCGAGTCACCCCATAACCCAAACAAATCTAACATCCAGGCTGAGACTAGCTTTCCTAACAGAAAGGTTTTAAAGCTATCTGCAGTCTGCTCAGAGGAGGGGCTAATGGAAAACAGAACTCTGAAATGCACTGGACATAATGAATAACAAAAACCCTTTTAAGATGAATATTATTAAAGCACCAACATGGTATTATCCGAAACGTATGAAGTGTCTTCTCTCTCTCTCTCTCTCTCTCTCCCTCTCTCTCTCTCTCTCTCTGGCCCTTACTAATATATTGAAAGCATCACCTAATGCCCACTCCAAAAGATTAGTCCCCTTTGAAAGAAAAGAGTCAACATGCACAACACATCCCAGCACACCCTGCACCTTTTCCATTTGGGTTCGCAGTCAGACATTCCCTGGTTTAAGAGAAAGAGCATTTGCAAAATGGCTCTTGGGGCTTAATTGGTATTTCTTTCTTTTGCCTGCCAGTATAATCCAGGAGAGGAGACCGCAAAGCAATTTAAGAACATTAGCATTGTTCCTAAATACCCACATCCAAGGTTAGTGAATACAACTGGTAAAGCCCAAAGAGCACCTAGGGAGATTAAGGGAGGTTTTGAAGCAGAACGCATGATTCTAATGAACTTGGGCTCTGCTTCATGGAAGAAGAATCCATCTAAATACATTAGAGCCAGCGGAGCAGACGGGAGGCAGGCAGCTACCTAAATGCGAGAGATGGATGCTGTTCTCAGTAAGTTGAGAAGGGCTACAAACAGATCCGGGAGGGTTGGAAGCCCTGAGTCGCTACAAGGTGCTAATTATGATTTCCATGCTGTTGGTGAGAGAGGTACGCCCCCAGTAGGGTGTCGAGAGCCACAACATATGCACTCCAGCTGTCCTGGTGAATGTCCCCCTGGTGTCCCCACGGTAGAGGCCTCTGCTTCGTTTCCTCCTTCTGTGGTGCAGATGAATTAATTTGTTTGGAGGCTGGAGGAGGGTTTTGGGAAAGAAAAGAGTGTCTGCCAGGTTAGTATCAGATAGAAATAATTGTCCAGGTTTTTCTTTTTTTGCTTTTTTTCTTTTTTTTTTTAACGTTTATTTATTTTTTTTGAGACAGAGAGAGGCAGAGCATGAACGGGGGAGGGGCAGAGAGAGAGGGAGACACAGAATCCGCAGCAGGCTCCAGGCTCCAAGCTGTCAGCCCAGAGCCCGACGCGGGGCTCGAACTCACGGACCGTGAGATCATGACCCGAGCCGAAGTCGGACGCTTAACCGACTGAGCCACCGAGGTGCCCCTACAATTGCATTAGAACAAAAAGCTACAGATCAGAAAGAACCAACCCAAAGGTAGACACATACAGCAATGTCTGGGAGGGTCCGAAACATCAAGATTCCTTTGTTTTCTCCCTGTGGAGTCAGGATGCATCAGCGTCCTGGCACATCAATGCGTGGCACTGCACAGAGTATGACCCACCGAGGAAGCCCACCTGAGCTTCTTCTGAAACATAAATTTTATTGGGACTTCATCATGTAGGCGTGATTGATTAATTCACTGGCCATCTGACTCACTTTCTGGCCTCCTCTCCCCTCCCTGGGGGTTGGTCTGATATTAGGGTGACTCAAAGCTCTAACCTGCTAGTCAGTGATTGGTCTTCCTGGCATGGCCGGCCCCCATCCTGAATCTTCTCCTTAGCATAAACTACCCAGCAAATGTAACCTATCAGGCTCCACCTTGAATAGCAAACACGCTCCTATTACTTGGGGAATTCCAAAGTTTAGAGTTTACCTCCCGGGAGGTGGGGACAAAGGCCAGCCAAATTCTTTATTATACAGGACTAACAGGGCAGATAAGGGGCAGAGGAATGGGGCGCAGTGGGAGATGATGAGGTAACCCAGGAGGCCCAAACCCGAGCTGTCTTCAGATTTCATCATACCGTCTCAAGAAAGCCACTTAATCATCTTGGGTCTTCGACCCCTTTGTCTTCACTCGCAACAATAATAATAACACCATTTAATAAGTGCTTACTGTGCGACAGATACCTAGGCTCCCGTTCTTCAGTTTCCAGGCTAAACACTGTACTGACAACCCTTTCCTGGGCTTACAGGCATATTGGGAAAATACATGAGGCTGATATGAATTATTATAATCTGAAAGGAAAGAACCTTATAATTCAAGCTTATAAGATTACCATTATTATGATGTCACTGATTATAACTATTAGCAGCATTATTTTATTTTTATACTTCACATGAATCTGTCTACTTATTATGAAAATGGCTTCCACTTACCATATGAGTTTCTACTGTAAGGAAAGAATGCTTTCAGAAAGAAGGCAGGCCTGGGGTGCCTGGGTGGCGCAGTTGGTTAAGCGTCTGACTCTTGATTTCAGCTCGGGTCATGATCTTGTGGTTCATGGGATCAAGCCCTGAGTCGGGCTCTGCACTGACAGCATGAAGCCTGCTTGGGATTCTGCCCTCCCCCACCTCCTCTCGACCCACCTCCCCCCACCCCCCCCAGCCCATTCACACACGGTCTCTCTCTCTCTTTCAAAATAAATAAATAAACTTTTAACAATTAAAAGAAAAAAAGAAAGAAGGCAGGTCTTTCAATTATTTTAAACCAAATTCCCATGTAGTTTCCCAAACATTTGTTAAGTATAATACCTACTATGTACCACTATACTTGCAACATGGAAGGGACAAAAGATGAGTAAGACATAGGCTCTGCCTATAAGACAGAGAATGATACAACACAAGGTAGAATAGGTCAAGTGCCCCCTAAAGACCCAGAAATGTCCTGTGCTGGCCCAAAAGAAAGAGCACAGAAGCTTCAAGGAAGGAAGGAAGGAAGGAAAGAAGGAAGGAAAGAAGGGAGGGAGGGAGGGAGGGGGGGAGGGAGGAGTGGAGAAAGAAAAGAATTTTGAGGAACTTGGATGAGGAGGAAAATGGGGTTTCATAAGAAGGGAGTCTGGTGGCAAAATCAGGACATTCGATTGCAAATGTTCTCATGGATTAATGACTACACAGTTTAGTGGTAATATATTGTTGTAGGATGAGCACAGAATTCAAAATAAAAAGTCCTGCTTCATCACGTGTTAGCTTTTTGATGTTGGGCAGAGTTATAGGTCCTCCAGCATGGCTTTATCCATTAAAAAACAAAATGAAGATAGGGGTGCCTGGGTGGCTCAGTGGGTTAAGCGTCTGACTTTGTATCTGGTTATGATCTGCCGGTTGATGAGTTTGAGCCCTGTGTCGGGCTCAGAGCCTGGAGCCTGCTTTAGATTCTATGTCTCCCTCTCTCTCTGACCCTTCCCCATTCTCACTGTCTCTCTCAAAAATAAATAAAATGTTAAAAAAGCTTTTTTTAATAAAAAAGAAAAGAAAAGAGAGGTAAATAATGCCTAGCTCTTAAAGCTTTTGTAGTTAACTATATTGAAATGTATTGAAAACATTCTGTGAGCTAAACAACATGGAATAGATATTAGGCTTTAGGATTTTTTTGGTTTGTCTAGATTATAGAGATTAGCAGTGCTATGATACATAATAGACAATATCAGCGAAAACTATATATTGGAGCCATGCCCTGGAGAGTGGGGGTGCTGGGGCCAGGACCCCAGGGTGAGGAGGCTAAGCTTTGTCCAATAGGAACTAAGAAACTAGCTCATGTCTTGCTTTCTGTTGCTTCATTTTGGTTTGGTTTGTTGAAGGTGATTGTAATAACATTGGTGCCTATTATTTCAAGAATAAGCAAACACTAACTTCCAGGAAAAGTAAAATTGCTCATCTAGAATTTTCAGGCAGGATACACATGAAGTGTGATCAAGAATTTTTTTTTTTTTTTTAGTTTATTTGGGGAGGTTTAGCATTTCAATGGCAACACTTCAGAGGAAAATGGGCCTAGCGGTTAATCTGGATTTCACACGGTCCCAAAGTAGAACCCAGAGAACCAGTCAGGTGTTCTGGAAGGTCCCTCCCGGTCTGAGAACTGGAGGCCCTGTGTTAGCAGCTCTGGTGGCCTGGGAAATTCTCTTTCTGCCTCTCAACTCTCAACCTTACATCGTTTCAGGAAGCTGAGGCAGGAAGAAATGTGATGCCTCACTTGGCCAAAACTTGGGAGAGAGTAGACAGAAAAGCTACCACTCAAGTATCCAAAACATGCATGTACAATTAACTTTCTATTAAGCAGAGATTCTAAAGAGATTGAGCTTAACCAAGTCTGACTGGAAAATTTAATCAAATCATTTTAATTAACTCATGTAATTAATCTGGGTGTGCTTTGATAGCATGGAGCTAGAACCTAAATACTGCGTTTTTTTAACACTAGGATTAACTACTTTAAATTAGCTTATTGCAAAATTTTCAAACGTACAAAGAAGCAGAGAGGGTAGTATAATCTACCTTGATACACACACTAGTATACAACTCTCAAGGTTTTACCATAGTTACTCTATCATCCTTTTATCCTTTTTGATGGTATAACTTTCCACTTATTTATATCATTGCTCTTTCTTTTAAATATGTATAAAAGATTTCTAAATATAAGTTTTGCACATTTTGTTAAGTTTATGCCAAGGCATTTTTTTTCTTTTTTTTGTTTTTGTTATACATGGGTGTCTCCTCTCTTTAAAACTTCTAAATTTTTTTTTTTAATTTATTTTGGGGAAGACATAGAGAGTATGAGCAGGGGACGGGCAGAGAGAGAGGGAGAATCCCAAGCAGGCTCTGCACTGCCAGCACAGAGCCCAACACGGGGCTTGAACCCACAAACCTTGAGATCATGACCTGAGCCGAAATCTAGAGTCAGACGCTTGACCAGATGAGCCACCCGGGCTCCCCAAAACTTCTAATAGTTCTTGTTCATGACATGATATTATCAGTTGATTTTATATCGCACTATTTTCCTAAATTCTTATTACTGGGTATAGTAGTCTTTTTCACTGGTTCTCTTGAGTTTTCCAAATATATAATGTCTACATTATTATTACTTCTAGAGATTCTGCAGTTTTGTTTTGTATTTTCCCTTTGGCCCAAGAGTTTTTAAGAGAGAACTGTGAGAATTTGTCAATTATTTCTGGTTTAATTGCATGTTTTGGGTCAAAAAAGTTGGGCTTATTATTTTTATTTTCTAAAATTAACTGAAGTTTTTCTGTGTTTTAAAATATGCTCAATGTATGTCAATGACCCAAATGCACTTGAAAAGAAAGTGTATTCTTTATTATTGGGATACAGAGTTAAATGTAAGGCTAGATGAGCCACCTTATTGATTTTTTTAGGTCTTGTATATTCTTTTTTTTTTTTTAACGTTTTATTCATTTTTGAGACAGAGAGAGACAGAACATGAACGGGGGAGGGGCAGAGAGAGAGGGAGACCCAGAATTGGAAGCAGGCTCCAGGCTCTGAGCCATCAGCCCAGAGCCTGACGCGGGGCTCGAACTCACGGACCATGAGATCGTGACCTGAGCCACCCAGGTCCCCCTAGGTCTTGTATATTCTTAATAATTTTTAACCCCCTCGTCTAGAAAGAGATATGGTAATAATCTCAATTTATTAGTGTCTGTCCATTCCTTCCATTATTGCCTGTATGTTTTATTTATAAAAATTGCAATTTTACTTTCTGCATAGATATTAGTAATTATTATATCTTTACTGTGAATTTTATTCTTTAAATGCATAAAATGGCCTTCATATTTTGTAATATTTAGTGGCATGAAAGCTATGTTTTCTGATATTCAAATCATGTTGTCTGCTTTCCTTTTATTTTCAATCGACTGGTATGCCTTTGTCTATAGTTTTATTCTTCACCTGATTCACTTTTTCCCTTTTAGTATTTTTCATAAAACAGCATGGATTTTAGGGTGCCTTGGTGGCCCAGTCAGTTAAGCATCCAACTTCAGCTCAGGTCACGATCTCGTGGTTCTGAGTTCAAGCCCTGGGTGGGGCTCTGTGCCGACAGCTCAGAGCCTGGAGCCTGCTTCAGATTCTGTGTCTCCCACTCTCTCTCTGCCCCTCCCCCGCTCATGCTTTGTCTGTCTCTCTCTCTCAAAAATAAATAAACATTCAAAAAAATTTTTTTAATTTAAAAAAGAAGAGCATGGGTTTTGCTTTGCTAAGATCAGAAAAATTTTTTTCTTTTAGGAGGTAAGTAAAGCCCCTTATACCTATTGCTATGATCGATATTCTTCCTGTTACATTGTTTTACATGCTTGCTCTTTTTGAATAATGTGAAATTGCTGATAATTTGTTGCTTATGACCTATACAAATGCCAATTTCATGCTTCAATCAACTTTGTGCACATATACATCTACCTATGACTTTTCTTTTTTTTATTTAAAAAAAAATTTTTTTTTTAACGTTTATTTATTTTTGAGACAGAGAGAGACAGAGCATGAATGGGGGAGGGGCAGAGAGAGAGGGAGACCCAGAATCCAAAGCAGGCTCCAGGCTCTGAGCCGTCAGCCCAGAGCCCGACGCGGGGCTCGAACTCACGGACCACGAGATCGTGACCCGGGCTGAAGTCGGCCGCTCAACCGACTGAGCCACCCAGGCGCCCCTGGCTTTTCTGTGTCTATACACGTACATAATGTACATACAAAGTCTTCTGACATTTACAAAGGTTCTCATTCATGTTCTAATGGTTATTAATAATTATTTACTACTCCTTATATATTAGCCTTATTTTTTTATATGATAATCTCAGTTAATGATCATTTCTTCTCCCCTTCCTTCTCTTCCCCCCATCCAATTTATGTCACAAACATTAATTTAATGATCATTTTTATTTTTATTTGTAAGTTCTACATACCAAACGAGGGGCTTGCACTCACAACCCCAAGATCAAGTCTCATGCTCTAGTGACTAAGCCGCCCAGACGCTCCTTAATGATCATTTTTATTTTTTTTTTTTAACATTTATTTATTTTTGAGACAGAGAGAGACAGAGCATGAACGGGGGAGGGTCGGAGAGAGGGAGACACAGAATCTGAAACAGGCTCCAGGCTCTGAGCTGTCAGCACAGAGCCCGACGCGGGGCTCGAACTCACGGAGATGATGACCTGAGCTGAAGTCCGCCGCTTAACCGACTGAGCCACCCAGGCGCTCCCTTAATGATCATTTTTAAACAGTAAGAAAGCTTAACTTCATCGAAGCTTCAAACACTAGGATTGTCAGCCTTATTGGATCGCTTCTTACTCCCACCAAATACGTATCAGGCAATCTTGTAAAAGTATTCTTTCCAAGGAGTCTCACCTTCTCCCACCTTTGTTAGTTTTACTATTTGGCATGCATTGTCCATGCATGTGCCAATAGGACTATTTTTAAAACTCATCTCCAATTTTTAGTTGTTCCACAGTTAAATACATTCGTGCTTACCCTGAGAACTTGGGAGTGAATCTTCTAAAATCATTCACTGATTGCCTGAAGCTCAGTCTGTTGCCAGTTCTCCGGAAGATCTCATGAGACTAACGCTCCATAAGACCCTCCATGGTTGTAGCTCTAGACTTAATTCTCTTAGGTAGCTTATACCATCTGTGGCTCCCTCTTTTTTCCTTGCATCTCTAAAGTATTTCTGCTGCTTTCTGACAAAAAAAAAAAAAAAGATGTTGCTGTTAAGAAGGCTAATTCTGATCTGATTTTCTTTTTCCTTAAAATGACTTAGTCTTTTTGTCTGGATGCCCAAGGGATATTTTTCTTATCTTTAAAGTCCAGTCTTTTTATTAGGATTCCCTTGGTGTTGATGTTGGTGTTGGTATTCCCTTGCTGTTATGAGTTCATTTTTCTAGTTACAATAAAAAGGCGGATTTTAAAGCTTTTTTTACTTCAGGAAACTTCTCCTGACTTATAGTTTTAAGTCTAGTTTTCCTCCATTGGGGACTTTTTTTGTTAGATTCTCTCTCTTTTTTTTTTCATTATTTGTGTCTTTTCTTTACTTTTTTCATTACTTTCCTATCTCTACCTGTCCTTCTATTTTTCAACACTTTCTCCCAAAGCCTCTTTATCTTCCTTTATTTCTGTTTGATTTCCTTCATTTTTCTTTCTACCTTCTAATTTCATTACTGCATGTTGCACAAGGTTAATCTCTCATGTATCCCTTGTTATTAGTCTTTATTTCTCAACTTCTTTTTTCTTTTTTTATTCTTTCCTGAGTGCTGTGAGTTCTCAGTTTATAGCCACTGGTTATTCACCTATTTCTTCTATTTCTGATTTATACTGTTCTTTCAAAGTGTCTATAGTTTCCTTAATTTCTTTTCTTTCATTTCAATATCACCTGTTATGGTTTCCATCTGCTTTGTGTCCATATTTCTCTGGGGTTACTCCTGGACTCTCATGTATTTGTTTCATTATGACCTGTTTTCTTAGAATAGCTTTGTATTAGACTCTATTCCTCCCTACACATCACATGTTTAAAGGGATCGCTCTCCCTAGACTATCAGGATGAAGTTCCTGGGGCAGCAAGGAGCTAGGAGAGGAACTAGGGAAGTTCTCTAAGTCTATCTCAGGCTTCCTCTTCCCCTGTTAATGTGAAGAACACAAAACATAGCTCGTCTATCTCTTGGTCTTAAGCCTGGTCAGTAATGTTTTCTACCTCCAGGCCCGTGTTTCCCAGAGCTCCTGTCCCTGCAAGGCTGTGGTCTCACTTTTAGATGAATGCTTTGGTTGTTATGTTATTTTCTGGGATCAGATTCCTTTGGGGCCACCATTCCCTCCCCTCAATTGTCCAGTGGTACGGGCCTGCTCCATTCACCTGTTTCTAGCGGTTTCCCCCTCAGAGGCAGACGCCATATCCGGAAAAGGATATTGACCGGGCGCATTGCAGTTCGTCAAGCGTTTGCCTGACTCCAGCACTGCCGGATCCCTTGGCGATGCGATGTGCCCGTGTTTACTCTCAGCTGCAGGTCACAGCATGGAAAAACCTCCAGTTCACATTCGTTCTCAGGCTTGTGCAGACAAATTTTCATTCTAGGTAAAGGCCTTCTCCTCTTGAGGGTGAATATTCATAAGTGATTCGGGCTCCCATGGTTTGTAGGGCACGCACAAGTTTGCAACGGAACCACTCTTCCCTTTCCCCATTTCAGCCACCTCCCACCTTCTGAACCATCCAGTGTTCCCGCCCCAAGCAGTAACCACCACCAGAGTACTGCTGATTGCTTTTAGGTACCATTGCTGTACATGGTTTGGATCACACCGACCAGTACTCTAAGGTGAAGGGGCGGGGGCGGGGGGGGGGGGGGGGGCGGTTCTTATCACTTAGTATTTTTAAACACATAACTCACATGTATTTTCTTATTCTACCCTAATTTTCTCTTTGGTTTTCAGGGGAGTTTGGAAAAAGTTCAGAAACTATACTGCTACCACGATCTTACCAGGACCAGAACTTAAGATCAATTAATTTTTGACTGAATGTGGAAGAACAAAGCTCTCACACATCCTTCATAAAATCTTCTCACTGTAGAATGTGAGTTCTCTTTAAAAGAAAAAAAAAAAAAATCACACTAGTCTCATTGGATAAAAAAGACAAATAAAGCCCAGAGAACGAAAATGATTTGCGCAAAGCCATTTTAGAAAGTAACAGAGCCGCATGTGAAATATAACTTTCACAGAACCTTGGCCTTAGAGGGGACCCGAGGGTTCTGTGGTCTCTCTTCCTATCCAGAGCAGAAATCTCCAGAAGAGAGGCAGTCAACATCCGCTTGCATGCCCCAAAGCACGGAAAAAGTGCCCTCATCAACCTATTTCCCCTTACGGTGAACACAGACATGTATCTTTTCACTTTTTTTTTTTTTTTTTTTAACTTGGAAAGTGTAAGTTGACACAGGATGAATTGCTGAGGTGCTATTGCTTTTGTTTCCTGTTCCTTGTCATTTTGGAAGCTGGCTTGACAGGAGCTCCTGGTTAATTCACAGTCTGAGTCAGAAATAGTCTTTACGTCCATCTAGTCTAATGTGACTCATTAGCCTCTGCTTACACGTGCCCAGCCACTGACTCAACCACTGGTTGTTCAGGGGTTGTTTCTAATGGGAGACGATGCACACGAGACTATCTGTGGATTGTGCAACGTCACATCCGCTTGAGAGATCGTTAGAATTTCTCCTATCGAATGGAATTTCTTCCCCCCTCACTTCCAAACGCTTCTCTTTGGTTCCGCACTCCGAAGCGATGCAAAATGTCTCATCACGTTTGTACTTGACAATCCTTGAAATATTGGAAGACAGCTGTTGGACTGACTCCTTCCTCCTGGCTAAGGCTGGTGTCTTTTCACGATTCTAAACACACCGGGCACCTCTTCCTTTTGTGGCATAGTCTCCAGTCCTCACGCAATCGATTTAGCCTCCTCCGACTGAACATACCGAGCATGTCAATGTTTCTCTTGAAATGCCAGAAATAAACAGAGGGAGATTAAACTCTCTTTGTCTGGGCCTCACACTCCTTTCAGCTCAGCCTAAGATGACATTAGCCGTTCTGGTATCTCTTGTTATGTCTGATGCATATTCAGCATGCAGTCAACTAAAATAGCACCTAGTCTTTTCTCGTGAGCTTCTAGTAAAGCAGTGTTCCTGCCTCTCCAGCGTGGGCAGTTGATATTTTTGGTCCTAGATACAGAACAACAGCTTGGCAAGGACCAATACAAGTTTTGTGAGAACTCCAATGGTTTATTGAACCTGGGGACTTTACTCTTCCAGGGCATCTAGGTTCTTTGATACCTTCCATACCTTTCTTGGGATTTAATTCTTCCTGAGCTGTGTCTGTTCTATTTCCTTCGGTGTGAAGGTCATATTTCTAGGCAGAGAAGACAAAAACCAAAACAAAAACAAACTAGAGGTTGAGCAATCCTCTTTCTCACTTTTCTCTCACCCTCTACAACTCCTTCGGCACCACTGTTGATTGTTTTTTGGGTTTTTGTTTTGTTTTGTTTTGTTTCTTTTTAATTGTTTTACATTTATTTATTTTTGAGAGACAGAGAGAGACAGAGCATGAGCAGGGGAGGGGCGGAGAGAGAGGGAGACACAGAATCGGAAGCAGGCTCCAGGCTCTGAGCTGTCAGCACAGAGCCCGACGCGGGGCTCGAACCCACGGACCGTGAGATCATGACCTGAGCCGGAGTCGGACGCTTAACCGACTGAGCCACCCAGGTGCCCCCACTGTTGATTGTTTTTATCACTGTCTGTAGCACTATGCCGCCTAGTGCCCAAGCAATGGTGCATCGTGCCCTTGTTTTGTTTGCTCTGAAGACAGAGAAGGAGAGGGAGGGAGGGAGGGACGGAGGGACGGAGGGAGAGAAGGAAGGAAGGAAAGAGAGAAAGAAGGAGAGAAAGGAGTGAAAGGAAAAGAAAGTCATTAGGAAGACATAAATCTGGATGACCTATATTATCCTCTTTAAGGGTCAGACACCTGCTGTCACCCTACATTTCCTTACCTATGAAATATAGATATTTAGGGATAACCAGTATTTCCTTTGACTTTAGAACATGCATAATAATATAACTGATTTATTTATCTTCCCCCCCCCCCATTATAGAGACTTTATCTATTAGGTCTGTACATTAAGAAAGATTCGTGTGGTTGTAACGGATCTATCTTGGGGCTAAAGAGGTCGAAAGCTTCAACCCCAATGAGAGTTCTCAAATGCTGACTGGCCAGTTATGTCAAGGGTCAGCACAACTACCGGTGAGAGGCTTGAAAAAGAACGTATCTTAAACACTTGTTGAGAGGAAGGTGAAGTTACTTTTTAAGTTCTTTTCTAACATTTCTTTTGATCATGCCTAAGTACTCCATTATAGGATGTGTTTTTCTGTTGATAAGGGAGAGCAGAGGTTGTGAGGCAGAAAAGGAAATAAGGCTGAGAGACGGGAACAAGGACGCAGCATACAACCCCCTGTTAAACTGTTCTGGGAGCTGGAATTCACACCCCAGATTTTCCACTTCCAGAATTGTTATCATGGTGATGAACGCCATGAGGTCAATAAACATTTCCAAGAGAGATGTATGCATTTTTATTTACTATTGATATTTTATATTTACATATCTCTATTTTATGTACTATTGAAGAAACAGAAATAGAGATAATAGAAATAGAAGAAATACTCTTACGTATGTGTGGATAATCCACCCACTCACATCCCAGTGTAAGAGACAGAACATTTCCATTACTCATGGAACCACCATTGAACCTATCAACAACCTCATCCATTTCCCTATTCTCTTAGAGACCACAGCCCGTGTCTTCTGTTTATCACTCTCTTGCTTTTATGATTATTTTGTGACGTATATCTTTATACCCAAACAATACACCCTTCAGTTTTGCATGTTTCTAAACTTTTTAAAATAGAGTCCCATTCTAGGTTTCTGGACCTTGCATTTTTGTCGTTCAATTTCATTTTCCTGAGATTTGTGTATGTTGCTGTGTATCGCCATATTTGCTTATTTTCACTGGTGTATCGTACTCCATTTGTTCAACAATATATCCATTCTATTGTTAATAAATATTTGAACTGTTTTTAATACTTTGCCACTACACCGAATGCTCGTGTGAGCATTCTTCTATCTGTCTCCTGGTGGTATGTACCAGAGTTTTTCTAGGTATGTAGCAAGAAAGAGAGTTGCTAAGTAAGGTAAAGGCATGTATATTTTCAGGTAAACTAGGCAACGCTGTTTGTTTTTTTTTTTCCAAAACATTAGTGCCAATTTTCACTTTTTCTTGCTGTGTATAAGGATTCTGATTGATTCACTTTCTTGTCAAACTTGATATCATTAGACTTTGACATCTTTTGTCAATCTATTAAATGTGAAATATTGCATTGTGACTTCAATTAGTATGTTCCTACTAAAGAGGTTGATTTTTTTTTTAATTTGGTGCTTCTGAGAAGTGATTGCCCATTTTTCAATTGGATCATCAAGCTTCGTCTTCTTATAATTTATTCATTTTTATAGCTTTTGTGCTGTTCTGAGATATTCTTTATAGATTCTGAATACTGATCTTTTGGTAATTATATGTGTTACAAGTATCTTCACCAAATTCGTGTCTTGTCTGTTTAACATTTTTTATGCTGTATTTTGAAAGATAAAACTTCTTCATTTTAATCTAGTTTCACTGGATGGTATGTTTACATGTAATATATTTCCCCAGTCTGTGGTTTGGCTATTTGATGAGTAGACATTTTTAATTTTTTATGAGTAGATATTTTAAATTTTGATATCTAATTTATCTGTTGCTTTGCTTTTATTATTGTTGTTTCAACATCTAAGAAACACTTTTAACCCCAGGTTGCAAAGATATCTTTCTATAATTTTTCTAAAAGCTTTACAGTCTTAGCTTTTAATTTTAGATCTATGAGTTAATTGTTTTGTACAGTGAGGTAAGGGTTTGAGGTTCATTGTTTGTTTTCTATATAGATATTCAGATGCCTTCGCATCATTACTGAAAAGACTTTTCTTTTCCCATTGAATTGCTTTGGTGTCTTTATCGAAAATCAATTTACCGGGGGCAGGGGTCGGGGGGTGCCTGGGTGACTTAGTCAGTTAAGCATCTGACTCTTGATTTTGGCTCAGGTCATGATTTCACAGTTCATGAGAAGGAGCCCTGTGTTGGGCTCTGCACTGTCAATGTGGAGCCTGCTTGGGATTCTGTCTCTACCCCCCTCCTGCTTGTATATGCTCTCTCTCTCTCTCTCTCTCAAAATAAACATTTAAAAAAATCAATTTACTCTGTACCTGTGTGTATATTTTTGAATTTTCGATTGTTTCGATAGTTTTCACCCAATATGTCTTCAAATACTTTTTTTCTGCCACATTCTCCAGCTCTTCTCTTGGTTCCCCAATTACACATATATTAGATTTCTTACTATCGCCATATAGTCTGTAAAGCTTTGTTTCTTTTTATTCATTATTTTTCTCCCCACTTCTCAGGTTGTGTAATTTCTGTTGTTTTAGCTTTTTTTTTCAATCGAAGTATAACTGACACACGTTACGTTAGTTTCAGGCTTACAACATGGTGATTTGAAAACTCTATACATTATGCTCACCATGAGCGTAGCTCCCATCTGTCACCATACGACGCCATGACAGTACCGCTGACTACATTTTCCACACTGTAACTTTCACCCCTGTGACTTCTTCCGTCCTTAACTGGAGGCCTGTGCCTCCCACCCCCTTCGCCTCTGGCGGACCTCTATTGTTCTTGCTCCGTGTTAACTGGCTTTTCTGCCATCTCCAATTTGCTGTTAACTCATTGAGTGGATTTTTCATTCCAGTAATGGTCCTTTTCAGCTCTAGAGTTTCCATGTTGTTCTTTTTTTATAACTGTTAGTTCTCTGCTTATATTTCCCATCTGTTCATTATGAATGCATCTTTCTCTGAATTCTTGCACATATTCACAACGGCTGCTTTAAAGTCTTTATCTCCTCATCCCAACATCCGCATCACCTTGAACTTGGGCTCTCTTCTCAGGTATGGGCCAGATTTCTCTTTCTTTCACACGTCTCTTGATAATTGATTGATACTGGACATTATGAAAATTGTATAAAGTCTAGATTCGGTTATTGTACACTGAAGAGTGATTTTTTTTTTTTTTAATTTAGCTGTGCTCAAACTCCAAATTTTGTCTCTCCTGAAATGGATGGAAGTATACATTTCTCAATGACTTCAGCCTCCACTGTTTTTCTTTGTTGCTTATTTTTATCACAACTCCTTCTACAGTTTCCCCTGTGAAAGGAAAGCTAATGGCCATCCAAGGATTTTGGTGGATTATATACATACAGATTTTGGGGTTTACCCCTCTGTGGATCCTTGCCTTCTAGGATTTCCCACCTAATTTTCTATGTTTTTATTTTTATTTTTTTTTAATTGTCCCAAATTCTGTTCTCTAACACATTAAGCCAGTAGGGCTGTGGCCTTCAGCCCAATGAGCTTTGCTGCACTGGGGAATGTCTCATATTAAAATACCTAACTCGGGGCGCCTGGGTGGCGCAGTCGGTTAAGCGTCCGACTTCGGCCAGGTCACTATCTCGCGGTCCGTGAGTTTGAGCCCCGCATCGGGCTCTGGGCTGATGGCTCAGAGCCTGGAGCCTGTTTCTGATTCTGTGTCTCCCTCTCTCTCTGCCCCTCCCTCGTTCATGCTCTGTCTCTCTCTGTCCCAAAAATAAATAAACGTTGAAAAAAAAAAAAATTTAAAAATACCTAACTCACGGTTCATCTTTTAAGGGCTGACTCCTTGCTGGCTTCCTTCTGCTTTTAGTAACTCTCTTGTTTCTCCAAAAAGCAGGGCAATTCTAAAAACATTTTTTCCATATTTTCTAATTGTTATCTGAGGGAAGATTAGTTCAGCCAAGGTCCTCTACTGCTATAGAAGCCAGAACAAATGATTCCTTTTAAAATTACATTTTCTTTTTAATGTTTATTTTTGAGAGAGACAGAGAGAGAGTGAGGGAGGGAGGGGCAGAGAGAGAGGGAGAGAGAGAATCCTAAGCAGGTTCTGTGCTGTCAGCGCAGAGCATGACTCAGGGCTTGAACTCACACACTGTGAGATGATGACCTGAGCCAAGATAAAGAGTTGGACACTTACCTAACAGAGACACCGAGGCACCCCTAAAATTACATCTTCTAAACGTTTGTTGCTGAGCATAGGAATGCCATTAACCTTAATATATTCATATATCCAACATCCTTGCTTAACTCTTTTCTTCTAATATATTAGATCATTGTAGGTTTCCTAATATACAATAACATAACTGTTTAAAAAAATCACACTTTTGCCTCTTACTTTCTAATTCTCCTACCTTTTATATTTTCTTACCTTAGTGCTTTGCTAGGACTTTGAGTGCAATGTTAAATAAAATGGTGAGAATAAACACCCTTGTCTTGTCTATTTTATTAAAAATGCATTCAATGGGGTGTCAGGGTGGCTCAGTCAGTTAAGCGTCTGACTTTGTCTCAGGTCACGATCTCATGGTTTGTGGGTTTGAGCCCCACGATGGGCTCTGTGCTGACAGCTCAGAGCCTGGAGCCTGCTTCGGATTCTGTGTCTTCCTCTCTCTCTGCCCCTCCCCTGCTTGTGCTCTCTCTCTCTCTCTCTCAAAAATAAACATTAAAAACAATAAAAAATAAAAATAAACACATCAAAATGCATTCAACACTTCACCACTAAAATAGCACCGCTGCTTTAGGTTTCCTGTGAATTATATTTAACCATGAAAGAAATTTCCTTCTTTAGCTAGTTTTCTAAGAGTATATTAAATATGAGCAGAATTCTATAACATGTTTTTCTGCATCTACAGGAAATATAATTTTGTCACTTTTTCCTTTTATTTGTTAATTCACTGAATTCTAGTAATTGCTAGTCTAATGTTGAACTAAACTCACATTGTAGAATTTATTCCAAATTGGTCATGACGTATCATCTTTTCTCATGCAGCAGTAGAAGTGATCTGCTAATATTTTGGTTAGGAATTTTGCACCTATGTTCATGGGAGATAGTGACCTAGAATAATAATTTCCCCACTGTTGTTTGGTTACTTTAAATTTTGCTAACCTCATAAATGAGTTAGAGTGTTCTCTTTTTACTATATTCTGCCATAGTTCAAGTAAACATCGAAATATTTCTTCCAGTGTTACAATTTGGCACAAAAGAAAAATAAACTTCTAGGTGATACGTTTATGGAAACGTTTCACTATAGTTTCAATTTTTTTAATTTTTATGGAGTGTTTGGCTTTCTAATTCTTCTTGATGCAGATTTGATCACTTATTTGGGGGCATTCTGTCCCTTTCATTCATTTTCAACTTTATTAGCATTGAATTGATACTTTTATTCTTCTTTTTGCCTCTGTAGCACTTGCCACTTTGACTTCTTTTCCATTTCTAATATTACCTATTTGGGCCTTTCCCTTGTGAATTGGTTAATCTCACCGTAGTTGTGTGAACTGAACTAGTCTTTTTGAGGCACAAATGTTTAGTGTCGTTAGTCATCCTTACTGTATTTTTGTTTTTGTCACCTTGATATCTGCTTTCTTCATGTCCCTCCTGCTATTTTAATTGGATTTATTTTGTTGACCTTTTCCTAACATCTTCAGTTAGACGTTAATCTTACTAATTTCTACTTTTTTCTTTTCTAACACGGCTCTTTAAGGCTTAAAGTGTTCACCTAAATATTTTTTGAAGGGAATTCTATAAGTATTCTCAGACCCTGTGCTCTCCTGGTTTCCCCCTTCCTTCATTAATCACTTTCTCGCTATCTCCTTTGCTGATTCCTCTTTTATCAATCTCTGAAAGCCAGATTGCCCCAGTATTCAGTAAGTGCACTTCTGTTCTCTATCTGCACACACTCGCTCGGCAATCTAATCCTGGGTAATGGCTTCATATGCATCTATATGCTACTAACTCAAAAATTTTTTATTCTGGCCTACACTTCTGCCTTGAAATCCAAACACATATATCCATCCAAGTACTCTACTTAGATGTCCAATAAAACTTCCTCAAATTAGTGTACCGATGATAGTTCAGATTCGTGCTCAGAAAATATTCACTCCGTTCCTTTCTACTGTGAGAGGAGATGCTTCCCCACTCCATTGTTGCTGGTCGGGCTTGGCCACGTGACTTGACTTGTCCAATGGAAGGTTAGTAAGTGTGACACTAGAAAAGACATTGGGGTGCCTGGGTGGCTCAGTCTGTTAAGCGGCCGGCTTCAGCTCAGGTCATGATCTCGTGGATCGTGGGTTCAAGCCCTGCCTCAGGCTCTGGGCTGACAGCTCTGAGCCTGGAGCCTGCTTTGGATTCTGTGTCTCCCTCTCTCTACCCCTCCCCCACTCATGCTCTGTCTCTCTCTGTCTCAAAACTATATAAATATTGAAAAAAAGGAAAAAAGAAAAGACATAAGCTGTCTATGTGCAGTGGGACTTGTTCAGTTTGGCTTTGGCCATTGCCATGGGAAGAACATGTCTTGGGTAACCCACTGCTTCCAAAGTAAAAGTCTCCCATGGACCAGAGGCAGTGACCCACAGGCCTGCAGTTTGAAGCCAAGCCTCTCAGAAGTCACACAGTCTGAAGCAGAGCAGCCAGGCTCACCTGCAGGTTTGTGAGCAAAGTAATGAGCGGCTCTTACTATATGCTGCTGAATTGGGGGATGGTTTATTACGCAGCAAGAGCTGACTGATACAGATATTTGGACCTAGAAATGGGAGCTTACGTTAACCAAAACCTAAAAAAAAAGCCTGACAGAAAGAAACTATTAAATAAAGCTGAAGAAATGGGTGTGCTATGAGGTGGTGAAACGTGTGGTAAAACTGTCTCATGCAATCACCTGGAGGATGGAAAATGCACCTAATGAGCTGGTCAAGTGGAGTGATTTTGCAGCAAAATGTGGACATATGAGCTGGCTTCTGCTGACAGGATTTAATAAGATGCTACAAGAGAGGTGTGAATTCAGGTAAGAATTGTCTTGGGTAGAAACAGAATTAAGAGAAAATATAGAAAGTCAGAAAGTTCCACAACTCGCAGGGTTGGAAAACAAAATCAAGGATTTTCTTATCATCGCCAAGATTTCAGAAAGAAAGAAACATCTCCTTAATTCCCTGTAGGTCAATCCCCCTTGGCTTACCTCCAATCGTACCAGCTTCTCAAGATTAAGAACAGCAATGTGGCTTCGATTGCTTTGGGGCCCAATCATTTCTATTGCTTTAATAAGTCGAATTTGGTGACAGCCCTGTCTCTTGTCAGCCCTAACCTGCAGAAAAAAGCCACCACTGAACTTGTTAGTGATGCTATGCCCCCCTCTTCAGCAGTTTTGACAGCCTTCCTGAATAGTGTCTGTCTTCTCGGCCCTCCCTTGGAACATAATCTTCCAGTGGGTGTTCTGGCCTCTGATAATCTACCCATTCCAGCATGCTTACTTCCCTGTGCCTAAACCTCCTAAGTCATTCCTACCCCATCTTTTACAGAAACTCAGGCATTTGTGTTCTGCTCCGCACAGGCTATCATCTTCTTTGGGCTTCTGAGATCCGCTCTAGTAGTGAGTTTGTCCCAAACCCTAAGATCTTTTCCAGGATGTAAAACTATATCCCGAGAGGGGGCCCCCAAGTAATGAATGCTTCTGATTCAGTCTATGTCCCAGCCTCTGAGCATCTTCAATATCCATCTCTGTGGGTACTTTTCGGGCGTCTGCCAGGAAACGCTGGCTAATTCTTACATCTCCTGTGAGATACGAGCCTTTTCCTTCCTTATCAGACTCAACACTCCCCACAGGTGGGTTATGGTGGGATTTAACTCTGGCAATTGGTCTGACAACTGGGAAAGGAAGTACAACTCCTTCCGGGGGTGCCTTTGCCATGTGGAGGCAAGGTCTTTGCAGTGTCTTTTCAAACAGGAGAAATGTTATCTGTTAATAGTAGTAGTTAACTTCTTCATGCCCTGAGGGTTCAGGGGATCCTACAGAAGCACAGTCCCCATGATGTTCACCTAGATGTCCCTACAACCGTATTAGACCTGAACTTTGGCTAAGAATTCAATATTTGAAGTCTGTGACTGTAACTACCAGAACCTGCGTTACCTCCTCAGCTGTATCTAATTATCCACCGCAGGCGATAACGAGCTTTTGAAGCTACCAGAAAGGCTCTCTGACCAACACACTTCTGTTTTAGCTGTTTGTTAACTACCCTCGGTTTCTCATTATCCCTCTGTGGGGGGTCACGGCAACGTCGTAATAACCAGCCAGCTCCCTTGTCCTGTGCCCATTCTTCCCCTGTATCTTTCCAATGCTGGGATCATCACAGCAGGAAGGGCATTCCTTCTAGTGGGACATTTCCCCAAATCGCAACTAGAGAAAGTTTTACCGATTGGACAGCCATTCTCTTGCAAGAACTGCCTGCGGACCGCATACTACTCCGGCTGAGATCCTTTTGGACAGCCAGATGGTGATCGGGGATCCAGTTCCCAAACCCCACCCTACCACTTAACTCTTTTTTTTTTTTTTTTTTTTTACCACTTCTAGGAAAAATTATGTCAATTTGGGTTCTCAAAGAATCAGACACCAAGACAGAAATGCAAGAGATTTACTGAGGGGTAGTACCCATGAAAGCTAATGGAGGCAGGGAAAAGAAATAAACAGGCCATGATGAAGGTCTACCAACTCTGAAAGAAGAAAGGGAAGGAAGGAAGGAAGATTGGGTAGGAAGAGTCTCAGACTGCAGTGCAGCTCTGAGAAAGTGCTGGCCGACCCCATGGTGGTCAGAAATGTGTAGATCCCATCACCCTGCCCATACGCATACCCCTGTTCTCAGTCATTGGTGAAAGTTGCTAGAAGAGTGCATGTCTTCAACTCAAGTACCATGACAGAGCCCAAAGCACTGCCCTGTTGGCTCACTGTGCTCCTTGTAGGAGCTTCTCTCTTGCAGGGAGATCTGAGCAGTGCACATCCATGGTTGCTGCAACCCTCTAGCAGGAAATGTCCAGAAGGCTTTCCAGTCATACCAATGGAAGAAAATACATATAAACCTTGCTGTGTTTATTACAAGCCTACCATATGCTAAATATCATTAGTTCATGGTGATGCAAACATGACTACATCACCTGCATCATCATGCAATCTACAGAGGTCTCAGACACATAAAATGTTAACAATGGCACAGTGTTGAGATCAGTACATTGTAGGTGTGTATAAAGGTTTCCAGGAGCCCAAATGAGAAATTGGTCCCCTCTGCCTAGGCCAGTGAGGGAGGGCTTCACAGAAATGAGCCACTAAAGGAAGAGGAGGTGTTGATTGTCTGGTGTGGAATCATGGGGCCAGGGCATTTCAGGAAGAGGGAATCATGTCTTCAAGGTGCCTCACAACCGTTGGACCATGGTAGGAGCCCAGTGACTCTGCTGAAATAAATAGGGTGTTCAAAGCAGGAGTCTTTAGTTGCCAGAAAGAAACTCGAGTAAAAAGAGATTTTATAAAGGATCCAGAAATCTTGTTGTACACCAAATAAAATAAAATAAAATAAAATATAGGTACAGCTGGGTCCCAGGGGAATGATAACCTAGCCCTGGAAAAGTTTCTGAACTGAAGCAATTTCTCTCTGCATCTCTGTGCCCCACGGTGGTCAGAAGCCACTGCTTTTCTCTCCATGTCTGCTTCGTTTCCTTCTCTCTGCACACTGAATCCACCACTCATCAGCTGTCCGTGACTGAGACCCGGTCACCTCCATCCCCCAGTCTACGTGACCTTCTAGCTCCAATACTCTCCACCAACTCACGACAGTCTCCCTACCCATGTTACGTGGTGTAGTGATTTCTGCAAGTTACTTTGACATGCATAAAAAATATTATGTATTTCTAGATTACTAGAAGAATGGCTAGATGGATAGATAATGTGAGAGAACAGAGTGAAGTATTAATTATAGAATCTAGTGGTGGGTTTATGGGTAGTTAATGTTTAATTCTTCCAATTTTTCTAAATGTTTGAAATTTTTTATAATAAAATGGTGGGGGAACCCCAAATTTTCAAAAGGGACAATCCGATTGGCCCAGGTTTTGCATCCTCAGCCAGGTGATGGAGATGGCTGGCTACCTTCTCATCAGGGGCTTAGTCCTGGCTCAGTTAGGCACGTCCATAGGGGCAAGACGTCGCATGAGACAGAAAACTGCTCCCCCAAGGGACTGTATGCAAGGCTGATTCCGTGACACATGCCTCCTTATCAGGTGTAATAGAAATAGGGGAACAATAAACACGTGGAACTATATGTTTTTACTATACTCAGGATGCAAACACTGAATCTGTATATGTAAAACTATAAGGGGCCAGGGGAAAAGAAAAACTATATGGTTATTCTAAGTGCTGCTCAGAAAAGGAAGCGTCTGCCCCTCCTCTTGCTTACCTCCTCTGTCCCTCTCCACCACAAATCCCATCACCCAGAGGAAATTCATCCCCAGTCTCAGCTACGGGCAGATTGCTTTGATCTGCCAGGAAGTGGCGAGCCTTGATTTAAGGGATCTCTTACGTAAGGAATAGAATGAGATACAAGCAAGGCCAGGGTGAGGAGAGAGGGTGGCAGGAGGCAGGAGAAACATGTAGGATAAAACAATTTCTATCCGCTGACAAAATATAGATGGTGAACTCAGAAGTTTTCTGCCATAATAAACAAGAAGAAGAAGTACAAGAAGTGGACATATAACTTTATGGCCTGTGAAATTGAATTGCCTCTTACGGATTTTTACCTTTCGGTGGACAATGAGGAACTCTGTCATCTCAGGCAAGGATGGGTCATAAAAGCCACTGGAAGGAGAGGAATCAGGCCTGTCTGATTAGAATCCAGGAGGCCTTGGTTTCCAGGCCAGCCCTTATATATCTGAGCTTCACCCAGTGGGAGCCGTGCGCTCTGTGAATTACAGTGCTTCTCAGCCCCAAGAGCCCATGTCTCACCCGTCGTAAACAGTAGTGAAAGGCAAGGCTGCTCTCTTAAATCAGCGGCCTGAGAATGAAAGCCAGCCCAGACAGAACAGCTGGGCAAGGCAGAAGAGAGCTGCAGAGCTCCCCTAGCCATGGCAGCGGAACCAGGTCTATAGCTGGTTAGAATCTGGGGTCCCACGGAGGGCCGTTTCCTTCACTCGCCTCTGACCTGTCACTGGCCTTATGTGGTAGCAGAACTTCACAAATAAACACAGTTCGTCTTACAAAACTGAACCCTGCCGTTCCTCCCCCAACTTCTTTCTCTCCGAGCTAGAAAGGGGATGAAGTAGAACAAGGTGGGCAGGAGAAACGTGGCCCTTGAGGAGTCTTGTCAGTGACCCTGACTTAGACTTTCAGGCTCTGAATGATATTCAGCCCTACTTACTTTATTTCCTAAATATTAAGTCCTCGCGTCTTATCTCCTTTGCCTCTTTTTCCTTCCTACCATCAGAGTCCTCGTCTCTCATTTGGACACTTGGACTGCATTGGCTGACTATGTTTCCCACCTCTAAAGCAAGGGTTCCTCCAGCCCACATTCCATGAGCTGCTAACAGGAGATCTTTAAAAGGAACGCGGGTGAAGCCACCATCCTGGTCAGTGGATTCCATTTTCCTCAAGATAAAGTTCAAGTTGGCCGACTTGGCATTCACAGTCTTCCGTGACCTCCTCATGGAAACCTTTCGACATCCTTAGGGTGGGTTCAGTTCCCGTCACCTGTCAGAGCCCCTTGGGCATACCTCCAATATGGCACGATACAACCGGAGACATTTAGCCCTTGCGTAATATGAGATTGCAGTCTTTGTTAAAAGGAAAAAGTTGATTTTTTTTCTCTTTTATGGTGACAGAGGGTAACTAACGGAGCCAAGTCGAGGGTTTGTCCTGGATTCATGACGGATAGAACTGAAGCTCTGTAACTGAAACCCCTCTCCTCCATCTAACCAGACAAACAGATCTAGCCTATCTCGATATTAGCCCCAGAGACTGGAATTGGAGGGGAATTTGTGTTCCCTGGAGCTAAGCCTACAGCAGGAAATTTCTTCATGAGCCGGAAATGTAGGGCACTTTAATCCAATCTAGAAAAGGAAGGCTTGGAAGTGATAGGACCCAAAGATAAACAGAAAGGAAAGCCAAGACCAGAGGGGCCAGAAGCTGGAGCCAAAATCATGAGTCAGGAGCAACTGTGACTCGTGGCGACCTGAACGATAAGCTCAAAAGGGAAATAGAGATTCTCTTATCTTTAAGTGTAAGTGGGTACTTGTGAAGTAGACGACTGAGGGATCTTAAAGAACGATAGCAGAGCAAACAAGATTTTTGGTGGAGCAAAATATTTAAGGGTCTTGCAATGAGGATCCCACTTTCCAAGAAATAAATTTACCATCAAGTAAGTGGAGCCTAAGCTTGCGGACCCTTACTTGCATGGATCCCTTTTAAGTCCCCGAGTATGATTTATTTGCAATTTGTAATTATTTTAAGAAAAATACAAGAGTATTAGCATCAGGGCCCACAAAATCTGGACCGCTTCGACCTTTTAACATTGCCAAGCTATCTGATTTAATATGGTTAGCCAAAGTTTTTGGTCTCGAGCATACAAGTAGTTACTCTCCATAGAAAAAAATCCCAAGGTAGGAGTCAATAAAACCTGAACTGAAACTGCCGAGCACAAAAGAACTCGTATGTCTAAGCTAAGGAAAGGAAATGGAAAGAACCTTAGGATCCAGGGACGCCCTCTCTAACCATGAAAATAATTGCCTCCCAGGGGGCAATACTCATCAAAGAGTTCATCAAGTGACCCCCACTTCAGCATCAGGTTATAGAACATGGCTGGAAGAATTATTCATACGAAAACCAAAGCAATCTAACCAAGAAAGTGACTGTGTGTGGGTGTGTGGGGGGGGGGGCGGTGTACGGAAAAGAAAGAAAGAGGACAGGGGAAGGAAGAGAAAGGGATGATGAAAATGACAAGGAAGTAAAATAAGAAATAGTGGGAACATATGTAAATAAGTGCTTCTGAGGGACGAAGACAAAAGGATAGAGTCAATTTAATTTTAAAACGAAGAACTACACCTGCCAAATAAATTTCTGCTTTCCTTCAGTGAAGAGCCACGTAAAATAAAAACCAGTATCTCAAAAGTTCAAAGGAAAGGAAGAACAAAGCTTAATAATCATGCAGTAATAAAACAAGCTCTAGCAAGTCTGGGTCACAACGGTGTCAGTCCAGGCATTATCAGGCAGGCTGGGGAGAGAACCCCAACCAGAGCAGGTGCGTGTGTGTGTGTGTGTGTGTGTGTGTGTGTGTGTGTAAAATCAGGCCGAAATATACTTAGAGTGACATGGCTACCTTACACACGTGATTTGAAATTTGACAAACACCAGGGACACATTCCAGGGCAAATACATCTCCCTCAATCTGCTAGTAGTCTCCTTGAAATTGTATCATTAGACAAGCATATTGGAGGTTAAATACCCTTTTCATGTGGTCCTCATTCAAGTGGTAAATGCCCTTATTAGGGTCAACGCAATCAATTATTAGCAGCTTTCCGTAGGTTAGGACATCTGATTCTGCCAGGGATCAGAAAGTTAAATTATCTTGAAACCACAGGGAAGCCCAGGAGGAATTGGAAACTTAAACTGGCTTCTGAGGTCCTTGCCCACCCTGAATATGTGCACTCTGTGCCCACACATGCTGTTTAGAAGAGTCCAGCTCCCACGCGGCCCCACAGACTTCAACTGTTGTACAAGATGGTTGGTCAAACTAGTCCTGGGGCATTAGCAAAAGTGGCACTGGGAGAACACCCAGGCTGCCCGTCTGCCTGGGGACAGAACTGCCACCGTCACGTCCCCGCCCGTGAGGAGTTGCTGAAGCTTGTCCCCACCGCTCTTGGGTTGGCAGCCACCGGAAAATTGACAAAGGAGTGAAAATCAAAAGGCAAAGTCTCGTTTTCATTTGAGCATTAGGAAAGCAAATGGAAAAGATGAGAATCAAAAGGGTTTTTATTTGAGATGCTTGATTTTGAGGAGGAGGGAAATATGGGCTATCTTAGTCCCCTTTCCAGCCCAGTGATGGTGAAAATAAAGCTCTGGGATGATCTATAATGTAAAAGTTCGGAGATGACTTTGTTTCAGAGGGAAAAACAGCTCCAGAACTTATGAATGTCAGGCGGTCTCGCGGATTGCTCGCAAGAGAGGAAGGCTCGGCCACACCATTGCTCAGCACCTGACGGGATTCATGGCCCAGGAGGAGGGGAATGTACGCTCGTAGCCCTGACGGGATCTTTTATCAAACACAGGACCACCCTGTGGAGAAGTGAGTGGCGAGGGGGGTCAGGGGTCCCGTGCTATGGGAAAGAGAGAAGTCAGCACAGCAGGCCCCAGGACAGCCAGCCTTGTGGTCGGGCGAAACGGTGGTGTCCCCAAGGAGATAGGAGGAGAAAATGAGATAGACACCACTATGGAAAAAAATAGCATCTGACTCACGGACCCTCAAAGGTGAAAAAGACCTCCTACCTTCGCCCGAGCTCCTCATTCTACAAGTAAGAAAACTAAAGGAATGACAGCACCTATCAGGGAGTGGGCACCTACCTTCGCACCGGATTTGTCGTATGATTCTCAATCCTTCCCTTTAATCCTCCCCCTGCTTCTATGAAGTAGGCACTGTCGCCAAAATTTGACGAAAGGCAAAACTGAAAACCGAGTTTAAGGGATCGCAGTAGCGTGTACAAGGTCATTCGGTTCATTAGCGGCAGACCCAGTTAGACTCGAGCCCCCCGCGCTCCCGACCTCTACGACATGAGGTCTCAGGGGTCACAGAAACATATGCCACAGGTAGTCGGGGACTGAGCCAGTTGCAGCCGCCAGTCTCCCAAGCCCTAACCTGCAGAGCCTTTAAGCCACCGGCACGTATTGTCTCTTCCCGGGCCAGAATGAGCAGTCTCTTTCTTGCCAGGTAATTTTAGCACTAAGCCTCTTGACTCTCTCTCTCCAAGTGGCCTGGGAGTCACTTGGGGGTCTGAGAGAAATGGATTTGCTTGTATTGGTGACAGAAGATTCCAGCATCTGCGAGAAGGTGCTGGGGTTCATGATGAAGAGCAGCGATATATCACTGAAACCTGGACACTTTCAGAGGAACCGCATCTTCAAGTGCTCGCTTGGAAAAGTACAGCTAGCTGATTTTTACTCAAGGAGCACATCTTCTGGGTGAGCGGTTATCAAAATCCTTGGGTTAAGGGAGACCTTGGGAAGTCATTTAGCCCATCGCCTTTCCTCCGGGCAGGATGACATTTAAACTGTCTTTGGAAAGAGATTTGTTTTCTTTTCTTTAAAATAATAAAAATATCAACAGGGACTGCCATAATTCCCTTGCGTTAGGGGGTTTTGCTCCTCCTCAGGGTCCAAAAGTCCTAAACGTCTAACTCAAGTCCGTCAAAGGAAACACAACCTTATTTCCTACTCTCAATTTCCCCGAGTTGTCTCACAGGATGAACGCTTATTACGTACATAGCACAGTCCCAGGATTGGAGGTCCACCTGGCCTGGGCTCTTCTTCAGGTAATAAAGACATTCAGGCATCTCTGAATAAATGCAATATATGTGGGTGAGATAAACAACCTAATTAGTGGGCCGTGGGAGTCTGAAGTGTGATATACAAAAGTGAAAATAATCTTCAGCTAGAAGCTTCTCATTAACCAAAAACCAAGACAGAATAAATCTAGGCCTCCCATAGGAACAAGCGGGAGGGAGAATCCCAGAAATTCTAAATGTGGAATTTTTGTGGGGCTTGGCAGTGTTAAGAAAGAAAGAGCAAATTTTGAGGAAGTACTCCATAAGGAAGAGCAGAGACACAAGTCTCTGGCTTGATTATAAATAAGCTGTGATCTAAAATAGGTACTTTCTAAATGCATTCATGTCTAGGTTTGGGGGTTTTCCATGTTTTGGTTTCCCAGCATACTTGAACCCCGTGGTAAATTCCAGTCTCGTCCAAGTTCAATCAAGGAGAAGAGGAATGCTTCCTTAGGTCAGGGAAAGTTTCCCTGAGCAGTGAAAAAGGATGTCGTGGAGAAGAACAAAGAAGCAGACCGTGTCCGGGCTATAATTCTAGTCAGATTACCTCTCCCTCTCTGCTGGCAATCCCAGCTACCCAGATTACCTCTCCCTCTCTGCTGGCAATCCCATAGCTTCCAAGACCATCCGTATGTCAATGACCCCTAAATCCCTACTTTTGTCTGACGCACTTCCGTTGAACTTCAGACTCATAGAGCCAAATCCCTCCTGGATATCTTCACTGGGGCAGCACACTTCCAGCACCACTCACCCAGAAGGGAGTATAATCTTGGCAATCAGAGAAAATCAGATTTTGAGTCATAGCACTATCACTTATGGCCACCAGTTTCCCCGAGTGCAAAACCCGTGTTGTTTTAAGGATCAAATTAGATGGTACCATAAAGGGCAAGGCTGGCCGACGTCTGCCATACGTAAGCCACATATTCACACATCCCGGATGCTCATTGATTGATTAATAAACTCATAAATGAATGGAAATGGAGATCCAGTGAGGTATACTTATTCTGCTAGGGTCATCCGTAATCATATCGGACAGATGTTGGTATGCAATGAGAGCACGTGGAAAAAAACACACACTTCCGTTTTCTTGATGAAAGGAGAGCTGGGCTGTTGAATGGAATGCTAGACCCTAGGAAGAACTGAAGAGAGTGTACCACCTTCTGGATAGCACAGTTTTCCAAAGCTGCTAAGGTCTGCGACACTCGGTTCAGCACATTGGCAAGGGAGAGACCAGACATCGATGGATGAATTGTGAGGCCAACCAAGGACTGGTAAAACAGCAGCTGGCAGGAATGGAGAGGGGATGAGGCCAGTGGGTTAATCTTCACCCAAGACACCTGACATCTGTGAAAATATTCCACACTGACAGCAGATGGAGATGACAAATGTGGCCTTTAACTGGGAGAAAAAGCTCAGAAATACAACTGGAACTTCAGCCCTGGAAGGATCCCAAAGTCAGAACTTTGAACATGTCACCCAGATTAAAGCTTTTAAATAAAACTTCCCCTAAAATGGTTCCCTGTAAAGGATCCTTAAGTGTGAGGTACATGGTGTTTTCAAGAATTTTTAGCCACCTTTATGAAACAGCAGAGGGGTGCCTAGATGGCTCGGTGGGTTGGGCATCTGACTCTTGATTTCGGCTCAGGTCATGATCTCTCAGTTTGTGAGATCCAGCCCTGCATCGGGCTCCATGCTGAGCACGGAACCTGCTTAGGATTCTCTCTTTCTCCCTCTGTCCCTCCCCTGCTTATGCTCGGTCTCTCTCAAAAAATAAAAATAAAAAAATGAACTAAAAATAAAAAGTAGCAGAAAAAAGAAACATGGTAGGGTAAAGAAAGTGTTCTGTCTAGATGGTGGTGATAGTTTACACAATCGTATGTGATTATAAAAATTCACCAAACTGTGCAGCTAAATGGGCAAATTTTATGATGAGTAAATAATATCTCAAAGCCATCAGAGCAGTGGAGGAAAAAACAAAAAGAGATAAAATATTGTAACCTCCCCTGACGAACGGCCAGAAAATAATGAGAACACACACCTGGGGTCCAAGGTAGTGGAAGGCTGGATGTGATAAGAAAAGCAATCATGAGGGAGCCTGGTTGGCTCAGTTCGTTAAGCATCCAACTTCGGCTCAGGTCACGATCTCACCATTCCCCAGTTCAAGCCCCGTGTCAGGCTCTGTGATGACAGCTGAGAGTCTGAAGCCTGTTTCAGATTCTGTGTCTCCCTCTCTGTCTCTGCCCCTCCTCTGCTCATGCTCTGTCTCTTCCTCTCAAAAATAAATAAGCATTAAAAAAAAATTTTTTTTAAAGAAAAGAAAAGCAATCATGGAAGAAGCTGACTTACCCCAAAAATTCACATATTATAAAAGTGAAATTCCAGTATCTGTAATTAATTCCAGTAAGGTCCCACAGAACTAACCGACTGGAGACAGGGGATGATGGCCAATACCTCGGAGAAGCTGGGGGATTTCTTATTTCCTAGATAGTTGAACTAGACCCTCAGGCAGAATCACACTCATTCACTAGGAAAATAGCATGGAAGGTTCTGAGCCTGAGACACACACACAGAGAGAGAGAGAGAGAGAGAGAGAGAGAGAGAGACCTCTCAGAGAGCCAGAGTCAGGAGCTGTATCTTCTTTCCAACATGAGGAAAACTACAACAATTCCAGAAGAAATTGGCCCATTAAGACAAGCAGGTACAAACACATCCGTGAAATAAGTTTGTTTTCTGGGGACACCAGATATCAGACATATTTGGACTCAGTGTTCTCTTTGGATCATGGATTCCCGCACAGCCAAAGTTGCTGTGGAAACAGCTGCCGCCCTGGTGCCAATAAAGGACATGGTACAGAGCAGGGGCTCCAGACACCTGAGAGGTCTGACTGGCCACAAAATGGGCCAGGATAAACAGTGAGAGAATCCACAGAGAGAAACCAATGTCATGTGGCCATAGATCATCCCTGGAAAGGGCGGGTAGAAGAAGAAATGGAGACATGTGGAAAAAAATTATGACTACACAGGTCTCACTTGAGTTCACCTCCAGACAGGATGGAGATTAGATGGTGACTCATGTGAACTAAACTCACAAGAGATTAATGTATAAATCAAAATGAACGCTCATGCATTTAGAATGAAAATACCCCTTGCTAAGTAACCAGCGTACTGGAGACCAGTATTTAGAGTTCCCTCTTTCAGACACCAGAAAACCTGGAAGCTACATTATTTGCCACAGTGTTGTTTTGAAGAGTATGTAAAGTGGGAGATGGGGGGCCTTGAAGGATGGCTCCTAGAGGGGATAGAAAATCCTGAGAACCTGTACTCTTCCTGAAAGGGTTCAACTCTCTAGGGACCTGAATGCTCATTTCCTTCACATTCAGTGTCTCAGTCCTCTGGATGTGTTAGATGAATGATGACAAATTTCAGTCCTTTGGCATCCTCCTTCTTCCAGCTTCATGCAGGATCACTTGTTAAATGCAACAGACACCGTGCTAAACATTTTACAGATATCACCTCATTAATCAGCGCCCAACCCCAGAGACATATCAATTATCTTCATTAAATTGATGAAGCTATGGATTCCCATAGAGGAGAAGCCGTTACAGAAAGTCATCTGAGGCTGGCAGGGATTGGAATTTAGATCTGTACCCCTGAGGTCATGGTCTTAAGCACCATGCTGTGGTCTCTTCAGGAAGGAATTCATTCATTTCATCAGGCCTGGCAAGGCCAGCCCACCAAAGTCTCCCTTCCGTTTTTATCCCTCGATCACTCAGCTGTCCATGTACAGTGTATCTTCCCAGTTTCTTCTCCAAATGGACAATCGTAAGCATGGCGTCTGGGTTTTACTATCTTACCTCTCAAAGAAGAATCATATTTTTAAGATTTTGGAGGGAAATAATGAGGAATAATAAGGAAAATGTTGTCCTGAGTAACCAGCAACAATTTCATTCAATTCAAGGACACAGAAGCTGAAGGTAAGGGTGGTTTCCTGCAGCCAGCAAAGCCCATGGGGCAAGCTCCAAGCTCCCAAGTTTTGGAATACTTCACGCTTTTTGCGGCTCAGACCAAACATGAAGCTTTCACTGGGTCCGATGAATTCTTCTTGGACAGGAGTGACAGTATCTAACTGGGCAGAGCAGAGAGCTGCACAAGGACAGAGCATGCCTGTTTCTGGATCTAAGGAGCATACTGAATTGGATAAGAGTGAACTGTAACAATATTAACAACTGCGACAGGATTACATACTCCAGCCCTAGAGGGGGAGCGAGACACAAAGAAAGAGTGGGATCTTTCCTAGTCATAGTATTTCCCCTCTACAGACTCATAGCTTGGAACGACCTCCTCTCTGCCATGTCCAGTTATCACTCCTTCATCAGATCTTCATCTTGCAAAAGACTTTATCTAATTCTTTTTTCCCCACCTCTTCATTAATTCAAAAATCATTGGCCTACCGTGTCCCTGATTCTAGGGAAACGTAAGCGAACAAACACGGACCTTACGGTCGGTTCACTGGTGTCACTTTCCTCAATCGCTTTGTTCTTTTGCTCCTTGTGGTTGTTTCAGGAGACTTCAAGTTAGTGGGAGAGATAAATGTGTTGTCCAGCCACCATATTTGCCAGAAGTCCGGTGGCGAGACCGAGGGTTTACTTTTCTGTCTTGGCTATCTCTGAGAGCACTTGGGAGTCGCATGATTACACACGTCAGCTTAACATCCCCAAACTAATTGGCTAAAAGTAAGACTTAATGCAACTTTAAAAGTTATTATTTTGATTTATAAAAACTCTACCCAGTAGAGGGAGGATGTAATGCTCTCACCCTTCTCTTTATAAAGAAACTTCCCAACTTGACGGAGGATTTTCTCCTATTGATTTGATATTGGAGGGGTGGCTCAAAAGTTTTCTCTCTCCTTTGTGAAGGAGCATCACCGTTGCCTACAGACTAAAGTCTAAATGCCTCAGCAGGGTAGTCGAAGCCTTCCATGACTTGACTGCAAACATTTGAGCCAATCTTCCTGAAACAACCTTCCAAACATTCACAGCGACACCTCACTGCTCCTCCCACACCAAACGTTGTACCACCTTTATTCCTGCTCATGCTGCTTCCTCGGCCTGAAATATCCTCCACGTCCTTACCCTATAAAACTCCACCTATCAGCTTGTTACTTCCTCTCTACAGCCTTCCATTATCCTTGTTCAGAACCAACAGTTCATTCCTATGCATGACTGTAACACATCTTCAGACTTCTGCTTAATGCTTTTGTAATGTTTATTTATTTATTTATTTATTTATTTATGAGAGAGAGAGAGAGAGAGAAGCAGAGAGAGAAAGAGACAGAGAGAACTGCAAGCAGGCTCTGCAATGTCAACACAGAGCCCAATGTGGGACTCAGACTCATGAACTGCAAGATCATGACCTGAGCGGAAATCAAGAGTCAGACACTTAACCCAATGAGCCATCCGGGAGCCCCAGTTTAATATTTGCTATCTTGGTCTGGCCCGTTGTTGACTGCTCACATCCATGTTTCATTCCATTGTTAGAAGCTCTCAAAGGCAGGTAGGAATTTAGGCACCAAATAAATGTTTGTTTAAATCTGTTTTTAAAAGAGGCAGACATTAGCTGTGGAAAATGAGCCAAGGATGAGCTCAAAGTTGGCAAATATAGGAAGTTTGTAGTGGAGAAATTCACTCCCTCCGGTAAACAATAACACCAAATTGTACAACAAAATTGTGAGACCTCAGTAATTTGACAAATGTCCTCCTCAGCCTTGTCTGCCTGGTGAGAGGCCACCCATTCTTCTCCTCCCATTGAAGCATCGTCTTTTCTGGTGATAGCCCTGGGCAGAAGCAACAATGTTCCTCTCACATTCCCAAAACATTTCATACCAGATTCCTTTTGGAAAAAAAAAAATCACACTGTTTTGTAATGGTTTCCTTACCTGCTTGCCTCTCCCCCTACTAGACTATGACCTTTATTTATTTATTTATTTTCAAATAGAATCTCACATGCACAGAATTAAATTAAGCAGAATCTTTGGTTCATCATTGAATTCTGCATCGTCCCTCCATGCTATGTTTTTAGTTAAGTGAAGTCCTGTGTGGCTGGTATGATGCTAATTTCTGGGAATCCATAGAAAATAGTACACATTTCCTGTCCTCAAAGAACTTAAAGCTAATGTCTCTTCTTCTTTGTAACCCCACCACTTAGCCTAGTGCCCGGTACATGGTAAGTGCCTCTTCAGATGAATCTGTTACCCCTGTCTGATTACTGACTGTTAGAGAGCCCCAAAATTAGTTTTCGGAATGTTTATTTTTTCCATCAACATGCTTCTGAGATTCTCATCTAGTCCCAAAGCCTTAAGTGTCGTCCTAAATACGTACTACCAGTCTCAATCCACATGCCAAACTCCAGACTTATCCATCCAACTCTCTCCATGAAATCTCTACCAGAGCATTTCATAGACAAGTCTCACATTTAACATATCCAAAACAGAATTCTTGATCCAACTCCCAGTCAGCCTGTCACCAAACCTGTATCTCCCTCAGTATTCTCCTTTTCTTTGAATTTACCCAGTTTCTTGGAGTGCCTGGGTGGCTCAGTCAGCTAAGCATCTGACTTTTGGGGGCACCTGGGTGGCTCTGTCGGTTAAGCGTCCGACTTTGGCTCAGGTCACGATCTCATGGTTCATGAGTTCGAGCCCTGCAACGGGCTCTGTTCTGAAAGCTCAGAGACTAGAGCCTGGTTAGGCTTCTGTGTTTCCCTCTCTCTCTGCCCCTCCCCCACATGTGCAGGGCTCTCTCTCTCTCTCTCTCTCTCTCTCAAAAATAAACAAATAAACATTAAAAAAATAATTTAAAAAAAGCATCTGACTTTTGATTTCAGCTCAGGTCATGATCTCACGGTTTGTGGGTTTGAGCCCCACATCAGGCTCTGCGTTGATAGCCTAGAGCCTGCTTGGGATTCTCTCTCACCCTCTCTCTCTCTCTTTGCCCCTTCCCAGCTCATACTCTCTCTCTCAAAATAAATAAACATTAAAACATTTTTAATTTACCCAGTTTCTTAAGCTACATTCCTTGCACTCATCCCTGACTCCTCCTTTTCTAATATCCTCACAGCTAATCCATCAGAAGTACTGTTGATTTCACCTGATTATATGCTTATTTGTTTGTTCATTGTCTGTCTCCCACCAGGAACAAGCTCAATGAGGGTAGAAATTTTGTTCATTTTGTTTACTACAGAATTCCTGGCATTTCACATAGGACAGGGGCCCAATAAACATTTGTTGGATCAAATTTAAACACATACTTGTGGAAGAAAGAACAAATGAGTGCATGGTATCTCAAGCCTGCCCTCTAGACAAATAATTTTAGAGACCAGCACTATGCTTTCAGAGTGAGCCAAAAAGTTGTTTTCTGCTAATATTTTAGAACCAAGAAATCAGACGTGCAATTCTTCTTTAATAAGAAGAAAACTGAGCGAAAGCTGTTTTTAAATCCTTCCATCTTGTGAAGAAGTAAACTATGTCAGAAGTATTTTGTTCCAAAGAATGGAAGAAGTCATGAATGGCTAAAACGTCTCTGATTGAATATTCCGGTCGAATATTGGCTTCTGCTACAAAATAAAATACCACGTATCCCCATAAAACCGGACTTTATTTTTTTCCAGGAAAAAAAGAGGGAGAGAAAAGCACAGAGGTTGGAACCACAGCATTACCTACATGTCTGTTGTTTCCTGTAATGAGAATAAATGCTAACAGTAATTCCGGGCCTTCTCCTGCGGGATTCGAAGCAAGCTGGGGTCACGTGTGGTATGCAAAGGTTAAATTATAGCATTAAAACTGGTGCATTCCCAAATGTACCAGATGGAACACCTACCACAGTTCCTGGAATCTGTCCAGAGTATTTCAACTCCTGATCTAGGGAAGTGTTCCTGATAAATAAAGTCGGTCCCAGAAGCTGGACCGGAATAACATTTTCATGACCCTACAGTGTTTGTATGAGTTTACTGGGCACCCCACCTCACCAGGGAAGAAGATTGCAGCCTCTTTCCAGCACTTGTAATCTTTCGAAAGGAATAGAAGAATCATAATTGAACATATAGATAACATTGCCATTTTAAGCCTCTATATGGAATCACATTGGAGACATTTATGGTCTCCCTCAGAGTGATTCAAGAGGCAGGTTTAACAATAAATGTCAACTCCTGTTACCTAGAGTGCCATACACGGATCACATGGTGAGGAGTCGAAAGGCAACACATTTCTGGAATAAAGTGAGTTCTGCACTCAAATAGAAGGTTCCAAAACCCAGGGAAAAACCTAGGAGGTCAATGCGTTCGTTGGGCCCTGTTTTATGTTTCAGTCATACCTTGAAACGCAAAATGAGTAATTATCTGCACTTCTGGAGGCAAATAGAACTTGAATCAATTGAGTTTTCATCTCCCAGGGATATGGTTCCCTAGTGCCTGTGACTATGTCTGTTAGTCCAGGTCCTTGGAGGAGCAGACACCAGAGTGACATTAAACATGGTAAAGGAATTTTGTTAGAGAGAAAATAGGAAGGGACCCAGGGAGCCATCAGACCCCATGGCATGTCGAAGGCTTCCAAAGGCAGCAGAGAGGAAGGGAGTGTCCTAGACCACCAGGTGTTCTCAGGAAGGTTCAGGGGAACCATCAAGGAATCATCAAGCCAAAATCACAACAGTCCAGTATCTCCCAGGGCTCAATCTGCATTAGCATCCCTGCTAAAGTCACCGGCTCAGCTGGAAGCCACTTGCAGGACATGTGGCCTTAGCATAAATAGAGCAAAGGAACTCAGAGCCCAGCAGTTGGGGGTCTCGGTCAACTGCACTCCCTGGAGTTGAGCGTTTGCAAGGGACATCCTCATCATTGCTCCATGAGAATTCTTATGATGCAGGGATAATACTAATGCAGGATAGTAAAGAGAGTATTTCCCAATTTCATGACAAATGTTAATTTTCTCTTTCTGAGAAAGAAACTATAATTAGCTAATTAAGGAAAGTGCAAAAGAAACCATCTCGAACTTCTAGCTCTAAAACATCTCCGCTCCTGGTGCGCCTGAGTGGCCCAGTCAGTTAAGCGCCCAACTTTGACTCAGGTCATGATCTCGCAGTGCGAAAGTTCCAGCCCAGCATGGGGCTCTGGTGCCGACAGCTCAGAGCCTGGAGCCTGCTTCAGATTCTGTGTCTCCTTCTCTCACTGCTCTTCCCCCACTCGCACTCTGTCGCGCGCTCTCTCTCTCTCTCTCTCAAAAATAAAATAAAAAACATTAAAAATTTAAAAAAACAAAAAGATCTGTGCTTCTTTCCAGAGGCAGCTCATCCCAGAGCACCAGATACAAGACGGTTAAATACCACACAACTTTTGAACTCTAATCACCATCATAAGCCTTGGAGCTGAATCTCCAAGCACAATACCTCCAAATCCTCGGGGACTTTCTGGATTAATCCATAAACTTTAACATTAAAAAGAATGAAATGTCGCCTTATTTCTAAAGGTTGAAAGAACTTGTAAGGTTCCGGTTGTTTGCATCTCCCTGCCAATGAGAGACCACTGGGGCTCTGGAGAAGTGACAGGAAAAATGGGGAGAGGAATTCCCAAGAGTCTAGAAAGGCCTCTTTCAGAGGGGGATTCCCCAGACAAAGGAGGACAGAAGGGAAGGAAGCGACCTCCTGTTCCATAAGCCCAGCTGGTTTGCTCAACTTCCGGTAAGATGGCGGACTAGGGAGCAGAAGTCTACATGGCATCATTTTATTCCAAATGGGCATTTGAAGAAGAAAGAGCCGGGGGGAGACGGAGCACCTTTCAGTAGAGCAGAGTACTTGCCCTTTGATTTCCTAGGACAAGTCGTAAGAGGAAAGGGAACCGCCAGGTTCATCTAGGAGGGGCGTTAATGTGCCTCTGGGGGCCAGTTTCAAGCTGCCAAGCCTGACCAGCCTCAAGCCTAGGGGAGACCTAGGGAAACTCAGAAACTGAGAAACTGAATGGAGGCCTAGTGCCAACTTTGGATTCCATTTCCCTGGACCCTTCTTCACCCACCTAGTTGGGAGGAAAAGCCTGGCTGGGAGCCTGAGTTTGGAGACAGAGAGAAGACATCACAGCGTCTCGGCAACCAATCCATGGCCAGGCTTTCCTTGTTCCTCCTCCTCGGGGGTCTGGGACCCCATCCCGAGGGCCAGCCCGTCTAGTGGCAATCTCCGCGGTCGGCACCAAAGGGCTCTGGCCAGCAGAGCCAGGGATGAACCTAAAAATAGTAAACAAAACAGACTCAACGGTCGTCTAGGATGACAGCAAAGGATGAAAGAAGGCAAAGTGGTCCCTGCTCACAGGGGAGAGGAAGGATGGAGACGGCTAATACATCACCTGCTACTGCTGAAAGGTTTACAAAAATCCGGTTATATTTTTTAATCATCTTGCATTTTAGACCTTTAAAGTACAAATATGGATTTCAAACATATCAAGGGAACAAATTAACTTAGAAAAATGGTAATGCTTTCCAAGGTTGCACCTGCCATGAAATTGCTCCAAGTTTGCATTTTCCCCAGGTCTCTGGTGTGCCATTAGGCCAGATTGATTGTCCTCCTCCCCTGAACAGCTCCCCCATTAGAGGGTTATTGTATGGAAATTAATGGAAGGTTGGGAACATTTTTTTGCAGCTGCAGTAGTTGGAGTCAGTTTTGATTAAGCGATAGAAGCCCAGCAGACGGGGGAGATCTCTTTGCTTTAGCTGCCTCCTTTATTATCACTGAGTCAGGCTTAGCGTTCACCGTGGCTCCGTGTGTCGATGTTCTGTCGCCTTTTGGACAGTGCTGTGTACATCGACTCCTCTGTGTTTTCTAAATGGTTCCCCACTCGATTTCCCCGTCAGTATTCCGCTTTGATGTGAAACTTAAAGCCAGTCTGTTCTTTGCGCGTTTTCGAGTTCCCCGCCTCACCACCGTCCCTCTCCCCACCCCTACCCCATCACTGCCTTTTTGGGAGACACAAGAAGAAACTAGGAATATTCCCCACCCTCCACCCTTCTATTCTACCTGTCCCCGAAGAGAGACTATTGAAGGGGCCTAAACCAGCAATCAGAGCCTCATGGCCTCAGGGGATTTCTAGGTGCAAATTAAGCCTTGGACAGGCTGCTCAGAGAGCTGACAAGTGAGAGCTGACAGTTTGCCTCTCCTCCGGTTCTGTCAGGAGCTTTCAAACATCCCAGAAAAACTGGGGCTCTGGCAGATTAGGAGTTGATCTGCTTGTCATGCAGGGTCAACGTCAGACTAAAGCAATGGAGGGCAACAAGACATGATGAACCAGAAAAGTAAAGGGCGAGGTGCAAATTGTCTGCAGAGGGGTGGGAGAGGGACCCAGCGGGGCACGGGATGGCGTGACCTTCTCTAGGTCTTTTCTGTCTAAAAATGCAAAACCTCGGAGCCTGTGCCCCACTTTCTACATTCATGCAAGCCCTCATTCATTCTCTCTTGCCATGAGTGTCTACTGCGTATCTTTCTGTCAAGTGTTGTGGTAGGTGCTGAAGCTGGGAGAAGAGAAACGGTAGACGAGGCTGGGAAAACACCCAGAACACCACTGTGGAGAAGGCAGATATGCAGGCGCAAAATTCCAGGAGAGTTTGTATAGCCCGGCGAAATGTTCTAGAAGAAATCCATTAAACATGCCTTGGGAAGCATTGAGGTGGGGGCGCCTCGGGGGATGAGCCAGGCTGGGTGAGCCGGGTAGTGGGACGGTCCGGGTGAGAGCCAGTGAGGTCTCTCGCGCATTTATCCAGCCGAAGGCCTGTGTCAGGGCTCCCACCTGTCAGGAATCCATCCCCAGGTCCTCTCAGAACGCACATGTCCAAGGATGTGTTGCTGTTGTTGTTGTTGTTGTTGTTTTTTAAAAAAAAAGGATAACTCCAAAAATTGCCATCTAGTAGTTTAATAAGTTCCCTGACATACTGAATAACATCTCCTGCCTCTGGCAAGTGAGGACGGGGTCAACCTAAAATAGATATTTGCCAATGGTAGAGACTGGACAGCTGGCCCCCCGCTTGATGGATGATTCCAGGACAGCCTCTGAGTGGGCTGCCCAGCCCACACCATTGACCTCATGAATCTTCTCCTTAATTCAGGGAGGAAATTAGCTCCTGCCTCCGAAGAGTGCTGTCTGCCTGGAAGCTATCGTTCCTGTGTGGAACAAAAGCAGGCCTGGATTTTCTTCCCAGAATTTAGTCGCAGAGAAGCAGGGGGCACTTGCGTTCCCCAAACCTGTCCCAGCCCCCACCCGTGCGCAGCACCGCCCCCCCTTCACTCCTCTATCATCTTGCCCACGTCCAAGGCTCCCACCTCTCATGTTCCCCGTACCCGGGTTAAGCAGTCTGTTGTGAGAGCACCAGCTGTTATCATGAAGACGCAAAAGCCAATTGGCCATTACTATCTCAAATTCCTCCTGCTTAAATCAGTCTGGGGATTAACGTTGGACACCTCCAAAATGATATACTAGAAGCCAATTTCTCTTTCCCCCTTTGGGCAACCACCTTCCACCTGGTCCAGTAATCCTCTAAGCTCATTTGGGAATCCAGCTCATCTCGGGCCCTTTAATAGCCTTAAAGGGACAAGCTGACTCCCTGGGGTTGGTAATGTATAATCCCGATAGCATCCTCTTGGAGGAAAAGGAGGGAGGCTCCATCTAAGGGCTGCCTCCCGCTGACAGCTTGGACTACAATTCTTGCCTCTCTCTCTCTTCTCTTTTTTTCTTTCTATCTATCCCTCCCACAAACAGTGAAATACAACGGTGGTAAAAAGTCTTGTGAGTGTCTAGCCCGTTGTAGGTATTCTCATAGCATGGAGGTTGTGATTATTCTAGCTCCTGAAGTGCCTGGGGGTGCTTATCCTGTTTTTAGTTGCTCTAAAAGTAAACTGTTGCCTGCTGCTTTGAAAGCGTGGGGTAATGTCAGCTCATGATACCTCATATACTGGAGAAGCTAGTTCCCTCTAATGACATCAGTTTGATAAAACGCTTCAGGATTGAAAACCCCCATCCCCATTCCCACTTTGAAAAGTTTACTTCGACAGTATCTTAGCCTAATAAAGGCATCGCAGGTTCGGGGAAGGCTGGTTTTCGGCTTGTAAGACTTCTAAAGGATAACCTCAAGTATGTTTTCAACCCGAGATGTCATTAACATGACTCACCTTTCTTTGTTCAGGGCCCCCTCTGAGTGTGGCTCTGAAGAACAAGACTCAGGCGTGTGTTGGGAGCTTTCCATTGATTCCCCAAAATAGATGATCTAAACAGCAAGCACAGACAGCTTATTTGACATCAGTAGTGACGTTGATAACAGGGACACAGATAGACCAGGCAATGAGCATGACTTGGTATACTGTCAAGCTGACAAGGGACAACAGTCACAAAGAAGATTCTACATCAGTAAAGCCCAGGCCAAAAGGCAGTGCCAGATCTGACCAGTAAGTAAGCAATGCATTGAGTCCTTTCTTCTAAGACAGAATAATCTGGAGAGTTGTCTGTTTTTACCTAGGCACCCACTTCCACATACTTCCAGACTCAGTCAGACTTTGAGACACTAAGAATCATGAATTCTCATCTAAGATAACCCCCTTGAAGATTCCCAAGATGCAACTTAAAGGTAGAAGGGCATAGGCTTGTATGAAAATCCTCAGGGGGAAAAAGCTATAGGCTTGCCTAAAAAAAAACCCCTCACATACATAGAATCTTCGCTTATAATTTTAAGAGGCTCATGAGATCTCTGAAGCCTTAGGACACACAGCAGAATAGGAAGCCCCTAGTGTAATAAGTTCTGATGTTGCCCACCAGAGAAATGAATGTATCCCCTCATTCACTCAATGAAGTTATATTCAATGTCTATGAGCTACCTAGTCCTATATTGGATGATACAGGAGAATATAAAGGGGGGGGGGAGTCCTTTCTGCCCCCAATAAAGTGACAGTCAGGTGTGAGAATGGCAAGAGGAGACCCTGGCTGAACCTAAACAGAAATTTCTGATGGGAGACTGATGCTTTTCCTTCCCCAGTGTTCATTTTCACAGGTTGATTCATGTGGGAATGGGGACCTTCTCTAGAGGGGAAAAAAAACAAAACAAACAAAACACCTTCACTTCTCAGTGTTGATGTCCAGAGAGGAATAGACTTTTGTGAAATTTGGGGATGGGTTTGAGGAAGAACCTAATGAAGGCCAAACCACAACGGAGGACTGTGGGATCTACCCCTAAAAGACATTCTAGGGGCGCCTGGGTGGCTCAGTCGGTTGAGTGCCCGACTTCGGCTCAGGTCATGATCTCACAGTCCATGGGTTTGAGCCCCACGTCGGGCTCTGTGCTGACAGCTCGGAGCCTGCTTCCGATTCTGTGTCTCCCTCTCTCTCTGCCCCTCCCCTGCTCATGCTCTGTCTCTCTCTGTCTCAAAAATAAATAAAAACATTTAAAAATTAAGAAAAAAAGGAATAGTAGCGATGCAGACACTCATGCAGCTGTGGCTAGGAGGACAGTGAGGGCAGTGGCAGAGGAGGTATGCAGGAAGACTGGTTCACCTGCTTCGAGTTCCCCTGGGGCAAGAGAAATCAAAACAGATACTGCTGAAACCCAGCAACTTTGAGGGTGGAAAGTCTCAAGCTGGGTATCCATATTGGTACCATTTTGCTGGCCACACAGGCTGATGAGCTTTGCCCCTGTTCACATGAGAAGCACACAACATCACGACTGCTGTTCAAAATATCTAACAACCCAAACAGTATGGGCATCAACCAGTAAAAACAAACACCAGCCGTAGGACTAGGGATAGGGGGCCCCTTACGGAGCCAGGTATAAGCCTAATAGCAAGATGACAAGGAGGTCTGAGAAGGTCCCAGAGTGGGGACCGGTACAGCCAGGATGATGGTGGGGGCAGTTTACTTAGGGATTCAGAGTAATGGTTATTTACACACCACCACAGAAGTCTTTTGATATCTTAACCACCTGCATAACCACACTGGAACATGCCAGCTAAATACCAACACTGGACGAACTTAACCAAGAATACAGGGCACTCTTTGATTAAATGTCGCTTGAGAATCGAAAAGAGCTGAATGCATGGAAACAGAGTAGAACTGTGGTTACCAGGGGCTGGGGGCGGGAGCACTGGGGCGATGTTGCTCAAAGGGTATGAACTTGGACTTAGAAGATGAATAAGTTCTGGGTTTCTAATGCACAGCATTGTGATTATAGTTAACAACACTGCATTACATACTTGAAAGCTATCAGGAGACTAGACCCTAAATGTTCTCGCCACAAAAAGGAGATGATACTTATCTGATATGGTAGAGATACTAGCTAACGCTATGGGAGTAATCGTGTTGCAATATGTAATTGTGTCAAATCAAGGCATTTTACGCCTCACACTTATACAATGCTATATGTCAATTACATCTCAACTAAAAAGGGATAACAAAGGATTTTTAGGGGGTGCTGGAACTCTTTTGTATCCTGTGTATGATATAGTTACACAAGTCTATATATATGTCAAAATTCTTGGAACTGTACCCTGAAAGAAAAAAAGGTCAATTTTACTGTATGACCATTGAAAAAGTAAAATAAAATTACCATCCTCCCCAAAAGAGTCACTTGAGAAGCCCAGGCAACACACGCTATAGGATCAAATCAGGAAGAGATGTCCCCACTGGCAGCAGAGGAAAAAGGCAGGCAGACTGGATGGTGGGAAGAAACTCACAGTGGACTAAAAATCAGAGACGGGCTCTGGTTCCAAACCAGCCCCTTACCTAAGCCCTGCGACTTAGACATCCCCGTCAAATGCGAGAAGGTACCTAGGGAAGAAGTACCTTGGCAAAGTAGACACGGACCTGGCCGTGAAGGTTGTAAGAGCCAGGCTAAAAAGTGTAAACTTCAGAGCCACGCTATGGAGTCAATGTCGCCCAGGGGTGTGGGAGAAGAATGACAGAGAGAAGAAAGGCTTCAAGTTTCTCAGCAACATATTTCCTGAGCAGGTGTTTGGCTGGAGATCTGAGTGTTGTGATTGTCATGTGGCCAACAAGAAAATGTCAACAGCAACATTTAATAGCTTTTGGTAGAAGTAATATAAGAAATCCAGGCAGAAGGAGAAATAGCTGTGGCTTGAGTCCTGTCCAACTGACTGCCACCTGCCATTAGGCAGAAAAGGGAAACAAGGATGAAAAAAATAACAAGGCATCAGAGGAAGACAAATCAAAGAGATGGCAATCGATGGGCTCTTCTGTAGCCCGAGCTATGAACAGAGAGCAGGAGGGGGAAAAGAGTGGCCACATTCCCACAAAGCTACTGCTGCCCCAGCTCGAAAGACTGCTGGGTGCATGATCACCACCCGTGTCAGTGATGGAACCAAGCAGGAAGCGGCAAAGCGTATTTAGTGCCCTGGACCGTGCCTCCTCGTCGCCATAGGCTGCGAGGAAGACACGTGATGTAAATAACACTGTGTGAATGACAATGACTAGGAAGTGACAGGTCCACATAGCTCTTGTCTGTGAAGCTTGACCGCTGGTGGCCCCCTGATGGGAATGGCCCCTTCAAAGGGCTCATCCTTCCAGAAGCCTGCTCCAACACTTACATCCGGCAGCATCTTCCTTCTGCGCACTTCATCTGAAGACTGCATTCTGACATGTCTTATCTGAATACCGTCTTGTATTGTTATTCAGTTTGGCTCCTCCTGCTGGCTTAATTCCTCTACTGAACACTAAGTTCCACAATGACATTGGCTGTGACTTTTTTGTTGGTGGTGTTTTTGTGTTTAATGACACACAACGCTTTGTATTCTGCTGGGTACATAAACAGGAGATATTCAGTAGACAGTTATTGAAATCCATTTAAATAAAATCATAGATTCCGTAAGCACTTACTGAATGCACACCATGACCCAGATGCTGGATCAAAGCAAAGGAGAAAGGAGAGGTTCTAGCACATAGTAGCTGCTCAGTAAGTATATGCTCTGACCCTGGGAAGTTCAGGGTGCCAGGAAGGTATGTGAGGCTTCCTAGCCAAGATATCCAGAGAGAGACGAAGCATCAGAAGGCAGCAGGTTTTCAAGTTGCCAACGTGAGATGTGTTACCCCAAGAAGTAGTGAAGCCTGAAACCTACCAGGGAAGCATCCAGAACCACATCAGTAGAATAAACCGTCCACCATACCAGCTCCAAACCCATTTTGCTTTACATCTCTGACTTCCTCCAGTCTGCCAAAAGTCTCCAGAGAGGTTCGGGAAAATACTACATCTGTAAAACAAGGGGAAGATGCTATGAGAAAAGAAATAATAAGAAAACTATTAGAGGGAATGCCTGGCTGGCTCAGTCAGTAGAGCATGTGACTTTTGATCTCAGGGTAGTGAGTGCAAGTCCCATGTTGAGCATGGAGCCTACCTGAAAAGAGACGAGTAGAGGAGGGAAGGGAGGGGAGGTGAGGGAAAGGAAGAGAAGAGAGAAGAGAAGAGAAGAGAAGAGAAGAGAAGAGAAGAGAAGAGGAAACTGTTGGAAATGAAGGGTAGGGGGCAGCCTTAAAAAATGGAAAAATGGAAAAAATGGAAAGGATAAGAGACATAGGCATTCAGTCCAGGAGATCCAGCATTGAGTAAGAGAAGTTCCAGAAACTTAGATCTGAAAAACAGAGGAGAGGAGATTGTCAAATGAGTAACAGTCGATTTCCCAGAAATGAGCAGACTCATTAATTTCAAAGTTTAAGTGCTAACAAAATCCTAAGCAGTTTAAAGTGAAAAATAAAGACCCATACCTCCATAGACCTTTTTGAAATTTCAGAACACTAAGGCAAAGGAGAAAATAAACCTTCTAAAAAGGATGGGGGGAGCAAAATAAAACAGAAAAAAATGATAGAACAACAAGAATCAGACTGACATCAAACTTCTCATCAATAACACTGAATGCTAGAAAGACAATCGAGCAATGTCTAAAATACCCATTTTATTTCACTTTCACACAAAACCTGTGAGACACTTCTTGCCACCTCTGATCTTTCCTTCCACATGGAGACAACTCTGTGTGCATAACACTCCTAAACTCTCTCCACCCACCTCACAGAGAAAGAGCGACTTAATCTGATTTGTGGGTTTGGGAGAAGGAATTAGACGTACAATCTAGCTCCTTCTTCTGCTTCCCTTTTCTGTGGAACAAGCTTCTCACAGGAAGCATAAATCCGCCCTGCCCCTATAGACTATAACACACTGGGCTCTGGTCCTCATGGATAAAGTGGCTTAGCTCTATGGTTCAGCATTTGGAAGCCGGCTCGCTCGCAGATACATTGTATTTCATCTCATAGAAGACACCATCAAGTGGAAGGCTGACCCGTTATTTCATGTACCACAAAGAAAGTAAAAGACTAATAATTAAGCAATGCAATCCTTTCTATCACTTTGAATTTTTTAATGCCTGTTGAATGAGACTGTTTCTTTTAGACATATTTTAGTGTTTGTGAGCTATCACTCTTCTGCATGCATAAAAAGGAAAATAAGTTGGTCATCGTTTTTCTAAAAAATTTACAGAGCCTGTTTGTTTTGTTTTGGTTTGGTTTGGTTTGGTTTGGTTTTTATTTTTTTATTTTTTTCAATATATGAAATTTCTTGTCAAATGGGTTTCCATACAACACCCAGTGCTCATCCCAAAAGGCGCCCTCCTCAATACCCATCACCCACCCTCCCCTCCCTCCCACCCTCCATCAACCCTCAGTTTGTTCTCAGTTTTTAAGAGTCTCTTCTGCTTTGGCTCTCTCCCACTCTAACCTCTTTTTTTTTTTTTTCCATCCCCTCCCCCATGGGTTTCTGTTAAGTTTCTCAGGATCCACATAAGAGCCTGTTTTTTTTTTTTTAAGTGTATTTATTTTGAGAGAGAGAGCAAGCACACGTTTACAAGCGGGGGAGGGGCAGAGAGAGAGAGGAAGAGACAGGATCCCCAGCAGGCTCTGAGCTGTCAGCGCAGAGCCAGACACAGGGCTCGATCCCCTGAACCAGGAGATCATGGCCTGAGGGAAAACCAAGAGTCAGCTGTTTGACTGACTGAACCACCCAGGCTCCCACCCCCAGAGACTAACACGTTTTGACCCAGAGTCATCTACATCTTTAATTCGTAGTTCCACCTTTTCCTTTTTTCCTGGCAAGATGTCTCACAGGACTCAAAGCGCTCTGTGATTTGCTTCTACAGACATCCATTCTGCCGATGGTAATGCTGGCACTTTACCCTTTCGAAGGCGTCCGTAGAAGGTTTTTAGGCAACAACCAGGACTTATGTTCCTTTCGTAAATGATCTTCAGTAGTTTATTGACAGAAACATCCAGAGGTTCAGTGGCCTGGTCTTGCCTGCAAGAGTAACTCAAGTTCGCGTGTGTACAGGTACCGATAATGTCATGACGGCCACCTGGCCGGAAGCAATGGTAAGACGCCGTTGATTGCGAAATGCACCTTCAGTCCCAAGATGTTCGATGTGAGGGGCCCCTGGGTGGCTCCGTCGGTGAAGCGTCCGACTTCGGTTCAGGTCATGATCTCATGGTTGGTGAGTTCAACCCCCCACGATGGGCTCTGTGCTGACAGCTCAGAGTCCGGATCCTGCTTTGGATTCTGTGTCTCCCTCTCTCTCTGCCCCCCCCCCCACTCACACTCTGTCTCTCTCTCAAAAATATATAAACATTTAAAAATAATTTTAAGAAGAAAGAAACAAGGATGTTCAATGTGAACAGAAAGGACATCCTACAGTCAATAAAATATAGTAACAACCATTTTCTTTAGTAGCAGCTTAATCACTAAAAACGTGGATGCTTAGTTTCTCATCTGCTTTACTATTTTGTCATATATTCCAATGTATCCAAAACTTGGATGGAAAGGAGGACCACCATTTATTAGGTCCCTTCAAATCCCCATAGTGAGTACTTTTATTACTCCCATTTTGCAAATTGGAACACGGGGCTCAGCAAAGTGGAGTCACTGGTCCAAGAATTCACAACTCAGGGGCAGAATCAGACCGACTCCTGTGCGCGAGGTGACAGCAATAACTGCCCTGCAAGCTGGCTTTTGTAGACTACCTGATGAAAAGAGTTTCAAAGGATAGATAGGAACTGACTTGTGAAAAGGCTCCAGAATAGAAAGGCTCACACCAGAACAGAAAGGCTCAAAGACGTGGGACAGCGTGGCCCTTTCGGGAACCTCTAGGGATTTCCTCAGGGCCGGAGGGCATGAGGGGAAGGGAAGGGGTGGGGGTGAAGAGCTGACATTGCCCTTTCAAAGGATGGTGAGCGGTTTTGTGAAATAGTTCCTTTTTTTGTTTTTGTTTGTGTTTTCCCAACTTCAACACTGTTGCCCTGGGAAGCCTTTCTCTCTCTTGGAGTCCGGATGAGGCGTCCCTGCTATTTGCTCCCATGGAAACTTGTATTTCTTCTATCTGAGAACTGATCACACGTCACTATAATTACTGATCCAACTCTCTCTACCCCTAGCTATAAACAAGCACTGTGAGCAGAACTCTATTCCCAGAAGTCAGCACGGAGCCTGGCACAGAGTAGGTACCCCCAAACCGTTCGACATAAATACACAACTCAGTGAGAGGTAGACCTCCCATCCTCATCCTGGTTAGGGCCCCTGGAGTGGAATACCAGAGAAGCCCGGGGCCGGGCACTTTCGGAGACTTGTCAGAGCTTGACGGTAGAGCGACTGTCAGAGGGCGAATCCTGCTCCATTCACTTGAATGGACTGGGGGGAATATCTCCGTTTTGAATGTGTGGGCCTGAGCACAAACCCAGTGGGTCCTATCAAGATTCAAGATCAATACTCATAAGCCATCCACAGGCTACATGCATAAGGCCTGCTCGCTGAGTAATTTCGCGTCCCCAACCCACAAAACGTTTGCGATTCCCAGCACATTTTTGCAAACCATTTGATTTCACCTGGAACAGATTGCCATCAGGAGGAACATTTTCCAGGTGGGGAGTTCCCCTCTGTCTCACCCTTGGCAGCCCTTCATGACATTCCCTGGCACGTATCTGCATCCTTATGCTGTGAACCTTTTCCCTCTAACCTCTTTCCTGGGCTAATGGAGCCCTTTTCAGCAGCAAATCATTCCTTGTGCCTGTAATACATCTTTTCTTCCCCGGATTTGCTCCACGGGTATAATTGGCTGCAGCTACCTCCCCTCTGTCCATAACACCATAGATCATACCAGCAGAGACGGATCCCTGGTGAACCAGAACATGCTTATGACTTCAGGAAGGCATTAAGATATGCATATTTTATTTTAACATCCTTTGGGTATAGACAGGGCAGCCAAGGCTTGTGTCTTCCTAAACAACTTGCCTGGCTAAATAGTCAACGGCTAAAATAATGCATTGTACACGTTACGTCTAGTAAAAACGGAAGGCCACTTCTAGGGGCATTCGAGGCCAAAATCTTCCCTTCCTATGACCCCCTTCTTTGAGTGATGGATGAAGTCTGTGCTTCTGCTGCAGAACATGAACTCAATTAAAATAGATTCTATACATTGCTGCCGGAATCACTTTTGAGTGTTCCCATCCTATAAACATATCATATTATAATATAAATGTGGAACCTGCTCACTTTATTGTCTCAGTCCCTTCACAGTTCATTGATTAACCAGATGCCAAGCATACATCCCTTTTACTATGCATGTGTATGTGTGTGTGTGTGTGTGTGTGTGTGTGTGTGTGTTTTATCGTGGAGGATGCATTATCAATCCCATCCAAAGTTCCTCACTAAGGTTTTTTCCTATCAATTGTTTCCTTATGGTTCACAGCATATGGACAGTTTATTCTCTCATCAATCCTCAATGGGCCATTCGTGTCCTTGATAATAATAACAGCATCAATGGATGCGTTCCCGTTTCAGGATATACCATTATCTGGAGCTAATTTAATTAAGCTGCACTACAGCATTGTATCGTGGCTTCCTATTGTCCATCATGCTGTTCTCCCACACCCCAAATAAATGTGTTCCCGAGCCAATGAGGCTCATTTTTTCTCCTTTGAGAGGCATAGGGAGTCCTTGGGTGAGAGTTCAAGGACAACAGGGTGAACGGGAAAGGGGCTGCAAAGGGGACACAGGAAAACACTATGAAAAAGAATAAAGATTACTCTCATCAGTTTGCCTTGGTGGCTCAGTCAGTTAAGTGTCCAGCTCTTGGTTTCTGCTCAGGTCATGACCTCATGGTCTGTGAGTTTGAGCCCCAAGTTGGGCTCTGTGCTGACAATTTGGAGCCTACTTGGGATTCTCTCTCTCTCTCTCTCTCTCTCTCTCTCTCTCTCTCCCTCTCTGCTCCTCCCCCACTCATGTGCATGCCCATGCGATGTCTCTCTCTCTCTCTCCCCACCCCACCCCCATCTCTCTCTCTCAAAATAAATAAATAAACTTTAATTACACTTATTTATTTTTGAGAGACAGAGTGAGACAGTGTGAGCAAGGGAGGGGCAGAGAGAGAAGGAGACACAGAATCCCAAGCAGGCTCCAGGCTCCAAGCTGTCAGCACAGAGCCTGACACGGGGGCTGCAACCCACGAACCGTGAGATCATGACCTGAGCCGAAGTTGGCCGCTTAAGCGACTGAGCCACCCAGGCGCCCCAATAAATACATAAACCTTAAAAACAGATTGCTCTCGTCAAGAGTTCCATGGTCCAATAGAATGAGCATCAACAGCTCTGACATCTACCAGCTTTCTGACCTTGGAAAATTTTACTTCTTTCACATCTACAAGAGACACGAGGCACTCTGTATGACTCTTTAGAAAAATTAATAAAATAAGGTATGTCTCCCTAGCGCATGATTGGTATTTCATTAATATTAGGTCCTTTCGTTTCTTCCTGTTTCTTAACTCGAGTTTCTGCAGTGGATGCCGTTAATACCCATCGCAGGTGTGCGCTGTTCTAACAAAAGGTGTGTTTCTAAATAAAGGGTGTAAATTAGGTTGGAGAAATGAGTCATATTTTAAATGCAGTGGAGGGCACGTTGTTTAAAATTCTCCTGTGCCGCATTTTTTTTTTTTTCTGAAGCCAAATCATCCCCCTCCGCATAACAAGTGTCCATAAAGCGGTCGATTGCTGTGTAGGATTATTTCTCTGGCTGAGTTACAGCCCTCCTCTTCTATGTGGTCATTGACATAATAATAACGTCACCGAATAACACTTACTGAGAGCTTACTATGTATGCCGCACTAGATCTTTATACGTACTCCTCACATCCTCCATGAAATTGATATCACGTTATCCCCCTCTCACAGATGAGCACGTTGAGACATAGAAAGGTCATACAACACGTTCAAAGTCACACAGCGGGGGGCACGCCTAGATTTAAACACAGGCCGTTGGGCTCTTCCGAGTCAATTCAGGGGGGAGGCTCACTCTCATGGGAACCAAGGAGATGAAAAGTCTTCCTGCCCTAATCCAAGACTTCTTAAGGACCTACCTGCCCTAACCCAAGACTTCTTAAGGACCTACACCGTACTCTCAACATTTCCTTTAAAACTGCCTTTGCCACTGGTGCCAGAGATGAACTGGTTCCTCATCCTGCCAGAGGGGCAAGATAGACGGCATTCACCTTAAAATTGTGCAATTGTTTGGACTCTTCCCAAAGACTCAAAATCTCGCTTTCTCCATCCACACACAGATTTACGCTGGCTGGGACCCTGGTTATGCATCAGACTTGGACACCTAGAGAAGGAGAATGGGAAACACTGATGGGCCCAGGGTGGAACATAAGAGGTTAGGGTATAAGTCGTCTGAACAATTCCATCAACTAAGATCGAGAAAGTTGGGACTCTGAATATCTAGTTCTGTGCCAAAACTCATGTTGGGTATTTTTAACAGGACTGAGTAAAAGAGGTGCTTGGATGCAAAATTTGAGGAGGCTTTTAATTCCAGGCTTGTGTCAGTGCCAACCCTGGTTGTCATATTCTCATTTCACTGAACTATCATGAAAACCTTCATAGGGCAGTGTTAATAGCTCAACATACTGGCATTCCATCTAGAAAGAGAGATAAGAACTCAGCTCCAAAGCCAACGTATCTTATCAACCGTGTACTTAGAAATTTATCTTTTTAGGTTCACCTCTATGTTACTCCAAATTTAACCCCCTTAAAAAGTAAACGATTCTTAGCTTTCTAAACTCATTTATTCCAGGATCCATCTAAACAGTAAAAATAGCTCTACTATGCCTGTCATTCAAAGTGACTCATCCCAACTCTCCACTTCATTGGAGAGATGGTCTTATTTTCAAAGAGGAAAATGCAATAAGAACAGGTAAGAGGAGCATGGGTCCGATGAGTTGCAAAGGTTTACCAGGTTGCACAGCATTATAAATGCTTAGAGAACCCAACTTAGTGTTAGGAGTCCCTACCTTCAAAACAGCTTTAACCCAAGCTGGCGTCATTCTCCAATCTTGAAAAAAACCTTCCTATCACTCTACCTTTCTACTTTTGATGATCCCTTAAAAAATCAGTTCAATTCCCTGCAAAAAGTGGATATATTTTATTTTATCCAAATGGTTTTGAACAAGAAGGCATTATCCATACATTCCCAAAGATCCCAGTGGTTGGAATCATGCCTCTTATGTGACTGGCACCTCTTTTCTCTCTGAAGAAGCTCAGGGCTCACTTCAACATAAGCTCTAGTCAGGTGTCGTTTTCAGTGACAAGCTCTGTGTTTCGGGCAGTGGCAGTTCTCATGATGATTGTTCTCCTTATCACTTTCAACAGCCTGGTTAGCGCTTCTCCCCAGGACCATAGAAGTTCACCATGCCCAATGACCTGAGCTGGCCGGGGTTGAAAGCCTAGCTCTACACAGCTTGAAATTCACATTACGTGGTCCTCAGCAGGCAGGACCAGAGCTTAGGGGGCGTAAGTGAAAAAAGAAAAAGCAGTGTTTTTCTTGAGGCAGGTTGGAGAGAGAACATGAAAGGCAAGGAGGATCTGACCTGAAAGAAAGCTCCTGCTCTGCAGAGGCCACTGTTGTGGAAGTGCCACTGGGGTGCCTTCCACTCAGACTCTTTCGAATGGGGACAGTGGTCCAGTTGGCCTGGTCATCAACGTAAGACACTGCCATCGGAAGTGGGCCACTGTCTGAACCAGGTTGGGAAAATGTTAGCAAATGGACAGTAGCTGCCATATCCTGCTTAATAACCTGTGTACTCTCATGACAAACTTAGTTATGAAAAACCATCAAGAAAAGAGGCCATCCCTAAGTGTAGACACATATTCCTTGGCCAGGTCTCCTGATGTAAAATATGTTGAAAGACATATTAGGTCTCTAGCTCTAAGAAATCAGGTGTTAGATGGTCTACCAGTAGATTTTTGATCTCTCTGAGGTCTTTCCAGAATCCGGAGATGTGAGAATTTCAGGGTTAAAATACAGGTACTTTTTGGCTGGCTAGAACCCAACACGCTTCTTGTGAATAGTGTTAATCCAGGACCAGGAATGTTGGGTCAACCCAGCCTACCTACCCCATTCATGAGGCAAGCCTTGGTGCCCTCTAGATGAGAAGAATGGGCAACACAACAATATTTATTACTCATCCTTTTCCTGTCCCTTTGAAACATGCCTGGCATTGCCTTGCAGATGGCTTGGGAATGAATCAAATAGCTGCCAAGGGAACCTGCATTCAGCCTTAGGTATTCATCTGGGAGAACAGGAGGCAGCCACCTGTATCCGAGGCCTCTTGGCACCAACTGAACTAAATACCTTGGCTCCCGTTTAAAGTCGTTAGCCAAGACGGCAGCTCAGCTTGGACCTGGCTGTTAGTACTTGCAACATGACTTCCCAAGTAACACTTATCCACTGGCCTCACATACTGTCACTAAAGATAAGGATGAACTGCGTATTACCAGACAGACCTAAATCTCATATGGCCCAGCCTGACTGAGGAAGAGACATTTACTGAGCAACTACTACGTGTTAGTTCTGGATTAGGAGCTATGTATCAGCCATGGTCTGTAGCTTTGAAGACCTTGCTGCTTAACTGGAAAACAAGACATACGATGCACATAATCACTGTTCACAATACAAGCAAGGATATATTTAAATGCTAAGTCGAGGGGCGCCTGGGTGGCTCAGTCAGTTAAGCATCCAACTTCGGCTCAGGGCATGATCTCACGGTTCATGGGTTTGAGCCCCCGCATCAGGCTCTGTGCTGACAGCTCAGAGCCTGGAGCCTGCTTCAGATTCTGTGTCTCCCTCTCTCTCTCTCTGCCCCTCCCCCACTGTGTTCTCTCTCTCTCTCTCTCTCTCTCTCTCTCTCTGAAAAATAAATAAATGTTTAAAAAAGTTAAATTGTGAGGTAAAGGCTGGATGCTGTAGAAATGTTGAATGCGAAAGGCAGTAATAGCTAGAGAACTCTAAGAAAATGCCTTAGTTTGTCAGGGCTGTTCTAACAAAGTAGCAGAAATTAGGGGCTTCAATAACAGAAATTTATTATCTCACAGTTCCAGAGGTTAAAAGTCCCAAATCTAGGTGTTGGCGGGTTCTCCATGAGGAGAATCTGTTCCATCTCCCCTAGCTTCTGGGGGCTTGCTGGCGTCTTTGACATTACTTGGCTTAGAGACACATCGCCCTAATCCCTGCTTTCATGTTCACGTGGCATTCTCCTCGTGTGCACATCTGTCTCCCAGTTTCCTCTTCTCATGAGAACAGTTGTCTTACTGGATTAGGGTCCGCTCTAATGATCTCCTCTCGACTTGATCCTCTGCAAAGAACCATTTCCAAATAAGATCATATCTACAGGTATCAGGGGTGAGGACTTGAACATCTTTTAGAGGGGTACAATTCAACACATAACGGGAAGATGTCCGGTGAATGTGAAACCTGAGATGTACGCTGAAAGATACAAAGGATCCGTACACGTGGAGATCAAGAGAAAGCCGTCTGCCTTCTGGATAGGAAGTGGCATTTTGAAAAAGGACATGAAGTGTAGAGTGACCAAAAGCATGAGTGTGGTACAGAGAAGCCAGCCCGTTAAAAAGGACGTCCTTGAAAATCAAGTCGAATAGAGAGTGTGGGTCTATGATGGAGGGTCTTAGCTGACAGGCAGAGAATGCAAGAAAGGGACCAAAGGACCGACACTGGCAAAGTTCTAGGAAGACGAAGAGAAAAGGATGAAGTGGAGAGAAAAGAGGGAGGACTGCCTCTCGTGCTGACTGCCTGGACCTGTGCCCTCGACCCGCAGCCAAGACGCCACCAAGAAGTGCAGGGAAGTTCATGCTTCGCGAGTTGACTTTTGACCAATGGGAGGCCAACAAGTCCCCTACTCTCCTCCACCTAGAGAGATAGTTAATTCTCTAGGCCTTTCAGGAAGCCTAGCCGAAGACCATCCGTTGCACTGGTTATAAAGCTGTTGCTGGCTCAGCAATGCTTCCCTTGTGTTTGTTCTTCCCTTTTACTGTCTTAGCTTTCTTATATCCTAACAGTTCTTTCCACTGGAATGCACTCCCTAATAAAGAGCTATTAAGTTCCTCAGTCGTCCCTAATGTCTAGGGAACCCCGGCCAAGACAAACAATAAAAAGTACATACATTGTTAATCACCAGACCATGTTCCGGTCTGTTTTAGGTACTAGAGAGGCACTGGTGTTCCATAAAACAAATATAGTCTTTGCTTCATGTTTATGGAATCTCGCCTTCTAAGAATATAATTACGAATTGAGAGAAGCGCTCTGAAGGAAGAGAACTCAGCTCTCTGGGTTGCGTAACAAAGGAGCAGACAAGGTCAGGGAAGGCACGCTGAGGAGGGGATGCCAGCCCAGGAGCTGTGGTGAGGAGGCGTTAAGCAGGTGCAGTCTCACAGGGAAAAGAGGAAGGCAGGGCGTGTAATGGAAAAGCCATGCAGGCCGCGTGTTCGCACAGGCCCCGAGGCTAAGCACGCCGTAGATGTCACCCAGAAAGATGTTTAAAAAGTACGAATCCCCAGGCCCTACCACAGGCTTACTCACTCGGAGTCTTGAGTAGTGCCTGGGAAGGTCCTTAAGTCTTCTTTCTAAACCGCAGTCAGGTTTGGAAACCACTGAATTAGATACACAAGCCCTTCTCTGAAAAAGGATAAAGAATGAGAAAGGAAAAGTTTGGTTCGCAGTGTTGGCTTTGCCTTGTGTCAGAGGCCACCTCCTTTCCTCAGCTTAGCCTCTCTATTCCCTTTTTCTCCACAATGTATGCCCATGCTGCACACATGTCTGCAAACCCGCGCACGCACCCCCCCCCCCCACACACACACCTAGTGCCCTTTCTTTGTTTGCCCAGGGTGCCCTCTGCAGGGCCTCTCTCCAGCCTACTTCCCAGCAGTGCCCTGAGCAGAGGGCCTTTCTTCCTCTCTCTCTCCAGCCACGCTGACCGATCTACTTTGTAACCCCTCAGGACCCTGCTCTCTGCCAATGAGTGAAGTTTTCTGTAGTCACATGCTGATTGGTGAACACCCTTCTGGATAATCATAATACTAACTCACGTGTAAGGATATGGCCCTGTCTGGCACGTGGCTCGAAAAGACATTTTCAATGCCATATCTCACTTGGTATTTCCAGAAGAACTAAATTATTGTGTAGTATGATACCCCAACCCCCTCAATAAATGACACATCATTGCTGACCAAAGTTAGGCAGCAATCTTGCCACCCTATCCCCAGGAATACATTTCTATTTTTCAAAGGGACATCCAACCTCCTTCTTAAAGCAAAGGAATGTTTAATATTGGGTTCCTCTTAAGGAAAACGTTAACGGAATGGGGGTGGGATACAGGGGTGATATGGCAGGAGAAAACTTTCAGCACCGCCATACTTGGGAGGCAATACAGTATAGGCGTGAGGAGCAGCATGTCTGGGCTTTGAGTGAAAAGGCTTGAATTCAAGGCCCAGTGCTGCAAGGTATTAACTATGTGGTCTTCGCTCAGTTGCCTGATTTCTCTGACTCCAGCTTCCTCACTTGGGAGCTGAGTTCTAAGTTACATCTCAGAAGTAGGTGCAAGGCTTACATGAGATAAAACATTGAAAGCACTGAACAAAGTGCCTAGCACATAGCAAGCCCGCTCTTGGATGGTTATTATTGTAACAGAGGCAGCTGCCCTCCCTTTTGGGAGACGGGCTTTGGAGACAGAAAATGAAGGTGAATATATTTGTGTCCATGGGATGGGGAGATACGAGGGGAGAAGGGAGGGGGCAAAGGAAAGAAGGGCAGAGAGCCCTCGGCTCACCCACGTGGGCCTCTTCTGATTCTCCTGGCCCAGCCAGGCCATTTTGCAGCCCCGCCAGAAGGAGTGGAAATTGAACTGTGATCTGGAGAGCTATCCGTTCTGACCATTAGTCAAACACCGGGAGCCAGTTAGACCTAATTGTCTTTGAAACATCCAAAGACCAAACACTTTTTGGAGGTCAGGCTGCGCGGCTGAAGAGGAGGTAGAAATACCAGGGCCGAAAAGAAAGGCGTAATAGGTTCGTATAGTTAGTGTGAAAATTAGCTTTAGGGGTCTCCTTACGTTGGTTTCTTAATGACGTGAAACGTAATAATGGCTTTGGCCGTAATAAAGATAAATTACTTTTTTTTTCTCTGAAAAATAATGAAACTTTGGTAAACATCCCAGGTTTATCCCTTAATTTATCCCCAGCTCATGGGGGGAGAGAGAGAGAGAGAGAGAGAGAGAGAGACCTCCCCCCAACCCAGCCCCCATTTTTAATATTCGAAGCTATTAGATTTCAATAACCCACTCTCCAGCAACGTGTGTCTCATTTCCCTGGACAGACCAAATAGGCAATAACAGCCTCTCAGTTAGAACACTAATGTTGTAATTTAGAACTTCTGTCAAGATGAAAGATCTTTTCTGGGATCCTCAGAGGGCCCATAGCAACACTTCCACCCAGGCCCGGATAATGAAGTTTTCATTATTAAATAAAGATATTTTAGGAATGTCATAAACCATAAATCCACTCTCTTCTATTGCCCTGCCACCTTATTGTGTTTATTTCTAGCAAAAACTCATCCTCTTTCTACCACCCCTAACTCCTCCAAGCTTGGCAGTTCCTTGCTTTTCAAACCCCTGATCCCAGGGTGACGCACTGAAGTTGCTATGGTGACAGAAAGGCAGCTTCTCCCACTTTAGACCCCCAGGCTATGAAAGCGGAAGGCGTGAGTGGAAAAGCTGAGTCTGTTCCCTCCCCTTAGCTGCTCCTTCCTCCGCACCTCATCCCACCAACTGGCTGAGAGACTGACTCCAGGCAGCTTTAGCTCACCTCAAGGAAACGCTAATGTGTGCCAGCCAAGTCCGGCTGTTCTTAAAAATTATAGGGCAATCAATGTTTAATGTGAATTTAGTGCTGGGTGGAAGCATTAGACGCCGAGTCCCAGGGAAATAACTCATCTGTTTGTCCATTTACCAAATGTTGGGGTGCATTTCCTCAAACCCCATCTGCCTTAAGCTGGCTCTGGTACCGACCTCAAGAAGGCAGCCTTACTGGAATCAATCATGCCCCGCTGCTGATCGATCACCTTAACGGAGGGAAAGAAGGATTGGGACCCCTGTTCCCCAAGGCCACGGGACATAAGAAGTTTCCGAGGGCAAAGGGAGCTCAGACGCATCTCAGCAGATTCTGCAAATAAAGAGAATCCGGACGTCTAAAATTGGGAATGCATTTAGCCGTCCCTAGCCCACCATGGGACCAAACCTGACAAGCCAGCTGTCTTACACATTTAGAGACAACTTTCTAGTTTATTGCAGCGAAGGGAAGGGGACACTCATTTGCACATAACCAAATGTCTCTTTGCCGTGAGCTAGACCCATAGTCAAAGGAGATAAAGACCTACTTGTAATAATACACAATATTATGTTCTCAGAAGGGGGTATTACTGCGTCAGAGATTCATTTGTGCTTGTATTTTCCTTTATATCCACAGTCCAAACTGAAGCAAAAAGAACTATTAGATTAACCAAAGAATTATCTGTAAATATATGCGAGGACAAAGATCATGACCCTGTGGCTCTCAGCCATTTCTCTGTGTGGCGTGTTACATCACAGTGCAATTTGCAGTTGAACAGATTTAGCTCTGAGATATATCAAAAACAAACAAGCAAAAAGAAATCGCCTTTTTATCTTCACTATTCAATGGGCTTCAGGAACAGTTGGTCTCAGCAAAAAACCCTTCTCTGAAAACACCTGAGAATCCAAAATATGAATTATATATATATGTGTGTGTGTGTGTGTGTGTGTGTGTGTACATATATATATTAAAGTATAGACTTTAGATGGACTTTAATATATATTATATATATTTATATATATAAATATATATAAAGTGTATATATATATATATATATATATATATGTCCATCTAAAGAACACATCAGTTTAGGATATTTATTGGGGGAGAAGAGAAGGCACCCAAACCATAGAACCCTATCAGCACTTGAATTAATTGAAAATAAATTTCCCCTCCCAGCACTAAACAAATGAGGAGCTTTTTGTGTGATAACACTCACACCCTCCTGTAATAGGTTGCTAAGATTCCACTAATTAAAAAAATCTCATTTGAAGATAGTTAATGGTTTCTGCCTTTCTACAAAGCACTAGTCAGACTACATTTCCCTGAACTTCGGGGTCTGTACTGATTACTACTCAATTAGTTTTGATTCAATTCACTGAAGAAAAATGTCCATTTCATTAGTGTGGAGAAATAACCACCGGACACAAAATATATTTCCTGGCATTGCCATGGCAACCGGGTTGACACAGCTGAGCTCAGAATGTTAATGCTTTCCCTGGGACTGTGTTTTTAAGTCAGAGCGCGGCCATTAAGCCTCGCTGGGTGAGGTAGGCGGATGCCACATCGCTGCTGGGATTGTCAGGCAGAGGAGTCCAGAGGCCCCCCAGGAAGGCTCCCTTCCTGCCATTCACCTCCCCTGCCTCTCCCCTGGGGGGCTGGACATATCAGCAGCCCCATGGACCGCTGCTTTGCAAGTCCCGAGAGCCCCCATTCTACGCGACGTGTAAAAGTCCAGCTGGAAAGCGGAAACTGCAGTCCATCATCCAGATGTGTTTTCCTACGTGTCGCCTGTTTTGTAGATACGTGTGACTGTGAGGTGATGGTCTGACTTCTCAGCTCTTCATTAATACATTCCAGCCAGCCCGGGGTGGCCCGTAGGGACAGAGTGAGGTGAGGAACTGGAAATATTCCCCGCAACTCAGTAAAGATGGCAGGCAACTTGGAGAACTCTGCCCCCTCAAGGGGAACGTGGTTCTTACCCACCCTCCCCAGGCCTATGTAAGTATAGGATAGAAAAGCAGATTCTAGATTACTGAATTAAGGCAAATGGATCTGCTTTTTGGGGATGGGGGCAGAAGCACCAATACCAGTCCTCAAGAATGATAGATGTGGCCATTATTTAAGGGCTAATTAGGCAGATAACCAAATTAGATCGTAACAAAAATTCTGTTTGGGGGACTGGATTTTCCAGGTTAAGTGGGTAATTGCCCATATTGTCCCTGAAGCTAGGCCAGCATAATCTTGGACTATCAACTAACGATTAATTGCTACGTGCGATGTTCAAGGCTCCAAGCCTTAGGATACAACGATTAAAGACGAGACACCATACCCTCAAAGACCAGTTTTGTTGGGAGACGGTACACGAACGGCTGACAAGAAGCAGCTCTTTCCTGAGTACTGACTATGTGCCTGGTAGTGCACTAAGTGCTTTACATGCATTGTTTTATTTAATCCTCATCCTGGCACCGTGGGGAGGATGTGAGCCCCATGTCATAACCAAGCACACTAAGGCTCAAAAAGGTACCTGACTAGTCAATTACTAGCTTAATTACAGCAAGCGATTGGTGGAACTAGATTCAAACACAAGTCAGTCTCTGTTAGAACCACCACGCACGCTGCCTTTCATGTACACATGAAGAGCCAAGTGGTAAATGTTTAGTGGCCGGTGAATGCTACAGCGGTAAATACCTGATTTGAAAGGAAAGCAGCAAAGTCCTACTGCATTTAATTAATTTAACTTCCCTTTTAAAATTTCACTTCAAAGGAATGAGCAAAGCCAGAGCGTCCCATCTCCTCCATTAAGCAGATGTTCTACACATCGCCCTCCCACTCCTTCTGCAGACCCGAGGGAGCAGCAGAACCGCTCACGTGAGAGCCGCCAGAAGGCAAGGACCGGCGCGCCCATTCTATCACAAGAGCAAGCTCACAGTCAATTATCTCATTGTCAGAGTCTCGGTGCCCCTGCCCTACTCCACCCCCTTGGGATCCTGTGCATCCGAGCTTCTTTATTTGGAATCATCATCATGTCACCATCAAAAATATTTACTCAGCTTCTGCATATATATTGTTCTGATCACCCCATTGATTTTTCTCTCATGGCATGTATGTAATTTCCACTCTATCTTTTTGAAGTTGCTTGACATGAGTTTCTGTCATCTTTATACATCATCAGGTATGGTATTCAAGAGCCCCAGAACTCAGAATGGGTCCCCAGCCTTCCCTTCGCTTGGCTGTAGAAATAACACCAGGTCTTGGTGCAGGGAATCTTGGATCAGGGACTGACAGAATGGCTGCCTCTTCCAAGTACAATCCAGAACGGAGTGGAACTGAGACATGTAGTAGTTTATAATCTAAAATCATACCACAGAGGAAACACGCAACGGATACGCATACCACTCTACCGATTGGCTTCGTTGCTGGAACAACATTGGTCCCAATGTGTTCAAAGAAAACCTAGCCCCTTGGGATGTTGAAGTACGTTAATAGAAAAAAAGGGGGAGGCAGGGTTCTGTGGTCAATTATGTTTAGGAGACACTGGGTGAAACAAAGTTAATCAGGTTTCTTCACTGCAGAGTTCTGAGTTGTTAATATGCTAATGCACTGTATGACTGACTCTCCAAGAGAGACTAGGAAGAAGCATTGTCCACCGAACCATTTTTATCCTGGAGAATTGAGAGGCCCGTGCTTTGCAAGCTCTAGAAAACACAGAGTAGGGGTCAATCTAGGAGTCTAATCTGCACACCTACCTGACGAAGTCTGGAAAATGGCACAGCTCCCTGGGACTTTTTGCATGAAGACTCCTAAGCTTCGTGGGAGAAATGTTAGGGACTTTGGGAGTGAGATTTGAGTCCAGGAAACAGGAAAGTAAGGATACCAAGAAAGACATAGTGGAAAATATCTGGTCCCAAATTCTAGAAGGTGTGGACCAAACGGTCTAGAACTGGTCAGCCTGAGGTAAGAAAGAGCTGTGGTGGTCAGACCTACCTTAGCACAATGATTTCTGATTTCTAGAGAATCCCTCCATACATAATTAGATACTTGGAGATACAAATGACAGAAAATCCTAGTTCAACCATCTTAACAATACACTCATTAACCATCTCTGCTAATAAGAAGACCCCTTGCTCAGATCTTTAGATTCTCTGTGATTTTCTTAGCTCAGTCACACCCACTGTTTCCTGAACCCCACATTGCCTCCTTCCTGATACTTCTCTCACTTTGTTGGAATAAATAGGGAGGGTACATAAGAGGTAGATTTTCTAAGGTCTTGAATGTCTAGACAGATCCTGGTTTTACCCTCCCAAGTGATTAAGAATTGACTAGGTCTAGATTGAAACCTAGGTTGAAAATGTTCTTCCTCAAACTATTGAAGTCTTTCTCTATTGCCTGTTAGCACACAAGGATGCTGCTGAGAAACCCTAAGCCAGTCTAATTCTTTTCTCTTATGTTTAATGTTTCTTCATGCATTGACTTTAAGGTCTTCCTTTCAACCTTAATCTTCTGAAATTTTGCATGTACATATCTTATGTTAGGGCTTAGCCAGACCTCATTGATCCCTTTCAGTCTGAAAACTCAGGCTTTAGCTCTGTGAACTTTTTTTCTAGTACATCTTTGATCATTTTCTCTCTTCGATTTTCTATATTATCTCTTCCTAAAAACTCATTTTAGTGCTTAGAGCTTCTGGATCAATTCCTCATGTCTCCTGTATCTTTTCAAGTTTTCTTTTTCTTTCCCTAATTGTTCTAGATTCTAGGAGATTTCTTCAACTCATCATCCTATCTACTGATTTTTTTTAATTAAATCTTATCAGTTGTATTAGTTGGGACAACTTTATCTGCTCTTGTAATAAATAACCCCCCAAATTTGAATGTCTGTCCACAATTTACTTCATGCCCCAGGAACTCTTTAAACACAGGTGTCCCTGTTCATCAGGCAACTTCTCCCCATAGGAAGATTCAAGGATCCTGAATCCTTCCATACTCAGGCCCTTTTATCACCCAAGGCCTCACAATCCCCTGATTACAGAAGGAGGAAAGGAAGCAAAGTTGGTTCTCAACAACTTTGGCATGCAAATGACACACAGCACCTCTGCTCACATTCCATTGGTGAAAACTGTCATTTGGTCTCACCTAGATGCAATTTGGGGATTGGTGGGGATGGCGCTGTAAAACCTAGTTCCGGGTTCAACGACTGCTTCCCACAATAACTATATATTTTGGAAGGAGGAACACAACGTGCTCAGTTGATGATCACTACTAGTCTTGGTCATAGCAGTCATAGTTCTTATTTCCAGGAGATCAATCATATCCCCTAATTTTGCCTTTCACAGAGCACACTTTCCTCTTTTTGTCCATGAGTAATCACTCTTTCCTTCCGGATCAGCTGTTCTTTATTATCTTGGCCATTCTCATTCATGCTCTTGTTCCCTTCTTTTCCGGTGACCCCTCTGTGTTTCTTATATGGAGAAATTGAGGAGTAGGCTGATTATTTTAAGGGGATGGAGTGGATTGCATTTACTGTGAGTTTTTAGCTATATTCTCCCAACAGGCCTCTTTCTTGATGGGAAGGCAGATGTCTTTGTATATGGGTGGGCTCCTCCTCCAGCAATTTCCGTCCAGGTTATGAGGAATGAGAATGGGAGCGTCCACAACCCCTTAGACCGTGCTCCCTGCAGGCACCAGTGTAAGAAAACCTTTACTCTGGGCCTTCACTCTCAACCAACAACAGTAGGTTGCCCCAGAAAGTTCCGTCTTCACAGAAGAGCATCTAGATGTTTCCCTAGAGAGTAATACCAATTTGCCTGCCACTCTGTGAACAGGAAAGGACAGAGGAAGGGGAATGCACCTGGCATAGCTTTCCACAGGTACGTCTTGGATGAATCTTCCTGTCTGCAACTATTCGGCCCCCCCTCTACCCTCCTTACTTACCAACACCAAGCTGCGAGCATGCCTAGGTTCTAATCGGCGGGCCAATCTTACTTACACCATAGCTTCATCTAGTAAGTGATCAAGTCTGAACAACTCCCCTTACTGTTCCATCTGTCAGTATTCATCCATCCATCCCGTCTGATGGGCTGCAATCTCTCAGCTAGTGAATCTACCTCCCCTTACTTTTGCTATCAGGTGTTCATTGTTTTGTGGACTGTCGAGCTATAATTTTGATGCAATCTTATGAGGGGAAAGGTCTCAGTTTGCCGTCTCAAGCATGATTAGAAAAATACTCGGAAGTGTCCTTTGGAGAACACACACCAAGTTTTATGAGAAAGGAGAGCTATTTAAAAAAAATTAAAACAGTGGCTGATCAGGGTTCTAACAGAACCTGGAGAAATTTACCTCTCAATTTACGTGGACTGACTTGATAGTTTATTTTTTCTTTTCTTTTTTTTTTTTTTTTTTTTTTTTTTTTTTTCAAAATCCTGAGAGCTTTTTATATACCACAAGCTGTGCCACGTACTAGGGCAATCCATGAACATCATGGTCTTCCAGTCCCTGTCTTCAAGGAGCTGAGAATTTATGGGTGGAGCTAGCTTTTGAAACTTGAAATTTGAATTTATTTTTTACAGTTAGAAGAAGTTCAGGACACTATGGAAGTACATTTTTTTAAAAAAGGCACTAAAACCAGACTTTGTATGTCATGGAAGGACTACTGGATGGAGTCACCTGAGAAATGAGATTGAACTAGCCAGGTCAAAGTCAAGGGATAGGGTGCGGGGAGATGAGTGTTCCAAATAGAGGAAACAGCATGTCAGAGTCTCAGCAGTGGCTCTCGCTGCTTAGATAAATAGCTTCATGTATGACTATTGACTGTGCTTGGAATATCCTTCCATCCACCACTCCCAATCCACCTAGTGTGGCAAAATTTTCAACTCAGGCATCTGTTCACTCTTTGAAGAACTCATGGAAACTTCCCCACAGATCTAGACATTTTCCTCCGTTTGTCCATTATAGTTTATATGCTCCATGATTATGACGATGAGCATACTCTATAAAAGGTTTGCTTCCCTTCCTGTACCTACCAGCCGTCTAGAATCCCGGAGGTCAGGGGTTGTGTTTTATTTATATTTGTAGCACCTTCACTGTACACGGGCAAGTGTTAGCTGTGCAGTTAATAGGAACTGAATGTTGGGGCGCCTGAGTGGCTCGGTCGGTTAAGCATCTGACTCTTGATTTCAGCTCAGGTCATGGTCTCACGGTTTGAGAGATCAAGCCCTGCACTGGGCACCAAGCCCATAACACAGAGCCTGCTTGGGATTCTCTCTTTTCCTTTCTCTCTGCCCCTCCCCTACTTGTTCGCTCTTCCTCTCAAAAGAAATAAATAGTCAAAAAATATGTACTGAATGTTGAATGGTAAATGAATGAATGAATGAGGTAGCAGAAGTGTAACAACGTATTGGTCGCCCCTGGTTGTACGCAAGTTTGATGTGACTTAGTAAACAAAGGTTGGAAGTTGAATGAGGAATTGACATACTCACTTTTATAAGACTTTGGTACAGCACTTATAAAAGCTAAGGGTAAGAAGAACTCTCCCCCCCAATCTGCTACTACAATAACACAAGCAGAATAAATTCTAAGATTACGAATTACCAGGAATCAGGCAAGTCTTTATTGGGCTAACTATCATCGTACCGGCTTTAAATTCCCTTTTACCTTACCCCTGCCGGTTAAGTGGCCATCTGAGAAAGGATAAATTCCCTCCGGATGTGTAAAAGTCCCATGCCGATTATGTAAATTTGCTTCGGATGGGACCACAGAGGCAAGAGAATGAGGATTGGGATTGCTGCAATCAACTGAGACTAAATTATAGGTTCTTCTCACTGTATACTGGGGAGTCCATAAAAAATCATTTTGTCGTAAAAATTGCTTTTGCTACAATGGGTATACGTGATGTTATGACAACGCATGTCAGATGGAGCCTTGGCGTAAGTGCAGCAAGAGGTAAAATCAACTCAGGAGACCAACGGGTGAGTGGAGAGCCCCAGCTCATATCGCGCAGGCACCAAAGGAACACTGCCTATTTACAGGAAAGCGCGAGAACATTGCCTTCTGGGTATTTAAGAAAGCACAAGTATAGCCAAAGCAATAAACAACTGGGCTCAAAAAGTAACACAGAGCTGAAGGGCAACCAAGTGAATCGGGCTGTAACTGTGAATGACTTGATAGACTCCAGGAGACCCTGCTGTCTCGTAGCAATCCTTGCTTCATAATTATTGCTCACTAGTTGCGTATTCAAACCTATATGTTTACCACACAAAGAATCTGAGAACCACTGAATTCAACTATAACTAGTCTAATATTTGCCCTTTGCTGCTAATTATCATTTGGGTAGACAAAATGAATCTTTAAATGTCTCACCCTTTACTTAGTCTCTAAAAATGAATAATTGTTAAACTTCTTCCGTTGAAAACAATCCCTACGGGGCGCCTGGGTGGCGCAGTCGGTTAAGCGTCCGACTTCAGCCAGGTCACGATCTCGCGATCCGTGAGTTCGAGCCCCGCGTCAGGCTCTGGGCTGATGGCTCAGAGCCTGGAGCCTGTTTCCGATTCTGTGTCTCCATCTCTCTCTGCCCCTCCCCCGTTCATGCTCTGTCTCTCTCTGTCCCTTCTGTGTCTCCCTCTCTCTCTGCCCCTCCCCCGTTCATGCTCTGTCTCTCTCTGTCCCAAAAAAAAATAAATAAACGTTGAAAAAAAAAATTAAAAAAAAAAAAAAAAAAAAAAAGAAAACAATCCCTACCATTCGGGTGATCACGTGTCATAGTTTGGCTGCAACACTCCCAGTTTATATCATCCCAGACCCTGCACAGTCTCCCAGGGATCCCGGACCTTTCATTTTTTAGCAAAGCATTACGATCAACTAAGATGAGCTTGGTCATTTCTATTTTGTACCTCTAGCTTCTGCCAGGGTCTTGTCTAAAAGTGTGTAGTTCGTATGTACCATCCAGAATTCTCATGAACGTGTCGTGAAATCTGAAAGATGACAGGTGATAACCTAGCCTACTTTTCCTTTCCCTGTCCAGAGATACGCTACGGACACCTTCCCTCCAAGGACAGCATGCACTCACTGTTAACAAGAAGTGGGTTCTGGTGAGGTAGCTAGGGACAGCTACCTGTGGTCTGGCCCCAGGGGGAGAAGTGTTAATGTTGTTGCGGCTGCTGGCCACTCAGTGTGCTAGTGGCCATTGGTGCTCTGACCAAAGAATGCCCGGTGCCACGGCCTGTGAATTGTATGAAACTATGAGGTTACTCCCAGTCAGTGGGTCAGAGGGAATCATTGGGAATTATAGGTTGGGAATTTGTGAAATATGCGTAGGATATATAGACTTGATAGTCCCACCGTAGATCGTAGAGAGAATAGTCTGACTACATTTGTTCAGCGGCTTTTATTGTTTATTGGATGATATAAATCTCCAATTATGTATTTATTTTATCATTTAGTGAGGCTTTGTCTTACTGGACTTTTAGGACCTCAAAAAAAGTGCCCATTTAGTGAAATAGTGAACAATGAATTTCCATTCTTAATAAACTTGGTGATGAAAAGGGACACTGCACAGAATTTTGGTTTGCTTTTGTCATCTACCTGGTATCATTAGAAGACACAAGTGTCCTGAAGATGAAAATATCCTGAGGGAGCATCGACATCTACTTCAAAAAAAAAAAAAATGTCTGTGTAACACAAGTAGAGCTGTAGCAAGTTCATTTACAACACTGGAAAGCATGACTTTTCATTTGGATCAAATGTGTATTTTTCTAAATTAATGTCACTCTTGATTCCAAGTTTTACTTGTCTATGTGTGAAAGTGGAATGATGGCTATTAAAAATCCTGGCTCCATTACCTGGGGAACGTCACTGACAGATGATGTCAGTTTTACATTAGTGTCATGAGATTCTTCAAATAGAAAATCAGTTTATTTCAATACTGTCTTTCAAATCCCATTCACGAAATCAAAGTAAAACTTTGAGAAGTTCATTCTGCCTTGGTAAAATAACTTACCATCATGGCCAATGCTATTATAAATGTAGATAAAACGCCCAACCTTAGAGACAAAGTTACTTGCAGTTATAGTGATAATATGTTGTAAACTTTGGTGGAGCCCAATATCATGATAAAAAGCAATTTTTTAACTAAATCAAGAAACCTGTGCAGCAGAACCCTAGTTAGAATTGGTTGTAGGGCACATATCACAGATGAGTGTGTCCAAACACTGTCAAAATAGAAGCTGGGGGCGCCTGGGTGGCGCAGTCGGTTAAGCGTCCGACTTCAGCCAGGTCACGATCTCGCGGTCCGTGAGTTCGAGCCCCGCGTCCGGCTCTGGGCTGATGGCTCAGAGCCTGGAGCCTGTTTCCGATTCTGTGTCTCCCTCTCTCTCCGCCCCTCCCCCGTTCATGCTCTGTCTCTCTCTGTCCCAAAAATAAATAAACGTTGAAAAAAAAAATTAAAAAAAAAAAATAGAAGCTGAATTCAAAGCCAGCTAAATTATAACCTTTTGTGTCAAAGGTCTGTTGAATTTACTTAAAAAATGTTTCAGTATGGCAGGGCATGCTTTTCTCTTTGCTGTCTGTCATCATCAGAAGTTAGAAATGTTTTCATTTTTAAAGAACTCTTTGTAGATCGATCCAACCATCCAACAATGGCATTGAACCTTATTGTATAACAGTCCTCTAAATTGACTTGTGTTTTGTTTGAAAGAGGTGCAAATCTTTAATCAAAATGTTCAGCTGATGCAACACCAAACTTCAGCTTTTGGAATGTGTAGCAAATTGTAATTATTGGGAAAAAAAAAAATCTCGAAACCAGAAAGATGACAAAATGTAATCCCACAAAAGCAAAAGAAAAAATAAACAAACTAAATGATAGGACATGAAAAGTATAAAATATTTAATTTTCAAAATCTATAGTCATACTTTGGAATTACCCTTACCTCTGGGGAAAATCTTCTAATTGAGATCCTTTGGATTTTATTTTGTTTTTGCTTTTTTAGTAGACTTATAGTCTGTACTGGAAAGGAACTGTAGATAGCCCTCAAATGTTGCAGATAATTTATTGATAGGTTTTGTAAAAAATGTTTGAAGAAATGGAGGCAAAAAGACAGTACATATGAAAATATCTGACATAAAATATTTATATATTTGCATATTGAAAATGGAATTAAGAATATTTTCTATGCTAAGAAAAAGTCTAACAACCTGATTTTAAAAAGAATTAGAAGGGGCGCCTGGGTGGCGCAGTCGGTTAAGCGTCCGACTTCAGCCAGGTCACGATCTCGCGGTCCGTGGGTTCGAGCCCCGCGTCGGGCTCTGGGCTGATGGCTCAGAGCCTGGAGCCTGTTTCCGATTCTGTGTCTCCCTCTCTCTCTGCCCCTCCCCCGTTCATGCTCTGTCTCTCTCTGTCCCAAAAATAAATAAACGTTGAAAAAAAAAATTAATAAAAAAAAATATAAATAAAAATAAAAAAAAAAATAAAAAGAATTAGAAGATATGAACAGAATGATCACAGAAAAGGAGATATATGTTACCCTTAAATATATGAAATGAAGTTAAGCTTCTTCATAATAGAAGAAATGCAAAGTAAAACTACATTAAGATCCCTTTTCTTCGACCTAACAGATTAGCAAAGATCAAAAAGTTTACTCACGTACTGTGTTGGCGATGCTCTCTGTAAACCTACAGAGACGCCTGTAAGGATGATTTGGCAGCATTTATCAAACTTAAAAACAAAAAAACAAAAAACAAAAAACCTTCCATCTAGAAGAATTTACTCAGAGCTTACCAGATACCTCAATACCTGAAGTGTTTTCTCAACTAAAAACAGTACTACAGAGAAGTAGTCTACAGCGAAGTCAATTGAAGCTATCAACAATTCTAAATTTGTTAACCATAAAATGTAAGGAGATTGCAATCAATCCTCTGAAAAACGTGATCCGTAAGTCATATTCAAAATTCTATTCTTCAGAAAAATTTCCATGTCATAGTATTAGAGAGTAATATAACCAAAACTAAAATGTGTAAAGATCTACCAAGAATAACTATTTACATGTTATTTCTACTGCTTTTATAATCATTATGAAGAAACCTCATTTTACTTGAACATTCATGATGTGCATTACTCTTATTTTTTAGAAATGCTTCCAATTTTGAAGGTAATTGTTGAGTAAGATTCATTCATGTAGTCATCCACATAAAAAAACACATTTGCAGCACAATAAATACATGTTTGCAAAAGTCATATAATCCTAGCTACTTTTGTACTCCCTTTCACCCTTCTTTTGTTTTTAATTTTCTTTAATGTTTATTTGTTTTTAAGAAAGAGAGAGCACGAGGGAGGGGCAGAGAGAGAGGGAGACCCAGAATCCAAAGCAGGCTCCAGGCTTTGAGTGGTCAGCACAGAGCCCAGTGTGGGGCCTGAACCCATGAACTGCAAGATCATGACCTGAGCCGAAGTCGGACGCTTAACCGACTGAGCCCCTTGGGGCTGGAACTCACCAAACTGGAGATCATGACCCAAGACGAGGTCTGACCAACTGAACCACCCAGGTGCCCCCTGCCTTTCTCCCCTTTGATTATACACTTACCTCAGGGACAAGTCTTGCTTCCCAGGGACTAGTTGGTAGACAATTTCTTTCTCAGCATAGCAGAGAAAGCCTTAATCTCAGAGCTCCTGCCCCCACATTCTTGATTTAGGGACCGCCCAGAAAGTAAGAGACACTAGCCACAGACTCATCCTAGATTTCAGAACTTGAATGCACAGAAACATATACCTTTCAAGCTGGAAAGAACCTAAAAAGATGATATAATTCAGACTCATCATATGTGCACCTCTCGTTCTTTTTTTTTTTTTTTTTTTTAATGTTTATTCATTTTGAGAAACAGAGAGACAGAGCAGGCGGGGGGAGGGAGGGGCGGAGAGAGAAGGAGACACAGAATCGGAAGCAGGCTCCAGGCTCTGAGCTGTCAGCACAGAGCCCGACACGGGGCTCGAACTCACAAGCTGTGAGATCATCACCTGAGCCTAAGTAGGACGCCCAACCCACTGAGCCACCCCGGTGCCCCGCACCTCTCGTTCTTATATCTGGATAGCAGGCTAGAGAAATAATCCTCAAGTCTTTTTCCAAACAGTAGATGGTAGAAACTAGAGGGAGAGTCCTTTCTTCATCAAGGGAACCCAGGAGCATATGTACTTTTATGGAGATCGTAGGTCTTCATGCCACAAGTAAGTGCCCACTTCATAAAATGTACATTCTGTAAGCATGCAGATTTTTTTGCAGACAGGAATTTTTTATGGCTTTTTTTTTTTAACTTTAATTTTAATTCCAGTGTAGTGAACCCACACTGCTCTATTCGTTTCAGGTGTACAATATGCACTCAGTACTCATCAAGGTGAGTGTACTCTTAATCCCCTTCACCTACAAGTAGAGTCATTTGTAGACTATAGAAATGTTTTTAAGTATCTCTGAATATGGTCTTTGAATCAAATATGTTGATTAGAAAAATTGGTATCCATCGGTATGATAAATTTTTACAAATCTCTTCCTTTTTCTGTAGATGGGCAAAGGAACAGGTAAGATTGGACATGTGGGATTGGCTCCAGTGAGGAGAAAATCTTAATTGGGAGCTTTAAAGTGATACCCAAAAGACACGTTTAAAATTTCTATTAAATTCAGAAATTACAGTTTTTTTAAACATGATTGTAAAATTCAGCAGTGAATGTGAAAATAATGGACTTACCACTTTCAACTCCTTTTCGTATGCGATCTTAAACAGTGAGATTGCATTTTGTACACATACTGGTTTTAGATTTTTCTCTTCATTGTGTTGTATCGCGCCTGTCGATTTCTAACTGCTCTCTTGCAAATGCGTGGGTTCCTGAATCTGGACTTGATTGCATGTTAACAAACCACCAGAAAAGACAAGCACTTTCAAGAGCTGTTAGAAGGTCCGCAAGTTTATTCTTCCACTTTCTGAATAAAGTTGAGTTAATTTTCTTCTCTGACACCTGTGCAGACAGGAGGCTCAAACCGTAGATATCAAAGCGTCACATCCTTTGGAAAACAAGGGTCTTTCCGTAGCTATCAATTCTGTCCACGAGGCAATCTTTTCATAAGGAAAATATAATACTAAGAGTCAACTGCACGAAATGATTAGCATACCTAATGTTACTAATTCCTACTGAGAGGACTCCTTTTAACGATGAGGAAATTTCAGCTTAGCAAGGCTGAGGAGCTAGCCTAAACTCTCATGTCTAGTAAGTGATGGAATCAGGAGGCAAAACCAAATGCATGTGGGCCCAGGGCACATCCTCCTTTATTCCATGACAGTGCCTTCTACCTGGTGTCTTTGATATCCAACATTCACACCTCAACTGGAGTGATACTGGGGTGCAGGGAAAAAGGGGGAAAGAAACTACACATGTGACAGCCTTCAGGAGATTCAACTGCCCACCTTCATGAAACTGTAACGTCAGCTCAGGGGGAAGCCACATCTGGATGAATCATCGCTATGTACCACACCCCTCATTCTACACATGTGGCAAGTCGAGGCCAAGGATATGTACAGGGACTCAATAATTTTGATTAAATGTTGGATTCGTGAGTAACATTTTAGTTGGTGAGGAGAATGGAGGGAAAGACTGAAACTGGATATTTTGAGCCTATTGGCTAGTAATCAAAGTAATGTTTCCACGGTTTTTTGCAATCATTCATAGAATTCATCCATTTATTAAAGAAATATTTATTTTTTGAGCCCTAGGCATTAGGGATGTATCAGTGAACGTCAGTGTCCTCATGGAGCTGACATTCTGGCAATCAAGGAATTTCACAACCAGTGTTGAGTCCTCACGGCTGCCTGTGAAATGGGTAACATGGGTGTTCCTTGCAATCGACCGGCTCTCTAAAATATTGCAAAAATGTCTCATCTGTGCGATTACATCAATGACAGAAATAATATATCCATCTGAGCATGTATTTTTAAATTGCAGATTCCCTTGGATCCTCAACATAATGTGATAATGTAGTATTATTTTATCAATTTTCCTAACAGTAAGACACGCACACATATACCCATACATCCCGCCATCCTTCCCCATCTCCTCGCACACCCCCAGCAGTCTTAATGGAGACTTAACACTAAGGTATGTGCTATGCGCTTATCATGTGCCAGCCACCTGGGCCTCATTTTATATTATTTCAGATCTTTCCACTAACCCCCAGGAAGTAGATATTGTTATCTTCAATTTACAGATGAGGCCACTGTGATTCCAGAGATGGTTTTGCCCAAGATCACAGGGCTAGTTAGTGGCTACGTTCAGATGCAAGTGCATACCTGTTTTGGTCCTGGCTGCGTCTTCTCACTGTTGCATAGCTATAGCAGAAATTCCCTGACTCGTTTCTCTTCTGCTCTTAACCCATTCTCCGCACTCACCAAACTTATGGTTGCAAAACACGGGACGGATCTTCTAGCTACTCTTGCAAAGTATCAGTGGACTGCTCCAACTTTTAGGATAAAATGTGCAGCCCCCCCCCCCATGGGGAATACAGGCTTTTTCTTGACTGTCCCCAGACTCCCCTGCTGCGCCTTTCCAGGCTGCCATCGCCACCAGGCATTTTTTCCTGTAACACAACTTTCGTGTCCATTGGTACATAGATTTCACGTTTTCCCTATTCTCTTTCTCTCTGTAGCAAAACACCAAGTCTCCCTTTCACACTTGCCCCAAGGGCTCCTCCTCTGGGAACCCTTCTCTTGCTTCTCCAGAGAGTTATTCTGTCCTTCAGGGATCCATGGGGTCCTGTATGAATCAGAGTCACTTGTCACATGGCTTTATTTACTTGTCATCACCATTGTTTACTTGTCTTGTCTCCTCCTTGCCGCACCCCTCACCCCAAACTATGGGCTCCCTGAGGGCGGAGCCAAGTTCTCAATCACCTGTATCCCCAGAGCATAGCACTGTCACCTAGTAGTGTCCAAAACTTCTCAGGGTGTCTGAGTGGTTCATTTGGTTGAGCATATGACTCTTGGTTTCGGCTCAGGTCATGGTCTCACAGTTCGTGGGTTCTGACCACATCCAGCTTAGCACTGACAATGCAAAGCCTGCTTGGGATTCTCTCTCTCCCAGTCTCTCGAAATAAATAAACTTAATTTTTTTCCCCCAATGAACAATAAATGGCTGCCTTTCCTTCCTATGCCTTCCCTCATGAACGCACACCCAACCAGGCAGGAAGATAACCTAGCTGAAGCATGGCCAGAAGGGCTCCCTTCAACTCCAAACTCCAAGGTGGCAGCCGCAGCCAACCCATTGTGATATTACCCAGTAGCAATGTCACGTTCAGATTGTCTTGATGGGACTTGATAATGCAATAATTGACGAACTGATTATATAGTGTAAAACAGTCCAGCTATGAATAGGCCACTCTCAGAGATGAAACAAATATGACAGTGTCTGCATAATCGGTGTGTAAATGCAAGCAGGGTATTAAGCATTCCTTTTTATTCTTAAAGAGCTGGAATGAGAAGAGCTCTCCTCCCCAAAGCAATCTCCCTCTCCCTCTCCCTCTCCCTCTCCCTCTCCCTCACACACAAGCTTTGAGCAATTTGGAGGAAAGGTGTGATATTGTTCTCACAGATAAATAATAACTTAAAAACATCACAATGCTGATATGATTACACCTCGCTGACTAAAGGGAATTAAAGGTAGATTCTTTTTTATTAGTTTACTGATCCTGGACACCCGACTCCTCATAACTGCTCAATATATCATACTGGTTAATCATTCTTGTCATTATTTTAATGTCTTATTAGAGGGCTTCATTCATCTGGTTTTTAATCTGTTTCATTGGAAGCAGTTTTAATCTCATTTCAGCAGCGCTGATAAGCCTGTTAGTTTGCACAAATTGGTTTTGGTGACAATGTGTAGATAGCAATAATGTGTGGTTTCCAAATGGAAAAGAGAAATCTCTACTGGTCCAAAAAGGCAGCCGGTGACAGCAAAGGAGCTGGGGACAGGTGGTCTCAGTTTCCTAAAGGAAAAATGGGGAAGATAGAAAATAGAGTGGGAGGAAGAGAGGAAATGAAACCATTAACTCAGATAAATTGTTACCGGCCACGCCCGGCCTCCACCAGCCGCCCCCCACCCCACCCCACCCCCCCCCCCCAGCCCCACAAGGCAGGAATGCTAGCGACCATGGCTCTGTCCCACCACTAGATGGCCTAATTGAGTCAACACTGTCCCTTAGCAGCGGTGGAAGACCAGTGTATTTTAGGGTAGAAGACTCACATCATGTGTTTGCTCCTGACACTGGGGACCCCGATTCGCAGAATCCACTGAGTCTGTTACCAATACAACCAGAAATCTTCCCCGGCAGACCTTCCCGGAGTTTCCCTCCTGCTTTAGAGCACTTAATATCAGCCTGTCCTCGTGCGATCTATCCAGCTAATGGAGCAGCATTGATCACTTCCACCCAGCCTTAGATTGGTCTGACTCTGGGCTTCTTGGAATAAAGGAGACAATAAGCCCATCAGGCTCAGTGACTCAAAACTGCATTAAGTGTAGACGTTGAAGTAAATACAGTTTCCACAGGCTCCCAGTTTGCCTCCCGTGGGGGATGTGGGGGGAAGATCAATCACGTGCTGATCTGAGCAGCAAAGGTGGTGATGGATGTATGGCTTAAGAAGACGAACTCTTGAATTCCTGATTCCAATTAGCTTCTTGGGGTCCTGGAACTAAAGCCGAGAAGCGAGGCTTGTCTATCACAGCCGTGGCCCCTTTCTGGGGAGCGTGGATCTGGGGGGCGGCTGTCTGGAAACATTTAAAACCGAAGTCACTCTCTTTTTTGTTTTGTTTTTTCCAAAACTTTAAGTTTTGTTTGTTTTTTGAGAAGAGAGACCGCAAGCCGGGGAGGCACAGAGAGAAAGGAGGACAGAGGATCCAAAACAGGCTCCGTACGGACAAGCTGACAGCAGTGAGGCCGGTGTGGGGCTCGAACTCACAAACCGGTGACCTGAGCCGAAGTTGGAGGCTCAATCGACTGAGCCACCCAGTGCCCCCCCCCACCCCCCGCCAAATCACCCTCCTCATGGACTCGACTCTGATTTCTACTTCACACACACAAATAATAATAAGGAAAAGAAGCATTTCGAGAGAAATGCCTCGTAATAGGCTTCGAAATCACTTGTCTCAGAGGCAAACAAAAAGCAGCCGGGCACAGGCAGTCAATTATCTGGTGGTGTTTGGAGTGGGAGGGTGCTAACAATATTCCCAAATCCCAAACTGCCAAAACACTTTGCAGTTCCGTTTTCAGCCCCTCTGCTTTTCTAGGAACGTTTGGTTGATGTTTGTCTGATTTTTTCTCACAACTCCAAATGTTGATAGAAAGTCTGCTAGTGGAATTCTGAGACTCTCTCTCTTTCTCTCTCTTTTTTTTTTTTTTTTTTTTAGAAATCCAAGAGGCTACATACACTTCCCCCACACCTACCCAAAGTAAGAACCCTCCTGTATTTCAGAATTGGGAACATCTCAGGCAGCCTAAGCTAAAAAGTTCTTACAATGCTTCTTTGTCCCGCGTTCTGGTTTTCCTGGTTTAAAGGCATATCTATCTTGTAACCACTCTGTGGGGCAAAGAGTTGAGGATGAAGTTTAATGCTTCGCTTCTGATCCGAGCCTCTGGGGTGGAAACGGAATCGCAACACCATCTCCTGCAACTGCCTTTCGCAGACACTGGAGAGAGCTGAACTTTCCCCCTCCTATCAAGTTGCCATTGGGCAATCGTTGCCCGCAATAATGTAAAGGACCCACAAGACCAGCTGGCACTGGTTTACCTTTCTCTTCAACCCCGTGTTGTTCCTCCCTGTGGAAAAGATAGCGTAGGGCAATTGGGTCCTTGCCTAGGACCCTGTAAGGAGGGTCTCCATAATTACAGTCTCCCTAATTACTCGGTCCCAATGGGGCACGCGTTCATTGTGCACATCTGACAAGACGTCACAGGACCTCATACCACCACGAACGAGGTGACCAAGGAGAGCTGTGGAGCCTGATGGCGGGGTCACCTGTTCCGGAAGTCCCTGTGGAGATTTAACGCGTACCTGTCTGTCTCAGTGTCTCCTCTAAACATGCCACAGTCTCTTTGGAACATGCACTTCGCACTAGTGAAGCCCCCCCGCCCCAAAACAGCCAGTATGCACCATCTGTATGCGGATGTGCAGCCTTGTGGTTTTGGAGATGAACCCAAAGCTTTTCAGGGACCATCTTCTCGTCTCCCCACCCCACCCCCCGCCCCCGCAACTCCCACTGTGACATCCAGCTCCTGTAGGTCAGGGTATGCATCTTCGATTTATGACTGGCTCCCCAAACTGCCACAGGACGCACTATTAAGGGCCCGCCTGGCCCTGAGAGAGTCCGTCAAGGATCCTCACCAGCAATGCCAGTGCGAGCCAAGCCTGCTTGAGGCGGGCAGAAGGGAACCAGGCGAGGCCAGAGCAAGGACCTTGTTCCGCTACTCGTTCGTGTCCTCGCACGGATAACCAGAAAACTGTGTGCGTGCGGACGCATATGTGTGCAAAGTGCCGGCTGCATAGGAGTCAGATCCGTTAATAGCCTGATCCAAGTTAGCAAGGGCTGTTGGAAAACAGGAGCCAGGAAAAGCAGACACGTGGCAAATGGTCCATCTGCCGAGGCCTTGAATCCAACTATTACAGACCCGATGTCAGGAACGCAGATGTAACTGCCGGCTGGGGCTCCTGCCCAACTTCTTCAAAACTTTGCCCGGTGCAGCTGACACCTATTTGAAAGTGTCTCCTTTCCTTCTACCCACTGAGATAATGTCAGGTGTCTCTGACCCAGGTGGAGAGGGAGAATAAAAATAAAAGCAAGCTGTGTTTCCTAGACTCCACTAGCCTATTCTAGGGCTCTCATAGAAGAGCGTTTCTGTGTCCTTTTCCCCGTGTGATCGCAAACGTCTCTCGGGCTCCACATGGTGTCTCCTGACTCTCTCAGCCCCTCCGGTGATGGTTGCTGCTGAGGCCACAGAGGCCCGAGACCAAGGTGTCTGGGAAGAGGCCTCAGACCTCCCATCACCTCTGCTGTCACAGCCGATGGCGGTGTTCGAGAATTCCCTGGTGCTGCCTGGCGAAGGTGACACCCAGTGAAGGCCCATGTTTCTGTTTTACCGTCTTTTATTGCCACCCCCTCGTGCCAGACTTTGGGTTTATTGTCGGGTCTGGTTACTGAGGGACAGACGTCCACATTTCCCCTTCCCTCCTTCTTGCTACTTGTCTTTGACCCGCCTCCTACCCCTCCATCTTTTTTCCCCCAGGGCATAGTCTTTCTCCACATATCCTTGGTATCTCAAACAGGTAGGCACCAGCGGGGGGCAGGGGGGAGGTGTCCCCAGGTGCCCAGCTTTAGTATAAAACAGCACGGGCTCCAGTGGAGATCTCCCTGAGCCCCTGAACACATACACAGACAGATACCCAACCTCAACACGACCCAGGGCTTAGGATACTTCGAGGCATTTTTTTTTTTTTTTCCATATCCATTTGATAACATCTCCTGAGCCCAATTAAATATTTGGGGAGACGTACGTAACCCAGTCACAGCCGAGGCCACGTCACAGCCACTCAATACAGAAAGTCACATTCAATGAAATCTGATCTCCGCAAGTTTTTACAGAATTTTACTATTTACCAGTGTCTCTCTCAACAAAAATGTCAAAGGAACTCAATTCATCATTCCCGGTAAACACTTCTTCAGATTATCTTTCCCCGTTCCTCTGATCCTCAATACCCACTCACATACCCCCACGGATCTGAATCCTTTCCCCGAAGAGTCCCTTGGCCATTTGTGTGAGTTCTTGGTTTTCCTTCTGTTCCTCCTACCCAACCATCCCTGTTCTTTCATCCTTACCGTGAGTGAATCTCTGCTCATTTGATATGCAACGCGCCCATTCTTCCTCCTCTCTTCTGCCTGCCCCTGCACCTTGTTGGAGTTCTGCATCACCCAAGTGCAAGACCTGAACCTCAGGGAGCTTCAGAAATTTGCCTCTCGAGCTAGATTTTCTTCGTAGAGAATGGGAGGCATGCCAATGGCAGACTGTGTTCCCTAAGTGCTTGGGGCTGGAGGTGGGGAGGATGACTCTCACGTGAATACTTTTTGTCTCCAATACATAAAGATCAAGGAAAAAGGCTTTTAATTACACACCTCTTCCTGTGGCTTCTGAACCAATTGAGAACTAGGCATTACAGGTTTAGGGAAATGCAAATACAAATTAATCTGTTGGTGAACCTGGATTGCAGGACCTTAGATTCATGGTCAAGATCAGGCTTCCTACTGCTTTCTGATGAACGTAGTCCCCAGAGCTCAGATACGGGACGTGGGGTCTGAAGAGCAGACTTTACTCTGCCAGCCTCCAGAAAGAGCCTGGTCCGCCACATGCCTTGCTGAGCCCAGGGCATTCAAGAGCCCAAGAGACAGGTGGATGTCTAGATCTTCTTGCAAGGAAGCAGGGTCAGAAGGAAAGCAGGCCTCGGCAGGGAGAAGTCTTCACAAGGGTTGAGCCATGCCTGCCCCCTGCCCTTGGCTCGGTCTTGATTGCATATCAGTCTCGTCTGCCGATGCGACTAGAAGGGTGCAAAACTCCTTCCCGATACTTAACAAAGCTCAGAAAAGCCAGTTACTTGCTCGGCCAAGACGTAAGTACAGACATAGGGAGAAAATAATCTGCCGTAATTAATATACCCACCAAAGGCTCATTCTAGACATCAGGTTTTAAAAGAGATTTCATTATCCTTCCTTATGAAGAAAAGATTTTGTGTGTCTTTTTGCAGAAAGGAGTAGAAAGAAAAATAGAGTAGGAAAGAGTCAGAAAACAGTGTTCTAATTTCGACTCTGCCACAGACAGGCTCTCATGCTGGGGTTTGCAAAATTCTGTCTCCCACATACCCAGCAGCCCCCTGGCTGGGCAGCCCCTTTATCCCTGCATCCAGCCTGACTGCCAAGAGCCTGCCCGTGTCCAGCAGCCCAAGGTCTCGCTTGTAAGGAAAAGAGGCCACTTCCTTCACAGCAGTTTTATTTTTAGAAAGAAGGAGAAGGAGAGAGAGAGATATGGGAAGGAGGAGGAGGAGGAGGGGGAAGAGGGGGAAGAGGGGGAAGGAGAAGGAGGAGGAGAAGGAGACGAAGGAGAAGAAGAAAGAAGATGAAAAAGAAGGAGGAGATGATGATGAAGAAGTAGAGGAAGGAGAAGGAGGAAGAAAAGAAGGAGAAGGAGGGAAAAGGGGTAAAGAAGGGGAAGAAGATAGAGAAGGAGGAGGTAGGGGAGAAGGGCTATAATGTAACATGAGAGCCAACAGTAGTCGAGTGGCTGAATAGTATAGAGGAGCTGTAAGAGCCCCTGGAGCACTGACTGCTTCCATTCCAATCATGGCCCCATCGCTCATCAACTGAGTGACCTCAGACCAGTCACTTAACCTCTCGTCGTCTTCATCTATAACCCGGGCGATCTGAAACGTAAGTCTTACAGCGTTGTTTTGGGAATTAAATGAGTTGGTGTATGTAAAACACTTGGAACCGTATCTGGCACACGGGGAGTGACACGAAGTGTTTGCCAGCATTATTATGGCTTAGTAAATTCCAGTATAGAAACAAACAGTACATGGTAACCTCATCGCAATCATTTTATGAACCTTTCTCATCACATGGAAATGCCTACGCCTAATCGTCAGATTGAAAACTTAGAATTAAAACGTGCATGCACCGTTTTGAACCGTGGAAAGATTACAGAGAATATATAGCATTATAACAAAATGCTAATGGGCTATCTTCAGTAGTCAGATTATGAAAGATTTTAATTTGTCCATGCAGACATTTTCAACAATAGCCCGCATTCATTTTAAAGAGAAATGTTTCCTTTGATTTTTTAAATAGTTCTGGTGTCTGAGGTGGATGTACCAGGTGAAGCATCTCTAACAAAATGTGGCTTTTCCAGTCTGGATATACGACACATCATACAGACGATAAATTCTATTTCTGATGGAAGAAAAACATTCTTTTGTCAGCAATAAATTACTCTGTCCTTACCCCGCCCCATGAAAGTTATAAATGCTTCTCTCCTTGGTAGGTGTTTCTCCCGGGGCTGCATTCCACAACTCCACAGTAGGTATCTAGTTCTGCTATTCCTCTGACGGTCCATCCATCCTAAAGACAGTTTTTGCTTGAAGCAAGAAGCTTTGTCAACCCCACCTGCTTCCATCACCCGGTCCTGCATGTCCTAGTTACCAAAATATTAAGTCTTTGATGACAGAACGAGCTAAGGGCCAAAAAAATGACAGCTAAGCCCGCTCTTCTATTCTTGGCCCATTTCCCCCCTCAAGGTAGAAAAGTGCTTGGAATAACAAAACCTGAGCAATTCTGAGGCCCCCCGTTGAAGCCTCGGCCTCCAGATCTGCAACTCTCTAGAACATTCCTGGGATGGAAGCTCCCACCTTGACTCACATCTTTGAGGTTTACTGCCGATTGCAAGGAGTTGGAATTTTTTTCCAGTATTTATGAGTTTACATTTCTGTAAGCCAGAAGAGCTTATCTGCTAAGTGTGTCACAGGACTCGATCTATTAGCTTCAGCATCCAACCAGGGTGAAAAGCAAGCATGTGGACAAGTGTTGCCCTCAAAGGCCTAGGGGATGGCACCATCAAGAACTCACATACATTCAGAGCCCAGAACCACAGAAGTTAGGCTCAGCTGCAGGCCACTTGCACATAAGCTCTGCCTTGTCTTGCTTTTCTTGTGCCCCCCTCCCCCATTTTTTTGGTCCTTTTTATTCCCTCTGGACTCATCAAAGTCACAGAATATTAGAGCTGGAAGAGTCAAGTCCTCTCAACATCATGGAGCTGACATAGCTGGTTAGAAATAGTAGTGGTCGTAGTTATAGTTGTAGTAAGAGCAACAAACACAGACAGCATTCACTATGAGCCAGGCACTGTTCTAAGGTTTTAAATATAGTAACTCATATAATCTGCACAATAACCTTATTGGGTAAATACTATGGTCATCGCCATTTCTTGGATGAGGACACCAAGACTCGGGAGGTTAAGTAACTAACAGGGTTCAGAATATGTCTCCCCAAAATACGCCATTGGGCGTGTTGATTACGTTGAGCTGAAATTAATCAAGTCCCAAAAGACTCAGGAAGAGATTTTTACCTCCTGCTCAACTGCCTAAAAGAATGTAGAAGGAGGACCTGCTCCCAGAGAAGAGAGCTATAACTGAAAGTTACCACAAAGATACAAAGACAGGTGTGGTAAGCTGGGGGAGATCACATTCCCCTGTGCGTTCCATGGTCTCTGCCTGTCATGGCAAACACTCCCTTACCAAGCTTTTCTTCTTCCTAACTTCCTGTGAATTGTCTTCCTCCCCTCTGAAGTCCTATACCCCTACACTTATCCCCTATCCTTAGCATAATAACCTGAATTGCCTGACTTCCTGTGGGCCCTATATTCTTATGTAAATTTGTAAAATTTTTTTCTCATATTAATTGGTCCTATGCTAATTTAAAACTTTTTTTGTTTTTTTTGAAAGAGAGCACAAGTCAGGGAGAGGGCAAAGGGAGAGAGAGAATCTCAAGCAGGCTTCATGCTGAGCGCTGAGCATGGGGCTCGATCCCACAACCCTGGGGTCATGACCTGCACCGAAATCAAGAGTCAGACCCTCAACGAACTGAGCCACCCAGGCACCCCAGTCCTGTGTTCATTTGATTATTGGATGAGCCAAAGAATCAGGAAGGGTAGAGGAAAAGTTTTCCTCTCCAACACAACTTTCACAAGGTCACACAGAATCAGAGCTCAAGCTCACTCAGGTGAGGCCAGGACCCTTGGTCTCTTAATTCACCACCCAGTGTTCATTCCCAAACACCAGGCTGTTGTCTGGAACACAAAAGCGAATAAATATCAGCAGCCAACACCCTCAGAATCTTCCTCCTGAGTCTGTTGAGCCAGACAAGAACTAAACAAAATCATCACAGAGATGCAAAAAAGAGCCCCTTGACTTTATTTCAATAACGTTTGCTGACCATGTGTTCTGGGTGCTAGGTGCTGGGGGAAAGTCAGAAATGAATTACAATAGGGGCACTGCTTTGAGGCAACTTAAAAAGTAATAGAGAAAGATGGAAGAATGTAAGTGTTGAACATCAAACCACAAGGAAACAAAGGTTCCTGGGCCTCCCACCAAGCTCTCCTGCATGGACACCAACTCTCAGGGTTAAGACCCTCAGGTGAGGCTGTAATTAGCAAAGGGAATGGGGAGTCAATTCGTATGTGTCAAGAGTCTCATCAGGGCTTACAGGAATGCTGGGAGGGAGCTAGTGTTAATCCCATTTTAGAGATAAGGTATTTGAGGCTCAAGACCCTCACTGATTTGCCTCCAAGCTAGTAGGTTTGCAACATATTTGAATTTGAAACCCTCTTCGGCCCCAGAGCAAATGTGCTACCCACTCTATAGTACTCCCTCCTTCCACCCACTTCCATTCCCCAGACTCCCCTCCCATCAAAGCCTTTACCTGTGGGTCCCATTTGGTGAGTGATTGATGAGGATTTCTGAGCAATGTCAGCCCCTCCTCCAGGCCTGGCCTGGCTGCTTCGCCATTCCAGAACAAACACACGTTTGATCTACGAGGCTACTTTCTTGCCATGAAAGGATGTGTCTCCCCAGTGACCTCTTCCTTGGTAGTTGGAGAGAAAGTGTGATAAAAAGCAAAAGCCGTGTCCTTTGAAGATAATTCATACATTGGCCAATAGATGCGATAAAGTAGCTAGAAATCCAGCACAGGCTACAAACAAGTCCACATTAAAGGCATCTATGTTTAATAAAACTAATAAATCAAATGCTGTTAGGTGGCACCTCCTGGCTATGTTTTAGGCCTATAATTGGTGCACATAGATAATACAAGAATAAAAGGCGTTGAGTCAGCAGAGGGATGCTAACCTCTGAGGTGCTCCTCAAGTATTTCTAGGATTATCTTCACGATTTGTTAGGGGAAGTTTATCAAAAGTAGAGTCTCCCTTTCTTAGCAAAGCACCAGGCTACCCATCTATGCCCGTAAGTGGGGAGGATACCCTCTCTCCAGGGATCTCCAAGGATGATGAAAAAGCCAGAGAGGAAGATTAAGGAAAGGTAAGAAAGAGGGAAAAAAATAATTTAAGTATGTTGATTTGTTGTGCAATTCATATGTGCACTTTCTGTGTATTTTCTGGGTTAATCCTCACAAAACCCTGTGATATATGTGACATCATCCCTTAATTACAGGTGAGAAAACATGTGTCAGTTCAGTGACGTGTCCAACGGCAGACCCTGTTGACGCGCAAGCCAGTGAAAGAAGATGCTAAAGAAGCCTGGCGTCTTCAGCCTCGGGAAGATGGGCTACAGGAATCGCTGTTACAAATTTCAGGTCAGTCTAAGATTATTCTTTAAAGGATGGAACCCCACTTGCATTAGATCAGAAGAGACCAGAGGACATGGGCTTAGGTACAGGAGAAATCGGCAGTAGCCATCCATGAAAGCTGTTGGACCTAAAAGGAAGGAGTAGAAATTTCCTTGCCTGGGGAAAACCAAAATCCGCCAGATAGCTTGTTGTAGTAATGTTGTAGAAAGGACATTTGACAAGGTCCCTGCCCAGGAGCTGGCACTTACAAGCAGCGTGACTTTCAGCTAGTCACAGCCTCTCTGACCTTCAATTTGCTTGGTACAACAGAGACAGTAATAACTAATTTGAAGTATTTGGGAAAAGCAGTAAATGAAATGATGTATATAAAATGCTTGGTAAACACTAAAGGGCTATCAAGCATAAGGATTGTTATGACTCCACCTTTCTGGAACTTTTAATACATAATCCAGCCCAGAGACAGAGGGATGGACTACATGACTTACTGTGGCTCCTTTTTACCACCAGAAGTAGATTATTCAAAGCTTCAGAGTGAAGTCGAGCTGCTTCTAGGGATCATTAGCTTTATAGCTTTTAGAAAACCTCAGCCTAAAATAGAGATTGCTTATTCCTCCCCCTCCCCAGTGAAAGGTTTCAATGACATATTCAGCTCCATTTCTGATAGCAGAGTTGAGAGCTATGGAACAGGTCAAGGTCACCCTCCTTCTGCAAGGAAGAGAGGCAATTTGAATGAAGAGTTGGAGGGTTGTAATGCTGAAGGGAATTCATGATTTGGGACTAGGCGAAATTGGCCTTTTGCCTCAGAGGCCATTTAATGCCCTGGGATCCTAGGCCCCCTCTCAGACCAACTTTACCAACAAAAACAAACAAACAAAAAAAGACTGTAGGACTGTGGCCTTAATTATTATGCCAGATTGATTAGTCAGGGACAGATGGCCTGAGGTCTAGTCCCTACTCTTCCTGCAACTCACCAGATACACACCAAGTTCAGCTCTTAATCAATATCGTAAATAGTTATCTCCTTTCATTAAAAGAGAGATAGCATCAATCCTTAATGATGAGTAATCACAATGCCAGGTTCATTCCTTGTATGATGTCTATAGAAAGGGCTGTGCAAGCTGGTGGAGAGGGACAGGCTGGAAACCTTTAAGAACTACACAGATGTCGAAGCATCTAGAAAGGGAAATTGGTACAGGTATACTTGGCATGATTAATTTTAAGGGCAAAGCAGCCCGAGATCTTATCTGTCATTTGTTTTACCAGTGAGAAACCACAGGTGCTTCATATCTACATCCTTATTCTCTCGATATGCCCATCAAAGAGCTTTCCGGTTTTTAATAGGAGAAGAGCGCTTGGGGGGGGTTTGAAAGAGTTTTGTTATCATTTTGAGAAACTTTCCCCTGAAAGTCACCAAAAATCCCTTACAAGACTAATTACATCCCCAGAAGTGGCTGCATTTGTTAATAACTCTGCAGATCGAAGGCTAAATTAACATCAGGCTGGTACAGGCAATACATTCTCTGATGGCAGACGTAAGCTCAGACCACACAGAGGCGCTACCCAAAGGTTTTTCTCTTACACGACTCCTAAGCATCTTGTAGATCCTGAGAAGTTGGAAGAGGTAGACTAACTCAACTGTCTTCGCAGGGCTGACAGTCACTATCGGCGCCCTGCTGGTACAAAGCACTGTGCTGGGTCGTGAGCGGCCAAATAACGTATTTTACCCCATATTTCCCTCGGGGAGCTTACCATCAAGATAAACAAAGAGCTACGTTTCAAGTTGCAAATGGCAAAAAAGGTTCACCTGGCTCAATGCCACATGACTCTGTGGGTAGTTGTAAAAAAAATCACTCTGACAAAAAGGTGATCAGGGAAATTCTGGAAAGGTCCAGTGAGAACTCGTTGAGCCTCCGGTATCTGCACAGTATTTTTCAGCTGTGGGCAAATGGACTCCACATAGAGCAGTATTATAAAGTTAATTTTCTCAGTGTTCTAAAGGATTTCCCATCTGTCTCATGGACATCTGACCCCAGCATTAGCTGCAGGACATTTCAATGCCTACAAAAGTATATTATTTGGTATGGCATTGGCTTTTAAACTTGAACTTCACCGTCCAAATGTAATACTGCCATTCCTTGCATTGTGAGCTTATTCCTACTTTTTAAAGTGTGTTTCCATTGTGGGACCATTTCATCTTCACAGGATTTCTGAGATCAAACAGAAACTATTAACCCGAGGTAACTGAAGTCCAAAAAGTTGTTCAAGACCTCACAAAAGTCCTGAGCAGAGGCAGGCCCAGCCCCAGGGCCTTTCAGCTCCCCATCCAGGTGGGGAAACAAACGTGTCAATGCAGTTATCTGACATCGAGGCAGGAGAGTGTGATTCATGGTTGCTGGCCAAGCGTCCACAGATCCTTGGAGAAAAAGGCACCATCAAAGTACAACATATGAAGCTAATTAGTACAGAGGCCGTTCCTTGAAGATGGCATTTCATCAGAAGGTCACTTTAGAGGCTCCCTGAACAGTAGGTGACTCTGTAAAGCCAGCTTTTCCTGCGGTGCAGAAATCGTAACCACAGTTTGGCCAAGCATCCCTTTCTCAGAATAGAGACCTGAACACAACGAGAAATTGCTTTCAGCTTACAGGGAGTTGGGTTGTGGACTGACCACTCGCCTTCGGCTTGCTCTGTTGAAGATGAAACCAAGCTCTCACTGGAGCCAGCTACTCTGGGGCAAGGAAGGTGATGCGGAAGGAATCAATGCAGACTTTCAGCGGTGATGGGGACAGGGGGGCAAACAATGTTTATTGAATGTCTACAGTGCCGGGCCATTCTGCATGTGTGCTAGCCTTCAATACTCGACACACGCTATGGGGTAAGGATAATGGTACCTTATCACAGATAACAGATGCACTCCAGGTCACCCGGGGCAGTAGGTGGCAGGGTCCCACCCAGCACACAAGTATGTCTGACCAAAAGCCCATGCTTGTGAGTTCGCAATTCTAAGTCAAGCCAGTCCCTGAAATGAGGCTGAGAGAGTGGAGTCAGACCTTCGAGCGAAATCTACGTCTGGCCACACTTCTCCACAGGCAAGGAAGGACTGGCTACTTGGGATATGGGGCCACTACAGAGTGAAAATGCAAGAGCCCTTGTTCAAAGATTCTTAAGAATTTTTTTTAATTCTTTTAATGTTTACTCATTTTTGAGAGAGAGAGACAGACACACAGAGCACCTGCAGGGGAGGGGCAGAGAGAGAGGGAGACACAGAATCTGAAGCAGGCTCCGGGCTCTGGGCTGTCCTCACAGAACCTGACGTGGGGCTCGAACCCATGAACCGTGAGATCATGACCTGAGCCAAAGTCGGATGTTTAACTGACTGAGCCACCCAGGCTCCCCAATGTTTATTAAGAATTTTAAGACAGCAATAACAGAGGATTAACCAAAGACAGGAGACTTCTGAGCGCTGGGGCCTCGTTTAGCTGAACAGGTTGGATGCCCATGAAGTTGGTCCTGCTGCGCCGCATGCAAGGAATAACAAAAGAAAGAGTCTTGGAGCTGGGGACCAACTTGGAAAGAGAGTCCAGTGGCAGAAAAAATGGACCATGTGGTCCTCGGGAGCCTTACATCTCATCTCATCATGGGCCAGTTCATCACACACACACATACACACACACACACACACACACACACACACACACACACACGGAAGCCCATGCACACTGCCAGGGGGAAACTCACAGATCAAGACTGATAAAAATTACATGGCAAGGCCCTGGGGGCAATTGTAATCCTTTTTCTAATCTCAGGAAGATTCGAAATAGCATCCTGGTGACACAGCGAATGCGAGAACATCACCCCTATTGCAGCTGTCACTTGTATCTGCAATCGGGTGAATTATAGAGATTAGCCACATCCAAGAATTACTGCACTTTTTGCATGGTTCTGTGCATGGCCCTCTTAAGGTGGAATTCTCAAGTTCACTGTCAGAGTCTGGAGGAAGCTTAGGAAGTTCTGTGCTGCCACCCAGTGTTTGGAGCGCAGGCCCAGGAGAAACCGCTGAAGGCCCTGCAACATGCTGGCTCCGTAAGGGGCTGGAGCCTTCCAGAAGCTACCGAGAAGAGTGCTGTAAATCTCTCCTCGGCCCCAGGCAAGCTTGGTTTTGTGGTCACATTCCACATCCCATCAAAGGTATGAAAATGTACCCACATCCCACACGAAGTAAATTGGCATGTGACCGTCTAAGACTTGAGTTGGTTTGGAGTTGGTCGACATGCTAGGTTTTGCAGAAATTGATTTCTTTTGATTTCGCAATTTTGTTTTGAATGATGGATCCAGTGTGGGGCTTTAGGGGAAAGAGGAGCTCTTAGCCATCATCCTAAGTCCGAAAGCCTCTGAAAAGCTCCTAGAGCCTAGGCTCAGCGCCTTCAGGGCCTGCTGCCGTGGGAAGGCACGAAAACAGAGGAATAGCACAGAGGAAGAGGAAACCCGAGGAATATTAGACCTGATTACCTCTTGTTATTTCCTCTTGTGCTTGTTATTTCCACGTCAGATAGCAGCCTCGGTCTGCTGAATTTATCTAGAAGAGTCGTAGGCAAACCACAGCCAGGATCCGCTATACTCTAGTGCCAAGATTTCACTGTTAAAATAACAAAACCCAAAAAACCCTTGATCAGGTGTGCTGTCCAGTACAACTCCCACATACGGCCCCTGCCCTCCCACAACGATGGGTTTAGCTGCTAAAAGGCAAGCAGTCGACACCAAGCTTCAGGCTCTTGAATCCCTGAATCCCTCCGGAGGTATGTCAAGTGGCTTTTCTTTACACGAGACAGTGAATGGGAAAGCCCCCTGTGACAGAGACCCGACATGCAAATATCAGTCCCCTGCACCTCCCACCTGAACTCTGGTTAACAGGGTCAGCCAGCTCCCGGATATGAGAGCACGGGAGTGAGACCAGAGGAGGCAGAAATAACCAGCTTTGTATAAATGAGGGCAAAATGGGGCGCCTGGGTGGCGCAGTCGGTTAAGCGTCCGACTTCAGCCAGGTCACGATCTCGCGGTCTGTGAGTTCGAGCCCCGCGTCAGGCTCTGGGCTGATGGCTCGGAGCCTGGAGCCTGTTTCCGATTCTGTGTCTCCCTCTCTCTCTGCCCCTCCCCCGTTCATGCTCTGTCTCTCTCTGTCCCAAAAATGAATAAACGTTGAAAAAAAAAATTTAAATGAGGGCAAAATGCACCAAGAATGGAAGTGCCAAACCCAGTCTGGAAGAGGTCACAGTTCAGAGCCTAAACGGAGCTATTTTGGTCACCTTATGGACTGAACTCCTCGATCTGCACGCTCGTGGATTTAGGATTTCTATGGATTTAGCACGCAGTGGGGTTTATTCTGTGAAATAATCTTCTTCCTCTTTTTTTTTTTTTTTACCCCCTTTTATTACCTATTCTTTAAACTCTTAAATTGTATCTCCAACCACACTGGTCAAGACCCTATTTCCTCCATTAACTGTATGTGACTGCATTTTACTACAAGCTTGTATGAACCAGCCTATATGGAAGGATTACTGAATCACATGATTCAGAGCTGGCAGAACCATCATGAAGAGACTCTAGCTCCACTCAGATCTGGTACCTTCTTTATAGTATTCCCAGTGGGTGTTTTCTTAAGATTCTGCCTCAATGCTTACCCACTCAGCAAGGAATTTGTATCTTTCTGAAGCAGTCTGCTTCCTGTAAGTAAGGAAGAACTATACCTGAAAAATCGTTCTTCCTTTTCTTCCCCCTTTAAGACTTAAACCGAGCGATTCAGTGATGCTGAGCCTGAGAGTTGGCATTTGATACTTCTCTGCTACAGGACACCAGTGGGAGCACTACACGGCCTCCGGGGTCCCTAGAGTGAACTGGCGACATTTTATGGGGAGACAACACACACAACCAACCCTACCCTTCCCCTCCAAAGGCCTCCAAGGATCCCAGACTTTGGTGAAAGAAGCTGGTCTATTCACTCGAGGGACAATCAAGCATAGAAGACCTCTTTCTGGCACTTTTGTCATGGTCCCAGCCCACTCCGAGAACCTGGAACTCTCCTCTGGAGAAGTCAGCCAATGGCATTCTTAAAACCAGAATCCTGCAGAGACAGGATCCACACACTGGGTATGAAACTACCACTCCTGTGCCACGGTTGTTACTTGTGGTTTGAAATGTGGCTGGGTGGGTGTTTGTTCAAAGGCTGAAATCTCAGTCATGGGCTTCTGAAATCCAGAAGGAAAAACCATCCTAAACATGAAGGAAAGATCACTGTTGACTTTAAATTCTACACCACCTGCAAAAAAAAAAAAAAAAAAAAAAAAAAGAGGGAAGAAAATCAGCTGAGTTGCTGTGTCATTCAGGAGATGTGCTTCAGAGGGTAGACAGTGCTGTTTGGAATTCATCCATTTATGCATCCACTTGGGAGCTGGTGATCGCAGCCGACAAGCCCCTCAGCATGGTGCTAATATGCCAGGGATGCTAATGCCAGGGGATGAGCCAAGCAAGCCCAGATCCCTGACTTGTCTGAGTCTAAAGGGAAGGTAAAGGATGAAACAATTAAAAAAAACTCTTGAAGCCAAGTTTAAGGAGAAAGGATTCTTATGGAGGATGTCTCAGGCTACCTGCATTTACACACTTTACCCCACTTTATTGGCGATGGCCTGGGGAAGATTGTCCCTAAACCAAAAGCCCTCCCACACCCCATCCTACTACGCTTCAGCCAGCAGGGTCTGATTGTGGGCAGTGCTTTTACAGATTATGTGAATTTCCTATTGCTGCTGTAACAAATTATCACACACTTAGCGGCTCCATACAACAAAAATTTATTCTCTTACAGTTCTGGAAGTCAGAAGTCCCACTGGGCTAAAGTCAGAGTGCCAGCAGCCCAGCATTCCTTCTAGAAGTTCTACGGGAGAATTTATGTCCTTGCTTTTTGTCATTTCTAGAAGCCTCCTGCATTCCCTTGGCCCATGACCCCTTCCTCCATATTTGAAATCAGCTACATAACATCTTCAAATCTTAATGATTCTGACCTTCCTGCCTCCCTCTTACAAGGACCATAGTAATTACAATGGGCCCACCCAGATAATCCAGAATAATCTTTCCATCTCAGGATCCTTAACTGTAGCAGCAAAGTCTCTTTTGCCATGGAACGTCACATATTCACTAGTTTGGGGAATCAGAACATGGACATTCTGAGGAAGGGGTCTTTATTTTGCCTACCACATGTATCGTTTCTCCTCTGTCTTTTGGCACAAATAATCCATGTTCCTTATAGAAAAACTAGCAAATACAGAACAGTTTAAAATAAGAAGGTACAGAATGTAGCCAGTTTTAAAATATCTCCATTTGATGCCTCCAAGAAAAACAAAACTCTACCGAATACTCTCCAATGTGCTTTTTCACTTCACAGTAAAATGTCGTCACCCTCCCACATGGACAGTGCTCTAACGGTATCTATCAGCATCGTAACGACTGTACAATGTTCTATTATGATATCGTGTGATAATTTTTGAACATGTAGTTTGTTTCCAGTTTCCTGTACTTGCCAATGATGTTGTAACATTCTAGTTCACACGTATTTGTATGTTTTCCTGGCATTTTCTGAGGGTGGGTTTCCAGAAATGCAATTGCCCGGCCAATGGCTGTGGTTGCTTTTAAGCCTTGAAATACATACGGCCCAAGTGTGCAGGAAGTTAGTATCAATCCAGACTTCTACTCCACACGCTCAGAATCCTGGCCAGGATCAGACTGTAAATCCCTTACCAAATTGATAGACTGATTGAAGTCCCACAATTGTTTTAATGCATATTCCTATGATAGCCAGTAAGGTTGAATATTTTTCATATATTTTCTGCTTGACAGTTTTTTTGTCACTTGCCACCGTATGTCTTTTTTCTATACTAAAGGGCTTGCATTTTTCTTAATAAGTGTTGATAAAGCTGTACGTTAACCCTGTGTCACTCTGCCACGGATAATTTTCTCAGTTTAGTGCTTTTTCTTTTTTTAATTGAGTTTTTAATGCATAGAGCTTTTGCCTTCTTTTGGTAGTTAAATCGATCGGTCTTTCTCTCTCTCTCTTTTTTTTTTAAGCGCCCGCCTTTGGTTTCGTTTCATGCTTAGTGCCGTGGTTTTGCAGTGTCGTGGGCCTCGCCTCTCCTAATATTATATAAATATTCTCTAGTGGGGTTATTAATCCATCTTGATTGCTTGCCTGAAATGTATGCTCGTGTCTTTTGCTGGAAGAATTCTGTGAAGGCAGCCACTTGAAACACAAGGATGCAACTCCCTGCAGGGCTGGCATCAGGCTTTAAATAACGGGCATGTTCTGTGGCTGCATCCAAACGCTTGGCAGCAACATCTCTAATTGGGGTTGTACTTGAGGTCCTAATTCGTTGTGATTTTTAAACTAAGTAAAGAGCCTTCTGGAGAGAGAACCTACCGCCTCTTTCTATTCAGTTAAGAAACATATGACTCATCTTTTGCTTTTCATGGTGGAGCAGTTTAACTTTTCTGGTTTACTTCCCCTGCTCCGTTGGATCACTGAGGCGAGGGCAGAGATTTTATGATTTGGGGTCCAAGCTCCGTGGAGTTCTCAACTCGGGCTGTCCTGCTTTAGGCTACGGCCAAAGGGGATCAGGGAGTGAAGGGCTTAAGAGGATAGAACTTGAAGAGGCTACTGCAAAAGACCCAAGGACGACTGCCCACTGCTCAGGGGAAGCCATCTCTTTGTTCTTGCCTCACCTGGAGGGGTAGCTGTGGACTCATGCAGCCAGTGTCTCCTGCTGAGCCTGGGCTGATGCCAGATGGAAGCGGGACACCCAAGCTGGCATGGAGGGGATTCTACTTAGCAGGCAGGTCTCACTGTAATCTCGAGCTTGAAGACTTAGATGAAAGGACCTTCATTTTCCTGAAAATCACAATGAGTACCAGAACTTTCCGCCGAACAGCTTCCCCTCTCCCTAGGTCTGCAAAAGCACGTGGGAGTAGAGAACCCACCGAGGACAAAGCCCCACTGCTAAGGAGGTCCCTCATTAAGGTAGGAAAGTGGACCACACCTGCTTTCTAGTCCATTTACCCAGCAAGCAGTTGGAGGCCAACTTCCACGCCTTTGTTCACGCTGTTGCCCCTGCCTAGTATGCCTTCCCCTGCACCCACCTACTGAAATCATAATGGTCAAGGCCCAACTCAGAATCTGCCTCTAAGTTAAAGCCTTCCTCGATACCTCTCCAACCCTCCCTCCCTCCTTCCACTTCCTCCTCCTCCCCACCAACCCAGCAGTATCGCGGGGCGGCTTTGGGACGAAACGAATGTGGGTTTAAAATGACTCTCCTATCTAATCACTTCATACATGTAGAACCTTTGGAATGTTGACTTCACAGTTCTGAGCCTCAGTTTCTTCATCTGGAGGATGAAAAATGCCAACCTTCTTAAGGGGGTTGTTTTGCAGATTAAATGAGATCACACATAAAATGAATGACAGCAGGTCTCTGGCCTCCAGGTGCTTCTATTAATTGATTAAAACCATGACACAAGATAATATCACCATCACAAAAGGGACACAGAATGCTCCAGCCGTACGGAGAAATAAAAAGAGGTTTTGTCATCCTGAATGATCTGGACAAGTAAATGGAAGGGTGGGCATTAAGCCTCTTGAAGAAGGGGTAAAATCCACCAGGTAAAGCTGGCAGCCAAGGATGGAGGAGGGAAGTCAGGCTGTGTCCAGAGAACCAAAACAGCAAGCTTCAGCAGAGATATTTTTTTGAAAATAGAGTTAGTGACAACCCTGGAGTCAAAATAAAGTGAAAATAAGAGGGTTTTTTTCCTTAGTTTTAAACTTTCATGGGGCGCCTGGGTGGCGCAGTCGGTTAAGCGTCCGACTTCAGCCAGGTCACGATCTCGCGGTCCGTGAGTTCGAGCCCCGCATCAGACTCTGGGCTGATGGCTCAGAGCCTGGAGCCTGTTTCCGATTCTGTGTCTCCCTCTCTCTCTGCCCCTCCCCCGTTCATGCTCTGTCTCTCTCTGTCCCAAAAATAAATAAACGTTGGAAAAAAAAAAAAAAACAATGTCATGTCTAAACATGATATTTTCCCTTCATCTGCAATGTTCTCTAATGTTCCCTTCAGTTAAATTACCATCATCTTTCAAGGTTTAACAAAATTCTTACAAAACAATGACTAGTAGCTTGAATTTCCTGAGCATGGGCCGAATGCCAGTCACTATATTAAACAATTTGTAGGTATTATCTCTCTCCCATAACCGTACGATGCAGGTACATCAATTATGCCCATTTCACAGATGAGGAATTCAGATTCAGTAAGGCTTACCGATTTGCCAAGGTTTACCAGGTAATAAACAAACCCAGGGCGTCTGGCTCCAAAAATCAAACTTTACCTTCTCAGTTGTACTGTCGTTAACTAGTCTCTGGTATATTTGGAGGAAAAGCCACACGTCTTAATTTTTGAAGCTCTACGGTGCTTCTGGGAGCACCCCATTTGAGAACCTGCTGTATTCTGCAATGGGCGATAGCAAATATGGCCTCCTTGTTGACCACATGTGACTAACTGCTCTACCTCTTGGGTCTCAGTACCTCCCTTGCAGGGTGGGTGTAAAGGTTAAATTGGTGAAGCATGAGTAAAGTGTCTGTGTGCTGTTACCATTACGGTTACTACTGCTGTTGTTGTCGGTACTCCCCCTGAGCTCCAGTCTCTTCCTGAACCTATTCCCAATTTCCCTCTGTAAGTCCAAGGTCACTGGCACCACTCAGCTGTGGTGGTCTTTGTTTGAGGTGGTAGCCATCCCAGGAAAGCAGCATTTCACAGGGGCCTCGCTGGCGATGGAATGCCCCAGGGGGTTGAACACTTGGGGTGAGACGCCTGAGGGCCGTGCAGCAGATCCAGGAGAGGGGTCTGAGCCCCTATTCCCTTCCTGCTAACAATGCCAATGCCTCGCGTGCCCTTGGGGGGAGGGGAGCCGAGAGCTGGGCAGCGCGCTTGCAATTCAGCTTAAAGAGACAGTGTGGCGCAAGCAGAAGTTTCCCCCACATCAGCCAGCTCCTCCCCTTCCCCATCCAGAGCTGATGCGTCTGCTGTGGTCCCATTTGTGGCCTATTCCCAAGCAAGAGACCACCCTAAAGCACACCCTCTACCCAGCCTTTCCCTTGGATTTTACCACCAGCTGCTCCTGCCAAGGCTCGCTCCCGCGCTCGGCTTCCAGGAGGGGAAAGCATATGGACCGCGATTTGTTGCCAAAACTGATCAGAGAACAAAACTCCGTTCTCATACAAATTGCACAGTACCTGTTTCCTTCTCCTTGCCGACAATAAAAATGAAGCTCCTGCTCAGGGAGCTATCTTTCTTGAAGGAAGTATTTTTCATTCAGATCTAACTCCTCACTCAGTCATTTCTCACCTGCTCAAACACCCTGATCACCGGGGAAAAGGACTATAAATAACTAAAATGATAATTTTCTTAAGAACTGTGCTTTATACACAATAATATCCGGACCTTTCCACTGAAATCCGCTGATAATTTTAGAACTTTCCTTGCAGAGGTGGAAAAGGATCCACAGTATTTTTTAAATTTTAATTACTCACTGAATGAAATCTGAAAGTATTTAATTATTAGATTTATGCCTCAAGATAAGTTCAATGGTAATTACAGGATGTCTTTTTTTTTTTTCATTCTAATTCCAAATAATTAAATCCCAAACACACTGAATCACTATAATTATAATTACAATAAAGGTGTCTCATATTTGAAACCAAAGTTTGGCTTTTTGTGTCCCCTTTTTGCACCTCGCCGAAAGGGGGATGCTTTGGAAAGAAATCTGTCTCAGTCTAATGCTGCTTTAAAACAAAATAGAAAAACACAATGGTCTGCAGGAGCGGTTTTCCACTGCAATACTAGCAGGGAGAAGGCAGGCCCCAAGCTTCCAGCTTGCTTGAGCCAAGTAGGTACAGCGAGATCATCGGGCAGTCGAGGAAGAGAGTCTGAAAAATACTCCATCTCCCGGACTTCCATCTTGTCGATCGGTTTTGGGGTCACTTTTCTGAGCTCCCCTTCAGTTAAAGGTGAATGAATGAAGATGTGTGGGTTTGGGTAGGCACTCTTACAGGGAGGCACACACGGACTAGAAAATCTAAAGCAAGATCCGTAGAATAAGATCTAAGGAAGGCTTGGAAGGCATTTCACACTTGGACCAGGCAATGGTAATTAATTGAGAACGAACGTGCCTATCTTTTCCCTGTGTTGATGAGGCTGTTGAAAAACACTTGTTAGGATGGTTCAAGCAGCACAGGAACTGAGCTTAGCGTCCTGCACACATCTCCACGTTGTGCTTTGGGATTTGGGAAGTGGGAAGGTGGTGGTTTGTGGTTTCAAGGAGGAGTTGCAGGGTGGGGGTCCAGGAAGGAGAGGAGACGCGCGTCTTTAACAAGTAAATAAACCAAGCCCAGATGTCCTCCCCTGGCTGGTAGGCAGAAAGGGGAGCACTTGCTCATTGGAAAGCATTTAGAGGCCAGTGGGGTGAGGGCCTGCAAGGAGAGAAGCAAAAAGCCTATAAAGAGAAGGCCAGAGAGCAATCATAATACTTAGAAAAATGTCACATTAAAACCTCCAGCTGCCGGCGGCTGGAGGGAAAAAGAGTTCCAGACAATAGCTGAGGAAACAAGTTGAATCTTGTGTTCATTCCTGCGGTTAAAACAAGTCTGTACGACCACAAGGAAAATTCCATTCTCCTCCAACCTTAACTCCCTGCTTACCTGAGCTGTAGACACTTTTGTTGAAAGGGCCCTTGAAGTCAGAAGGTGCAACGCTTGCGAAGGCCCAGCGTCTCTTCCGCCCAGGATTTTCTCTCCTCTTGCACCCTCGCATCTTGCATATCAGCTCCTTTCCTCTGAGGGTCCCGGTCACCACCCTGACTAGGGCAAGAGGACTGAAGCAGGGTTCAGGAAAGAATGAATTCCCCTGCCACCCTCCCTGTCCCCACCACAGGCTATATTCATTTTCTAAGCCTTGAGAACCATGGATGGCCCATGAAATTATTCACTAATCGAATAAATGTTTGTCGAATGCCTGCTCGGTTTCAGGCTCCAGACGAGGCCTTTAGGGAGGATGACCAAGGTCAGGAGGCACAAGAAACATGAGCATCCTGCGCCTCTAACTGTTTGACAAACCAAGTGAAGCTTGGACCTTGCAAACATTGAACATCACCTTTTCCCTTCCTTCTTTGGGGTTTTTGTGGGTCCAGCCGGCAAGTGACCTGTCTGCTGGAGTCATTCCAGCCAAGTAACCCCCTCCCTCCCCAATAATTCCATCATCTCCTTTTTATCCCTCTGAGACAAGCCTAGGTCACCTTGCTCTGGTAACTCTCCTATTGGAAGAAGGATATTATCAATAATTGTCCTAGGTCCAGAGGCAGGTAGAAGGCAATTCCTGATTCAGGGAGGTCTGTTTAGCATACCCAGGAGAGGGAGAATCCACTTCAGAGAAACATGGATGGTGGGATCCAACATGTCTCCCAAGTGAGAAAATACAGGAAATAATCGAATACTATAGGAAGGAGGCAAGGTTAGCAGACTGTGGTACTTAACGGAGACTATAGCTCATTTACAGTCAAACTAGAAGATCTGTGGCTTGCCATGGCTTCTGTTGCTTGTCTTTACAAAGCGTTCAGTAAACTTCAATATGTGTTTAGTAATATATAAAGAGAGCTGTGGGTACTGGTCAGTGCCCTCAGGGAGCTTGTTGTAGTGGTAAGATTACAATTTTAATAACCAGTTCTCCAGAGGGGAGGAGAAAGCCCTATTTTCTAGCTTTTGCCAATGTCTATGGTATAAATACTCCCACAGTGGTTGACTTTAAGGTACCAGCATGAGGAGTCCGGAGGAAATGCCTACAATCAGCTTGTGCTGGTTACTATGAACTAACTCCAGAACACCAAAGGCTTATACTCTAATCCTCTCATACAGAGAAACACAGGGCACATTGGCAAAATCTTCTGATCACTTGACCGATTGGCATCGGATAGAAAATCTTTAGCCAAGACCCAGAGGGGAGCATGAGTTAGGGAGAGCAGGAAAAAATGACCACATCTCTAAACTGGAGACTGAGAACAGTATCTCTGTTTCCCCTTCTGGTCCCTCGGAAGCACGGAGCACCGCGGGCTGTTAGAGCAGGCAAAGACCGTGCGGATAATCAAGACCAATCCCCTCATCCAGGCCCTTCCAGAAGGGGACCTGGATCGTGTAGGCATGGGGTGATTTAGATAGGCTCTGCTTCAGACACACTTTCGTGGACAGTTTAGGACTGGGGTATCGAGCAGGAACCTAATAAACTAGGTTATTAAAGAAGAAAAACACTCAGAATCCTCTGGGGCACTCTGAGAACCCATAGAGGACAAGTAACAGGCTCTACAACTCGTGGAAAGTGGATGCAGGTGCCACCAGCTTGAAACCACAGACTCTGACTCTGTCTGAATTTGTTATTCGGTGACATGCCCCGGACAACCCTCTCTGGCACCACAAAAACAAACCCGTCAGGCTCTGGCCGCCTTAGCTTTTGAATCATTGGTGAGGAATAAGCTCTGTCTAGGAAGGAAAAAAAAAAAAATACATTCCCATGTGCAGAACCCCAGCAAGAATTTTCTAGGCTGCATCTCTTGGGCAAATGTAATGGGACAGCAAAGTCTTTGGTGCTGAGGGAGCTCCAGCTCCTTCCTGCCTGTAATTCATGATCCCTGAGACAATTGTGAGCAATGAAAAGGCGTAAGTCAAAGGAACATCGAGTAGAGCGAGATTTAGGAAAATAACACATTACATTTAAATATCCATATATATTTAATCTGTGTTTAATAATGCAAAGAATACATTAGTCAAGGCTTAGGCAGATTCCACGTTGACGTTAGCTACAGAACAGCCTGGGCCTCTGAAGTTTTCCAGCCTTGGCGCCACGGGAATGAAAACTTCTGGAGGAATGGAGCGTGTCATTGCAAACCTGGGGCACTGCAAAAATGCAAATGTTGGGATTGTGGAGGTCACCACAAAGTCGGGCTTGCTGCAAAGAATAGAACATAGGGTGAGCTAAAGAAAGCCAAGCTCCAGTCCCTAGGCAGACTGACTTCATCTGCCACCCTCTGCAAGGCAGGGCAGGGAGCAGAAGGTAATATCGTGGAGGGACAGAGGGACCAGGATTGCTATTCCCGTTGTTATTTTAGCTCAGCTCTCTTCTCCTGTCCTCGGGCTTTAATTCTAGACTACCAGATGGGGAATGGCTGCCTGGGCCCCAGGGGAAAGTCAGAACATGTCTCCAGGGGGCAATTCCCCAGACTCCGAGGCTCTTACTGCCATCTGGAGGGTGAGTGTACTCAAGGATGAAGGAGTCACAAGCATGCCCAGCCTTTAGCGTAATCAGGCTTCTCCAAAAGCTGGAAAGGGAACCAGTGGGGACACAATGCAGTATACGCCAAGGGGCATCTAGGACCTGGAGAGAAGTAAGAGTCTGGACAGCCAAGAAGTAGAAGAAATCCCCCTGCTTTGATTCACTGTCACGCAATGTAACAATCAGGAAGCCCCAAGTGCTTTGAGCTTCTTGCACTATGGGCAGCTCATTCCCTAGACTCTAGAATCTCTCTCTAGGCTCTAATGAACTCACAGTCCCAATAAGGCGGTTTCAAGAACAAAGTTGCAACGAGAAAGTATCTCAAAGACTATCAAACCCCACCTCCTAAATTTTACGGAGAAGAAGACTGAAGCCCGTAGAGGCAATGCAAATCATCCAAGGTTGGCCAATGGTCACAGCTCTCTCACTCCAAGGATCTATCCACATACAACACTGCCCCTCCTATTAAGCACTACATTCAGTTTTGACGGTCTGTAGTAAAGGAAGGCAAACCTGCATTAAATACCAGGCATGGTGCTAAAAGCTTGAATATATATTATCTCCAAAAGAGTAAACACTAGTCTAGCTCAATAAAAGTTTACCATCATATAGAAAACTTGGCTGTAATTCTGGCTCTGTTATTTTTCAACTGTATGATGTTGGATTCGTCATGGCACTTCTCCAGGTGTCATTCTGCCTCTGGCACCTAGTGTGACCATCTCCCTGGTTTGTATAACCTCCATATGTCATCCACTGAATCACAGAATCAGTGCTAGTCCAGTCCAAAGCACAAAAGAAGAGACGGGGCAAAAGAAACTTAGATGGGGAAGTGAATGAATGTGCCTCTCACAAATTCACAAATGCCCGAGGGAAGCAGAACGGTGATCAGGTTCAGATATGACCCAACCTATATTCTTGAGTGAGTGCTAAAACACCCCAGTTTCCCCACTTGCACTTGGAAAATGCTTGTCCCAACTCCATTCCCTGTAAGAGTCATTCCCTGAGTAGACACCGTCCAAGTTATTCCCGGAAAAAGATGGTGGGGGATGCAAGGACCACCTCCCTAGTTGGTTTCAACCTTCCTTGCAAGAACCGAGTCCCTAAGGATTCAAATTATCTGGAATTTCCTCATCCCACCCAGGACTCCTCCCTTGGAGGGAAAGCCAAATTACCTTTTAGTGTCTTTTCAGGTTAAGCCTAACGTGGAGAAGCATGCTCATTCTGGCAGTTGGCACTTGGAAAAAACATGAGCTGTGACTCACCAGTCATTTTGAGCCAAGTATTTTGAATTTGCTCAGGACAGGAAAACGGCCAGGGGGGTGGGCAGGGGAGGAGAGGGGAGGACCCACGTAGTTGATGGCTAACAACTAACCAACTCTGTTCCAAAAAGGCAAGTACAGGGGAGACTCTCAGAACATATGCTTCTGTTCTTGTTGTTTCGCTGCCAGGAGCCTCCTAAATCATTGTGAAATGGCTGCTTTCTGCCTGCCTCGATCATGTATTATGGGGCATTAATAAATAATGGGAGGTTGTAGGACCAAAAGGCGGGAAAACCCAAAGGGAAGGTGATGGAGAGGCATAATTTAACAAGTAAATGAAAGAAGCTATTAAATCATAGTTAAATTATGCTGGCACTGGAAAAAAAGGGGGGGGGATTTCTCACTGCAAAATGCTTTCAATAAAATATGAAATTTCTCTCCTGGCTGACAGAGGCATCTTCCAATCATAAGGATAGAAGTCTGTGACCTGTGGCTCCCATTAGATACTGAGCTCAGGCAAGGGCCCTGAGGAGGGAGAGTTTCAAGGTGTTTCTCAGTCCATATTTTTCCTAGGATGGTTCCACATTCACCATTTGAATACCCATCTATGATCTGCCTCTTGCTGGTGGCCCCGGTAGCCAGTTCATTAATTTTATGCCCACCTTTCCATTGACTCCTTTTGGCATACTTTGGGGTTCCCACCCTGGAGGAGGGGAAATACCAAAGTTGTGACTTAAAAATAACTTATGTCATGTACAGTTTTATGCTTTCTCAGGTACCATTGTATTTATTAACTATTTGACATTTATGATAACACTGTCAGGTAGGAGATCAACTCTTTGGGTGGGAAAGCCATGTCTTATTCCTATTGGTATGCCCAGAACCCAGAAAAGTGCACATTTAAAAAACACTGAATTTGATGGATGGATGAATGGATGGATGGATGGATGGATGCATTCATGCATGCCTGGGGAGGTGAATGAATGAATGAACTCCCATCTTGGAACTGAGAGGCTCAGAGAGGTTAAGTGACTTGTCCAAGACTGAACTAGATAGTGTGGCAGTTAAAACTACCAGAAAGGCTTTCAGAATCTCAACCTGTGCTCTTTCAACACAACATGTTGTCTCTCTTCAAGGTCACACAGTAAACTAGATCAAAGCCAGTATATGGGACCCCTGTAAGTTCACACAAGCAAAAAGCAGACACATTTTTTTTCTCTGTTGGGATTGTGTTTTCAACTGTGGCAAAGACTGTTGCTGAGCATCTGAAGGACTTTGAGGGTCTCTGTATCTAAAGGAAGTTTCTGGAATCCTCTGGCAGAAGATCCACACAGAAGCCAGGCGTTCACAGTAAGTCTGTCCCTTTCCTTGTTTCCAGGGACGTGTGCTGTGGTCTTGGCAGGAAAACCTGCTGCCATTCAATTTCTCAAACATGCTTGGGCCCCAAGCCCCACTGGGAGAAGCCTGTGTATGGACATGCCAGGGGAATAAAGTCACAGCAAAGTAGATTTGTTTGGACAGGCAGGCTTAGTGGTCTGACAGGATGTGCAAGATACCCACACTACTCTGCATTTTAAGAAGGCGCTACCTGGCAAACATATCAAAAAGCTAGGGGATAAATCTCTCCAGGCTCCCTGAATGCTCAGGAGTACAGAGGTTTTTTTCAAACGTCTCTCAGGACAGTGAGGCACCTCTGAACCTCTTTACAGACAGTGGCAGCTCAACCAGACTACGCGTGCTTAGAAGAATCAGCAGACCGGGAGAGAAGATCAGAAGTTCACTTTAGCAGCCCGCATTCGCTAGCAGGAAGAGATTCTGCGGTAGGCTTTGGGAATGAGCGAGTACCAGGATCCACCAGTTAACAATTTGCTCCCCATGCAGTGTTACGCAAGTTATCGAACCTCTTTGAGCCTCAATTTCCTCCTCCTTTAAATGGGAATATTTGAACCCGCCAGGTCAATTATATTGGATTCGGCTACAAGTGACACCCTAAAACCCCAAGTGCCTTAAACAAGATGCAAAAGAGAAAAAAGTGATTCAGATGCAAGCAATTTGCCACTGGTACGATGGTTCCACAACCCATCCAGAATGCAGGCTCCTTTCATCAGGTTGCTCTACCTTTCTGTAACACATATTTAACACCACACACTTCAAGATGGCTTTGCAAGCTCCAGGGACTTTGTTCAAAGTTCAGCCGTTAGGCAGAAGGGGAATGCACTATGCCTCTTTTAAGCCTCTTAGGGGATGCCTGGGTGGTTCAGTCGGCTGAGCATCCCAATTCTTGATTTTGGCTCAGGTCACGACCTCATGGTTCATGAGTTCGAACCCCATGTTGGGCTCTGCACAGTGTGGAGCCTGCTTGGGATTTTTTCTCTCCCTCTCTCTCTCTGCCCCTCCCCTGCTCTCTCTCTCTCTCTCTCTCTCTCTCAAAGTAAATAAACTTTAAAAAAAAAAAAAAAAGGATATTTCTTGAAAGTTCTACATAACCCTCCCTCTCGTAGTCCGTTGGCCAGAACTTAGTCATCTGGCCACATCTCCATGCAAAGCGGGGCTGGAAGATCTCATTTTTATTCCTAGTGTCCACGTACCCAGATGAAACTCAGAGGTTCCGCTGCTTATTAAAATTGGGGGCATGAGTATTGGGGGATTGTCAATATAGCCTCTCATGTCTCATTTGCAGGATAAATGCGAATGACTGCTATGGTTAAGGCTGACATACCTCTACCCAGGAACAGATTTCTGTGGAAATCTTGGCAATGCCTGACTTACTTGACTTCATCCCGGAGACACCGTGTAATCCCATCTGTTTCCTCGCTGAGATCAAAGTGAAGGTCCCGATAAAGTCAAATAGTGAATTTGGAGAGAATCTGCAGGGAGAAATGAAGATGAGTAAAGTGCTGTTAACTAGGACCCATGCAGGTAAGATCATAGAAATGGTGAAGTTTTCAGCTAGAAGACAGGTGACTTCCAAGTTGCCATGTCTGTTTTCTTAGTCATGGAGGCCAAAGTGCTTCCCTCCACCGACTGCAAGAGCAAAGAAAAAGATAGGAAACAAAGTGAAAGTGGGGTGATAGCTGGGGTTCTCGTGTATATAGGTTTTCAAGCAGGGAAACAGATGGGGGATGTAGAGAGGGTATTGTCAATTTAAAGATCTGTCTTATTGGCACTTTGTGGATAGCCTATAAGTATTTCTGGGGTGGAAGAAGAAATGGTGATCTTGCTGGATGACTATGGATATGAAGACTGTATCAGTCAGGGTTCTCCAGAGAAACACAGCCAATAGGATATATATATATATATATATATATATATATATATATGTAATGTGTATATACATATATACATATATTCATATATATATGTAATGTGTATATACATATATACATATATTCATATATATATATATATATATATATATATATATGAAACACACAGAGAGAGAGACAGAGATGCATTTACGGTAAGGAGTTGGCTCATCAAGTTGTGGAGGCTCCCAAGTACAAATTCCACAGGGTAGGTCTGCGGCTGGAGATCCAGGGAAGAGTTGTGTTGTACTTTGAGTCCAAAGGCCATCTGCCACTGCTTGGAGAATTCTCTGTTCCTCAGGAGAAGTCAGCCTTTTTCTTAAGATATTCAACTGATGAGATAAGGCCCACATATACTCCACATTATGGAGTATGATCTGCTTTACTCAAAGTCTACTGACTAATGTTGCTCTCCTCAGTGTGCTTGGGTGGCTCAGTCTGTTAAGCACCCGACTTCAGCTCGGGTCATGATTTCACAATTCATGAGTTTGAGCCCCATGTTAGGCTCTCTGCCATCAGTGCAGAGCCCGCTTCAGATTCTCTCTCTCTCTCTCTCTCTCTCAAAAATAAATAACATTTTTAAAAAGAAGAAATGCTGATCTCTTCTAGAAAATACCTTCACGGCACCATCCAGATATGTCTGAGCAAATATCTGTGTACCATGGTTTAGCCAAATTGACGTATAAAATTTACCATCACGAAGACCTTCAGAGTCTTGCCCAACAATAGAATGATATTCATGGAGAGACCTCTTTTTGCCATTGGGTTTTCTTTGCTTAAAAAGTCTCTATTGGACAGATTGCTCAAACAAATACTTGGAAATATTTTGAACACTAAAAGAAATGCATTATTGAAGGACTTAGGCTCAAGGAACAGGTAATGAATTTTCATTTCAGAGTCAAAAAATATTTTTTTTAAAAGCAAGAAGAGGGCACGTTGGGCCTTCATACTGGATAGCATGGAACAGATGGAAATGAGAAGAAAATGATTCAAACCACAGGAAATGGCTGATGGAGAATGCTGACAGATAAAAAAAAAAAAAAAAAACCTGCTATTGACTAAAGCGGTAGATGGATATTTCATAGGAATTAGTTGAGTTTTTGTCCTCATTGCTCCCAATAGAACCAAGGTAATAGGGAGAAGAGTGAGTGAATGAATATGTTGAGCGTGTGTGTATGTGTTTATATGTGAGACATAAATAGAATGGAAAGGAATAGGGAGGAGAAGGGCAAGAATATAAATATTTAAGAAAGCTCTATTTTATTGAAGTAAAGAATAACCTCTGGAACTGTCCACCTTGACTTCACATGATGAGCAAAGAAGAGGAGAAGCTATGGGTGATTTTAGGGATGGTCTGAAGATGCCTATCATCTCCCTTCTCTTCTGGTAATAGCTCTTGGAAGACCCACCAGCCATCACATTGTTTGGGGTTGTAGGACTGGATGGGCTGGCATATGCAGCAGATGTCAGCCCTTGACAGGGCTGTTAGGGTCCTGAAGGATTCCTTTAGCACACATCCAAGTCCTGAGCAAGATCCAGGATGACTCCTCTAAAACTTGGGCATGATCTTCCCTTACTCAGCTCAGAAGGCTCCAGAGATTTCATGGCCAGATGATTTCAGTGCTGGCGTCTTTGACCCTCACATCATGGCCCTAACTTTCCTTTCTGGCCTTGTCTACCACTATGTCCCTGCCCAGGTCCAGCACTCGAGCCAAGCCTTCTTAGACTGGCTCCCTGAATCTTTTCAATGTGTGCCCGCCTCTGTGGTTTTCCTTGTGATGTGTCTCCTCAGCCTGGAATTCTTTTCCCACCCCTCAGCCCATCCATAGAGTTTTCCAAACTCAGTCCCATGCTGCCTTCATCAAGAAGTCCTTTCTTTTTCATTACAATTGCAAGAAGAATGAATTTATTATAAAAATGTTTCTTTATGCCAGGAGAGTATAAAGTAGGAGATTTCTCCATGCCTTACATCCATCACCACTATCAAGAACAACAACCCGGCACGTCCCCAGTGCCAGGCGTAAGAGTTGTGATTAGTTTGGTGACCAACTAAAGCTCTCTCATACCCCCATTTAGATAAGTGGAGAAGGTCTCTCCAATCTCTGAAGTGCCCTGGTACTTGTTATCCCTCTTACAATACTTTATCTTGTTCTGCACTATGTTATATGTAAATTTATCTCTTTTTTAATGTTTATCTATTGTTTATTTTGAGAGGCAGAGAGATGAGGTCTTGTGGGTGAGAGTGGGGAAAGGGCAGAGAGAGACGAGATAGAGCACCCCAAGCAAGCTCCACGCTGTGAGCACAGAGCCCAACGCGGGGCTCAAACTCACCCACCGTGAGATCATGGCCTGAGCCGAAATCAGGAGACAGATGCTTAACTGGCTGAGCCACCCAGGCACCCAATGTGTAAACTTCTATTAATTGATCTCCACACTTGCCTTTCTTCACTAAAATGTAACTTATGTGAAGATCATTTATAGATATATTAATCTAGATTCCCTCAACACAGAGATTAAGACAATTGCCTCCATATTTGGTTTAGCTCATCAAACTTCTATGAGCACCTATGCTGAGCCTTGTTCAGCCAGGGACCAAGGAGGAGACAAACAAGCAAACAAAACCCACACAACCCAGCCTTTCAGGAACCTGCAGTTTAAGTGATCTCTCTATCCCACTGAAAAACAAAGAAAAAAAAATGTTTTCAGAATTGTTAGATACTAACTACCCAGAAGCAATAGATCCTGGCTCTGTGGAGGTGACATTCATGTGAGCAAAAAATTGCTTACCAAAAATATTTAAGAGCACTTCAAAGCAATCATCAAATATGGGCAAACGAGAGTGAGCTCAAAATGAGGGAGGGGCAGGGAATGGGAAGGAGCGCCGGTAGAAAGGGGGTTAACACTGAAGGCTTTTGCAAAGCTCTCTAGAGGAGTTTGACTGAAGCTAGTAGTTGGAGCACCTGGGATGTTATTTATGATGCATTGAAGGCTGTCAACAGCATTCTTCCGGAGAATTCCGCCTGCAAGGGGGAAGTCATTAAAAGGAGAGGCACTGCCACACTGGAATGGATAAAGCCTTCCAGCTTCTGGTTTAATCCCTCTGACCCTGTAGATGAATGTCTTCTTCTGTTGATCTTTCCTGGGCTGCAGTCATAGACTATTATTTATATTTTCAGCCAGCGTAGCATACATAGTGAAGAGGCTCTGACACCAGAAAGACCAGGGATCAAATGCCAACACTGACACATCTTCACTGGGGGCCAGAGCACTGAGAGCCCAAATTTCCTCATCTGCAAAGTGGGAATAACAGCACGTAACTCCTCCGGCTTTTGTGAGGATGAAACTTAACGGCATCTGTGAACTGATCTAGCGCCAGTGATGTGGCACAGAGCAAGTGTTCAAAGAATAGGAGCTGTTTCTATTGTTAGACCCGTTACCTCTCGCTAGAGCATCATCGTTTTCACAAGGGGGAGAGCCCGTCCTCCGCTGCTCCCACAGCTTAGCCAGGTACCCATACGCTAAGAGCCTTCATTGACCTCTGCCCCATTTCCTGCCTGGGACTGGAAGAACTCTGCTCCCAGAAGAGATGCAAATACAGAAGGTCCTACAGCAGCTCGTCACCAATGAAGCCAGCAAGTGGGAGGGATGGGCAGAAGGTATGCTACGCAGATCTACCAGATGGTTTAAAAGCCCAGGTAGGGATGAAAATCGAGTATGGGTATAAGCAAGATTGTGAATGACCAGAGGACCTTTCCCATTAGGCTGTGCAGGAGCTTGGAATGCCTTGGCCAAATCCCAGGGGGGGTTTCTTAGGTGTTTTTCAAGACAGGGTTGAATATGCAAAGGGAGAGTTTACATTTTGCTCCGTGGAAAGAAGATATTCTTGTAAAATATGGCATCTTGCGCAAGAGGCCAAAGCTATAGCTCATGAGAAAATATGGCGATGGGACAATGATCTGAAATCTTGAGAGAACTAAGCTCAACCCTTTGCACTGACCCCAAGGAGAGGGAAATTCCCACCAAAGAAGAGATGAATACAGATGATTTGTTCCACTTTTCTTGGGCCTTACAAATGCGCATTTTCATACCAAATCTCGCTCTATGTACTATACACAAGATCAAACTTAGGGAAGATGAGACCAATATTGAAGCTCTGTCTGAGATTTCATCGCTTTAATGCCTTTCTCCTTTCCTTTAGTGGTAGAAATAGAGCTAATCTCTGTCTTTCAAATAGTTAGGTTTGTATTTTTTGATCGGGGAGAATTAAATTAAATTAGACAGGTCTGGAGTGGTTTTTAGAACCATTAAGTTTGGCATAATGGACATACCTAGATAAAACATTTACATAAGGAAATCAAACTGGACTTATTTTTTTTTATCCAGTGTTCTGACCTCTATTGGAGTTGTGACAAGCAGAATTTAGCTGAATATTTCTCAAGATGGTACATATAACAAAAAATGTATCCCCTAAGATACCTATGTAAATCAACATTTCCCTTTGCTTAAAGGAAAAAAAAAAACTACAGAGAGAGAGAGAGAGAGAGAGAGAGAGAGAGAAATCTTTTCAAATATTTATAGGCATATTTTCCATTTGGGTCCTTATTTGAATTTTATTCTCATTTAGAATACAATTCTGACAACTCCATCATTTATGTCAGCCCTGGCAATATTCCATGAAAAAACACCAATATAACACAAAATCTAGATGCAAAGAGGATTATGGTGTCATATTAAAAGAAGGAAAAGGAGCATTAAAATAAGAGACTTATCTGAAATGATCAGAAATGAAATTCTCTTTGGGATGAAATGGTCTTCCAGAAATGCAGCCATTTAACATAAGATTAAAATGATATTTTATAAGAACGAAAGCAGAATACAAACTGTCTTTCCCTGAATGAACTTAAATTTGCATACAATGAAGGGTAAATGCAAAAGAGGGCATATTTTAGGCTACTAGACTCCAGCTTCTTCACTTTGCTCAGCAATTTCTCTGCACGTGCTCCCACATCGAAGCCATCAGGAGTCCGTAGGAATGAGGCAAATTCTAGGGTCCCATCATATCCGAATCAGAATGTATACAGGGGAGGGGGAGAGTTTGCATTTTATACAAGCCTCCCGGTAATGCTAAAACCCACTGGCGTTTGAGAACCTCTGGTCTGCCAGGTCTCCAGGAAGTACAGGAGGTCCAGGACAGAATTCTGAGCCTGTTTTATAGCCCAAGAACCACCAAATCTATTCAACCGTCCTGAGTTTGAACCCTTCCTATCTCTTAACAGAGTGAGCGTAAACAAGTCCCTCAACCTCCCTAGGCCTCAATTTCCTCATTGGTAAAATGGGATCACTTGTTTCAAAGGTTGCCTTGAGCGTTGGGGAGGTGACAGTCTTCTATAAAAGCAGTGCATGATCACTGCATGATCAACTGCTACCATCATTGTTTCTATGTGACCAAGACCATGATAATAAAAGACTAGTTTGCTTAACTAGCAACATTGCCACCGTTAAGATTAGGAGTACAAGGACTATAAGCTAAAGAGGCCAGAAAATAACTAGCTGGTACAATTCTGCATGATCATCAAATACTTATCAAGAGTAAGTATGAGTCAGTTGGCTGGCACATTTGGCGTTGTAAAATTATCGATGGGAATGACAAGGGAGGATTAGGGTGAGAGAAAGCCACGGTGATGTGTGAATGACCAGACCAATGTGTGGCTACGGGAAGCGTGTGGTTTTGTTTCTCAGAGGCATCTGGAAGATGAGGATTACAGGCAGGTGACTGTCTTTGTAGAAGATCTGGAGACTGAAATCAGGGAGGAAAAAGGAAGTTTCCAAAGACTTGTGTTCAAAGGCTTGTAAAGCTTTCCAAAGTTTCCAAAGACAGATAAACCTTATCTGGATAGAGGAAGGTGAGGCAGAAATGCCATTTAGAAATCACAGCAAGGAAACAAGGAAGAATTCTGAGATTACAGTTGATTTCCAACTCTGCGGCAAATCATCAGGATGTCAAAATGGATGGAATTTTAAAATATTTCCCTGACTATAGATGATGCAAGTTTAGCTACTGAAAACCACAGCCCTGTCCTCCTGGTAGGTTTGTTGTGTGTGCGGTGGGGAAAGGGAGGCAGGACGGAGAGGAGGACAGGAAGCTGCTGTACTCCTGGAACGGGGACTGGAAACACCAGGACCAAAAGTAGCTGCATGCCAAACAGGGCAGAGCTCTGGCTTCCTTTGTGTCAAGTTCTTGGAGTGTAAATTTAAACTTCTGGGGGTCTCTCCCCTCAAAGTCCAGATAAATTGATGGTCTTCCTGGGAGTTCTATGCCGTGCCTAGCTTTTTCTCATTCTGTTCCCCTGGATGGGAATACCCTTCCTTGCCCCTTTCTCTGACCTTTAAAGTCGTAATTATTCCAAGTGTGGTAAGGACTGAGTCAAAGTATCAGCTTGGCCACCACCACCCCCCCATCATTATATCCATCACTCCCTTCTCTCTGACCCGTGTGAGTGTTAGGTATCTACCTATGGGTCTACATGGAGGAGGTTCTTTGAGGTCAAATACTGCATCTAAGACCCTATGTGTCTCTCTAGATACCTTCTTCCATATAGTAAGGATGCTCAAAACACATGTGAATAGTATTACTTCATCCTCTACCTTTGCTGGGCCTTGAGATGTTGTCCACCCTGAACTTATAAAACCCCATACAGCAGCCCCAACAGAGGAAAGATAGCCGTGGCATTCTCTGCTCATTACAGCAGGATTTAAAGAAGGCTACTTTCAGCCAGTAAGTCAAGGGATCACGGTAAAAGGCTGTCTTGAACCAAAGACCTGTACCAGAAGGGATCATCTATTATTAAAGGCTAAGGCCCTGGGACCCCTATCTGGCCTCTCTCTGCCATCAGACCTGCCCTTTTGCACACAGTTGCATAGGGACAGGATGCCACATCTCAGTGTGCCTTGGGAGATCTGACCTCTCCATAGAGCTCTCTCTATTGGTTGCCTGTTGAAGGGGGCTCCCTACTAACTATGCCATAACACAGATCAAATCAAGATTAAAAGATGCCAGGTGCCTGAACACGGCTCCTTTGGACTCCAGGAGGAGTCAATCAGGTGTAACTCCAGTTCGTACGCTTATTTTTAATGAGGGCTTGGCTTTGAACATCCTAGTGAGTGAGTCCATATTCATAGGATATTCTCAAGCAGGGAAATGCAAGTCTAGCTTCTGTTCTCAAAGGACTCCGAGACTGTCTTCCCTGGAAGGGAATTTAATATCACCCAATACAACATCATTTCCGGAAGTAACTGGAGTCAGAGAGGGGAAGGGACTTCCCCAAAGGTACCCAATCTATGACGGGCAAAGGTGGGGTTACAGCGCTATAGTTTTTCAACCTCCCCTGCAAAGCCCTCCAGTGTAAGGAAAGCGACACTTCCGTTTCCTTTGATAAAGTATCACAGAGCTTCATACCCACCCCTACCAGAGAGTGTCTTCCCACTTGCCCACTTGGTATTTACAAGTGGGTCGAGAAAATCCCCTCCGTGAGAATGTAGTGAGGGGACAGCTCACTTAAACAAGTTCAACGCTCAGCTTGTCCCCCCCGAGTGAAGTGCTATACCTTCCCGCTTCGTCCGCACACAGCATCCCCCCCTTGCACCACCTGCCCGTCTTCACACAGCCCCTTCTCAGACAACACTTTGCCGACGTCCCTGTCCCCATCGCGCTCCGCACCTGCGCGTTTCTGGCTTTCCATCTCCGCGGTCATTATTGTGACCTGTCCTTCTCTGTCCTGTTCTCTTAGGCACCTTCAGCACCTGCAAGGCTGCCTCCTGTACGGGGCTGGTGCTTGGTTGTTCCCTATTGTGTAAGGGAGCGACTAAATGAAAAGAGATCAGTTGAACTCTGGCTGTCCTTTACAGAAAACCAGAAGTAGCCTGCACGCGGAGGGAGGAAGAAGATGATCTTTGACACCGGCTGGTGAAGTCTAGGATCCACGCTAAGGGCCACATGCTCTTAGTTAACTACAAGTCAAGAGGAGAAAGAAGACGACGTTGGGCCACGTGTTTGGAGCAAATTGTCCGACTTATTCAAAGAGCTGGCGTGGAATTTTCACGCAGCGGTGATACGCCATCATTGGCACTGCACGCGCCCACGCTGGGAGTGTGCATGCCCACGTACGCTCACTCACACCCTCCCATCTGCTCCTATTAGACGCTCCCACAAAATCTCTCACGATGTTGATAAGTTGCTCAAGGGAATCTACCTATCCGTGGAATCCAAGATGGAAGAGAGGCTGGTCTCTTCTTGGGAAAGATAAAAGAGTCCAGAAATGATTATACTTGTCAGTTTTCACTGGAAAGACTTATTTAGCCCAAGATCTAGTAAAGAAGTCTTGAAAAAAAGAGACTTTTTCTACAACGCTTTTTTTTTTTTCATACACATATATCCCCTTTGCATTAGAGGTGCCTCCAACATTAAGATGTGAACAGCTTCCAGGGGCGCCTGGGTGGCTCAGCCGGTAAAGTATCCGACTTCGGCTCAGGTCATGATCTCGCGGTCTGTGGGTTCGAGCCCCACATCAGACTCTGTGCTGACAGCTCAGAGCCTGGAGCCTGCTTCCGATGTTGTGTCTCCCTCTCTCTCTGCCTCTCCCCTACTCGTGTTCTGTGTCTCTCTCTCAAAAATAAACATTAAAAAAAAATTTTAAATATGTGAACATCTTCCAACTTGAAAAAAAAAGAAAAATCTGTTTTTTAATAAAGAAATTCCCACAATGCAATTCATCTCTCACTAAGCACTGTGCTTGTCCAACTATGGCAGAGACTTTAGAAGGAAAAAGATTCAAATTCCAGTTCAATTTACTTTTTCCTGTTTAGCTCCAAGCTCAGTAGGTGATCTTATAAGTTGACGGAGGTAACATTGCACCTATTAGCACTCGTCAACCAAAAGTAGATTGTTCAGGTTTCAGTAAACGTTTTTTTTGAATTGGTTTAGGTTGGTGAGAAAATAAATTAAGTCAGAAACTCTTTGAGGCAAATTACATATTGAAATGAACAGTCGGATGCAAAATGCCCCATCCCCCTCCTCAAAAAAAAAAAAAAAAAAAACCAGGAAAAAAGCATAAATCTTGCTTTTCTGAGCTGTGAGAATTTCTACTCCTGTTACATCTGCGAACACTTCATAAGGCAATGTCTACGGTTTGATTTTTATAGCCCGTGTTTGATTGGAGCTTGCGTGACATCTGGGACTGTATTTTGGGAGAAATTTTGAAGCTAGTGATTTCCAGTGTTTAATCGCCAGCGTATTTATTTTCTACTATAGCATAATTGTCCATGGCTCCACATTTATTTTTTCTGGGAGCCGTGCAAAATGAAAATCCGGGTGAATTAGTAACTTGCTCTTGTATCTGTCAAGGCTCGGTGGCTGTTACCTGCTCTAGAGGCTAAAAGCCGATGTGCTGACCTCACCGTGTCGGAAAAATTGAACACATGGCTGTTGTCAAGGACAAGACGCTGTCGGTTATAACAACAAAGGGAGCAGAAAAGCCTAATGAGGGAAGAGGCTATGCACCCCAGACAGGTACACAGCACCCTGCCCCCGGGGCTCCAAACCTGGGGTCAGGTCGGTGGCCACAGGTGCCCGCTGCAGAAAGGTAGGCTGTGCAAAGATTGTTTTCACCCGTGTCTACTGAGACACAAAACACCTCAACTGGGCAGCCTGGTCCCCAGGAGGGGCATGAATAAGCACTTGCTTCTCCTCGTGGGGTTCGTCCAGCAGCCTGGTGTGCACGCAGGTAAGAGCTAGAACGTAGGCGGCCTACCTGCACACTCACCAGGGCTCCCCTTGCCAGCTTTGTGGCATCGTGGGGGATCTTCTGTTTAGTGGGCTGGGTGTTATTGTGACCTCTCTCCTTCTGCTTTCAATTAAGCTATTGCAAGTCAAGAGACAGCAGCCACTGGACCAAAATCTAAGAAGTGAATTGCCCCGGGTCACACAGTTATTTAGCGAAAGAGTCAATCTGGACAAGATTCCTTCCCATAAACCAAAGCAGGTAAGGTGGGGTGAATGAGAGAGAGGGTGAAGGGAGGGACTGAAGTTTATAAGGGCTGCGTGAAAAGGGGAGGCTTTGAGACAGAATTGATAGACAGTGTTTCAGTGGCTCAGCTGTCCCCTCCCACTTCTGGCTTCATTTCCCTCCGAGCCCCTCTTTACTCTGAGTTTCCGTCTGGGCAAGTCCTGAGCTTCTGGAATGTGTCTTCGCCTTCCTTATCTGGGAGCTAATCACTAAATAGCAGGTGGTGAAGATTCTGTTTTTCATCTCTCTTGTTCTGTCCTCTCTTTTACTCATTTCCTCAGGGCTGTGAATTTCTGAATCCCAAGCAGGAAACCTCCCTGATGTGTTCACACCTGGAACATCACTCTCTCTTTGTTTGGAGAGGATGGAAAGGTGCAGGGAGAATCAAGACAAAAGGCTGTTTTCTAAAGAAGGAAGAGAGATGTCAGCATTTAAATAGTAATGCACACACTCTACGAAGATGTATGCACACACATTTTTTTTTAACCCAGCACTCTTTCTTTCAACTCCTACATTTCCCTACATGTCTCCACTCCAGTCAACATCTTATAAGACAAAGAGTGTTTACTGGGTGTCACTTCAGTTATCAACACTCCACACAAATCGGTTGACAGAGGAAATGGGCAAAGAACGTTTGCAAGCCTGTTTGGGGTTGAAATAACAACCAGACTACCTGGAGGCTCACAGAGATTAGCTTACCTTTTGCTCCTACAAATGTAAGAAACTGGCTCTTGAAAGAAGCTGTCATCAATGTCCCTCTCTCCGTGGGTGTTGGGAAGTTCCAGCCTTTCTGAACGGTGCACTCTGTCCTCTTCATGGACCTACCATTTTGGAAGGGACTTCGGGAGGTCAACTAGCACAGGCTCCCACCTGTAGTTATCATTTGTCCAGGTGGTTGTGGTCTACTGAACATAAACTCCCTGTGGGGAAAAGGGAACAAAATACTGGATGCAAAGATGTAAATCTGAATCCACAGTTTCCGGTCTGTGGGCTCCCATAGTTGGGGGCGCCATATTTGCATGAATCAGTACCTACGGACTGGCTAAATAGTATGACTCATGTACATATACTCTGACACTTCTATTGTATTTATTGATTCAGTCCACAAATATACAGAAGGTGCCGACTTTGTGCTGGGAACTGTGCTGGGTGCTGAAATATACAACAGATGGTGGACAAGTCAAACCAATTCTGCCCCTGTGGTAGGTATTTCTGGTCCAGTGGTGAAGACAGGCACAGAGAGTTGCAGAAGGAAAGCAGTAACTCAACTTTGGGATAGTATATTAAAAAGGTTGTGATTACCAGCATTCAAATTACTTTAAAGGTGATGGCCCCTGCCATTAAGCATTTGTTCTATCAATGCATTTCTCAAATGTGAGTACCTTTATCTGCAGGTCTATAAATGTTTTTAGATGAAAATGTGCCTCCATACTAAAAATACTTGGACACCACTGACCTAAATCATCCCCAAGAGATGCCTTTTCTATCCCAGATGAATGAATTAAATAGCAAGAAGTGATATTCCATCAATATTCCAGCGACTCCCAGCTGGACAATTCTTTCTCAGATTTGAGCTTGTGTTGCTTCGTGGAAAGTTAATCTCAATTTTCTCTGAACCCCCATCATCCAGGAATGCTACCTCTCTGGAGAGCCCTGGAGAAATCAAGAAAGTACACATGCATTTGGTCAGAGATTCCACCTCCACAGAGGGCAGAGAGGGGCCCCACCTCTCCCCTTGACTTGGGTGAGGTGGGAGGCACGGTCTTGTGGTTGATTTCGGTATGCTATGGAATAGCAGACCTGGAGCCACGGGACATGACTTGTTGCTCTATTAGAGACGCTAGATAATCTCCTGAAACAAAGAAATAAAGCAGTGATTCGATGGGAGGATTTTCCTGTCAAGAATTATGAATGCCGAAGTAACCCAGAAAATATAGCTGTATTTGAACAGGGCCAGGCAAGATAATGGACAAGAAGACCTGTTAAATGTGAGGTCCCATTTAAATCGAAATGATCCACCAAATCTCAGCTCCCAGGGGGGTCTCTGTTTGTGCATTCCAGGGTAGAAATACTACAGGGACACTTTTGGCGTGTGATGGGCACTGAACCTACAAATAGCAATAAAAGATGGCCTTTCAAGTGGCTTCCTTCAGTAAACAAAAGGTAAATAAACAGCAATGCTCATTTAGAAGATAACTAAGGGGCGCCCCAGTGGCTCAGTCAGTTAAGCATCTGACCTCAGGTCAGGTCATGATCTCATGGTTCATGAGTTCAAGCCCCGAGACAGGCTCTGTGCTGACAGCTAGGAGCCTGGAGCCTGCTATGGATTCTGTGTCTCCCTCTCTCTCTGCCCCTCCCCCACTCACACTCTGTCTCTCTCTCAAAAATAAATAAACATTTTTTTTTTAAAAAAAGATAACTATCATGCCGGTCAGAGTGGCTAAAATGAACAAATCAGGAGACTCTAGATGCTGGAGAGGATGTGGAGAAACGGGAACCCTCTTGCACTGTTGGTGGGAATGCAAATTGGTCCAGCCACTCTGGAAAACAGTGTGGAGGTGCCTCAAAAAATTAAAAATAGAGCTACCCTATGACCCAGCAATAGCACTGCTAGGTATTTACCCAAGGGATACAGGAGTGCTGATGCATAGGGGCACTTGTACCCCAATGTTTATAGCAGCTCTTTCAACAATAGCCAAATTATGGAAAGAGCTTAAATGTCCATCAACTGACGAGTGGATAAAGAAGATGTGGTTTATATATACAATGGAATACTATGTGGCAATGAGAAAGAATGAAATCTGGCAACATTTGCAGCAATGTGGATGGAACTGGAAGGTATTATGCTGAGTGAAATAAGTCAGGCAGAGGAAGACAGATGCCATATGTTTTCACTCAAATGTGGATCCTGAGAAACTTAACAGAGAACCACGGAGGAAGGAAAGAGGGGTTGGGGGGAGTTATAGAGAGGGAAGGAGGAAAACCATAATAGACTCTTGAACTACAGAGAACAAACTGAGGGCTGATGGGGTCGGGAGGGAGGGGAAAGTGGGTGATGGGCATTGAGGAGGGCCCCTGTTGGGATGAGCACTGGGTGTTGTATGGAAACCAATTTGACAATGAATTATATTATAAGAAAATTATTTAATTATGAAAAAAATTTTTAAATAATAGTAAAAAATTTTTAAAAGATAACTAAACAGTACTTTAGACTTTGTGACAGCAGGCAGAAGAGCGACATGGCGGGGGGGAGGGAGGGGCCAAGCCATTGTGCAGAGAGCAGTAGGCTTTGAGTCAAGAGACTGGACTTTACCCAGGTTCTATGTCTAATGTCAGACTGACTTTTGGCAAAGTAAGACTCAGCTTCCACTCAGTTTCCTGACGCATAAAATGACAAAGGTTGCTCCCGGCGCCCCGTGCTCTGACTCCGGGTCCCCTACCAGAAAGGGCTTCTTATAAAGGTCACCTTAACTTGACAGGCCACAACTGTCCTTCCTACGAACTTCGCACAGCAGGACAGAAGCTCCACCTGTTTGCATGAGGCCTGGGTTGTGGGATAAGGGATATCCTGACGGAACCCCAAGAGTCTGTATCCTCACATCCTCCCCAGTGAGCCCATGAGGAACTGTACCAAAAAGCCACAGGGTGAGAACAGTTTGGGGGCAGCCATAAGAACAGGTTGTGTTTATTTAGGGGCTGGAAATGTAAATGCACGTATCAGACGCCTCCCCCACACCACCCACACCGCCCCTACCATGGTTACCAAAAAAAAAAAAAAAAAGAAAGAAAAAGAAAAAGAAAAAAGAAAGGACACAGCGGATCTTTGGCACAGTTAGGCCTTGCCCATTTTCAGCTCTGGTCTTTCTCTGAGGTAATATCTTTATCTGCTGCCCGCCAGACCTGTTTGTTGGTGCAGGTAAGTTTTGCTTCCTTCTGACTCACCATAGCTTGCTTTGCGGCAGTGAACCCAGAAGCCGCTGTTTCCTGATGATCTTTGGCCTACTTCTTCCGAGATGCCGTGGGGCAGTCATGGCACCCCGGGCGGTGGGTTGACTTTCCCTCAGTTAGTCAAAAGCCTTTGGCACGGCCACCTCCTGGTTCCCCCCGAAGCCCTGCTGAGAAGTCACGGTGGAGAAGTGCCAGGAAACGCCTCCCACACTCTTGTTAATTACACAAGGGGCTTTTAAAAGTAAAAACTGGGGGGCGCCTGGGTGGCGCAGTCGGTTGAGCGTCCGACTTCAGCCAGGTCACGATCTCGCGGTCCGGGAGTTCGAGCCCCGTGTCAGGCTCTGGGCTGATGGCTCAGAGCCTGGAGCCGGTTTCCGATTCTGTGTCTCCCTCTCTCTCTGCCCCTCCCCCGTTCATGCTCTGTCTCTCTCTGTCCCAAAAAAAATAAAAATAAACGTTGAAAAAAAAAGTAAAAACTGGGTATCCAAAGCCCCCAGGAAGTACCATACGAGCCACGACCTCCAAAATAAACCAGTTAAGGAGGTCCAGCACAGCGGAAGAGGGCTTGCATTTCGAAGTTAGATAAAGCCCAGTTGGACCAACCTTAGTGCAACATGGAACTCGTTAATAGTTCCACCTGCCTTGCTGTTTTGCAGTTCCACGCCTCGATTGTGCTGCCTCCGCTTTCTGGAATGCTCTGCCCCACCCCATGGCCTCTCTTCACGGAACTACCTCCCGCTTATCATCCGCAGTTCAAACACCACCTCCTCCAGGAAGTCCACCCTGCACATCCCCAGCTGCATTAGATGCCCCTCTTGGTACTTAGCCTCATGCCCCATGTACGGCTGTCATTGCACTTACCATATTGTTGTATAATTGCTATCTTCCGCTCCTACGCTGAATTTCTTCTTGGCCAGAACCAACACATTTTATTCATCTTTGTTCTCTCCGTAGCTCAATGCATAACTTAGTATGTTCATTAAATAAATAAATAATCGGGTTCATCCACTTATCGGCAATATGTTCTGGGCAACTCAGTTCACTTCTCTGAGCCTCGGTTCTTTCCTCTGTAGGTTGGAAATAACAATCCATGCTGTTGTTCAGAGTGGAAGGAGCATATGGAAAAGTCTACTGCAATGCTGATGCACAGGCATGGAGAATTAAGTGCACAGGGCTGTGAGTCTGCACAGGGAATGGAAAAGAAAGAAAAAGAAGCAAGCTCGCTTCCCCCCACAATGAAGACTCCTTCAGTCAGTCTGTAGCCCTTTCTTTCGGGCACCAACCCATAGCTCCCTCACCGCAGGAAGCCTGGGAGTCTTTTCCTTTGTTTGTTTGTTGTTGTTGCTTTTCACAAACGAGAAACACAAAAGCAGATCCTTGCTAAACGTTTCCCTGGGACTGCAGCATCTTTAGCTGGATTGACTGAGTAGAAGATTATTTTTGTCATTTCTCTCATCGATACAGGTCCCTACAAGTCTAGGCACCTCCCGGCCCCGCCAACACATACACCTCTCTCAAACAGGTCCTTTTTCAAGTGAGGTCAGGCTTCCCCAGAGAGATTCTGGTGCTTTATCCACACACTCTGGGGAGGAAAAGAAGAGGCAGCAGGGGTCGGAGGCCCTGGAAACTTGACAGGTAGCTTGGCTCTTGGAGAGTCTTCTCAGTGTGTCCAGAAAAGTTTCCAAGTACTGGGGATCATAAAGGGCGGATGTGCAGAAGCCAGGTAATGCCAACGTGTCAAGTCCTGGCTCCAGCCTGCAATACCGTGCCACAGGACCATCACCACCCACTCCCGGTCCCTCCGAAACACACGGGCACAGCGGCACCCCACATATATCGAACTACCTCCCTTCTGGCAACATGCAAGGCTCTCCTTTGCTCTAGTCCCCACGAATCCTCTGGTGACTCAGGCTGGAATCAGACCCCGGGAGTCATCTAGAGCACATGCAAGCCAGGGTTAACTTATTCACCAATCATTGACTGAGCAAGTGCCTTGTGCTAGGCAGGGCAGGCCAATCGATGCCTTCTGGAACATGCTCACGAGTCTTTCTCCCCATGGGGGGGGGGGGCGGGGAACAACTTCAGGCAGAAAGTGTGGTAAGGCAAGGGCTTGGTACGGAGGTATTGAAGGGAGACGTCTGTGCTGAGCCAGGCACACATCATCAGCATGCAAGTCATTCTGCAAGGACATACAAGAGGGTGCCAGACCACTCCCGGGGACCCACAAGACAGCTGTCAAAGCAGAGGCTGGGTGCAGTGGTCAGACAATGGGGGAGGGTCACGGGTTGGAGAAAGAGCAAAGGGAAAGAGGGCTTCCCACGCAAGTTCTGCCACTTTCAAATTCAACCATGGCCAAGGAACCAAGAAGCGCTTAAGTATCTTCCCCATGATCACCTCCAAAGTACCTCAGGGTCCACGAATTGAAGATAAAGGAGCTCCTTACAGGGAAGCTGATGGAGACTCACATGAAGCCTAGTTTGGACTTGGCTACGTAGGCTACTCTGGAGAGTTTTAAACGTGTCTCAGAAACACACACAATCTTCCCTGGGATGTCCCTTCCCCTTGAACCTGGGCAGGTTTCTGACTTGCTTGCAATCAACTGAATGCGGCAGAAGAGATGCTCCATGACTTCTAAAGCCACATGGCAAAAGGCCTTGCAGTTTCTTTTTTCCCTGGGACACTTGCACTCAGAGCCCTGAACTCCGAGCCATGCAAAAGACTGAGGCCGCCATGCTGTGAGGCAGCTCAAGCGTGTGGAGTGGCCACGTGTGGGTGTTCTGGCTGACAACCCACTGAGGTCCCAGCCCACAACTTGCCAGATGTGTGAATGGGCGAGCCTCCTGATGACCCCAGTGCCATGCCTTGAATTGCCTCCCGCCCTTGATTCTTCCAAGCCGAGGCTCCAGACATTGTGAAGCAGAGATAAGCAGCCCTTTCCATCTCCTGTTTGAACCCCTGGCCCGCAGAGTCCAGGAGCAGAATGAAACAGTTGTCTTACGCCACTGAGTTTGGGTGATTTGTGGTGAGTGAGGGGCAAGACGTCAGGGATCCAGTGATCCTGGAGGTGAGTGTGAACAGTGCTTGGAAAAGGAGGGGGGAATGCACAAACTAGACAATGACTCTGTGGGACAGTAAGAGAAGGGCAATGACTTGAGTGATGCGATCTGTACTCTGTTTTCTTTTCTGAGGTGAGAAAGGAAGCGAATGTAATCACATGTCACATGGGATGCCTAGGTCTTGCCTCTACTGGCCCAGCCTCGTAGCGGTTGTTGGGCACTCATGCCCACTCGCTCTGCTCTAGGAAGACAGGAGCCCCCTGCCCCTGAGAGGGCCCCTGGTGGTGGGAAGTCAACTGATGGGACATCAGTGTTACCTACAGTGGGTATGATTTGCAAACTTGCAGTCAGGAATTCATTCTTCACAGCAAGAGAGGGAGGTCACTCCTGGTGATTCAGATCTCGGCCGGGGGTTCTGCTCTTTGTCCCTGATCATGCCCCAGGCATGCTTCAGGGGGTGACAAGGAGTGTGTCCCCCCCAAAGATGTCCCAGAAATCATCCAGTTATCCCTGAGATGGCTTACAGTCCTCATGCTGAAAGAGACCCTAACGGGCACGGAGAGTGTTGATTTGACCCCGGTTTCAGGCAGTTTCTTGTGGCAAAGCTCTTTATTCTTTGAATTGTTTCAATTTCCATTGTTTGGAAAAAGGTCACTTTCTCACTCCCACCTGACTGCCAGGAATATTCACCCTTATTTAAACAGCCCTTTATTAGAGCTCAAGTAGATTTTAAGATGCCACTTTGATACCCTTGTTCTAGGAAGAAAGGGAGGAGGACTTCAACAGGCCAGGTCGGGGGTTTGGAAGCTGGCCCAGCAGTCAGGTCACAGGCTGAGGAGCATCTAGGACCGCTGGAGTGCTTGAGGACGGTCAGAGCCCTACACATTCGTGGGGGGAGTGGGGCCGGGTTCCCAGACCCGCAGGGTTCACCTGTTGACCTCTGTTTGGGTTTCCTGAGCAGCTCCATTTTCCAAGGATCCACTTGTGTTGTCAGAAGGGCATTGCCTCTGCCTCAGTTTGCTCTGATATCCTGTAGGCTTTGAACTAGAAGGGACCTTAGAAATCACCTAGGGCAACCCCCAGGAAGGGAAAGAACCCATGGTCACACAGCAAGTGTTCTTTAGTGCCAAAGCTAGAACTAAGATCAGGGAAAGTAGGAACCCTGGCTCCCAAGTCAAGGCTCTTCTCACTGTGCTGTGAGGCTACCCAGATGGGCTTCTCCTTAGTATGAATTCAGGGAATCTGCTGGAGCTTAACCAAACTCCTGGGTACCAAAGGTCCTGTCTGCCAAACCACACCTCTTCCTCCCCCCACTCCATACTCTAATCCCAGCCTCCCAAACCTCTAGAATATTTTGGAGGTGAGCAGAAAAACAAGCTGCCAAGGCGGTGCTGCACTCCTTAAGCATCCTTAGATTTAAAGCTACTGATCATTCTAGAAATTAAGACTTTCCCAACCACCCTTTCTCCCCTCCCTACCCTGGCTCTGATTTCATGTCTGCCTTTTTGTTTCTTTGGCTATATGAGGCATGTCATATGACCAAGCTTCCATATAGATTGTTTCCTATAAATGCAAACACTGTATTTGAACATATTAATAAGACTTAATTTTGGTCAGTGTGCTGTTTGGGGGGTTTTTCAATAAACTGTATCCCTTGAACACATTTTTAGACAAAGTAAAATACCAAGAAAAGAAGAGCATGGTTAATTGCAGACAATGGAGAAATCACTTGGACATAAATGTTGTTGTAATAGAGTGACAGCTTGTCTTATATTATTATTGTTTGTGTAAGCATCTATTATTTTTCCCACTGGAACTGACTGTTAAGGGATTAGATCAGGTCTTTTTTCAGTTCTGCATCGCTTACAACCTCAAGCATAGTGCTTTTCATATATGAAGGCCTCTATAAATGCTTGTTAAATTGAATTTTTTTTTAATTTAGTGAGAGCTCACTATGTGATAGGCAGGGTGTTAGAGGTTTTCACAGCTTTTAAAAAATTGATTCTCGTGACTACCCTGTGGCAGTTATTTATTGCCACAGTGACGATGTCATGCAAACCACCCTCAAGTTTAGTCGTTTAAAATAGTAACCTCTTGTTTTTTGTGGGTCTCCATGTTGGTTAGCCAATTCTGCTGATCTAGGCTGGGCTCCGCCCATCTCAGGAGAGCACGTGTGGTCAGCTGGAGGGCAGCTGGGGGGGGAGCTGATCTAAGATGACCTAAGCTGGGGTGGCGAGAATAATTGGGGCCTCTCCCCACATGAATTTTCACTTTCCAGCAGGTAGCCTAACCTTAATACTCATGATGGAGGTGGCAGGTTTCCAAGAGAGTAAGCTGAAGCTTACGAGCGCCTTAGAGGTCTAGGCTCAGAACTGCCACGCGGTCACGTTGACCACATTTGTTGGTTAAAATGAGTCACAAGGCTAGCCCCAGATTCAAGGGCTTGAATAAATCAATTCCACTCTTGATGGGAGAACCAACAAAGTCACGTTGCAACGCGCTGAAGGATTGTGCTCATTTTTGCAGTCCATCCGCCACCTAAGTCCAATTTGGAGGTGAAGAAAGAAAATGGACAGAGCTTAAAGATTTGTTTAAAATGTTATACAGTTGCATTGTCGTGATGGTTGCACAACTCTAATAAATTTACTAAAAATCATTGAACTGTACACTTACAAGAGCTGGCTTTTATGGTATGCAAATTACTCCTCAGTAAAGCTGTTTTAAAAAAAAAACTGGAAAAAAATTTAAGTTTACTGAAGATCATTTAACTCATGATTGTCCAAATCTGCGTTTAAACTCAGGTATTCTAGCACGAAACTCAGCAATCTTCCCAGCGTGCTGTATTTATCATACCTAACTTATCTGACTCACAGAACTGGGGAATCTACTGAGAGTAAGAAAGATCTTCTCCAGGGTATTTTGTCCATCCCTCGTCCTTCAAGCCGCTGAATGTGGAAGGTTGCTGGTGCAGGAACACGACCCATCTTCTTAGGCTGAAAACTAGAAACAGCACTACAGGAAACGTGAGCCAGGGGAAAAATAGGTCCCATCTTCCCCAATGCTTTTGGGATCCAGGATGATCAGTACGAGAAAGAACTTGACCCACTGTTCTTTTTGGAACCAGAAGCTGCAGGCCATTCTTGCCTTTTCTGACCATATCCTTAGTAGCCTAATGGGTTTAGATTCTGGTATTTAAAAAGCATTTTTATAGCATTTTTCTTCTTATTTTATCACCCGGTGCCCAAGTCAAAGTGTCCTCTTTGGGGCTGAAAATGGTTGTATTCATTTCGTTATTTTTATTTTTATTTTATTATTTGGGGGAGGAGGGGCAGAGGGAGAGGGAGAGAGACTCTCCAGCTCCATGCGGGGCTCAATCCCACGACCCTGGGAATCATGACCTGAACCAAAAATCAAGAGTCGAACGCTCAACCAACTGAGACACCCAGGTGCCCTGAAAGTGGTTGTATTCAAATTAAAGTTTGCCCAAGGAACTGTCTTTGTGGATAAAAACCTCTAAGATGAGGACACTAGGAATAACAACACTTTTTTGATAGTGGGTTTGTATATCTGTGGGCCCTCCCTTGTGTGCGTGAAGGGATCTGTGAGAATGATGAACAAATGGGGAGCGCCACGGTTTTGGCTTCTAATTTGGGCTTGTTTCTGGAGAGAGAGAGTGACGTGCCGAGGAGACACATCCAAGCTCACTATAAACAGCTTTGAAGAGCAAATTGGGCAGCTTTCATCAGTCACACACAGACCACATCAAAAGCTGCCGGAGGAGAATCACTTACCCGATGTCAGGCAGGGTCAGGCCAACGTTATCAAACGCTCTTACTCCGTATTAGAAACCAGAATCACCCGGAGAAAAGGACGTAAAGAGGAGTGTCAGAAATCAAGCCACGGGAAGGAGGGAAGCAAATAAGGCAGAAAATGAGATGCGGTGGCGGTGAGGAGAAGGAAGGAAGAGAAAGAGAGGAAGAAAAAGGGAGAGGAAGGGAAAGAGGAGGATACGTAAATAGGCAGCGAGAGATAGACAGCAGAAGACAGCAGAAAGAAAGTGGGGGAGACAGAAGAAAAGAAAAGCAACAGCGAAAGAAAGACGGACAAAGGGGGGAGAAACAGCCTTCGTCCGGGGTTAAGGCCACACTGGCAGCCATCTGGCCTGAGGACTCAGTCCACGCAGACTTCTGTCCGAGGTCAGATCGGTTCCATGTCTGTATCTAGAGAAGCACCATCAAGTCTCTGGAAAAGGGGGTGGGATGCAAAGCAAAGAAAAACACACACTCCAATCCTCTTCCCCTCGGGTCCCCAGATTATCTCTCATCTCCTATGAAGGGCTATTCGATCTTCCTGGCCGGCTTCACTCAGCCTCTGAAAATCAGAGGGAACAGTCATCAGAAAGCCAGCCCGACGTCCACCTAAGCCTCCCACTGGAGTGATTTCATCTTTTATTACAAGAAAGCTAGGGCAGTCATGTATCAGCTCAGGCTGTAAATCTGCCTTCTTCATAGATCAAGTTCGATTTTTCAACTAATTGGAGGGAAACAAATCCACTCCTGGGTCAAGCCAAGCAAATTTCCCCTTTTCTGCAAAGCGCCTGGTTCTGTCTTAATCAAGAGGTAAGGGCCCAGGAGCCTGGGGGTCCCAGGGTGGAGCTTTGGGGAGCCCAGGGTCAGCGAGAGGATAGCAGGTACAAGAGAGGGGGGCCCATGCCACAGGGGGGCGATATGAGAAGCGGGAGACGGAGGGGCTTCCTCCAAGGCAGAATTTGCTCATTGTATCTTTCCACCCCATGAAGAGATACTGGAAATAACAATGCATTAAGAACAAACAGGGCCCCGAGACCGCCTGGCTCCTTAAACTCCATGCCCATTTGCTGAAACAAAGCAAGATACTAGGAACAGTTTGAGAGTGGTTCCCAACGCTTAACTGCAGGGTTTGCATAGGAGCTGAGAGAATAACCCCCAAAAACTGTATGAGCCAGTCATTGGCATGCATCATTTCATTTCATCATCCCAGCAACCCTACGAGATAGGCATTCTTCTTACTACTATTTCCATTTTACTGATGAGGAAACAGACACCCAGAGAGGTTAGACGTCGGGCCCAAACTCACAGAGTGAGAAATTGGAGCCGAGCCTCCCCCGGGGCCGGTCTTCCACGGCCCCCACTGCTCAAGCCGAAGGTGGACATGACGGAAGAACAATGCACAGGATGGAGGGGAAGGGGACTGGTCATAGCCTCAGTCCAGCTGGGCAGGACCAGGGTTCTGGATAAGATGGTAACGGACCGTGTCACGGAGAAGAGGCCAGTTTATGATACATTTTTTTAGCTTTGGGAAAATGGCGCAGCCCTAAGCCAAGACAGAAGGTCACATTATTATGGGCAGCAACAAGTTTCGGGAGCTCTCTAAACTCTTCTATTGCCCTTTAGGAAAGCAAAAGACCGGAAAATTATCCATAATTACAGAGCCATCAGCACTGAATTGCAACACCTCTTGCATGGGCCAACATGGCAAATGACTCCAGAGCATTCATCAGTGTCCTCAAGTCCTCCTCCCGCCCCTGCCCCACCTTGGCATGTCTTGCTATAAGCAGCCCACCCTGTACAGCAGTGGGGTCTGGAGCACGGGCTGTGCGGTCAGACAGACCGGTGTTCACGTATTGTCTCGACCACGCACGACCTGAGTAACTTTAGACACTTTGTTCAACGCCTCTGAGCCACTTTCCTCATCTGCAAAACGGGGGCTACAAAAACACCTTAGACCCAGCAATATTCGGATAAAATAAACAGATGGCTGCATAATAGCTAGAACAATACCTAGCATGTAACAAATGCTCTTTATGAAAAGCTGTCATTATTACATTTTCTCCACCCCTTCATCTTCTTCATTGGAAGCTACCAGAGGAAGAGGGAAACCAAGAGCGACTGCTTACATAAAAGCCGGATAGAGCCTGGCGATTCCACTGGAGGCAATAATTATAACGCTGCTTCAGAGCACGGAGAGTTCCAAGAACAGAATACACACTTGGAACAAGTTCATTAAAAAATTGCTTACTCATAAAAGCTGCTATCGTTATAGCCTGACAAATGGAAGACACACAGCCAATAAATAAGAAGGCCGTGGTAAACAAGCCGACCGTACCGTGCGGTCGCTTGATTTCGCTCTTCCCATCCGTCAACTGTTTCCTAACCTTTTATGGGGTTATAATAACAAGTTCAGGTAGGTTTTATGTGCCTGTTTACTCTGAGTTTTCCTCAAGCTCCAAATAGAGGGAAGAAGCTTCCAGACTTATCTGCCAGGTCCCGGAATGGAAGGAGGACGAGGCAGCCGGAGCCGGGCAGCTCTGCTCCCGCTGCTTTGCCCGAGATCAGCGCCAGGCTCTTCCTATCTCTTCAGCCTGGCTCGAGACCTCGGCCCCTCGGCACCTCTGCATCAGACCACTCCAGGAATGGTTTCCCAGCCTGCCTGGGCCCTGCTGCCTTGCCCCAGCCCACATAGGTCACCTCGGTGGTGGTGGAAGGAGTCCTCGCTGGAAAGTCAGGAGATGGGGATGATAGCGCCGTCCAGCCGCTTAGTAGGCAGACATTGTCACTGAACTTCTCTGAGCCTCAGTGTTGTTATCTGTAAAATGGGTATAACGACTCCCCCGCAGCATTCCCATGAAGCTTTAAAAAGTCTGTGCCTGTGAACTTTTCCTATGGAGTGCCTGGCGAAGGTGGCAGGCGTCGCATTCAGTCAGCCACGGTGATTAAGCCCCCCCAATCCCAGCTCTGTCCTATGAACTTGGGGGCCGGAATGGCAACAGGCAGTGAGGGAAGGACCCCTAATTAGCTGCCCTCAGCGATCTGAGTCATGACGCAGTAGAGATCACTGAGACTTCAAATTGCTTTCAAAGAGTTTTTAAGGGCAGATGTGACCTGAGGAGACGGGGCAAAGAGAGCTGGGTGCTGTCACCCCTCCTCTGCCCCCACTCTCCACTGCCCTACCCCATCCCTGACAGACTTGGCTATATCCTGTTCTCTTGCCAAAGGTCGGCAACATCAGAAAGGAAGCAGCATGGTGCTTTTATAGGGCCTGAGGCCAAATAAGCTTTTGCCAGCATTTACCAGAAACCACGGCAAATCATAAATTCTTATGTAATGAAAGCCAGTAATTTCCATATACTCTTTTCTCACCCAAACCCCACCTACTTGACTACTGTTTTGTGGAGGTTAAAACAAAAACATGTGTCACTTAGTTACATAAATCAACAGCCAATTTAGGCTTTGAAAACTTTATTTATTTTGTAAAAAGGGGACTAAACACTAGGCGATACCCTTTTGGGAGCCAAATTCTTCCAGAGCTAAGTTTCCTGGAAAATCTCAGCAGCTTTTTGTGTGTGGGTGCTTGGAGAAGGGAAATGGCTGGCTTGAATTTGAATATGCAAAAGCGAGGCTTTTGGGCTCCACTAGGTTATTCTAGATATCTTTATTATCAAATACCCACTATGTACAGAGCATCGTGCTAGGCGTTGCGATACAGAGATGTGTCCTACACGTGATTATTTCCCGCTCACCAGAATCACCTGGCAGGGTGGGAGGGTTACATAATACAGATGTCTGGGTCCCACCGCTAGATAATCTAATTCAACTGAAATGGGGTAGGGTCCAGGCTTATCATTTCTTTTCTCCGCAGCTGAATCTCATGTTCAGTCAAGGAGGACAATGAGGCATACGATGAACAATGCAGGGGAGGGGGGTAGGTATAGGGTACAGGAGTCCTGGCTGGAAGGGAGCAGGGACCAGTCATGGCAAGCTTGATTCATTCATCCCACAAAGAGCTACATTGGTGCTGGGAATATGAAGGAACCTAAGTCTTGGCTCCCGTTATCAAGGAGTGGGCAGAATAATAAGACAAGGGCAGTTATTCTGCATGTAGGTTCTGTGATGAACTTGAGCACAGAGGCAGATCCTGGCCCCTCGGGCAAGTCTGAAAAGACTTCTCAGAAGAGATATGCCCAAACCATATCCTGACAGATGAGAAAGAGCTAAGCAAACACAGGAACATATGCAGAAAACTTTCCTAGCCGAGGAAGCCAGCCTCGTAAAAGACCAGAGGCAAGAGAAAGCTCATCGAGTTCTGAGAACTACTACAGTTGTACAGAGAAGACGGGGGGTGGGGGGGTGGGGGGCAGTGGAGGGGCTGGACGGCCAGTGGGGCAGGAGCAGAGCATGATGGGCTTCTCACACATCGGACCATTCGGTCACTGCTCCCTTGTCTCCATCCCCAGCGTGTAGCACAGGACCTGATGGATGATGAACATGTAATAGCTGTTGGTCAGACAAGTCAATACTGTGGAACGCTGGGAGCAGAGCTCTGGGGAAACACAGACACTTAAAAGCTAAAGAAGAGAACCCGCAAAGTGAAGGTGCAGTCAGGGAGATAGGAGAAAACGAGACTAGTGGGAAACATTGGTCCAGAAACCAAGGCGGGGGGGGGGGGGGGGGAGGGGAGGGTGGACAGAATTTCCAGAAACAGGGGGCTGGTGTCAAAGGTTGGAAAGAAGCCAAAGAAACACATACAAGAAGCCAGTTGTTGAATAGCAATGAGGTGGTGGTTAGAAGTTTAGCCAAGAACCATTGCCGATGCCAAAAGAGAAGCATGGTGGTAGCAAGATGGGGGAGTTGGGGGTGGGGGGTATTGGGAAGGAAGAGACTGCCCAAATAGATTCATCTGCTGCAAGGCTTGCCCATGAAAGGGCAGGTGAGACGTGAGAAGGTGGAGAGACAGGTGTACGAGGCTAAGAGAGGGTTTAATTTTTTTTTTTTTTTTGAGATGAATTTTCCTAACTTGAGTTCAACTGAAAGTTCCTCTAAGAGAAAGGTTAGGCACGGAGGACAGTGCACTGGCATGAAAAGAGCAGACTTGCCACTTACTGCGTGACTCCAGGGCCGTTACACAACCTCTCGGAGCCTCAATTCTCATCAGTAAAACAAGGACAATAACGCTCAACTTCAGGGCATCTCACTCAACGGTGCCCAGTGCGTGATTGGCTCCTGTAGGTTTTGATGTTCATTTTTTTTTCATTTTTTATAAAAATTTTTAAATATTTATGGGGAAGAGAGAGAGAGAGAGAGACAGTACGAGTGGGGGAGGGGCAGAGAGAGAGGGAGACACACAATCTGAGCTGTCAGCACACAGCCCGGTGCGGGGCTTGAACCCATGAACAGTGAGATGATGACCTGAGCTGAAGTCGGAGGCTTAACGGACTGAACCACAAAGGCAGCCCTTTTTCATTTTTTAAATTATTTATTTATTTTATTTTATTTTATTTTTGAGGCAGAGAGGGACGGGGGGCGGGGGGGGAGGGGAGCAGTGGAGGATCTGGAGCAGACTGTGTTGACAGCAGAGAGTCCAACGCGGGGCTCGAGCTCACGAACTGTGAGATCATGACCTGAGTCAAAGTTGGACGCCTAACTGACAGAGCCACCCAGGAGCCCTTTCTTTTTTTTTTTTTTTTTTTCATTTTTGATTGAAAAGGGGATCCACTTAAAAGTTGTTGGGGGAGGCAAACTTGTGTTCGCCTTCTATCTCTCCTCTTAGGAGTTCAGTCACTAAACATTGACCTACACTTCACTTTCCTCAATCAAATAGGACCCTGTTCCCTGCCTCATAAAGCTGGGGCTTTTAGATTTACTAAGAACATAACAGCAGAAGACACTTGCAAAAGTTAAAATTGTCACCAGCGTGGTATGATTACTATTCCGGCAATACAGAATGGAGAACCTTGAGAGGGGTGACCAATATTTCCTTAGAGTCAGGGTGAATCATGAGCTCATTCTTAACAGCTATGAAACCTTTGGGAAGCTGAACAGGGGGTTTCTGCATCTTGATCTCTAAAAGTATCAAAAAAAAAAAAATTTTTTTTTTAAGTGTTTGAAGTTCTCTGAATAAATGTTACTTTCTTTTCCCCCGATCTGGAAATTTTAAAACCGGTGTTGTCTTCCAACTCCATGGAGGTAATAAGAGTGGGGTTTGACTTGGTTACAAAGGAAAGACAAGAAGGTTCAAATTCAACTATATGCAATGGTCATTACAGGCTAAAGAAGTAAAAGTAAGCTGTTGCTAAACTAAGCTACTGCTGGGGACCTTCCTTGGCAATTTTTTTTTAGCTTTAACAATAGGCCATGTATTTAACAGTAGTCCCAATTCGGCCAACTCCTGTGCCAAAACAGTGCCTTGATCAGAAGATAAAGGTCAGTTTCTCTAATTTGACTCCAAGCTCCTGGGAGGCATAAGAACAGGTCTTAATTATTATTTTCCTCCTGCTCTAGGTTCAGTGCCTTCTCCACCCATAAGGGGCACTCTATAGTGGCACTAGGGAGACCCAGGCTCTACTCTGCAGCATTCTAAGAAGGTGCCATTGACCAAGTGACTCACCCTGTTTAGGATGCAATTTTCCTCATCTGTAAAATGGGGACGCTTCTGATTTGCAAAGGTTGGAAGAAGGAACAGAGGGTCTGTAAAGAGCTGGCCCAGTGACCAATCTCATAGTGGAGGTCAGCACATCATGGGAGCTCATATTATTGATAAGGACAGAACCAGCCAGCATCCCATGCAAGGGAGCCCTGTGAAATCAGGGTGCAGACAGGAATAGTAGAATATGAACAGTCATATTCTGTAACAAAAAAAAAAAAAAAAGTTCAAGTGAATTTTCTCCGCATTTCACTAAAATAATATGCTCCAAGCCTGAAACCTTTTTCCTCCTGTCTACTGCCCGAAACTCATTTCTCCAACAGAGATCTAAGCTACCATAAATCCCATCAGGGGTCAAAATGGCTGACACAATTTTAACTACAAGAGAGCACGGCATAAGTGGCATCATTATTATCCCCAAGGGCTGCTCTCTGCTTTTTCTAGGGGACAAAAGAAAAAGTCATATTTTTTAACCTGGAAATATACAGTATTCTAGAATTTTGAGGGACAGATTCAAGAACTCAGAGGCACAAATGCTGTTAAAATGTTAAAAGAAAGTATGACCAGGCCTAAAGTGACCAATCTTTCTGCCTTCATAAAAACTCCTTATGGCTATCCTATCCAAAAAGCTAGAGACACTGTTTCTAAATAAAGTCAGTTCTGCCTCCAATGTCCTGTGATTGCACAGTCCTCTCTATTCCTCTGTGTTCTATAACCAAATCTCTTCTAGTGACAGGCACTCACTCCCTCACTGTGTCCACACACTTTCTCCTGGGGAGCTGCAACAGTGCAGGGCGATTCTGTCACTAACTCCCCAGGGCTACTTCAAACTTTACGAGTCAAAGGCACAGTCTCCAACAAGATTGCCCTCACTGCAGGCAACAACCACAGGTTCAGGGGTCCCCAGGCCACCTGCACTTCTGCCCCACTGGCTAAACTTGAGGGGTTCCCGTGGCTCCCTCAAATTCACTAATTCAGAATGACTCACAGAATGCAGGAAAGTGCTGTTCTTCTTATGAGACTTTTTCATTAAGGATATACATCCCCACACAAGCCAAATGAAAATCCATGTAACAAAGCCTGGGAGGGTCCTGAATGGGAAGCTTTTGTGTCTCTCCCAGTACAATTGAGATGCACCACCCTCCTGGCACATTGATGTGTTCACTAACCCGGAAGCTCAACCGAGTCTCAGAATGAGAGCTTTCATTGGGGTTTCATAAGGTAAGCATCATTAATTGAATCATTGGCTATGTGGTTAAATTCAATTCCCTCTATTCACGAAGACCGGACCACTATCATGTGGCTCAAAGCCCCTGTACTCTAATTATATGATTGTTCTTTCCAGCATGGCCCTCTCCCATGCTGAAACTATCTAGCGGCTCACTATGAGTCACTTCATTAGCATAAATTCAAGTGTGGTCCCAAAGGCCCACCATGAATAAAAAAGACACTCCCATCATTCTGGAAATGCCAAGGGCTTAGACTCTCCATCCCAGGAACCCAGGACAAAGACCAGGCAAATACTTTACAACACAAAGGAAGGTTCAAACTTCTAAAATACTCACTATTGACATTCTTGACGTCATGCTTGTTCACCTGTTGGCAAGTTCAGCAAGTCAAAACTTCCTTGCTTTTCATCTTTGGCACCATCATGCCTGGCCAACCTCATTTCCCCAGCACAAAATCTGCACCCTACCCCTCCTGTTCTATCTCAGTTTCCCCAGGTGAGTCACGGAATGCTGAGTAACCTCTGGACCACAGGTGAATAAGACCAGAAGAGGACCTGGGACAGAACCCACTCTGATATTTAAGAATAAGCACAGGAAGGGCGGCCTATAAAGGCGCCTAAAGAGGGAGGGGAGGGAATTCAGCTGCTGCATCTGGTCCTGGAGGCCCAGGAAATGAGCTTTCCACCTGCAGAGAAGGACCAACAGTGGCAGCTACTACAGGGAGGTCAGAAGGATAATGGCTTCAAAGTTTCCCTCCGATTCAGCAATAAAATAGTCATCGATGACCTTGCCGAGAGCAGTTTCAGTAGAGTAATGAGGGCAGAAACTAGACTGCAGTGGGTAGAGTGGAAGGGGAGGAAAAGCAGATACATAGGTCTGTTCAAGCAGAAAGCAGTCGCCGAACAGTGCCACGGGGCCTGACAGGAGTTGGATCTTCAGGACGGAAGATGTGCACATGTTCAAGTGCAGATAGGAAGAGGCCAAAAGGGAAAGGGACAGGGTGACTGCTCAGGGAGCACAGAGGGAGAATTCACCAAGCCAAGCTACTAAGGACTAGAAGAGAAGAGCTCCAGAGGATAAGGGAAGGGATCAGCCCAAACGGGGATGCTCTTCTTCCATTACAACAGCAGTCAAGGAAGGAGGCACGGAGGTAGTGTCGCTAATTTGTAGGTTCAGTAGCAGTCAGTGAAATGGCGGGAAGGGAATGTTCCCACGGTTGGCTTCTACTTTCCCTGTGAAGTAGTAAGCAATGCCGTATGCTTAACTTGTGAAAGTCAAACATTTGAGGACAGGAGAAGAGTGAAGAAGGCACAAAAAGTCTGGTGTAGAGAACCAGACAGAGACCGACCAAGGGACCATGGAACGATTACAGGGCAGCAGTGGACATCCAGTAGAGCCTGAGAACCATGAAGCGGCAGTAAAATCCATCTGCAGATCTGTGTGGGTTTCTCTCCAACATTCAGCAAAACTGGTAAAGAAGGCTGGCAGTTCATTAGAACCAAGGTTAAGGTTTCGCCAGCCGAGTAGGAAAGAAAGCCAGTGGAGCAGTGATATCGGCGGCACGGAGGCTGAAGTAACAGGCAGCTGGAGAGGGAATGAGGGGTGGGCTTATATAGAGAAAAAGGTATGTACAGGGAGACCAAGGATCTGAGAGTCCCTAGTTTAAAAGATACAAATAGCGTGAGTGATGGAGTAGAAGTAGAAAGATCAAAAAATTATTGTCAGAAATTAGGATACGGCCTAGAAGATGACAAGGTCTAGGGTGAGACTATGTATGTGTGAGGCTCAAGCAGAGTGGAAGCGAAGGGCACTGTCCACGAGAAGACTCAGGGGAAGTCGGAGTCGTGTTGGGGCATCCTCATGACCACTGAGCTAACCCAAGATGAGGCAAGGGGTTCAGATGCAGGAAAAGGCTGTGAGTCATGTGCTGATATCTTTAGTGAAAGGTTGGATGACTAAGAGATTGTTACTGAGGACCAAGAAATACACCATGGACATCACGAATCAGAGGCTTATGGGCCAAATCAGACCAACAGCCAGGTTTTATTTGGCTGGTACAAGGTTTTTTGCTTATTCGTTCTATGATGAATTACCTCTGACCGTTTAAAAATCAGGAGAGTGCGTATAGAAGTCTGGATTCTTGAGGCACGTGGGTGGCTCAATTTGTTAAGCGTCCAGTTCTTGATTTCAGCTCAGGACATGATCTCATCCTTCGTGAGTTCAAGCCTTGCGCCCGGCTCTGTGCTGACAGTGCAGAGCCTGCTCGGGATTCTCTCCCTCTCTCTCTGTTTCTCTGCCTCTCCCCTGCTCATGCACTTTCTCTCTCTCTCTCTCAAAATAAATAAATAAACTTAAAAAGGAAAAAAAAAACAATCTGGATTCTTTGGAAGGCTGCTCCTAAAAACTATGAATATCTAGCAACGTGGGGCTGATCTTCCTCCACGGTGACCTCCAGAACCAAGGAAAACTTGTGCCCTTTTCAACTATCTTGCTGTCTGTAGCTCACTACAGTCCCCATAGGCACTCACCTAGGGTACTAGCAGATACTTGTAGGCATTTCACTGGTGACCTCTAGGAGAGGGCAGGAAATGCCAAAGAGCATGAGGCTTAAAGGGGCAGAAATGTTTCCATGACTCATGTGGGGGAATCATAGTAAGGAGCAGAGCCACTGACACCTGCTGACCCTGAGGTATGGGAGAATGAGCAGCTCCCCTTGAGAAAGGAGAGGCAGGTTCAAGCAAGAAGGTGGAGGGAGTGGTCGGTGAGAAGTCAGAGATTATGAATGAATTTCTTGATTGTGGAAATTCCAGAGGACAGACATAAATTTTTGGTAAGAGCAGGGCCTGTGAGAGGAAACACAGAGCAATAATAAAGGGCAGGGAGAAGCAGGTGACTGGAAGTCACTTGAGAAAACAGATATTTGAGATGTGAAGCCTCTAATGAGAAACCGCAGGATTTTCTGATTATTCTTGGGAGCAACTTCGTGGTCCTGAGCTGGACCCCTGGGCTCTCAAGTCACTTTGGCAGAGATCCCACCAGGACAGCTCAGAAATACCTAAGAATAACCCTGATCCCAAATCACGCAGAAGCAAATCAGACTGAATTTCCAAGCCTCTTTTGTCTCCACTCTGTCCAACTGATCACAGAATCTCAGTAGGAAGAGTCTTAGCTGGGCACATACCCATCATCCAAAGCAGGAAGCCTCTTCAATACCATTCCTAAGCACATTGCATTTAGTCACCCTCGGGGCAACACAGGGACCTGTCAACCAGGGGAGGAAGAAGTCATAAGAGCACGCGCCAAAAACATGCTGGGTCTATTTCAAAATTTCAACAGAACTTGGCTCAAGGTCCAGGAAAAAAGAGTGAAATCGCTTGTACTTCCTCTTCCCCCACCGCATCGATTCCTGTCTCCATCCCAGTAAGACCCTTAGCAATACATTTCGGCCACAACGGTATGCCTTAAATGGACTTCAGTGAGCTGGCCAAGAAACCTGACCACCCTATTAAAGGACAATTTTCAAGTAAATTGTATTCCGGTTTTTAAACACCCAACTTGTAAACCCCAGGCACGCAGCTCGCCAGCATGGTGAAGGCTGTCTGCATATTACACCAGATTTGAGAACACATGTATGTTTCAACTTGTTTGGTTCAAGGATCCCATCGATCAAAGCATCGTGGCTTACGCCTCTGACAATAGCTACAGAGTCATCAAAAGCTGCCTTCTCTTTTTAAGCAGCAAAGCCCCTTCCCCTGATGTTTCCTCATCTTACAAAGAGCTGCTTGCCCATCCCTTTCTGGACTCAGTCCAGGCTCCTCCTGACATGTCTTGGGAGGTGTGCGGACCCCATGGTCACAGTGGTCCTGTGGGCTTCATTACAAACTTAGGCACCTAAGGATTATTTGGGTAAATGGTGTGAACTCAAGAATCACCAGGGAGATAATGCGGGTCCCTTTGTCCCTCATGAGAATTCCATACTCACTCCAAGGTTTTCCTATTAAATCTTAAACAAGTCAAATTGATCTTTGATCTTGGGATCGCTTTTCAGTCAGATCTCCGATGGTAGATTTTCCTCCTCTTTTACCTTTCTGCTGTTCTCTCCTTGTCACAAAAAAAAAAAAAAAAAAAAAAGAAAAAAGAAAAGAAAAAGAAAAGCAATAAAAGGAATCAGAGAAGAACTCATAGGTTCTCACCTTGTCTTGCTTCAGTCTAAACAAGAAAATGTCTTATTAAAAAAAAGGGGGTGGGCTGGGCAGGAGAAAGGTGATATTTAATTTTATTGGGGAGAACGAATCATTGCTGGAGAATGCCCGCGGCTAAATGAGACCATCAAGCCAAGAGCAGAGCAGCGAACCGCGTGCACAAATATGAAGTAATATCTCTCTACTCTGAGGGAAACTGACACTCAATTTCAGAAGCTACAGGCAGGCGGCTCTGAGTTTGGAGAAATCCCAGCCACCTCCTTGAAACCATTTACAACTGCTTCTACTCTCTGCAGTGAAAGCTTAAAAATGCAAATGAAATGGGGCCATTTAAAGAAAAATATCCCTGCTAACTGTGCTCTGGGAAAGAAAAAAAAAAAAAAGCCTATAGCTCAGAGGGCAATCTTAAAGTCAATGAAACTCAGCAGCGCTGGATGATGCTTCATTCTGATGGATAATGTGCGCTGTGCTTCTCATGAGTTTAGAAGTATTTAAAGAAAAGGGTAAAACCACCCTGTTTAGGAGATTAATTTCTTTTCTGGAAAAAAAAAAATGTCTGTTTTTGCTGTCACTTTTGGTTTGATGAAAAGTAAAACCAGAGCTCATTCTAAATGTTCGCTGCTGAAAATTACCAAGGAAGGGGGATGGGGAAGAAAAAAAAAAAAACAAAAAAAAAACCTTGAAGAGGTCAAGTCCTGCCCCATTTCCCCAGGCAAATCATGCTTGTATTATCCAGGAAGCCGTTATAAAAGTAGTTCTTCGGGGATACAGATTCTAATAATATGTGCCGCATTTATTGAACACTAAATGTCAGGGACTGAGCTTAGTACTTTACACGACTTCTGTCATCTTCACAACAGCCTCTCCCCACGCCGACACATGCAGTAGGTCCTACTGCCCTACCCATTTTACAGGTAAGGCAACTGAGGTTGAGATCAATGATCTTGCTAAAGGTTACATTGGTGGAAAATGACGGAGCTAGACTGAGTTTAAGTTCAGGCTGTCAGCTCCAAGCCAAAAGCTACAATATGCTGTGTGGCCAACGTCGTCTCAAGGCCAGTTCATTTCAATTCGAGTCAGTAAGCCGCAGCACACTGTAACATTGACACAATTCAGTAAATTCTATCTTGCTTTGAAACTTCTTTCTTCAAAGGCTGCATTTCGAATACAAGGTCATCAGCATTTGATGAGCAGGCGCTGTAAACCTAGAGCTGAGGGGCAAGGTGGGGATGGCCAGCCAGCCAAAGGATACACGGTACCTCCTGCCCTTCCTGCGCTTAGGATATAATTGCGGATTTATCTCTATTAAAGCCATTTAATTCGGAAGAAGAACCTACATTGATTTGGAGCCTAAATTCGTCTTGGTGCAATTCAAAATCATTTTCCCACTTTATGACAAGATATAAGAGCCAGGCTGCCAACATCACCACCTTCTCTAATTCTTGGGTAAATGATGCAGTCCGAATCTGACCAGTACAGTTGACCCTTGAACAACGTGGGGGTTAGGAGCACTGATCCCCCAACAGAGTCGAAAATCTGCATTTAACTTTGGACTGCCCGAAGCTTAACTAATAGCTTACTATTGACCAGAAGCCTTACCAATAACAAAAGAGTTGATAAACACAGATTTTGCATGTTACATATATTATGTACTATTATGTTATTATAATAAAGTAAGCTAGAAAAAAAGAGAATGTCATTAAGAAAATCACAAGGAAGAGAAAATACATTTACAGTACTTTACCGTAAAAAATACATTACACTGTCACATACATTGTGTCACATACATTGTGACAGTGTAAATTAATACCTTCATTAGGAAAACAGTTTGGCATTTTGAACATTTAGAGATGTGTAAACCCTCGAATCCCAGATTTCCACTCCCAGGTACCTTTGCACAAATTCTTGCACATGAGGACCAGAGGTCATGCACATGAATGTTCCTAGCTGCAGTGCCTATAAAAACTAAACGTTGGAAACAGTCCAAATGTCCAAGAGTAGAAACAATAAATAAAGAGTGGTGTATACACATAAGGGAACACTCTGATCAATTGAAAATGAATTAATTACAGCTTCATGCATATACCAATGCCAATGAATCTTGTAAGCATAATGAGCTAAAGAAGGAAGTAACAAATGAAAACATCATATGTACATGCCATTCGAAACGAGCACCACCAAGCTATGTCGTTCAGGGATGCATGATAGGTCATAAGGCTGGTTTTTAAAAGGCAGGGAACAGATCATCATGAAAATCTGGAGGGGGTCATCTCAGGGAGGAGGGAAGGAATGTCAGGGGGCAAAGGGTTCATGGCAGGAGCGGGGAGCTTCTAAGATTCTGGCAAAATTTCAGCATCAAATCTGGCTGGGGCTAAGTGGGTATGTAATTCTTTTTTAATATTCATTAAACTGTGTATATTGAAATGCATATTTGTTATAAAACATAGCCTTACATTTGTATGATATATCATATATGAATATACTCTCGTGGATGTAATACAATATCAAGAAAGGATGCTGCCTGGCTCAGTCTAGAGCATAGAGTAAGCCTCCGTTTGCATGCAGAGTTACAGAAGTTCTAAAGTCATTGACACAATCCCCTCTAATCCTAAAATTCCCCCTAGGACGTGCCACCATGAAGCTGCCCAGCTCCTGCTTGGATACCTACAGTTATGGGAAACTCAGCACCTCTCATAGCCTCTCATTTCTTCTTCTTTTTTTTTTTTTTGAACATTTATTCATTTTTGAGAGACACAGACAGACAGGGTGTGGGTGTGAGTGTGAGTGTGAGTGGGAGAGAGAGAGAGAGAGAGAGAGAGAGAGAGAGAGAGAGAGAGAATCCAAAGCAGGCTCCAGGATCTGAGCTATCAGCACAGAGCCCGATGCCAGGCTTGACCCCATGAACCGTGAGATCATGACTGGAGCCAAAGTTGGACGCTTAAACCTACTGAGCCACCCAGGCAGCCCTCTTCTTTGTTTTTTTTTTTTTTTTAAGGTTGATTCTGCAGGCAATGGAGTCCCCAATTTACTTTTTTTAACTGTGGTAAGATGCACATAACATAAACTATTGCCGTCCTCATGATTTTTAAGTGTACCGTCCAGTTGCACTAAGTACATTCACACTGTTCTGCAACCATCACCACCATCTAGAGTTCTCTAGAACTTGTGCATCTTTCCAAACTGAAATTCTGTCCCTATTCTACAGCTCCCTGTTTCTCACTTCTGTCAGCCCTTGGCGACTCCCACTGTATTTCTGCCTTTATGAATCTGGCTACTCTAAGCACCTCATGTAAGTGGAATCATACACTCTTTGTCCTTTTGTGACTGGCTTATTTCACTTAGCCTAACGTCCTCAAGGTTTATCCACGTTGGAGCATGTGTCCGAAGTTCTTTTCTTTGGCATGCCGAAGAGTTTTCCATTGTATACACAGACCCCATGTTGTTTGTCATTCATCCACCGAAGGACCCTTGGATGGCTTCTACCGAGTAGCCATGTTGCTACCAACTGAGTGTCAGCCCATTTCTTCCTAATAAGTTTCTCCATTTAGTCAACTTAAATTGGTCTCCTTATAACGTCCGGTGTTAGTATAATCCTTCTACTGCCTTAAGTTCTTGCGAGGCAAACCCTCTCCTTTTCCTCACAAGGAAACCTCAACTTTTGGAAGACAACCTTGATATTTGAGTTACCTCAACTTTCCCCTTATATTACAAGGTCTTTTGGTATTTCCATCGTTCCTCCTCCAGCCTTTCATTCTTCAGCCTTGCATCAACCTAACATGCTTTTCTGGATACAGCTCAGATTTCATTAACTTTTATGACAATCACATCCCACTACTGTTTCATTTTCTGTTTATTGTCCAATAGAAAGCCCTTCCCTGGAAAGCCCTCTCCCTTTCAATATTAACATCTGCAAAACCAGGTCTCCTGACTCTGTGGCTGTGCGATTGATTTTTTGAGTTTCAATGCAGCAGATTAACATTTTAGATGTGTTAAAGCTCATCTTCTTGAATTTGGTCCAGACTTCTAGTCTACTGAGAACACTTTAATGTTATTCCATATGACTCTATGTCATACAAGGAAATTGAAAAGCATATTTTGTTGCTGTGTTCCTTTAGAGTATTGATGTCTACATTGAATACACCGTGGTTAAGGCGAAGATAAATTTTACTGACCTGTCCTTCCAGATTACCATTTATTAACATTCTTTAAATGCATGAATTCAACCAACAGGAAATCCACTTAACTGCAATATCGCTTAATCCGCCCATTGTAGATTTATCCACTAGGATATCACAGAAGACTTTGTCAAACATGTTGCAGAAATCAAGACATGCTAGGTTCGTGGGCCTTCCCAAATTTGCTAGTGTGGTTGATCCAAAATGGGTCACTTTATGGTAGCAGCGTCCACACTGGTTGCTAGATACACCTCAATCTTTTCTAGGCATACCTAAAGCATGAGTTTAATGTACTGTTGAAGAGCTTTATCAGATCCCATGACAAGTTCCCTTGAAGTGGGCTTCCAAAATTACCTTTTCTCTCTTTTTGAAAATTAGAAGAATATTTTCCTGTTTGCAGTATTCTGGGAATCTTTCCATTCTCCATGATTGCTGAAAGCAAGAGTTTTGAGATTTCCTCTGCAAATGTATTTGATACACGAGTATGCAAGCACCTAGACTTGGACACTGTGAACGCTTCAAAATGGCTACATATTAGTTTCTCCCACCCACCCCTAATGCGCATATTCCAACCTGTCTCATTTGACTTCCCTGTTCCTGATGAAAAACGAACTTAAACCCCCATTGGTCTTCCATCCATCCCCCGCCCCTCTCTCTCTCTCTCTCTCTTTTCCCCCATATACTCTTGTTTTTTTTTTTTTTTTTCGCCATATTCTCTTGTTTATCTATTACCATTACAGTTCCTTCAAGCAACTGGCACATCTATCCTTGGTCATTTTCATTTGCATTGTTCTTCTTGCACTTTCAAGCCCTTTTGCTGGTTGGGAAAAATAAGATCTGTGGTCCCCACAAATAAATAAGGAGGAAAAAAATAGACATCCAGGTACCAAGAAACACAGGCTTTGACTGTTTTCTCACTGCATAATGGAGAAGGTCTCTTCATGCCAACTGCGCAAGTGCTATTAAAATCAGCATAGTGGAACACAAGAAACTGGATCATATCAAAAACCTGTAAATCAGCCCCACTCACTGCCAGTTTATTAACCTGGGGAATATCGGGCCTCAGTATTTTTATAACTCAAACAATAAGCTGGACGCCATCTTCTAAACAAGGGCACGATTGCCCCCTTTGGACAGGGAAATTCTCAGCTGTGTGGAACCATATCAAACCATATGGCATGGAAGCATGTGGAATGCTTGCATCCATAATTTCAGAACACTAAATTCAATTGTATCTCTCAGTCATTGTAACATTCCAAAACAACCGTATGCATTTCCAAGTGCCTCTGGTTGGGACCCACTGGTAGATGATCGTTAACGTCCCTTTCAGCTTCGAATTTCTGCGTCTGTAATTCCTTGCAGACAGAAGCTTTGAAGTTTTAAATCATTAAGAACTTTATGTTAAGTACTAGTCAATAACATATTACATTATTGAAAGTCATTTTCTGGATGAAATAGAGGTAGTCTGTTTTTGTTTGGTTTGGGGTTTTTTTTTTGGTTTTTTCAGCAGGCGGGCAACGTTTTTCTCCAATTTTTTAAAAATTAGCAAGAGTAACTAATTACAAATCTAGACATTCAGAAAAGCTAGCACACAAATTAATCAGTTAAGTCAATCGGATGAAGAACCTAGATGAATAAAAAATGTTGACAAATTCTTATCACAGTATCACAATAAAGAAAGCCAAGCTGCTAAATCTGTATATCCTTTGCCTTTGTTTCAAGGGAGTGAAAGCTTAACAAGTTTCTTATTCTCTACTGTACCTGGAAATTCTCCTGCAGATCAAAAGAATTTCCCCAAATCCAGGAGAATTATCATCCTGCTCAGAATTGTGTATTTGCCTTATCTCAGAGCAAATGATTTGGTTCATTAACACGCTGCCCTCCTCAAGAGGCTTATTCTTTATCCTTCCCCTTCCCCTTCCCGAGTCCCCACCTCTTCACACACAAACTAGCCCCTTCCCTCACCCCCATCACCACCACCACCTGCGCTGTCTACACCACGGCCCAAGGAGAGCAGAGTCATGGCCGACTGGCTTCCCCTCTGCAGAAATTGGCACAGCTACTCTAGTACGATGCAGGGGTGACTGCAGCCAACATATGCAGAAAGTGTTTTCCCCTCACAGCAGAAGGCCACCCTCCTACAAAAATATCTGGGCCCTTCCAAGGCTTTGGAGCCAGTCCAGACAGAGAGACAGGGTTGTGAAACTGAGGACATCTCTTTTCTTTCCTTTCTTTTTTTTTTTTCTTGGTAGGGGAGCAAAAATGGGGACCTCGTAGTTTTAAAACAATGCATTCTGTCAGGCTTCCTTTCCCTTCCCAGCAGCCCTAGGATCTAGCATCAGCAGAACATGTTATGTCATGTTCTGGTGTGGAGACAAAGAGAGAAGAGAATTCAAACACTTTGCAATGGGCGAGGCTTTAAGGCTCTTGGTTTCTCTCATTGCTCTTTTCTTTTGGCTTTGGGGGGAGGGGAAAAGACTGCAAAAGGTTTGGGGGCTGCACAGAAAAGAGAAGGGACAGAGTGCACGTGAAGTACGTACACAGCTACCTTGAAGACACTGAAGTTGGGTCCAAATCTCAAATTCATCGTTGGTTTTCTGCTAATTATCTGGCATAGAGACCCAGCCCTGGGGTAGCCCTTCTCCCAGCACATGGTTTCACATCTCCAGCCTGCATTGGCACAAGGCTTTGGACAAAGGCTATAGAATCCTTATAGCTTCTTCCTTAAAGACAGAGCCAGTGAAGATGAGTTTACACTGTAGCTGTTGGGACCTAGGTTAGATAAAGAAGCCCCTGGCATTGAGTCCCACAACAAAGGAATGTTCTGAAGCATTCCAGCCAGAGCCTTAATGTCTGAAGAGCTTCTCATCTCTCTCCTGTGTCTGGTTCTGGTCTTTCCAAAGGGCCGTGACTGGTAATAACTTCATTTGCCTTTCCTTCCTTTCTCCACGTCTTCACCTAGCAAACATTTCTTCAACACCTAATGTGTCAGTCTCTGTGCTTGGAACTGGCAGGAGGGAAAGGAAAATCTTTTCTTTTTGATTCTAACCCAGGTGATTGATATCTGTGGTCTACACCAGTGTAGCACCAGTGGGAATGGACAAAAAATGGTTGCATTCAAGGCCAATCAAGATGGTGGAATTGATGGAATTTGGTGACAATAGAGGATGTGGAGAGTAAGGGAAAGAGAAGAATCAAGGGTGACTCCTAAATTTCTGGCATGAGCCACTGGGTGAAAGTTGATGCCATTTACAAAAATTTAAAAAAAGGAATACAAGAATGTTTGAGGGGCAAATTTGGGGGGAAATCTGATTATTCAGACAGGCTGAGTTTAAAATGCATATGAGATATCCAAGTGGAGATGTTCAAGAGAAAGTTGGGTAAATGGATCTATGCTTAGGACGAAGATCTGGGCTAAAGACATGAATTTTGGAGGCACTGTGTTCAGGAAATTTGTTACGTGGGAAGAAAGGAAGGGTTGGAGAAGATCTGTGTATCTTTCCAGCCCCCAAAGAGGTAAGAAGATCCAAATGAAAATCCCATGGTGCGTTGGGAATTGATCATTGGCCTAGATTTCAAAGAAAGATGCTTAATGAATGAGGAAAATTCCATGAAATCACAAAAGGCAGCCTCAGTTGGCCCAAGGGGTCAGCATCTTTTGGTAATAGGCAAACAGCCTCGGGCAGATACAGCTGCACAGACCCTCCCTTTCGATTCTGCCAGGCCTGGCCAGTGACGGCAGGACCTTTCAAATGTCATAGAAGCATGGTAAAGAAGGCTTTACGAGCAGAGTCCCCTGGGCTCAGCTTAACAGTACCGCCCAAACCAGCTTCCTTAGAATGATTGCACAGGGTGGGAAGTCAGCAGCAGATTCAATACTTTTTAAAATTATTTTTTGAAAGGAAGTTGACCTGGCTCCATCCCAAGAGCTTTAACATCTTCCCAATCTGTCTCAGACTTGCCTCCAGCCATATGGCAGTACCACAATAAGCAAAGAGGTCCCCCCACCAAGTCTAGCACAGAATTCCCCAAAGCATTTTTTCCTGGAGGCATAGAACTTTTGTGGGCGCCATTCAAAAGGAGACCATCCGTAGGTGAGGTGGAATGAAAAGGCAGGGGCCGAGCTGAGCAATGAGAAGGCAAAAGGGTGGAGTACCCCCCACCCCTGCATGACCAGAGCTGGGGCGTGGCTGAGGCTACCTGCCAAGCTATAAACCTACTTAAATTCCAGATGCTTAGATGTCAAACCAAGCCCACCCCTTTGGGGCTAAATTTGTTTATTCTTGGCTGAGGAAGATTGCATTTTTCAAAAAGGAGAGAGGAAATGAGAAATCAGAAGAAAATCCTAAAGATCTTATTATTAGATGACACTTAAACTCCTCTGTCAATAAATATAAAAGCACCAGAAACAGAGATCTTCCCGAAACATCCCCACCCAACAGCAAAAATGTGCTTCTAGGTTACCAAGAAGTTTTTCCACAGAAAATAGCCGTTAAAACATTAACTAATGAAAGAGAAAAATAGCAAGTTTATTTGCAGGGTTCACTCAAAACCCATCTCTCCCCAGCTTCTAGCCAAAAAAAAAAAAAAAAAATCGCACCAAGAAGAGGCTCCCAACCTTGTCTTCACTTTCCTTTTTCTTTTATTTTTGGATTTTTAATAAACTTTGGCTTTCCGTCTTAAAATGTTTTAGATTTACTTTTCCTCTCTTTTTCAGTTTCCCACAATACTATATAATCAAGTCCCGTGGAAGGGTTTTTAAGAACCACCAACACGGGGCGCCTGGGTGGCGCAGTCGGTTGGGCGTCCGACTTCAGCCAGGTCACGATCTCGCGGTCCGGGAGTTCGAGCCCCGCGTCAGGCTCTGGGCTGATGGCTCAGAGCCTGGAGCCTGTTTCCGATTCTGTGTCTCCCTCTCTCTCTGACTCTCCCCCGTTCATGCTCTGTCTCTCTCTGTCCCAAAAATAAATAAACGTTGAAAAAAAAAAAAAAAAAAAGGACCACCAACAGGGCCGCCCAACTTTGGAGAAACCTACACTCTGGGGAAAAGTGGAGCCTGACACACGAAACCAGGGTGTTAGTCCCAAGGGTGCTAGCGGTCTCTGGGTCAGCATTGTTGGTAAGGTCAGACTGTGGACATCCTGACCAACCAAAAGTGACATAAAAACATCCCTTCACTTTGAGCACTTCGCAATTGAAAGAAGGAGCTTCCACACTTTGGTTCATCCTCCCAGCTACGTGATGGTGACATCATCCTCCGTTGTACCGCCGACAGGCCCAGAGAAGGTAGAGACACCCCAGGGAACAACGCTACCAAAGGCCAGAGCTCTGACTAAAATGCAGGTCTTCGAAATCCGAGCCCATCTGTCATACCCCAGGTACTGAAGAGAGATTAGGGGTCCTGCACGATGGGGAGAGAGACAGACATTAGGAAGCATGAATGAATGCCTACTACAGTCAAGCTAGTATGGCATCTGCAATGAGCTCTTCCATACTGGGAACGTGAATCCTTCTTAGAAATGCTACGGCTGCAGCATTACCTGCCATACATTCTGTCGGGCCACGTGGTAGCCGCCCCTCTGCCCTCCTCAGCTAAGCTTAAGAACAAGTCTTGCTGATTCCCATGACTGGTTCCCCAACCAGGGGACAGCTAATGCCCTGAAGCAAGAAAGAGATGTGGCTCACGCTTCCAACCTCAGTCCACCAGGCCCGCCTACTTCAGCGAAAGATGTGATGCCCCCTTGGTCCCTGTGTTACCTGGCTCTCCAGGTCACAGAGCACTGACACAGGCCAGTGCTTCTCAAGCTGAAATAAATCACCTGGGGATCTTGTGAATCTGGGGGTGCAGAGTTTGATTCAGCAGGTCTCAAGGTGGGGCCTGAAATGTTGCCCTCCTAAGGAGCCCCCTGGCGCTCACTGCTGGCCTGAGGACCTTTGAGTAGCAAAGGTTGGAGACGCACAGAGCCAAAACAGGCCACAGAGGTTATCCTTCTCAGTGCATTTCATACTGGGTCCCTGGGAAGTTCCGATAAGGTATTTCAGGGGATCATTGGAAAGCCCAGGAGGAAACCAAGAGCCCCTTGGCACCCCTGCTTCAACCGTAATGGCTCTGCTCTCCCATTCTAGAAACGGAAAAGCTTCACTCTATTTCATTTGATAAAAGGGCTCCTTTGTTTTATAAGTTTGAAAGCTATTGCCTTAACGCAACTACCTCAATTTACAGAAAAGGAGGCTGAGAGTGAATGAGTCACACAAGATGACACAGCTAATTGGTGGCCAAGCCAAATCAGAGCCCAGGTCACTTCTTCCCCACCCTACTCTTTCTCTCTTTGGGGGAAGACTTCAAAAATACCATGATTCAGTGGTTTTTTCTCTTTCTTTTGGGTTTACCACAGTAAACCCACCAGAATTCCACAATGCCCCAGAAGGCAGACGTCCCGCCTCTCCACACCAACGGCTGGCTGTTCAGAGTTGCCCTGCCATCTACACCTGACAAGTCAGGGCAGCCAGTGGAGGAGGGAAGAAGCTTAGTGGAGGAGGGAAGGAGCAAGGTAAAAAGTAAGGAGCGTTCCCAGAGGCAAGATGAGGGTTAGCCATGGAATGATTCCACAGATGGGCAGGCATGTGCTTGTAAGACCTCAGAATTCCTCGTCTCCAAGGAGGGGCCGCAACTGACTCACCAGGGCACTTACAGACAGCTTACTTCAAGCTGATTTGCAGCAGGCGTGCTAGGGCAGCTACAGGTTCCCAGCTGAAAAGGAAGGCTTGTCACTGGCAGGAGCTGGGGGAGGTGCGTGGAGGCAGGGGAAAGTCTCCAGTGAAGAACATATCTAGCACAAAGCCTGTGACCATGAGAGATCAGACGTGGGCCAGCAAGCTCGGGCCATTGGGCGATACAAGAAAGGCAGAAGACTTGGTCTTCTGCTCCAGGAAACACACAATCTGGAAAGGCTGTGAGGAGGTAAACAGTATACCTGAAACAATGAGAGGACAATAGAAAGCAGCATGTCATTAAAAGCTAGACTGAAGGATCCAAAATGTAACAGCCAAAGCAGGTCAGTGCAAGAGATCACCACGGGCAGGAGCATCCGGGGGGGGCGGAGGGGGGGGGAATGTGATAAAGTCCACACAGCAGCATAGAGGATGGGTAGAGCAAGACCAGAGGAGAGAAATAAGTCATAGATGCTGGTCCATGTGATCAGAGGACACAATGGATGCTATAAACAGCATCTGGAGGGGTGCAACGTGAATTAAATCTTCAGGAAAGCAAGCGAGGGTGTGGCTGGCTTGAACACAGACTCTTCTTAGCAGAACCACCACTGATCCAATCCGGTCCAGCCCAATTTCAATCTTGCCTCCACATATCCACAGGGCTTTTCTAATTTCCAAAGCTATAGGGCAGCTCCAAGAGCTCTGCTAGGCTATAGGCAACAGGAGAAACTCTGAACTCCACTTCATGGTGGTCCTGAGCCAAGGTCAAGATATCATGTCCAAAAAATCAGTATCTGTGCCTCATTTCTGGCTCCAGCTGAAGCCTCTCTATCCAAAGACTTAGATATACTCAGAGAATAAAATCAGGTCAGCCCCAGGAAGGACATTAACCCCCAAGATTCAGAGAGACTAAATGCTTTGTTGGAAACCACTCGGTCGATTATGAAAGAGAAATCCATCACCACTTCTTTTCAATATACTCCGATCTCTGGTCAGACCCGAATCGAAGAGCAAGACTTGTTAAAATCTCATCCCCTGACTCATACACAATCTTCCCACATCTATATTTCTAGGCAGGAAGGTGGAGTGAAACCCACTGCCCAGGGATGCACTGCCCAGGGATGCACTGCCCAGTCTATAAACCTACGAATGGAATTGCAAAGCCTTCTACTTCCTGCCTCGCCACCGCATTACCCACCTCCATGACACCATCTCCTGACCCCTGCATTGCATTCAGCCAAAACAATCGGTAGCCTGGCATTTTCAAGCTCATTGGAGTTACCAAGGGATGTAACAAACCATAGCATCTGGTTCCTTACCCACAGCCTCCCTCTGACCCACTGAAGCCTCATAACTTCCCTACTGTCCTTCAGCAACCTGACAGGCGTCCTTCCCAAGGTCTATCTGCAACATTCCAAGAGTTCAGTTCTCCGTTAATGGTCATTAGACCGTTAGACCGTTAGAGCTGGAAGGATTCTTAGAGCCCGTCTTCTTCAGACCCTTCTTTTGACACATGAGAAAACGAAGATCCACAGACGTGAAGTGACTTGTCCAGGGTCACACAGATCCTTGGTAGCGGGCGTGGGCTCGAGTTCGGCTGTTCCGTCTCCCAGACTGTTGGGAGTCTGAGTCACCGTATGAGAAGGTGGCATGATTGCCCAAGACCCCACCTGGCCCCCCCATAACCCTTGAGCCGTCTGCGAGTGAAGACACATATGTGATGATACATAAGGGATCCTGGTGGTGGGAAGCAGATGAGCTTGGATAGGCTAGTTGATATTATTCTACTTGGCTTGAAAGAGCCAGCCAGAGATGACTAAGGGTCTGACCTAAATGTCACACCTTTATTACACAGCCACCTCAAAAAGGACGGTAAGGCATATTGAAGGTATGTCTGTGCAAACGGCCTCATTAAAGAGCGAAATGGTAAAGCAGAGCTTATTAACACACTGGTTACATCTCGCAACAATTGTGTGATTAATTCAGGTCACTCCCTGATGCTTCTTTTCAGACACTCAAACCGCTCATTGTCTGCAACCGTTTTGTCAAGCCCCAAGCAACAGAAATCCCACGCTCCCTCCATCTCAGCCCTACTGGAAAGAATCTGCGTGGGTCTGGCAGGCTGTTCCGAGTGACATGAGCCCGGGCGGAGAGCCCAGGACACCTGGGTTGATTTGTTATTCACTGAGTAACCTTGAGCAAGCGGGTTCACCTCTCTGTATCTCACCTGTGTGGGAGAGTGAAGGTGGAGGCAGAGAAAGAAACAAAAGAAACTCCTCGGGTACCTTTCTGCGTAAGGGGTCTGTGATGTGGACAGATGCAAATGCCCTCTCTTTGCTTCCATTTAGGGCAGAACGAGAGCCTGGGAACCAGGATTGTGCTGAGGCTCACACCAGCCTATTGCGTGCTATCATGTGAATCCCAGATGTGGAAACGGTGATCAGAAACCTAGAGTTGGCATCCAAAGTAACACAGTTCATGAACAATGGAGCCAGGGGTTAAGTTTGAGTTTCTGTGACTCAAAAGACCTTCCTCTCTGCACTAGGTCACACTCCCTTCAATAAAAGATCAGTTCAGGGGCGTCCGGGTGGCTCAGTCAGTTGAGCGTCCGACTTTGGCTCAGGTCACGATCTCAAGGTCTGTGAGTTCAAGCCCCGTGTCGGGCTCTGTGCTGCCAGCTCGGAGCCTGGAGCCTACTTGGGATTCTGTCTCCCTCTCTCTCTGCCCCTCCCCCACTCACTCTCTGTCCCCAAAATAAATAAAACATTAAAAAAAATTTTTTTAAAGATCAGTTCATATTAGAGATTGAGGGATGGTATTGAGAGACAGAGACTCACGGATCCAAATAATGACACATGTCAATAGTCAAGAAGCTTAAGGGAAGTGAGTGATGAGGGCCATAAGGTAAAATGGTTGCCTTGAGATTCAAGTCTAACAAAGTGTGGTAATGAAGGACCTCAGGCTCTAGAGGGACAGACTTTTATGTGAAACTGTCTAATTCATATCTGTTACCCTTACCTCCAAAAACTCTAAACATCATGAAAGCTGAATAGCATTAGCCCCTGCCCAGATTTAACCCACACCCCGTGGTTTGCAGACTCCGGATATTTAGAATAATCTCCTAACCAAAGGAGTGAGAACATTTAACAGTGAGAACAGACTGGAACATTTCACGTTGGGGCCCTGGGAAAGCTTCATCTCTGGATTTCCTTTTTAGAGAAAGTGAATTCTCTGGAATGCTCAGAGCTGGGATACAACGGCACTGTGATTCAACAAACACAAAGTCTGTTTGTGTTTGTTTGTGATTCAAACAAACCTACTGGGGCTCACACCAGCAATTCTTTCCTCTCTTGAGGAGTTTGGGGGAGCCATACATGCATGCCCCTCAAGGCGGTAAGAGTACCCATTTTTTTCTAATAGGCAACAAATTATTTGAGGGGACTTGGTTGAAAACTAGTTCTACCCCTATAGTTAAATTCAATTACACCATAATTATAGGGAGGCTGCACACATCAGAGCTTCACTGGAAAAGAATAGGAACACCACAGTTCTTCAAAACGCTGGCCCGAGATAAACCTATAATTTGACCTACTGTCATTCTGGTGGAACCTTCATGGGAAAGAAGGTACTCTTAGCTCTGGATTTTCCATCAGAGGACAACCCAGTGAATGCCTCTTGGCCACTGTGTGGCGTTGGCTTTCTTATGGTTCAGAGAAGACAGGAGTAGGGAAGGGTCTCTTACTTCCTTTCAAACTGGCTGGAAAACAGGGTGGGTTCACATTTCCAAGCCCAGATAGAATGAGGCACGAGGCCTGTGGAAACACAGGAAATTCTCATTGTTAAATCTTTACCATTCCCTACTTTTTTTTTGGGGGGGGGGGGGAGTAGAGGGAAGGGGACAGCTACGAGGAAACCCTTCAGAAGGGTCTCTCCTTTGCTGTAAAGGAGATTATTTGCTTTCTTAGAATCCATTTTGCATTCTAACATGGGCTGGTGGCCCTCAAGTTTGAGGGAAATGTAAATTGTTATTGGTGCTGGCTGCAAAACCAACATGAAGAAGAGCTTTACTAAAGCCTGGAAGGTTTGATGTGTGTACCATTTTGTTGCAAATTTTGTTAAATGGTACTCTTCAGCCGAAAGTCCATGGGCAAATCCATTCCTCTGTTGAAACTCTTTCAACTGCCTTTCCACAAACTCAAGGCTTCACTCTAAAGGGAACTTCCAGCCGAGTGCCCTACCGGGGGAAGCATTCTCAGGGCTTTCCTGAGGACAGGGTTGATTTTATAGAAGTCAGATCACGCTACAAGTCCTCCCTGATCCCCATCTCATTTTTGTTGCAAAAATTTTTGTGACTGAAAGAAAAGGAAGTTTTGGTCAACTCGTCCATCAGGCATTAAACCCTGACTCTATGCCGGGCATTGTGCTAGGTTCTATGGGGAAAAAGAAAATGACAGAAAATATGGAAATGTAAGGAGAAGAGATGGCAAGAGCCCTGGCCCAAGGAGTCAGAAAAACCTTTTCTCCAATCTAAATTCTAACACTTACCTGTTACGTTACCTCATACGCGTTACCTCACCTCAGATTCCATCCATATCTGTGAAATGTCTACGCCGTGAGGATTACAGGAGCAAACTATGAGGAAAACCCTGGTATAATTATTGTAAGAGAGGCATTCAGAACACCTTAGTGGAAACTGGCCCTGCCTCTGAACGAAGTCCCAACCCTGCAGCAGGGGAGCCCGACCATCCGCCCACCACACCAGGAAGAGGCACCATGGAGGGGCCCCTGTGCAGGAGTGTGGGCCCCCGATCAGGGAATGACCGAAGGGGTGGCAGACCCGTCAGGAAGGAGGTGGTACTTCAAGATGAAGTATATTCAGAATTCAGAAGAATATTCTGGATGGGGGGAAAGAGTGTAATCAAAAGCACAGAGTACAAAAACATATAGACTCCCATCTCCTAGACACAGAAAGCAGACCCGTGGGATGAGAATTTGGGTTGCAGGCCCAGAACCAGGCCTCCTCCGGGGTCCTCAGCATCCCTGCCCCAGCAGGCCCTTACTGAGAAGCAAAGCAGGCAGGGGGGCTGGGTCTAGGGAAGCAGCGTGGAGAGCCAGGGGAGGCACAAAGGCGGGGCCAGGGGTGCGCTCTTAAATGCCTAATGACTGGCTCTCAAGAGGACCCTGATCTGTAGCCCGGTGTAAGCACTCCCACTGTGGCTGATTTCAAGCAACCGACATGTTTAGCAACCAGCCGGCACACCATTTTCTGAAATTTGCACAATCGGCTCTGGCAAGCAGAGGTTAGCCAGCTGCAATACATCTCTGGGCTGGGTTGAGGCAAACTGGGGAGTGGCCAGCATCAAATACTGAACCCAGGAACTGGATACACCTAGCAACTCCTAAATCCATAAAACTCTGCATTTCAACATTTCTGAATCTTAGTTATGATAAGCGTTCATAACAATCGGGAACCTCTTCATAGCTCTGCGGGGAATATTCCTGGGCATTATCTAGGCATTACTATTATGCCCATTTTACGGATGAGGAAAGAGACCGTCAGAGTCCAAGCGATTAAATTGCATAATTAGCAGTTTCTCAAGTCTGGGCGGAAACCTACCTGGCTCCCTTCCCCCCCCCCCACTCCCCACCCCAGAGGTATTTCACTGCCTGACACCCAGTTTATTTCAGTTCAGTAAGAATGGGAATCCCTTCCCTAGCTCCTCCCCATCCCGAGTTTCAAGCAATGCTGAACAGATTCAGGCCATCGGTTGTCTCGGCCTTCAGAATGAATCCCAGGGTTAAGGCTGAAGGTGGGGTCCTCTTCTTCCCCAGCTCCCCCTCCTCCCATCCCCCACCCCAGTAACCTAAACCCTAAACACCTTCCCACTGCTTCCCTCCTGGCCCAGGAGGAGCCGGCAATCTCCTCACTACGAACAATTTGCCTCAGTCCTGCTGCATGTTCCTGCTTATTAAATTGTAGGATTATCCCATTCCACTGCGGTGACAGGGCTCCTCGACTGTTTTATTGCTCTATTGCTCAGAACTGCTGGACTCAGCACCAGAGCTTGCTTCTCTAGGACTCGGGGAAGATGGATGAGCTGGCACCTGCTAGCACGTTCTGAGAGCAGAGCCTACGCTCCGCGCCCCCAAAATGATTCCCCAACCAAAGCTCTGGTTTCTCGTTGTTTTGTTTAAGGGTTGCAAGTAAGAGGAGACCAGACTTGGCTTATTTTCCCCCATCTCACAGCTCCGTAGGTGTAATAAACCTTTCACGGAAAAATTCTGCAACTATCTGACCCTCCCCCTCTTTCTCTACCTCATCCATTTTGCCCACCTAATCTCCTTTCTGGGACGACTGGGCAGACCAGCAAAAATACACTTACGTTATAATTAGCTGTGCGCATAGGCGGATGCATGCGCACCCATAGGCGCTCGCGCACGCGCCCGGGCACCCCATAGCCCTCCCTGGTGCTGAGCTAAGCTGCCTGGTGGCCTCCCGCCTGCTTGTCCCTTTTTACCAGCTCACTGGTGAGTTTCTCCCCATTAAAATGTGCCCCTCTCCTGCCAACCCTCCCTCTTTATTTAGCAAATTCGAACTGGCATGTCATGAAACGGACAAAAAAACACGAAGAGGCAGCCAACAGAGATTGCCAAACTTGATTACCTGCATAGGTTCACCCTGCAGAGATACTGATGTGGAAAAGTTCAGCTTAGATTTTTTTTCCTCCATGGCAGACAAGGTGGACTCCTTCAATCTCCTATCTTTGGCTCTAGACACCCCCCACACCCCCCCACCCCACCCCCCTGCCAAGTGGTAAATCTGCATCTGTCCAGTGACCCAGGCTGGAGTTTGCACTGTTTTATCTGTTACTTAGGAAGAAACCCTGCTCAGCCCTGAAGCCCCAAGGAATCCCCACACCAAACCCTCTCTTTTCTCCAGTTGGCATATTTCCTCTTGCATTTCCAAGCTCAGCTGGGCGGCACCTCCTCCATGAAGCCTTCCTGATCTACAAGGCAGGGATAGAGGCTCCTCTCTGATTCCTACAGTGCTAGTAAGAGGCACCCCTTCTTGCCCCTCCCACACATCACCAGGCTGGCGCCTTCACTGCATCTGAATTCTTTGTGCTCAGGGGCTGGATCTTAGCCATCCATTTATCTCCAGCACCCTGTAGAGTATCTGGCACATAAGCAAGTGCACAATAGACTTTGAGCAAAGATATGAATTAGCAAATGACACCTGTCTGTCCTCTGAATTGTCCATACTCTCTAATTCTCCAAAAGGTGAGAGCCATGAGTTAGACAGAAGAGGCAAGTGTTCTGAAATTTCCCTCTTGCTCTTTAATAACCAGAACTGTTTCAGTTTATCAAAGCCTCTTCCTATGAAGAATGCTCCTCCCACCCCTCCATTTTCCTAAAGTAGTATTCAGATGTTAATGTAGAAAAATACAATTTCAAACAACCACTTCCCAAGGACATGGAAGTTTCCCAAACCCAGAAAGCCTCCAAGCAAGTTGGAGAGATTATTTGGAGCAGATAATGGGTAATGTCCCCTGGGATTTTCCCCGTCATCTGAGGGATTAAATTAGACCTCGGGAGAGAGGGGCCTGGAAGAAGAGACCATTCTCTTACCCTCTACAGTCTCCAGAGAAAATGCCCACCTGTGGAACAGGTCCTCCAGCCCCAGCCCAGAAATGAAAGAATGGACGATGAGCAGGAAAACATCTGGTTGTATCTTCTGGAATTCTAGGATTGGTTCTGATCAATACTGGAGCAGAACAAGTCCAGGAAAGGGAAGGGAAGGGGGTGTTAGACCCAGACCCCAGGTCTCCTCAGTAACAAAGGGTCAGACTTCCCCATGGGTCAGGCCCCTCTTCACCTTCACCCATTCAGCAAATATTTCCCAAGCACCTACAACATGCCAGGAACTTCTAAGTGCAAAGAACACAGGACTTTCTTTTCTTTTAAGAGTTTCATGGTCTAGTGAGACAGAAAGACAAGAAATCAATAGCTGTAAGACGATATATGACAGCAATGTGCACAGATCACAGGATGTTATGTGCAGAGTGGGGATGTGCTTCCGGAAACAACGTACAGAGACCTGGCTAGTGAAGACCAACCAAAATAAACTTCTGGCTGCACAACAGTTGCACCAGGTCAACTAAAGAGATACAAGGATGTGGGAGGGAAGATATAGTCAAGATGGGAGGAAAGGACCTCAGTTTGATTTATTGACTTGGGTTTAGGGCTTCTCTCCCACCTGTTCAGACAGGTGTTCAGTATCACCTGGTGGGAGTGTATCTGGTCCTTCCACTTACCCCTTGCGGTGGGGGGTGGGGGGAGACTTTGCCCTCTCCCAGGGGCAATGTTGACTCTAGAATCATCAGATTTATTTTGCTGCCTGCCTGTGTCCTCTGTTGTCTGTTTCTAAGAAGGTGCTTCTATGGGGAACTGGTAATAGGAAAAGAAATTACTTCTAATTCTACCCCACAGGGCCAACTAAGAGCCAACACAAAACTCTTCTACATGGCACATCCCCATATCGTTGAAAATAGCTATTGTTATCTCCCCTGCATTCCCCCCGCATCACTTCTTTAGACTAAAAATCCCGTTTCTTAATCCTTCCCCAGAGTGACCTATTTTCAAATCCACCTGAACACTTTTTTCTCACTGTTAGATTTGTATTCACCCTTCTTAAAATGTGGAACCCATAACTGAATGTAATAAGCCAGGTGTAATCTTATCAGTACAGAGTAGAATAGGAGTATCACCTCCCTTGTTTTCCATCCCATATTCCTGATAACACAACCAAAGATAGAATTTGTTCTTTCGGTAACTACATCATGTTCGTTGAATCCCAAAAAGCTTACCATAAGTTCAAGCCCTGAGGTGGCCTTTTTTTTTTTCCTATTTCTGCTGCTGCTAATCCACATCTTACCCACCCTACATCTGTACAGTCACTTTGTGAGCCAAAGTACTAAACCTAGGCAGTGGCAGAAGAATGAACATGCACACCTGCCGACTTGGGGCCCTAACTGAGAAACCTCACAGGGAAAGAAAGGCTATCCCGGCTCTCCAAAATGCGGAGCAGACCCAGAAGCTACTGGGAAGCAGGTGATGAGGGCTCCAATCTGTAAGCAGCCCAGTGGGTACCCCCGCTTCAGGCCACGGGCTCTGATGTCTCCATCAGGTTTCTGGGAACAAGTTGTCTCCTTGTGTCACACTTAACTTTCCCGTTTCACCCCTAGGAGACAAGCCCACTCCAAGTGTTGTGCCATAGTGGCTCTTGGAAACGTCTTTTCTGGTGCCCCTTTCCAGGAGAAAGAATTACAATTGATTCCACAGACCTTTATGAAGGATGTCAGGCACAGTGCTGGGAATGGAGGCAGAGCGGCAAAGTTAGAGGAGATTATAACCAGAATTTAGTCCAGAGGGACTGATAGGTAATGCTGATGTTAATCAGGTGTCAGAACAGTTGGGAGGGTTTGCAATCTTTTACCTGTTCCCTCGAAAGCCATAGATGTGGCAGTAAGATATGGGCTGGAAGTCACAGCAGAGGGAATGTGTGTGGGGACCAAAGATCTCACCGCAGAGAAGCCCAGGCTCGGGCATGTTGAGGGGGAAGAAGAAATGAGAAACAAGGATAAATAGTGCACCAATCTGAACCGCGAAGCCCTACATTAGAGAAAGTGAATAAATACCCTCATAATGGCAAGCTCCTGAGTGGAGACTGGAGGCAGCCTGTGTTCCTGGTGCAACCACCCTGCCCTCCCAGCTCCCTTCTTTTCTGCCCACAGACACCCTTGAAAGAGTCTGGAAATGCCTCTTCGAGCCTTGGGACTAGAAATGGCGAAGAAGGGAGGACATCTAGGTGTTTCGCTTCCCGAGCTGACGTTGGAACAAAGAACCAGACTGAGTGGTGGGGAGACAGGTGTCTTTTGTCAAAGCCACCCAGAGGTGCTTCCAACCCCCTCTAGATTCACCATGCAAACTGGTGCCCAAATGGTCCACAGAGCACCTTCCTGGACCTTGTTGAATCAGATTGGGGCAGAGATTAATAACAATAATAGTAAATATCTGCTGTTATTATTATATCATTATTATTTTTAGGGCAGGAGAGTCCTTCCTGGCTGTGTCAACTGGGTTACAGTTTGTTTCCATTTTTCACAACAAATTTGAAGGTCAAAGGTGACCCTTGGAGAGCAAGAATAGAACCAGTAGGACATATGCTTCTTTTCTGCCCTAGCTACCCACGTCCCCTCCCTTTCCCCGCATTTTAGGGCCGTCAGATTTGTCTGCAGTCTGTCACTCTGATTCTAGTCCTACCCTGGACCAGAGTGAGCTTCTGAACCACAGTGTGAGGGCTCCTTCCTCGGGGCTTTCATTGAAGCTAACCAACCCCCTGTCCTCCCTTACCTTTTCAGAGTCAGCTCAAATGTTGCCCTCTCTCTGGAACCATCCCTCCGTCTCATAGACAAAAGCTGACATTTCCCTTTTGGGGACTACTCGTAGTGCTTTTCTCACTGGCTTGTTCTGATGTCTGTTCAGGTATATGCACATCTAAGTCGGGCGCTCCTAAAGGGTAAACACTGCCTCTCACTCACCTGGAACCGAGTTGACGCTTTGATGGAGTGAGGCGGTGAGGGAGAGCGTGACTGAATGAATCTGTGAATTAATGAATGAAATACAGGAAGGGAGAGACAAGGACATAGGGTCTCCAACCCACAAGTGTGTGCCTGTTGGCCAGGGACTCTCTGCTTCTCTCTCTACGTGACTAGTTGGAAAATGGAAGAGCTGAGACTGTATTAAAGCAAACTGAGTCCAGCTGGCAGGGAAACCACGTGTCCTGACAGCTACGGGGAGGAATCCCCATCCTTAGGAATATTATCACCTGGAAAATCTCCATCCCCTCCCCTTTTCCTTTCTTCCAGAAAGAGCCATAGAATGCTCTAGGCAAATGTGACACCATCCGGAAGCAGAGGCAGCATGGAGAGTTTGTTATAAAGAGCCCTCACATGGAGGTCAGTAGATCCAGATAAATTAGAATCTTGACCCTACCCTGGCTGCATGATCCCGAGAAAGAAATTCTCTCTCAGCCTCGGTTTCTCCATCTATTTGGTGAGAAATGTGGATTGGGTGATTTCTAAAGAGATTTTGAACAGGTGGGATTCAGTTTTATGAAGGCCTTGGGACAGGACTGCACGAAGATGCCCTGGAGATTGGGTTCTTTTTTTTAAAAAAAATTTTTTTTTTTCAACGTTTATTTATTTTTGGGACAGAGAGAGACAGAGCATGAACGGGGGAGGGGCAGAGAGAGAGGGAGACACAGAATCGGAAACAGGCTCCAGGCTCTGAGCCATCAGCCCAGAGCCCGACGCGGGGCTCGAACTCACGGACCGCGAGATCGTGACCTGGCTGAAGTTGGACGCTTAACCGACTGCGCCACCCAGGCGCCCCTAGAGATTGGGTTCTTGAGTTCTCCTCTTGACCTGCAGAAGGGAGGGCTCTCTCTTGCTGCACACCAGGAGATCCGCCACGAGAGCAAATGGAAGTCAGGCTAAAATTCTAGGCAAAACGCGCTACAAGTGAGGAGGCTTCAACTTCCCTTGCCCTCCCAGGGCTTCCAGAGGGCGCTGCCGTGGAGAGAGGGGAGCAGGAAAGGGGAAGGAGGGAGGGCTTGGAGGGGTCACCGCTGAGCAAAGGAAGGTGAAATTAAAATAATCAGTGGTGGAGAGCCCAACCTCTTTAACGTTTCCCGATGAGTTTGCTGGCTCTTTCTACAATTCCTTCTGCCTCTCCCCAACATTCCCCTCAGACAGGGTAGTGTTTTCCCACCCCCCAGGAATAGAAGGGAAGCAGATCACAAAGCCTCCCGGATTACACAGGCCACTGGCTTCTCACAAAAGAGCAGCAAACTCACTCTGTGCCAAATGCCGGGAAAACCCACTGGTTGGGCCTCTGCTCCTACCCTTGGGCCCCTTTCTACGACTGTCCCTTGAAGGGCTGTCGGCCCTCTGCTGCATTCCGGAAGTGCAGGGCTAGGAAGCTGGTCATGGCTAAAAGCTCAAAGACCACCTATTGCCACTGCGCACTCGCATGGGTGTGTAAGCACGGGAGAGCCACAGGGCCTCTACTCGCCCAGATAAGATCTGCGCCTTCCCCTTGTCCTTCCCCAAGTCTTTGGGAGACCAGAGCCTTCGGGGCCAGTGCTCAGATAACCTGCAGTGTCCCTCCAGTGACAAGAGACCTCACCTCCCTTTTCTGGTGTTTACAGAACAATAAGAAAGCAAGGTTAGCGTGCAGAAGGGCCTGGCCAGCCCTGCCCCGCCCTGGGGGGGGGGGTGCGGGTTCTGAGGGGCGGAGCCAGTTGTCCAAGCCCTCCCTCCATTGGTCGGGCCTAGCAGGTAACCCGAAGCGGCGCCAAGAGGTGCATAAATAAAGAGTGAACCTAGTACCACCTCCTTGGAAGGGGCTGAGTCCTTCTTCACGTTTGCCTTGGAAAAAACCAGTTTCTCTCTCCTCTATTGTCTGTTACCTGCTTCTCAAAGTTCAACTGAGCCCCTCCGTAGTCCCAACCCTCTCTTCCAGCCACCTGGGCTCTCTCTGCTCCGGCTCCACTTTTCTCTGCTTCCATATGTTTTTTTTTTCTTAAAGGGAGAAGGACTCTTCGGGACTGGCCCTCCCGCCTCCCTCAGGAACAGGCCTGCGGGACTGGACGCGACACAGTAAGTGTTTCCTCCTTCTTAGTCCCTGTCCTCCAACCTTAAGAGTGAAAGAGCTCTCCGGGTCTCGGAACTCCTATTCTTCCTCTCATACACATGGGTCCTTAGCCATCTCTTTGTTCCGAATCATCTTATGAGAAATCTATTATTTCGCATCAAGCTCAAAGTAGGCCCTGATAGCTGAAGGTACAGACGTTCACGCTGACAGGTGAGTCTGAAATCTGCGATTTGGGGTGCTTTGGAAAACCAGAGCTGAGTGCCTGTACCTGGAAAATCATTGGACAGTAAGAGTAGAGCATGGGCTGTGGAAAAAAGCCAAACTCACTGGAAGTTGATTATCAACGTCTTCCCAAGCTAAAATTGGGGGACTTGCTTCGATGTAGCCAAATCCCCAGCCAGTTCTATGTTTGGGGGATGATTGCCAGTGATCTCAGGCAATCAATGTCATCGATAATGGGAATCGGGGTGGTAAGGTGGGTGCTAAGCAGTTAAGCACCAAGATACAGTTCTGTCTGGTTTTGAGATTTATCCAACTAGAGGAATGGGGGAGAGGGGGCTGGCTTTTCAGGGCTGGGCTGGAGGGTATAACGGCTATAAAAAGAAATTCAGGACCTGGTTCCATTGGTTCTCATGTCCACGTTGGTTTCATTAGGAAGCCAGCTGGGGCACAGTCCTGAGGGCCACTGGGGAGCAGGTGAGCAGTCACTGGATGAACTTACTCAAGCCGAACACATGCATGATTTGCTTCTCTGACCCAGCCCCTCACTGCGGGTGGCCAAGCAGAAAGCACTGGGGCGTCAAGGTGACAAAGGCATGGTGGGCAGAGAATCTTGAACTCTGGGTGTGGGGTCCAGAGTGAGGTCAAGCTCCTGATACAGGTTCTGGCTCATCTTTTCTTGTCTCTGCCTTGTCGCAGGTCTGTAGGGCAAGGGTGGATGATAAGAGAAGGGCCTACCTTTTCTGGACTGTCTAATGTCAACGCCACCTCCCATGTGCATGGCCTTTCGCGGTCAAAGTGCTTTTACAGACACTGTTGTCTCCGGAGTATGTACCCTCGAGGCTCAAAACCCCCCACGAGGGTGAGGCTGTGCACATTCCAACAGAGGACTTGAAGAATCTGGTGGACCATACACGTTGGGAGGGTAAGAGTGGCATGACGAGGGTCTGAAGGGAGACAAATGGACCCCTTTGCTTTCCGAGTTGGACTGAAATCCAAAGAGAAAGCAGAGAACCCTCTCATCCCGCTGCCTTCTGCCATCATTTATCAGAGTCAGCCAGGCTGGTCTCTTTCTTCCCTTGACCGTGAAATGGGCCACGGGCAGTGCGGGAGGATTACAAAGTCTAGCTAATTCACAATTGTCTCTCACGATCGAGAATTGTGAGTATTTGTGAAGAAGGCTGAGTGGGAGAGAATGGGCCAGGCTTCTTCTTGTCGGCACCCAGATCCCTGCCCCCAGCATCCCCTGTATTCACCCTGACCAAGGAAAGCCAGGCCCTTCCTCAGCGACAGAAGGAACACCCAAGCCCTTGTTTAAGAAGAGCCTTTTTTTAGAGGCCCTACACCCAGGAGGCTGGATCTTGGGGGAGGAGCCACATTTTAAGCTAGTGTCTCCCTATATCGGGTCGGAACAAGCCCCAGGAAGAAAGTATTCCAAACAACAGGGTGGATCTGCCCAAACTCACCCAGTCTGCATGTTGGTGCTGAGAACAGCCTTTTATGGGGCTTGCGCTGAGCCACAGGCATGCCTGAACACCGCGAGGAAGAGGCCGGAACAGCAACTAAACAGCAATTGTTGGATGGGCATTGCTTTTAAGAGGACGGAAAGCCTCAGATAGGCTCCAGCCTCCCTGTTTGGTTCAGCCCCTGAAAGCCAGGGCTACCTCCTCTCTCCCCACATCCCCCATCGCCATGCCCAAAGATTTTATACTTGTTTCCAAGCAGATCTGGCAAAGGATGCGAGGTCGCTGGAAAGCAGACATCCTAGATATGTGGGTAGGGGTGAGACCAAAGAGTCTCACCCTCCTCTGCCCACCCCTGCCCTCAGGAGTGGGCCTGGCTCCAACCCCGGCCTTCTGGTGTTTCCACAGCCCCCCACCCACCTCCTCCTGGTTTCACACTGGCAAACGGGCCCACAAAGTACTGTTCCTGCTCTTTGAATGGTGCATTCCGGAAAGAAGTGCCCTTCCCCTGCATTCCATCACCTTGGGAAGCACGCTCATTATAGATGGATTTTCCCTAGCAGTTTCAGAGCCCCTGCCTCCCCCAGCCAGGACCGACCACATTGAGCTCAGTCATGGCACAGGCAGGGGGCCCCAGACAAAGGGAGCAGACAACCAGCAGCCCAACTAGGGATCTACAGAGAAGGTTCTCCAGGGACTTGTCTGGGATGACTGCTTTGAGGGCAAGAGGCAGCAAGAGCCCCCCAGCCCAGCAGCCCCAGCCCTATGGCTCAGGACTGTCTGCCTGGGCTGCAGGCAGGCACGGGAGTGTCTCGGTGAGCTGGCTCCTGCGGCCACCCAGCTGCACAGGACCCTGGGGAGGGCTGTGAGTACACACACAGGTCCTCCACGGCTCCCGAGACCGTGTGTCAAAGATCCCTCGGGCCTTTAGCCAAGGCAATAGCCCTACACACAGAGGCCAGGGTGGCCACGCGGCCCACCCTCTGGGAAAAAGAGCCCCAGACATTCCATGTGTTTCTCTTGTCCTTCATTCCACCGGAGTCTGTCTCGTACCCAACCAGATTTCAGTGGAGTGAAGTTCAGGAGGCGTGGAGCAGACACCGCGGCGACAGCGGCCGCAGCAGCAGAGAGGAGCTCCGACTTAGGCAAAGAAAGGCCCAGAGAGGGATGTGAGTGGTGCAGGAGACATCTGGAGCGCATCTCCTCCTGCAGAAGGGGGTGGGGTGGGGGGCGCGATGGGCAGATTGCAAAAAACATCACAGATGGGAGCCGCTTATTCCTCCTTGTCTAAAATTGATGCTTTGGAAATGTGTGTTTTCTGTAACTTACAAAGATTAAAAGTTGCCTGCCTGCTGGAAAGCCTGCCTCTGTGATTCATGCTGTGGGGTGCCGACTCCCCCGGCCTTCTAAGTCACCTCCTCTTTGGGCTAGAATGGAGACAGGAGCTTGAACAATGGCCACAGGCTCCTCTCTCCGGGGTGCCCCAGGCTGTTGGCCTGAACTCTGTTTGCAAGCTGCTAGGAGCCCTGCTACCCTCAGTCTCCCCACGGTGCCAGCAGGACCTGCAGAACGGGGTAAAAAACTCGATTAAGATTTGTTTAAACCCATTTATATTGTAATAAAATAAATGTAAATAAGATTTAAGTGAAGGCAGACTGCAGATATTTCAGATGCTATACAAGATATATCTCATATAGTATGGGCATAAATTCCGCTAAGGTTAATGCACTTAAACATATTTGACACATAAAAATGTCAGGTCCACCATTAATCATTTACCAATTGTAATTGCCTTTATATGGGTCTCTTCTCCCCAAGACATATGCTTAAAACACCAGGCTTGGTAGAAATCTGGGAGGGAAGAAAACAAATAATACTTCTCAGCTGTCAGGGTCTATGATTTGCTTTGATAGATTTAGCGCTGATTTCATTGGCTTTACAAGCCTGTGTGATTTTTTTTTTACTTTACATCTCTCCTTTAGGGAAGGAGAAGGTTGTGGGGAGGAGGGAGAGACCCTAAGTCCAAAGAGAGTCCCACCGAGGTATGGAAGAGATGGCCAGGCCTTTATGTTAATTGCCCCTTCCTCGGGTAAACGGGGTCTCCTTCAGGGAGCCAGTCTAGCTAAACAGGCAAACTCTGAACAAAGCCTTGCTCTGACAAGTCTTCAGAAAAACCGGTTTTCACCTCCAGAATGCGCCCCAGGCAGCAAAACCCATAGATACCCTGGCCGAGTGGTGCTTTGTCTTAGGAACCACTAGAAAGAAGATTCCAGCTTTGCAGACTACCTGTCACTTGGGTCCCCGAGCTCCCTCCCCCAACCAGTGACCTCAGAGGGGAAAGGCCTCTTCACCCCCCTCCATGGCCTCCCTGGGACTCTGCCCCTGAGGACTAAAGCGTTCCCTGACTGATGGCCGGAGCCCAAAGGAATAAGCATTTCAACAAACTATCTTCCTGCTTCAAGTCCAAATGGATTCAGAACTTTGTTCTTGTCACCCTCACCTCTCCGCTCGGAGCCCATGGGCAACAGAAGAATGAGGAGGCCAAGCCATGGGCATTTTAAAAAAAGATGTTTACCCATAAAAATTCTGCAGCGAATGGGGTTGAGGGTGGGGTAGCAGGACACTCAGGCTAATTAACCAGCAAATACCTTGCACTCAAGGCTCTGAAAGAACAAAAGGGGCGCAAAGCAGAAGCGATGTGGCGTTTCCCTTTGCAGCTTGGTTTGAGCCCTATGACCTGGATTCTTTTTAAAGCAAGAGGGGTTGTGAGCGCGCATGCATGCATGTATGCGTGTGTGTGTGTGTGTGTGTGAGAGAGAGAGAGAGAGAGAGAAATCAACCTTCAACTGGCCCACGTGGGGGCTAGAATTCAAACTGGTGGCCAGAGGCCCTCCTGTCAAACACCAGCCAGGGCATAATGCCTGCACGACAAAGGACAGATGCCTTGCTGGATCCCCACCCCCCAAATCCCACTCAAATGCAACCTTCACAGCACAGGCACAGGGCCCTGTATTTCTAACACCAAGGTCTACACTGCCCACCTCCCCCTGTCAGCACAGCAGAGACTGTTTATTCTCTACTGCAAAGGGAGAAAACCCTGAGCCTGGCCGGGAGCAGCTTGCCAGGGAAGCCAGTGTGTGCCTTGGGCTGGAGCAAACTGCCCCATCCATCTTCCCTGTCCAGCCCCCACTATTTTATGTCTCATATCTCCATTGCAAAGCATGGCTCGCCAAAACACAACACCGAGAAAATGATTTCATCAAAATTCCCTTGCAACGACAACAACAAAAAAACAATATTGCCCTGCTTTCTTTATTCATGATCTTTTATTGAAGCGAAAGGCAAATATCATTGAGCCAAACCTGAATAGACAAATATATACAACCACTGGTAATTTAATATTTTGTGCTAATGGTATACGCTGTAGATACAACCCGAGAAGAGTAAATTACAATCCTATCAATAATACATCGCATCTGGGCTCCAGTTTCCCAGTTCACTAGAAAATGTGTATTGGCAAAAGGCTCTCCGAATATTAAAAGCCATGCATATAATGAAGCAGTGGATACAGAAGCTAGATACTCCCGTAGGACCGTCTTCTGGTCTTTGTTGTCAAGGTCCTTTATGGAGGAAATATCCCACATTGAAGCTCCTAAAGCCGGTGCTAAATGAAGATATCCTGCCCACATTCTTAACAGATCTCTGGGTGAAGTTTCAGTCACAGAATAACCTATAATCAGGACACCCCTTTGCCAGTCTACTCAGAGCATTTGCGCCCATTCGGAGGCCTCCGGTCTCTGGCAAATGTCGAGGGTGTGCTGGGGTGCTCTACCCTGATGGATAAAAGACTGCGGAAGAGTCCCCCGTGCAGACAGCAATGTTGGAGAGAGAAACCCACGTGGCTTCAGAGCTCCCTCTCCTCCTGATCTTGACCCCAGCTTCGCCAATTGTGTGTGGTCCTCCAAAAGAAAGGAAGAAGGGAGGGAAAACAGATGACAGGCAGGAGCCAACCACCTGCAGAGGATAAGGGATTTATTCTGGAATGCAAAATGCCGCCAAGTTCTTAAAACTCAGTGGATCCAGATTCCCTTACACCTCCCACCAGAGGAAGCTAGTGGTGGTCTTATCTGAGAGTGAGGAGGGAAGTATTTACATCACGGCAATATTAATGTCGCGAACGAATTAGGATACTGTTTGCGAGAGGGCTAGATAGTGCCACCGCCACATGCTGGGGTCTGTCTTTGGCCTCCCCTGATTAAGGAAGTAATGAGGAATCCTATGGCCCAGCACGGTCAGTACCTTCCTTATGTCTTTTTTGATCAGACCCTAGAAGGAGAGCCCAGGAGGGATAGGAGACTGTCGGGAGCTTTCGGGCAAAAGGAAGGGGATGCAGACCGCGGCCCCAACCTCAAGCTCAGAGATGGAAAGGCCTGGCCCAGACACCAGTTCATTAGTGGAAATAAAATCTTCCTAAATTATAAGGAACTGACCAAGCTCTCTGGAGAGAGGTACCTATGCATCAAAGAAAAACAATGAGAAAAATTCCCTTTGTCTGGAGGCAAGAAGAAGCATCTGAAAGTCGTGTCACTGTCCCCCTCCCGCCTCCCTCCACCTGTCTCCCTCCGCCCACTTTCAATCCCTTTTTCCTCTTTGGAGGGGTGGGGAAGGCCAGGTTTCCTTGCTGCAGTCAGATAGCAGGGCTGGGTGGGACACCTGGTGGGCAGCAGGGGAATTACACCCGTATCCAATGTCCAGCGTCGCTGCCCAGGTCTGAGGTCCTGAGAACAAGGCCAGCAGCTCCCCAGGGCATGTGGTATCGAAGTGGGCTTTAAATATAGTAGCAGTTGGATAGATACTGACCGACCTACATTTCGGTCACGTTCCACTACATTTGGGAAGAATTGGTGGCTGGGAATAAATATGAACAAGTAGAATCCATAGATAAACAAATACACACTATGATTTGCCATACAAGTCCCTCATCATTTAAACTTTACTTAAAGCCATATTGAAAGCAGACACCAGCCCAGACCAAGCTGCACGGCGGGGAGAAGTACCCCCGAAGATAACTCTCGCCAAAGGTAACCTAACAGCGACTGCACAAGGCTCATAGTGATTCCTTATTCGCCCCCAAGTACATCGCCAGCGGCGGGCTGCACTTCCCGAGTCAGTGTGTGAAGCATTTAAGAGGGGTCAGATTAGATCTGCTGCCACTTTGATCTGGCTAAGGGACTTTGGGCCAGCCATTTAACCCCTCTAAGACCCAATTTCCTTATCTGTCAAGTGAAAATAACGATCATAATGGCAAGTTACTTACTAAGGGCCAGACTCTGCGTGCTTTGTGTATATTAAATCACTGAATGCTCCCAATCACCATGTAAGGTATGATTGATATTCCACCTTTATGGATAATAAAACCAAAACAGGGAGAGTCTAAAGGATTTGCCTAAGGGCACTTGGTTTGTGAGGAGCAGAGGTGAGATCCAAACCTGGGCTCCCTAGCTGTGGAGTTCACACATGGGACTGTCACTCTATCCTCTCTCTTAATGTCAGTGTGAGGGTTAGACAAAATAGTGCGTGCAAAGGGCTTAACGAGTGCCTAGGAGAATCTAAGGACTCAAAAATATTATTTATTATTGCAAACTCAGTATCCAGAAAAGGTTTCTTTAAGAAGCTTGTGTAATGCCCACCGACCAGGAATAAATAGTACATGCACATCTTTGTCTTCCAGCAACTCAGCATTGAAATTATTTGGGCAATCTAATATGTGTTCACTCTTGTGGATCCTGAGAAACTTTACAGAAACCCATGGGGGAGGGGAAAGAAAAAAAAATGAGGTTAGAGTGGGAGAGAGCCAAAACATGGGAGACTCTTAAAAACTGAGAGCAAACTGAGGGTTGATGGGGGGTGGGAGGGAGGGTAGGGTAGGTGATGGGCATTGAAGAGGGCATCTTTTGGGATGAGCACTGGGTGTTGTATGGAAACCAATTTGACAATAAATTTCATATTAAAAAAAAAAGAAATTATTGGGCAATCTAGTCACAACTATGATCAAACTTAGCTTCTAGAATAATTATCTCTTTCTATCACCTTTATTATAGCTGATTTTCACCTTTTAGCTTCACATTCAGTATATGTATCATACTGTGGGATTTCCTTTCCTTTCCTTTCCTTTCTTTCCTTTCCTTTTCTTTTTGATACAGGCGTGGCATAAATCAGAAATAAATAATCATTTTTCCAGAATAAATGCCATTTCAAATTTTTACTGCATTTTCCCAGGGGCACGTGGAAAACCCTCATGAAGAAAGAAACTGATGAAGAGCTAATAAAGAAAAAAAGTTTTGAGCTCCCAAGAAAGTGGAACAGTCAAAAGCAATAAGTCAAAAATAGCAAACAGTTGCTCAGTGAGGAGGCTGCTGTGAGCTCAGCATCCTGAAGCCCACATTTGAGGTTTTGAGGGGCAGGATTGTACTGAAGCGATGCCTTACAGGTCCCATTACAGACATTTCCAAAGTTGGGGCCACTGTGACACCACGCATGCAGTCCGCAGGCTGGAGCTCCTTCTCTAAGGGTTTTCAGAGGTGAGAATGGGGACAGGAATGTCATTCAGACCACCCCAGGCACTGGGCTTTCAGATCACCACTCCCTCTTAGAGGGTCAAGCTGATTGAAGGAAGTAGGAGGCTTGTGGCTGGAGACTGCTCACCTGGTAGTTGCCTGCACCAAGGAAGGCCTTAGCGGAAGCTGGTCAGGTCAAAGAGCAGGCCGAAGGAGAGACCAAAATGTTGACAGAATCAGTTCCTTTTGCCTGGTTGCCCTGTGACCATCTGCCTTCTCCGAAGAAAGAGAGGCCGGAACAAAGCGAGTGTCCTTTTGTATAATATAACCGTATCAATTACATTTCATTACTACACCATTATGGCACATTGTGCTATAATCCAACTGTTAATGGCCTCACCTCAAAAGCCCACATCACTCCCCTTTGCCCTCCTGAAAGCTTAGCTTTTGGCTAAATCACTTCATCTACCATAATTATGTCCAGACTCCCTTTCTCAGGTAAGCCCGTGCCAGTAACAGCAGCAATTTCCTTTGCCCCTCCAAAGGGGCCCTGTGAAACATTTCTTTCCACTTGGAGGTGAATGTTTAAACGTTTCTATAGATTAATAAACCTGCAGTGCTTCCTTTTTTTTTTTTTCAACGTTGTTTTTTGTTTTTTTTGTTTTTTTGGGGGGGGACAGAGAGAGACAGAGCATGAACGGGGGAGGGGCAGAGAGAGAGGGAGACACAGAATCAGAAACAGGCTCCAGGCTCCGAGCCATCAGCCCAGAGCCCGACGCGGGGCTCGAACTCACGGACCGCGAGATCGTGACCTGGCTGAAGTCGGACGCCCAACCGACTGCGCCACCCAGGCGCCCCAGATTCTACATTTTTAACAAGATCCCTGGCGATGCCACTGTAGTGCTAGGACCACCCTTGGGATAGCAAAGAACTGCAGGGTCCAAGATTCTCAGCCCAGTTTCCTCACCCCACTCCTCTCTTCTCCACAGAAGGCCAGGATCCACATCTCAGCTTGGCTTTGCTCGTTTTCCTCTGTTTTTTTGAGTCATTGGTGTCTGAGCCATTCTGGGGAGACAGAAGAGGCCCAGAGGGCCTATTATGGCAGCCCAAGGCTCTGACACGTGATGAAGAAGTTAGAGTCTTTTCTGGCCATGAAAATGGCCCAGGTGATTCGTACTCATGAACCCATAGCAGTTTAGAATAGTAATAGTACCCCCCGATGCCTAATATATGAGGTAGATTATTTAGAAATGAAATCTCTGTGACCCAGGAATAAGATGAGACAACTTTACGTATCTTGGCCAGTGACCACTGATCTGGGACAAGCAATCATGAGGATACTTTAGCTGCCAGACAACCCGTAGCTAAACTTAGCAATTTTCAAGATGGAGGAAGAGAGAAGTCAGGCAATTTACTAAATATCAAGATTCTCAGCCAGACCTTGAACTGGCCTATTTCTTCTGCCTGTTAATGTAGGGGTATTTTCAACAAGCTATTCTATCGCCGTGCTAGGAAACTTCTGCTTTCTTGCTGACTTACCGTGTGACTTCTCAATGCCCTAAAACTCCATGTCTCAATTCATTTTTTTGTCAAACGGGGACTGTGGAGCTGATAAAATTCAAAAATTAAATATTCAATATGAACGTGTATTTATAGAAGTACACTCCTAAAGTTCAGCTACTTTTTCAGTGTTTACTAGAGAAATGAATACCACCGATAAATGGCTGTTCTGCAGTAACATATTGGCTCGTGAGGTCAGTGACTGGAAAAAACTCAAGCCAAAGGACAGATTTGAGTGCAAATCTAGTTCCTACTCTTCGGTAAAACAGTGAGCCTATGTGCCCTTCAGTTCACCAAAAGTTACGAAGCAAATCATGGTCTCCACCCCTCAAGATCATTATAGGTACGAAAAGTGCTTGGTGAATGATAAATAGAAAAATGAGCATTTTTATGCATCTCAATGATACTAGGACATAGAGAAGATAAAAGACAGCGAGACCAGAAGAGCTGAGGCAAGACGGAGGCTTCATAGCCCTGAGATTATAAGACACAAAAGGACCAGAAGCATCAACAAACTAGGGGTCTAAAACCAAATGGGTGGGGGCACCTTGGTGGCTCAGTCACGGTCATGAGATGGAGATCCTTCCATTGGGTGTGGAGCCTGCTTAAGATTCTGTCTCCCCTTCTTTATCTGCCCCTCTCCCACTCACTTGTGTGTGTTCTCATGCTCTCTCTCTCTCTCTCTCTCTCTCTCAAAATGGAAAACCTATCTATCTATCTATCTATCTATCTATCTATCTAACCAAACAGGCCAGTAGGTATCTGCACATTCAGAATCAAAGGACAAAATAAGCAAATCATCCATGGATCCAAATGGATGTTGGAGGTATAGGTTGGCTGGGGGCAGACCCATTGGGACCAAAAATCAGAATAAAGTCATGGTTTCGGCCATCAAACGCACACAGTGTAGGGATTCAGGAAGATGCATTTCCTGAAGTCAGGATGAGGAAATGAGTCAGAAAGCCAGGCATGTTGGTGGACAAGAAGGGCACCTGCTACAAGAAACAAGCAACAAGAGGCTGGGACTTGACCTTGCTAGAGGCAAGTGTCTGGCCCAGTCAAGACTTCCTCAGTTCTTCCTATCAGGGCATGGACAGCTCAGAGCCTGCAGATACAAGCAGGGCGTCACGGCGTCTGGCTGGGTTGTAAAAGGAATAACAGAGCAGAAACTGACAACAGATTCTGACATAGCACCATTAACATATTCCTGACCCACATTCATTTTGTCAAAAGATGCTTTTCAAAATTGAGTCTTTATTGAGAAGACATGCACCTAACTCTGATTTGAACAGGAGACAGAGCTGCATGCAAACTAAGAGGTTAGAGAGTACCTATTTCACACCATGATTCTATATCCAGAAGCAAAGCACCCTGTTTTGCATTCATATTCTGTGTTCCAGATAAACTGTCAGGTCCTTCTGCCAGATTTTTTATGGATAATTAGAAGGTTGCAAGAAGCAGATGTTATGAAACTATCTGTGACTAGTTCTTAATGGTGGATGACAAGAACCCAGCACCATTTCTTAATTACAAGAGACACAGCAAGGCGTATAAAAAAATAGAGGAAGAAATTGTGAAAGCCTGACAAGCTATCGAATGGTTAATCACCCACATTGAACCTGAACATTTCTTTGCTATGCAATTCAGAAATATAGATCCCGCCAGCCTTTAGCGGAATAATTTCATAAGTCGTGCATTCTCCTGTGTCGCTTCATTTCAGGTGTTAATAACTAAAATATGAGTTTCCTGCCTAAAATAGGTGGCCTCCCCGGTTAATGCTGCCCTGACAAGAACATTGCATATTATTAAATATAGACACTGTTTTTGCTACATCAAATCCTACTCTGTAGGATAAAGGTAGGAAAACTGGGTTCTTATCCCATGAAGATGATGGCCACAATTAACATGTTGTGAGAACTCACTCTGGGGCAGGCAAAGCTTAAGCTTATTTACTGTGAATCATAGATGATCCTGGCAACTCTAAGTTGGTGGGAATTTTATTAGCCCCATTTTACAGAAAAGGAAACTGGTAATAATAACAATGATAGCAACAAAAAAATACCACAACTACCACTGCTGGAAGTTGTCGCATACTTACTGTGTCCTCACATTCTACATTTGCACACATCATCTCATTTAATAGGGGTAGAGCCAGGGGCTTCTGAGTGGCTCAGTCGGTTGAGTGTCCGACTTTAGCTCAGGTCACAAACTTGTAGTTTGTGAGTTCGAGCCCCGCGTTAGGCTCTGTGCTGACAGCTCAGAGCCTGGAGCCTGCTTCGGATTCTGTCTCTCTCTCTCTCTCTCTCTCTCTCTCTCTGTTCCTCCCCTGCTCACACTCTCTCTCAAAAATAAATAAAGATTAAAAAAAATTTTTTTTAAATAGGGCTAGAGCCATAATTATTTTTAGTCCCATTTAACAGAGGAAGAAGCTAGGGTTCCAAATAGCCAATTAAAAAGATTTCTTGATGTCAGGCTTGAAGCATTTTTAGATGGACTGAGGGCAGACAGTGGCAATTTGACAGATTTTCCTGGTTTGTAATCTGAAGGCCTCTGGTGATCTCTCAAGAGTGGCCCACACAGCCACAGGCACAAAGACTGTCCACACATGGGTTTTTGTGGTGATTTCTCTGAAATGTGTATCATGTTGGCCAACGTTAGCCTGCATGGCTTTGGTAAAGGGCAGTTTTAGTTCTCAGTGATTCTAAGTCAGAAGGGTAGAAGAAAAATTGGAAATGTTGGTTTGTAGAGTTGTAACCAAATATTGGAGGAAACTAAAAGAATTCAGAATCTAGTCCAATTTACAGGTAGAAAACAAAACCTCGGGCACCTAGGTGGCTCAATCCATTAAGCATATGACTCGAGTTTTGGCTCAGGTCATGACCTCACGGTTCATGGGATCGAGCCCCACATGGGGGTGGGAGTGGGGGGCATCTGCACCAACAACAGGGAGCCTGCTTGAAATTCCTTCTCTCCCTCTCTCTCTGCCCCTCCCTTCCTCTCTTTCTCCTTCTCTCCTTAAAAATAAATGAATAAACATTTAAAAAAGACTGGCAAACTTTAAAGAAAAAGAAAAGAAAACCTCAGAAACAATGAACAGAACTAGAGTTTAATCTCCATAAGTATATATTATAATTTCTACCAATGCATCATTTTGTTGTCTACAATCACCCCCATTTCCATCAAAGTTAGCCATAGACTAACTTGTTTGCAAAGAAGTAAGTCTAGTTTTAATAAATGTGGCTTGGTTGTTTATACAACAAGAACGGTGATTGACAATATATAATTTTTTAATCTGCTTTGCTGGAACCTTTATAAGGAACGTCAGATTGGACTTTTACAAGCCTCTCAAGACAAGGCAGCCAAAGCAAGGACTTGCCATCAGACTCGACTGCAATACCTATAGATTTAGGTTACTTCCTTTCTTTTCAAGGTCCCAAAATATCCTGAAATTTCTGCAGTCGCCAGGAAGTCACCTTTCTTTCTCGCCTAGTAATGTGCTGGAATCCCTGTAAGTAAGATACCAGGCCATTTTTCCCAAGGGGCATTATTGGTTCCAGTCAACCTTAGTTCCTTAAAGCTGTCTGGTCATATCTGAGTCTTTGTATATCTCTCTCAAGTATGACATTCCAGTCAAGGCCTTGGTAATGCAATCAATGTTTTCCAGTGTGTCTTATTACAAGAAGAACAGATTCTTCGTGAACTTACGCAAATAACTGTATTGCCATGAAAATTAGAATACACACTGAGAGTTTATGAATTCTAGAGGCACCAGATGGGAAGAAAAGATAGAAGTTTTATCTTTGTTCACAAAGGTATATATTCCCAACTGTTCTAAGTCATAGGTAGCTTAAAAGAAAAGAGAAAAAAAGTTTCCTTAAATGTGGAAAACAAAATGTTTTTTTAATTGGCCATGTTTTAAACAAAAAAAATTATAAAAAATTATAAGCATACTCCTCAGTTCATTGAGTACAATGTAATTAATGTTTGCTCTGCTTGAACCTCGTTATTCTATTAGCTCTGGAAATTCTTACCTAGTTCAGTTTTCTGATCTTAAAGTTATCAGAAATCTGTATTCTAGAACACTTTCTATAAGTCTTCTTGAAGATGAAGTACTTTTGCAGGAACACTTTTTCAAAAGCATCAGAGAAGCAATAGCCATCTATAAATGACAAAAGACTTAAAAATAGCCATGATTAAAGATCTGGTAAAAGTCTACTACAATGCACTTGACAAGGAAATTTATTTATTTTTGTGACACATAACATTTTAAGATAACTGGAATTATGACTGAAAATGTTATACCAGGACATATTAGATTTCCAGAAATTTCATACAATTTGTAGAACACTGGTAGCATATACTAAACAATACAAGGGATGCCTGAGTGGCTCAGTCGGTTAAGCGTCCAATTTCAGCTCAGGTCATGATCTTGCAGTTTGTGAGTTTGAGCCCCACGTCTGTGCTGTCAGCTCAGAACCTGGAGCCTGCTTGGGATTCTATGCCTCTCTCATTCTCTTCCTCTCCACCACTTGCGCTCCGTCTCTCTCTCTCTTTCTCTCTCTCAAAAATAAATAACACTAAAAAAAATGCAGCATGAAAAATGCTCAGTACTACTTTTTTTTTTTTAAGTAATCTCTACATCCACTGTGGGGCTCGAACTCATGATTCTGAGATCAAGAGTCATGTGCTCTATCAACTGAAGCACAGCCAGATACCCCAGTATTACTTTTTCATTTGACAATTTGCTTCCCATGTAATTTAACATATCAAATAAGCCTAATTAGTTTAACATCTTCTTTTTTATAAGGAGAGAGAACAAATCTTTTGAGATATTCCAGGGACCCTCTAAAAAATTCCCAAAGTTAGTTCAGGACGTTATTCAGAACTTGATTTTGAGAAGTTTGTCAAAAATATCAAAGAGATTTCTTTTTTATTTTCTTTTTTTTTTTTTTTTTATTTTTTTTTTCAACGTTTATTTATTTTTGGGACAGAGAGAGACAGAGCATGAACGGGGGAGGGGCAGAGAGAGAGGGAGACACAGAATCGGAAACAGGCTCCAGGCTCTGAGCCATCAGCCCAGAGCCCGACGCGGGGCTCGAACTCACGGACCGCGAGATCGTGACCTGGCTGAAGTCGGATGCTTAACCGACTGTGCCACCCAGGCGCCCCAAAGAGATTTCTAAAAACTTGGTCAAATAGGATCATAGATCACTGTGAAAGAATACTTAGCTATACGTTTAACTATAGTGTCAGTCAAAGACTTTACAGGCAAATTCAGAAAGCTAAATAGTTATTTTTTAAAAACCTTCCTTCTTTTAATAGAGAATACTCAGCCTTCTTAAGTAATCAAAGACCTGATAACGACAGAAAATTACTTTGACGAGATACAAAATCTTTGGTTTTTAGGCAGATTACTTTAAAAGGTAAGGCAAAACCGTTTACAATCTTTTATCAAGACCAAACCAATAGTTCAAGAAAACTTTTTCCCCCTCCTAACAGGGAGAAAATTAAATTCTAATTTTATACCAGATTATTTTTGATATTAAAATTCATTTAACTTAATTAAACTTATTTTAATCTTAGCTTGTTTGACTAAAATTCCTTTCCCAAGACTCCTTTCCTATAAACCTTCTACAACTTTCTTTTTCACATTCACATTTTGTCCTGTGATTTTTCTTTCCCCTTTAAAAATAATTAGGGGTGCCTGGGTGGCTCAGTTGGTTAAGCGTTCAACTCATGATTTCGGCTCATGTCATGATCTCACGGTCGTGAGACAGAACCTGATGTCAGGCTCTGAACTGAGTGTGGAGCCTGCTTGAGATTCTCTCTCCCTTTCTCTGTCCCTCCACTGCTCTCTTTAAACAAACAAGCAAACAAGCAAACACTTTAAAAACAACCTCTCTTCGGGACAAAATTACTTTATTTTCCTTAACAAAGAAAAATGCATTTCCATTTCTCATACTTAATTTTATTAAAAACACAGATCTTGTTTTTCTCACATTCAGAGATGTTTCCTTTTCTATTTCTAATGGCATTGCTTGCATATATTAGAGTTTTTTTAACTCTTGAATACCCTCATTTTTAGTTAAAATAGAGAAGAAATGATTACAAACTGTTTTGTATGTTAGCATTCTGTTGGTTGGCAAATTTAAAAATACTTTTAGAGTATCTAGAAACATGTTTTCTCATAGCAGAATTTTCAGCGTGACACATACGTATTTACTAAGAGACCATAACTATCTTTAGCATCTCTGTAAAAGAAAATCTGTGTTGAGTAATTATTGTTCTAGTATATTATCTTATTTGGAAATAACCTAGATATTTAAGGACTTCCCACCATTTAATTAAACTTGGCAAAATTCTAAGGATGGAGGTTACCAAGGAGATTTGGGACACTATTTTTAAGTAGACATGCCATAAAACACTTATTCCTGAAAAGTTCACCTGCAAATTTTTACCCCGCTTACGTTTATTTACTTGTTCCTAACAGTCATACTGAGATTACTCATGAAAATTTCATGAGACATTAAAGCAGTTAGCCCTCATTTTAGGTTATTTTTCTTGCTGACAAAGTTTATAACAGAGATAACATGAGCTAATTTTACTTTCAGTAAACTGGGGTAGAATAAAAGAATTATACATAATGCTGATAGCTCTAAGACATGTCTGTATTAATGAAACCAGCAAATGTGAACTTGCTTTGTTTCCCAAAAATTATCCTAGATCACATGAGCTTGAAAAATGTTTGGGTTAGTTTTTATTATATTTCTGAGATTTAGAAATAGTTCAAAAGGACTTGTTTTTAAGCCAATTAAATAGAGCTTTTTTGTAAATTAATTTGGGCACCACCATCTACAGGTAGAAAAATGCCATATCTATCATGTATACATAGAGATATACATAGACAGACAGACAGAGATCTGGTTGGTTTCATTTTAAAACTTTAGCCATCTGGTAGAAAACAAAACCCACTGGTTTATAAATAACTGTCTCTGATGGACAGAAAAAGTTAAGGCTGCCCACTTAAAAGGTTTTTGCTAGTATTTGTGGAGAAGACTATTAAGATTTGTATTCGTCCTTGACAAGTAATCTTAAGGATGCTATGCTCCAGAGTTGACGCAAGAGAGCCTTTTTAGCAGTTTGTATTTCTGAAAGGCCTCCTCCACCACTCCCACCCCTTTTTCAAATGGTTTCAGACCATTGTTTTAGTTACCTCCTGGGGTGTTTACATTTCAAAGACATTGTAAGATTTGTATCTTCAAGAGATGGAGAAAGAATGCAAGTTTTCTCCTAGGAGTTCCGGGTATATTTCTCTATTTTTCTCTGTTATCAGAAGTCTAGGGTAATTACTATTTAAATTTCTCCTCTTTTTCATACGTGGAACAACTGTACTTCAATGTTCCCATTTTTTTTTTTTTTTTTTACAATATCCGTCAATGTCCAGAGGCAAATAGGAAGGGCGCTGAATGGACTTTAACTTGCTCTTGGAGTTATGTTTTTCTCTAAAAATTCAAGCTGTAAATCAAGAATTGTTGATTCTAACCTTTTTTGGTCTGCATTCTTGCAAATTATCTTCAAAGATTTTGGTAGCCTTTTTCGCTAAAACATTTAGAGGTTAAGGGACGCCTGGGTGGTTCAATTGGTTGAGCATATGATCTCAGCTCAGGTCTTGATCTCAGGATTGTGAGTTCAAACCCCACATTGGGCCCCATGCTGGGCATGAAGTTTACTAAACCACACACACACACACACACACACACACACACACAAACCACACGTTTAGAGGTTGATGTGCCCACTCAGCCAGCCACACTATTTTAAATTTGCCTTGTTTTGTTTTAGGGAGGAAATCTCCAACTAAGATGGAAATGGAAATATTTCTGTATTTTTGATCTTCCTGGTTTAGCGCAGTATGCCTTTGAAAAGTCCGTATAAAGCTTTCAACAAAGGCCTTTGGATGAGATCATCTTCTTTCTGAGTGTGCAGTTTAACCTTAGACCAATTCACTTTAGGGAGGAAAGCCTCCAATGCCGATCCTATCAAATCTTGAATACCGGCCTGAGTTGAGCTATTTTCTGGTCATTTGTAAAAGGGCCTGGGAGAAATTCTGGCCATCTGTTTCCTCTATGATAGGGCATTAATATTGTAATGTTTTTCTTTAAATTTGGTAGGATCTTTGGGAAGTAGAGGTAAAAGGGCTTGATAATTTAAAAGATCCCCTGTTGTCCAGGGGACATGAATTCTTTGGGTGGGGTCTAGGGCATATTTGCAAAGAATATACCACATAAGAGGGCCTGAAACTGGCAGAGCCTGATTACAGAGCCCAACAAAACAAGTTCTATGACTGAGTTTTATTGTCCATTCCAGGTGCTTTTGTTCAATCAAGGGCTCTTAGTATTTACAGGAGTGACCTGTACATTCTGGGTTTAGAGATGAGACCAGAGCGCTCTCCGAAAGTCTTACAGGGAAAGAGAAGCTAAAATAAGCATCTAGATGTTTAAGGGATATTTCTGGAGAAGTTAGAGGATTTTGACAGCTAAGAGAACTTGCTAAGGAGACCAGGCAAGATTCTAAGGAAAGTTTGTGTTGCACGGGGGTTTTAATTTTTGTTCTGTCGCTTTATCTTGTAATTCTGTCGCTTTATCTTGTTAAGGGAATCCCTAAGGCTAGCAGTTATATTTCCTTGTAGCTATCTTTTATTATTTTTTTAAGTTTATTTACTTATTTATTTTGAGTGGGGGGGAGGCAGAGAGAGAGGGAGAGAGAATCCGACAGCACAGAGCCTGACCCGGGCCTCAGTCTTACGAACCATGAGATCGTGACCCGAGCTGAATGTATCTATCTATCTTTTCATTTGGTCTTTCCATGAGCACCCATGAGACAACTGTTTAGGATGAGAGCTCTCAAAAACTCTTTTTTTCAAATACAGAAGTCTTTCCAATTCAAAAGAGTCATCATCTGGCCATTGATAAGTAGGATCTTATTTTTATCTCAGTAATGACTCAAACCAATAAGCCATTTTATGGCTTACCCAAGGACACAAGAGGCCTCTGACGAGAGAGTGCAAAAGACGTAGTCCTGACAGGATCCAGAGAGTTCATTCCCAGGGTTAGCCTCAGAAAGCAAGGGACTTCTTATGACAGATGTTAAGAACTGTGTGGTAAAAACAGCATCTCTGGTCTCTCACAGGAATGGGGGATGCCTCCAGCCACAAACCCACTACTCTGTGACTGGGCCGACGCTACTGGGAATGAGACTTTCCAGCACTAACAAAGCAATGGAGGTTGAGATGACAAAGACCCTATGGACACACTCCCTTAAGAGCTGGCACAACTGGGGCGCCTGGGTGGCTCAGCCGGTTAAGCATCCGACATCAGGTAACGATCTCACCGTTCATGGGTTCGAGCCCCGCGTCAGGCTCTGTGCTGACAGCTCAGAGCCTGGAGCCTGCTTTAGATTCCGTGTCTCCCTCTCTGTCTGTTCCTCCCCCACTTGCACTCTGTCTCTTTCTCTCTCTCTTCTCTCAAAAACAAATAAGGATTTGAATAAATTAAAAAAAAAGAGCTGGACAAAGAGAACTCTGCTTATGACTTTGTGTCTCAGAACCCCCAGTCTATTCAACTGGCTGCCAGATGCATGCCTATATTTGTATCTTGTGGATAGGGGGGACCGGAAAGAACATTCTCATTGGTCACAGGACATAGAACAAGATGAAAGGAAAACCCTATCGGATCTATGGTTTTCCTCCTTATGATAAATAACACAAAAGACAAAAACAAAAGAAAGCAAAGATTATCTCTGGAGGAACGGAATTAGTGGAAATCAGGAGTATTCGGAAAACTCCTTGCTATACCCAAGGAACTAGTTCACACAAATATTTTTTCCTGCTAACTTAAACTTATAAACAGAAAATGACTCTCACCACTCTTCCAGTAGACCCTGCAGGCAGAGATCCCAGAGCCTGATGTGGTACGAATTCTTACCTTGCCAGAGGTCCCAGGATCTCTCCAGAATTCCTGGAGAGAGTAGTGTCCAGCCAGGGCAGAGTCCCATGCTGGCCGCCAAAACTGTAGGGAAGGAAAGTGTTTCCCTTCTTATCTTCTAGGTTCTTTGCCTAGAACCTAATAAATAAATTGACATAATTCAGATTAACAGGAGAAAACCAACTTTAATTATATAGGTACGAGGGCCCCACAGAGACATGAGAGGTTCCCCAACAGTCTGGCAATTGAGTTTTATATGCCACCTGGAGCTGAGGAGAAGGGGGAGGGGTCTGGGACTTCAAAAGGGAAGAAGACATCCACAGAAAGATGGGAAAAGCAAATGTGTGGTGAACGAATATTTGCTGTGCCCAGCAAAGAAGTCTTTCTTATGTAAGAAAAAAAAAGTTATCTTTGATACTACTCTCTTCCTGGTATAGGCTCTCTGGCTAAATTCTTTCAGGCAGTTGAGAAGAAGGTAAAAACACCCTTCTTAAGTCTGTAGGACCTTGATCATCCTCGGCTCAAAATGATGCACCTGCCAGAGTGTTGCATTCTGCACTAAACCCCCGCCCCATCCTTTTGTCCCTAAGACGTTTTCTCAAGTATGCAACAATTATTTATAAATTTATACATGTGTATATAATTATTAATACATTTATATTCAACTTGACTTACAAATTACTCACAGTGCACTAGGTATTATGCTGGATGCTGAGATACAGTGCTAAAAACAAAAACAGGGTCCCTTGTTGCCTGTACAGTTATAAGGGGAAACAAATATTAATCAAATAATTATACTATTCATTGAACGTCTGCTTTGTCAAATGACAAAACGAAAACACTTTAGTAATGAGTTCGGTGTCCTTTACTCAAGCGAAAGCACGGATTGGAGGAGTGCAGTTCCTCCCCCAGGGATTTTGGGTAAGACTGAGTTTAATATGGCGTTAGAAGAGACAAGGCAAAACAGGGTGCGATTGGCTAGGAAGTCAGGGATTTCCTCACAAGGCCAAGAGGTTCTGTTTGCCAGGGAAAGTAGGCTAGCGAAAGCCAAGTTGGAGGGTTGTGATTGGCACTAGCCGTCCTCGTAGATTCTCCGTAAGAGCAGGCTGACTTGGGACTAGACCATGGCATGCGCTGGCACTGGGGTGGCATCCATTTTGTGGGTCTCAAAACACAAGTTAACACGATCAAATTTAAAACAAAACTAGAGACTTTGAAGGGGAAGAATGGAGTTTGTTAGACTTTCTACAGAATGTTTTGTTCCCAGAGCAACAACAACAACAAAAAAAGGAGAGGCAAAAAAAAGTTTTTTGTGTGCAAATACTCCTGGAAAAGACAGCAAGTCGCGCCAAGCTATAAATGATTAAATCAGTGCTTTTCCTAGAACTGAGTTTTCTGAAGAGAATGAAATCACAGAGGTAATGCGATGCTGAGAGTGGGGGGAAGAACACAGCAAAGAGATGCTGGAGAGCTCAAGACAAACGTTGGCTGCCTCTGTAATTTCGCCTGGGGCCAAGACTGCCGGTGCTACACTGGGTCGCAGGAAGTCTGTTAGCGTTTACCCACTTCCTACTGAGAAAAGAAAAGAACCTCAGAGCACCAGCGTCTAGAGAAAGAGAGAAAAGCAACTTTTAAATGAAAAAGTCCCTCCTCTGCGACGTGAGAAAGCTTCCTTTTAAATTGGATAAACAGCTGCACACCCAAGAATAATCGGCAGTGAAAACAGCCCTACTCAGACTACCTGTCCTTGTTTTCAGGGCGGGAAACCAACCGCATTTCATTCTGCAACCAAATGGGCAATTCCAGATGCATGGTCCCTTGGTGTCCTATGGTCAAGTGTTCCCTCTGTGCTGGGGTCCGGTCCCTCTCCACGAGCCATTTCTCAGAAGGTGTATGAGCCTTTGCTGTAGATGACACGGCCTTGTCCCAGAAACCCAGGTGCCTGTGTTGCAATTTTCTCACTGGAACTTTCCAAAAGTGCTTACCATCACTGACACCTCCAGCACCACTGATTTGGCTTGATTGTGTGGCTCAGGCATCAGGGCCCTCCTACCCTTACCAAGGCCTCCAACACGCTCATCCAGTCTGATTAACAGGTTGTCATTGCCGAGCGGACCGGTGTGATAGTCTGTGGGATGGCTAGATGACCCAGGTCTCTTTAGATCATATTATGACAAAGGATGGAAGAGGATGGGGCAAAACTATAAATGTATACCTGTGTCCATTCCGAGCGAATATCAATTGTTTCTGATTCTCTTTAGAGAGAGATGAAAAGAACGCTTTTGCCAGTCAATACCCGGTGCCCCGAATCATGTTCGTCTGGTGTAGCAAAAGGCAGATGTAACTGGATTTACTATTTGCTTGAGTTTTAGGTAATTCATTGTCATCTTCCACGATCTGTCTGCTGCTACGGAGGCCAGACCGGTGAATTAAATGGAGCTTATGATAAGGGCCATGACCCCTGCATCCTTCAGCTCTTTAAAACCAGAGCTAATTTCTGCCATTCCCACTAGGATGTGATATTGTGATATTGTTTGTGATTTACTTTCCTGGCCAGCAGGTGGAAATGGTGGCACAAAGGATTTCACTTAGCCTTTCTCAATAAATAGCTCTTACCCCTCAGGCCAAGGAACTACTGGATGGTTTTGCTAAATACCAAGTACTTCTATTCCCTTTATACATGTAGGGACCAAGGAAATGGCCTTCGGGTGGATCTGCAAACCTAATACACACAATTGTGAGCCAGATCTGGGCCAAACTTCCAATTATTACCTGGCCCCCATGTGCTCCTACTGTATCAGTGAAGACAAGATAATACTTCCAGTTCCTAGATATCTCCTCGGATCTGGTGCTCAAGAGTCCTTAAAATGTTTGAGTATTGCCCTTTCTCCAGTGGAGTAAATGGCTGGAATCCCTTTGGGGAATGACTGGTAGACCCAATGTTGTATACACTTCCTGTGGTGTTTAGGGTCCTTCCTCCTGGGAGCCCAGCCTCTCCTTCAGTGAATGAGTTCCAGACCTGAAAGCTGGCTCATCTCTGAAAACTGAGCCAGGAATCATGATATTTTCTTAGAGTAACTGCTATGAGCCTCCTAATCGTCCATTCTTGTTGGGTTTTTTTGTTTTTGCTTTTATTGTACACATTAGGCAGTACTCTCGTTGGCTGCCCATAGATTGTGCCACGAGGGGTGCTGTGTTCTATTAATGTCTTCATAACTCTGCAGGTCAGGCACCCATCGATTGTAGCTTTGCTGTTATTTATGATAATTGTACCCATCTGGCTTCTGACAGTTACGCGCCGCCGCCTAGCCACTGCTACAGGCTTATCATCTCCACTGTCACAAGGGAACCTATTTCTGCAACACTATTTTCTATCAGCACAGCCCTATAGAGAACCATCACTTACCTTCTTTTTTGTTTTTAAATTTTTTTTAATGTTTATTTATTTTTGAGAGCGAGACAGAGCATGAGCGGGGGAGGAGCAGAGAGAGAGGGAGACACAGAATCGGAAGCAGGGTCCAGGCTCCGAGCTGTCAGCACAGAGCCCGACGCGGGGCTCAAACTCACAAACCGTGAGATCGTGACCTCACGTGAGCCAACGTCAGATGCGTAACCGACTGAACCACCCAGGCGCCCCCATCACTTACCTTCTTATTGAGGCTGGTGCCCCTCTCAGTACATTCTTTACTGTTCCTCTGGACACTTCCGTGGAACATAGTCGCCCAGCCTTATGTATTATATTAATTCTAACATACCCACATCTATGAGCTTTCTAATCCCTTCTTCTGCCACTCCCATGGTAATTCTGGCATTTCTACCTAACTAATGAGCCATCACTTTTGCCATACTTCTGGGAGATGTCTTAGGAGTGTGTTTATATCATCTCCTGAGGCCCTTGCGAGGGAGTTTTAAAAAATAATAAAATGTCCTCATATCAATAAGCTCCCTTTGATCTAAATGTGTGTTCTGCTTCGCCAACTCCTTGATTCAGAACAGTCAGAATATAATCCCATGCCCTCTTTCCTGGCTAGGTTCTGCAGTTCCTTCGAGAATACCATCTCATTCCTTCCCAGGCAGGCCAAGCATGTCTTTGCTTGGAGAACCTTCTGTGTCATCTTCATGAAAGGAATTGAGTCTAAGCCTTAATAAGAAAGAATGGTGCTCTCATTCAGGCTCAGAGTGTCTAGAAAAATAGAGAAATTTAAGATTGCAAGAACATTAATCCAGATGTCCCCATCCCATGTGCCAGACGCCCATTCTTTCCCAACCAGAACCTTGACTTGGGCATAGCTGACCTGCCTTTGTTGGGAATGAAATTTTCTTTGGCCCTTGGCTACTCTTCTGATTAAGTCCTAGGCCAGGTCTTCAAAATTCGATGTCCTTCCCCCTGCAGATGAGTGTCTCATTACGTGCGACCATGAGGAGATGTAGGTGAGAGAGGATGTCCATGCTTTCACTGAGACCCAGATACAAATTTCAATGAATGAAGAAATGAAATGGCTGAACGAATAAAATGAATGAGGTTCCACATCAGAATCACATGTGGAGCTTATAAATATGAATTCTTGCCCTCTCTCTCTCCCACACTTCGACAATATGAGTTTATAAATCTTGGAGTGGAGCTTGGGAATCTTTAACATTTGGTAGCCCCTCGGGTGAACTTCATAGGTCTCCAGTTGAGTTATTTAACAAGACAACCATTCAGTTTCCTGGCTACCCCCAACACAGCTACTGTTTTTTAATTGAAAACAAACCCAAACCTGATGGTACCAAAGTTTGGAAGTAACTTTACGCACCATCTGCTTTTATTGGTTCTGGGGCATGCCCCACCCAGGGCTAACTTCCACAGCACTGGGTCTCCACAGAGCGTGGAGCAGAAGAGTAACATCCTAGGAGGCAATCAGTTTTGATAGTATGGTAGGGGCCGTATTAGCAGCAACATCTCCAAACTGCTTGCCTCATAAGTGCGAGCAGTATGAGAAAGCAGGATACCAGGACAAGAGGAAAACACCCAGGGTAGCCACAGCGATTTCAGCACAGTCCCATGTGAAGTGAGCCCCCCATGGGCACATCTTTGAAATAGGCCCTGTGGGATAATAAAATACAAATGTTTGGACTTACAGGGCACCTGAGTGGCTCAGTCGGCTGAGCGTCCGACTTCGGCTCAGGTCATGATCTTGCAGTTGACGAAAGAGTTCGAGCCCCGCGTCAGGCTCTGTGCTGACAGCTTGGAGCCTGGAGCCTGCTTTGGATTCTGTGTCTCCCTCTCTCTCTGCCCCTCCCCTGCTCATGCTCTGTCTCCCTCTGTCTCCAAAATAAAAATAAACATTAGAAAAAAAATTTTTATAAACGTTTGGACTTAGTCATCCCTGTTCCTGATACAGAGCCCCTAAAAACCTTGGAATCTCTTGAATGATGACAATATCTTCTGTATGGTAAAGAGAAGACTGGGGAGGAGGGGGGCGGGGAGGCACTAAATAACTTCAGGATAGGAGCTGCTGGCCAGGAACACCAACCCAGTGACTAGAGGTTAGAACTTTCAGCCTCACCGGCCTCCCTCCAGGGAGAGGAGAGGGGCTGGAGATTGGTCAACCAGCAATGGTTCGATCTATCATGCCTACATAATGAAACCTCCATAAAAAACAAAACAGAGCAAAAACCAGACAATGAGGTTCGAGGAGTTTCCAGGGTGGCAACTTTATTTATGCCTTAGCATATCATGTGCTGGCAGAGCGGTGCTGGCAGAGCGGTGTGCCCATTAAGGGCACACAAGCTTTGCATTTCTCACCCCTATACCTTGCCCTATATGTCTCTTCCCTTTGGCTGCCCCTGAGACGTATCCTTCACGATAAACTGGTAATATTATATAAAGCACTTTCCTGACTCCTGTGAGCTGCTCTAGCTAATTACCAAACCTGAAGAAGGGGTCATGGGAAACTGAATTTGTAATCGGCTGGGCAGAAGTGTTGGTGGTCTGGGCACCCCATTTGTGGCTGGTGTCTGACATGGGGGCACGCTTGTGGGACTGAGCTCTCATCCTGACCTGTGGGGTCTGCACGAAGTCCAGATCATAAGTGTCTGAATTGAATTGGATTGTCGGACACCCAACTGGTGTTGGAGGATTGGTTGTTGGTGTTGGAAAAACCCACACAGACCCTCACAACATGTCCTCCTATGGCTATGTCCCTATGCCAGACAGGCCCAGCCAGGCTGGTAGACAAGGTCTTCTACTGACTTCTCTGCCCACTCAGGGCCTGGCACTGAGAAACGAGTGATTGGCAATGATGGGGCTCAGGACATGCTACCCCAAAATATGGCACTTGTCATATTGAATATCTTAAGCTAAAGAAATTTGAAAAACAGCAGAAGCAGGAAGGTTACCCTGATAACCCTCTTCCCCAGCCCAGTTACCTTCTTCCCTGAAACAGGTCATTCTCCCACATGGAAGGTTCCCTCTCTGTACCAAGAGGAAGGAAGATGTTCTTTTTTTTTTTTTTAATTTATTTATTTTGAGAGAGAGCGTGAGTTGGGGAGAAGCAGAGAGAGAGGGGGAGAGAGAGAGAACCCCAAGCAGGCTCTGCACTGTCAGCACAGAGCCCAATGCAGGGCTCGATCTCATGACCCTGGGATCATGACCTGAGCCAAAATCAAGAGTCGGTCACTTAACCAACTGAGCCACCCAGAAGCCCTCAGAAGATATTCTCATCTCCAGAGATGGGGAGTTTAGAATCCAGAAATCCGTGCAAACAAATCTTGTTATAGTGACCCCTATCTTCCTTCTTATCTCTTCACCATTTAGTACCCCTAGCCCAAATCCGTTTGTTTTGTCAATTCCTGACAAATTTACTGTTTCTTTGTCTAAAAGATGCAAAAGGCTTCCTGCTCTGGTCCCTCCTTCGTCTTCAATCTCTTGTGAAAGTGTCCATATACATGAAAATTTTAATAAAATGTGTGTGCTCTTCTCTTATGAATTTGTCTTGGTCAGTTTCACTCTCAGACCCAGCCAGGGCACCTCAGTGGGTCAGGAAACTTTTTCCTCCCCTGCAGTTACAGAAGGGTCTGGATCCTCTACCTCCTCCCACAACCCTGGGCGTGCACGATGCACGATGCACACTTACTCAGGCATAAGCCCCTGGCCTTCTCCCTCTTCCTCCATCAGGAACAGGGCCCTGCGGTCCAACCAGCCCTTTTCACAAGAGGTGTCCAACAACAAACCTCCAGCTCTGACCTCATGTGGAACTGTAATGCCCGAAGTTCCTAAACCTCCCACAAAAGACCACCAGAGTCGTGAGTCAAAGCCAAGCGGCAAGGGGCGTTTATTGCAGGTTCGAACCTGGACCTCTGCGCACTCGTTACCGGTGACGCTAAGAGGCCTCGATCAGAGTTGGTATAGGGTTTTTATAGACAGGGACAAACAGCATAGGTGAGTGAGGGTCCGGATTGGTAAATTCTAAAGTAAGGACATTTGTTATTTTCAGATTGGGCGTCCTTGGTCTGTCCTTCGGCGAGAAGGCTTTGTCCGTTACTTGTGGTGGGAGGAGAAGAAGGGGGAAGGGGAGGAATGTGTTAAGCAAGCAAGATTACAGAAGCGAAGGACGCCAGTTAGTTTGTGTACAATTACTACAATTACTCATTTCATTACATATCAGACTACATTCATTTAGGAAGGTTTACAACCCATTCTACTACACAGCGGGTTACATCCAGGAAAGGTCTCACAATGCTCATAGCAAACAGCAAGCAAAACAGACTTCTCAGCAATTGTATTTTTTATCAAAAATCCATAATAAGCAGAAAAGAGAACCTAGCTTTAAACTAAGGTAGGGCTGTCATTTGGATTGTTCCTTTCAGAACTTGGTCTCCAAAGTGTCTGACCAGACTTAAAACACCTCCACACAGAGGTCCATTATCACCACACACACAAAATCCAACCAAATGTGCCCTCTTCCCCCAACGCAAACCCCTCTCCCAACCTGTGTATCATTTCTGTTTACTCATTAAATATTTACTGAGTTCTTCTTTTTTTTCACGTTTACTTATTTTTGAGAGAGAGATACAGCATGCAAGAGTGGGGGAAGAGCAGAGAGAGAAGGGGACAGAGGCTCTGAAGCAGGCTCCACACGGACAGCAGCGAGCCCAATGCGGGGCTCGAACTCACAAACTGTGAGATCATGACATGAGCCCGTGTCGGACACTGAATCGACGGAGCCACCCAGGCATCCCTTAAATATTTATTGAGTTCTTAATATTTGCCAGGCACTACACTCGATGTTGGAGATACAAAACAAGCATAGAATCAGGTCCCTACTACCCAAGAGCGTAAGTCCATTTTGAAAATGTGCGTGCTTAACCTAGATGAAGTAGTCGAAAATGAAAGCAGGACTGCCAGAGACCTGTTGTTCACTTCTGTATGTTCCACAGCACAGGGCACAGTGGAAATGCTTTTGAAACGACCAAATGAACAAATGGGAAATCAGATGAAGGAAAGCAAACCTAACTAAGCTGCTGAGACAGCAACCGAATGTCCATTAGGCACCTCCCTCCTTGTGGGTAACTGCTTTCTCTACTTTCAGATATGGGCCTCGGGATTCTTTGCAAATGCTGTTTGTTCCTTTCTGCTGGGTTACTGAAGGATAACAATTGACGTTTCCCTTTTAAGTTACCAACACTCTCTGCTAATAACATCACTACCAAGCTTCTAGAGCCGGACAGCTAACAACTACTCACAGCAAATGGCTACTGATGAGTCAGAAATCCTTAAAAGCTGTAATCAGGGGCCAGCACGATGCATACAGGTTCACGGTTAGGCAGGCAGGAGTCACCTCCAGGAAGGATAACGATTATTCCCAAGAGCGCCAAGGCCGTGCACCACCCCCTTCCCAGCACCTGGCTTCTCGTTAATTTACCTGTGACATGTTGCTACACTTAATTGCATTTGACAATTAGTAACATTTCAACAACTCTTTTAATGGGACAATTAAGAGAGTGCTTGTCTTGGTTGCAGGAAAATATATGAGCTGATTTTTCAGAGGGAAAGAAAAAAGACCAAACGGTAAACCTCCAGTGGTATTTCAGTTACAGACAGCTTTGAGGTAAGACCTTTCCCTTTTGCATTTTGCAAGAATTATGTGCCAGCACGCCTTTTCGCGTTTGTTTGTTTGTTGCTTGGTTTCTCTGAATGAGCATTTCTCTACCAGACAGCTCCAGGCCGTTCACGCAGCCACGAGATATTAATTACAAGGAAGAATGAATGCTAAGCAGTTGCCGTTCCTCATTTCATTTCTCACTCGTGTTGTTGCATTGATTGCTTGGGAAAGCGGATGCCCCGAAGGCAGTATTTTGCACAATCAATCCGGGCTCCAGGGAATCCTGAGCAGAGTCTTTGAGCCTTTGTCCTGGCTTCCAGTTCTCTCCAACAGACTGGTGGGGAAGTGTGGCCCCTAGAGATCTGTGAAAAAACTTAACTAATTTGCTATTTGTATTACCCACCCCTGCCATACACGTTAGTAACAGAAAAGTTACCAGTTGCCCTGTCACTAAAAAAAAAAAAAAAAAAAAAGGAAAAAAAAAATGTACCTTTCAACAATAGCTTACAAATCTTCGGACTCATGAACATTAGATTGTCCCTGTAGACAAGCCAGCAGGGAGTCCGTTCTTGAAGATTCATCTAATAAGAGCTGTGAGGGGCCCAGAATTGAATGTGTCATTAGCAAAGGGTTGATGCATTGCATGCTCTGAAACAATTACTTAGCAGAGCAGATGGAATGGATCATGGAAGTGGTTTCTGTGTTAGAAGAAGTCCCAAGAATGTGGGGCCCCTGACTGGCTGTGTTGGTAGAACATCCACACCTACGTCCTGAAACCTATGCCCTCACCACACGTGGATGTTTCCTATTGCTCATTATCTATTGCTTTGTCTGGTAGGCACTTGGACCATTTGCCCCTGACCCAGCAGATTGTAAACTCCTCTGACACCAAGAATTATGTCCTATTCTGTGCTAAATAGTTCACAACTCAAGTACACTGTATGCTTATTTATCTTATTAATAATAATTAGAACTGTTGGGTATCCTTCAATAAGCATTGGTTGAATTACATTGTATTGAATTTTTAGATTTGGAGTCGGACTTATTAAATTAATACTGGTTTGATTAGCAGTTACCTTGTTTTACCCCCCTCCCCTCCTCCCCCCCAAAAGTGCCTCTACAGGTAGAAGCCTGGGAAGGGCAAGGAAAGCGTTTCTGCTCCCTCCAGCTCCCTTAATCAGCTTGGGTTGGGGCAGCATCCACTCCAAAGTGGCTGGGCGTTTGTAACCCAAGCACTGTCACAATGTTCCCCAAGGGAGAAATGCAATCAGAAGAGCAATAATGACTTTCTGTGAGCTGGGATGAACAACCTCATCTCTCAGGTCACTAGGGCAACCAGCTTCCAAAATCCCAACACCGCTTTCTCTTCCCCCACCTCCACCCCCACACTGACGCAGTGCCTCTTCCCTTGCCCCCCCCACACCACAGCTTGTCCCCAGGGACCTCCACTCGACTCTCTGAGAATCTAAACAGAACTTCTACAGGCTCATCACCCTCCTGGATCTGTAGGGATGCGGGGTCGCTGGTTCCAAAAGATGGCCTTGATTCCTTCCTGCACTGAACATCCTCAACTGTGGCACCTCCTCAGCACGTGCACACACATACACACACACACACACTCTCTCATGCATGCACGCACACACATGCACGGCTAACTGCACACACTAATGCCACATCTTGCTAATTGCATTACCCTTGCTGGTTATTATTAAGGTCTTGCTTTCAGGACGTAGAGAGAACCAACCACATAATGATCAAGGAGACAAATGGAGCATATCAGTGCAGCCGCTGTGCAATGATAATGAGTTACATAAATCAAAAGTTCAGTAATTTACCTATCAGATTGAGCAGTGAATAGGGATCTTCAGTTACTGTGATTGTTTTGTGATAGATTTTTTTAATAACCCTTGTACGTAAATGTCCTGGAAACTAGAGATTTGTTTCCTACAGGGAGGAAGCAGAACGCTGTGTAAAGAACATGGCATGAGTCAAGAGACCCTTTAGCTAATTTTAGCTCAGCCATCTTGGGGAAGGAAGCCAGCTGCCTTCTCTCCGGGCTTCGGGTTCCCCTATCAAATAGAAGCATCTTTGCACTCTGTAAAGGTCCCTTCCTCTCTGAGATTCTGTTACCCATACTGCTCAGAAAAGTACAGCAGGGCTCGCCCTGCCTCTCACTCTGCAGACGGCAGCAGCTTTGATGAGCTCCAGCCAGCCCTTCACCGGCTCGAGAAAAGTGAGTTTCCCCCCACTCTGTGCGTGCGGCTCCACTCCCCAAACCCTCCACTAAAGCGAGAGATGGTATAGCTCTCTGCCTCTTTTTACTCTTGGTGAAGTGGGTTGTCTACACACGCAGTGTAGGTGTCATCCTACACCACGTAGGTGGTGTCATCCACAGTAACTTCCTTCCGTTTCAGCACAGACTGTCGACGCCATTCACCATTTTGTTTTGTTAGTGGTTTGTGGGTTAATACTTAGGAACTTTGAGGGATAGGTTATCTTCTGAACCCATACAACTAATCATTCATTTTACTCTGATTTCCCAGGGGAATAATCCCCAGGAAGTGGGAGGGGACTGAGTCATGCTCAGACTCTGGGAGTAGAAGCCCTGCCAGACTCTCAGATTCAGAGAGGAGCCTGGGGCACGGGGGGTCCTCTGTGGGGTGGCGACAAGGAGTATGTGTGTGTGTGTGTGTGTGTGTGTGTGAATACGTGTGCAACATGTATGCGTGTGCCCATTACGTGTAAACATGTACATGCATGTCTGTACGTCTATGTGTGTACGTATTTCTACGTATGTGTGTGTTTCTCTGTGTGTGTGTGTGCGTATGTCCACACATATGTACATGTGTGTGCACCTGTGTGCCCATGTATATATGTGTATGCTTCTCTGTATGTATGTGTGAACAGCACTGATGTCTCCTGATTTAAGTCCTGGATCAAGTGAAGGTTATATCTACAATAAAGAGGGTGAAGAGGCCAAAACCTCACCCCTTCTCCAAACCACTGGCTTCTGCCGCCCCTTCCAAACAAGGATCCCTTCCCTCTGACCACAGGGAGAAAACAATCATCTTCTCCGAATCATCTTCTCTGCACGGAAAGAGACTCACGGAGCATGAAGCAAGTTGGCTCCAGCTCCTCTAGAAACGAGCAGATAAACAAACAAACGGGAGCTTGGAAGGAAGAGATGGTTTATGAATAAAACAATGTTTTATTAAGTTGCTATTAAATTTCAATTGAACAGGGCTTGGGATACATAGGCGCAGACATATTCCTGAAACTAATTGGTTTTCCACATCTGCCTTGCTTCCTAATTGGACTAATTACCACACTGTAGGATCATGTTCATCGTACTACACAAAGCAAGAAACCTTGATTTACAGTGAGAGGAGCAGCAATTAGAGGGAATTAATTCATAAAGCAACATCTAAATAAATCATATTATGAAAAGACAGCAATGTAATTATTGTGACTGGTGGGTCCCTGGTGGGGGAACATCAAACTTCAACCTCAAACCAAGCTGCCGGATGCTCCCCGGATCAGTGCTGCATTCTATTTCATCAAGCATGTACTACCTATTCTTTAAGGCCTAATTGAAGTGCTGTGTCAAAAACAATATGGCCCAACACTTCTCCTCTCCGGCAGCGGAGGGAAAAACATCAAGTCCTCACCACCTCGTATTTGTCCTTTGTCAGAATTAAATATGAGCTCAGCACGACACGGGTAATGCGTTATGGCTGCAGTTTCAAAATGGGAGGCTTTGCAAACTTAAGTGTCATTATGAATCTTCCCTCGACGTGCAGTGGTAGTTTTGGGGTTGCAGCTAAGAGAGCTTATTAGTCGGAATAGCATGTTAAACTCGGTGCTTCAATAATTCATGGCTCCCGGTTATGTAGTCACAGGTGAGGTCCCGCCCGGCTGTAACGGGTCTGAAGTCCTTGCAATATTTACTGTAGCTCCTTCCCCTTTGACAGGGAGATCCTCCGCGCTTCCCTTTGCTGTTTTGCTTTTTGTTTGCTTTCTTACTATCATCAGATAGAACCTGAGAAGGGCTTGTGAAGGACATCCAGAGTTAAGTTCTTTGAGCCTTGGTTTCCCCACCCATAACATCCAGCGACTTTTTCCTACCTCAGGTGCATCCTGCAAGATGCTCAAAATAGGGTTTCCTCACTTTTTTACTGCAAGACATATGTAGAAAGTGATGTTTTATAACTTTGAAATCTATTTTTGAAAGAGAGAGAGAGTGCAAGCAGGGGTGGGGCAGACAGAGAGGAAGAAAGAGAGAGAGAGAGAGAGAGAGAGAGAAAGGGAATCCCAAGCAGGCTCCATGCTGTCAGCACAGAGCCTGACATGGGGCTCTAGCCCACCACACTGGGGTCATGACCTGAGCTGAGATCAAGAGTCAGACGCTTAACCGACTGGGCCACTTAAGTACCCCGAAAATGATGTTTTTTATATGTTGCTCAGGTAATCAGAAGGGACTGTTTGTGGCCAAAGCCATTAGAATTTCTGGATCCGGGCTCTGGCCACCCCAGCATCTGCCCTCCTGCCTTATTGACTGAGGGAATCAATATCTTGATATCCCTATAATTCATTGGTGCCACAGTTTCCTATTGGGGAACTCTTCCCCAAAGAAGCTACACTCTCTACTTCAAAAGAGTTTCTTGAACTCGAAGTGGCCTGGATCAGCCCAGTCCTGCAGCCTCCCCTTCACATTACAGTAGGTCATTACTCAGCAGGTAACCTGAGTTCACGATCGACTAGGAAGCCTACCTTTCCTCATCTCTGTCTGCTGGTGGAGAGGTGGGGACCACTCAAAGGAAAATATTGTAGGAAAATAACCTCCAACCCCAGTGCAGGGGCTCTGAACTTCCCTTGGAAGGACTTATCCCGTGTGTATTAAATCAAGAAGTCAAGAGTTTAGCAGGGGGTCAGAGCAAGGCTTTAAAGGAATGTCAGTGACTCACAGGACTAGAAGAGGCTATACTAGAAGAATAGTGCTTTTAGAATAAAAAAAGACCAGGATTTAGGGGCACTTGGTTGGCTTGGGGAGTAGAGCACAGTGCTCTTGATCTCGGAGTTGTGAGTTCGAGCTCCACATTAAGTGTAGAAATTACTTTAAAAAATAAATCTTAAAAAAAAAAAGAGAGAGAGCAGGACTTAAATCTATTTCTGTGATATATAAGCTCAAACATACCATTCAACTTCTGTACCCCTGTTCTCATCCTCAGATGGATAATAATACCTGCTTCATGAGGTTGTTATAAGGATCAAGAAATACAGTGTGTGTAATGTATTTTGTACCTTTCTAGGCGCAGACTAAGTCTCAAAAAATAAAAGCTACTGTGAGAAGCAGTAGCACTGCTCCTAGTTAATTTTTCTGGTCATTCTAATATAATCTCACTAAATGTCCATCTGAATGCCTCTGACAAAGGGAATTTACTTCCTGCGGAGGCAGCCCATTCAATTTTCAAGCAGTCCCATATCTCCTGGTTTCAATCTCTGTGTCTTTACTATGTCAGTTTGTGTTCACTTGAAAATGATTAATTTTGCCTAAATTGTTAGCTACAACACCAGCATTTCCAGGGAACCAGGGAGCTCCCCTTCCCTTCCCTGTCCAGGCTCAATCTTAGATCTTTCTAGTTGGGGGCTATCTACAAGAGGCTGATTTTGGGGATAGTAATTCAAACACTTCTCTAAGCAGATTCTTCAAATCCAAGGCTATCTCTACCCTGATCTCATGAGCATTAATTTACCTAGATTTATAAAAACAATTGCCAGGAGAGAATAGCTTTGTTTAAAAAAAAAAAAAAAGCAGCTGATTCCATTTCTATTTATTGCTAGGCACTCCCTTAGGATGCAGATCTGTAAGAACAAATTTTGTTGTGATGTAGAATAGTATCTCATGCCACATCCCAAGACTGATTTGGATTCTAAGAGATTGTGTGGGTCATTCGTTAATATAAATGAAAGTTGAATAAATGTGAACATGTCTACATGCGATGTGATGGTCTCAAACAATATAAACAGAGGGTTTGAAGTAGAAAATTTGGAAGCAAAGCGCTCCAGCAACACCAGCAAATCTCCCTAGGGCGAGGGAACCCTTGGCAGGACTTTAGCAGGTGCACACGCCTCTACGCCTGGTGGAGAAGAGGCCAGAGTACAGCTGGAGGCACCATGGGGCTGGACCCCAGCAGAAACACCGCCTCACCTCCATCTGCTCATTGTTTTTGTGAGATGAGTGTGGGAGTAGCTTTGTATTGTTGGGGGGAAGGATACACATTTGGGGCTCAAGTGTCTAAATTCAGGTGCAGGCTTTTGAAGAGATATCAAGAAACATAGTTGTCTGATGCCTGGGGAACTTGGGGCCTTCAAAACATGTGGGAAGCTACGTTTTGGCTAAGTCCCTCCCTCTGGGGAAGGGGGAGCCCTAATCCCAGCTAACTCAGGATCAGGCAACCCAAGCCTCCAGATTCATTCACTGTATAGCCCTCTTTGCTTCTCTAGACTTCCAGCTCTACATCCTAACAGCCCTGTGTTTTTAGGAAAGTCACTTACAGTCTCTGAACTGTCTCATTAGCACCATGTGAGTGACAATCCTGCTTATCCCACAAGATTGAGGTGTGAGAAGTAAGTGAGACACTGTGTACAAAGGCATTTAGTCAATAGCAATGATGCCTTGGGCTCTCGGGTTGTTTAGAACAATCCATTTTGGAGCATCTTTCCTTCCAGGAACAGGAGCCTGGGCGGTAAGCAGCCCCCCCCCCCCACACACCGTGTATGTTCCTTTGATGTTCTATAGTCACATCACATTAAGCTGTGTCAAATCACCTTCGGATGATGGAGAGGAATTAACATAATATGATGTTGGAGGGCATGTTTGCTACTTGATACACCATAAATTCCTCCATTCAAAAGCAAAGCTTCACAGCCAATTACCTGTTCTTAACAAAAATTTTCATCCAATATGAGCCAGAAAGATGAGGGATCATTTCAGGCAAGCGGATGGGGATCCATCCCAATTTTTGATGCTTAGGCCATGCCCCCAGAGACCTTGTAGTCTCTTCCCAGCTACTGTGAAGAGTAGTGGAGAGATGTCACTCCAGGAAGATGCGATCCAGGTGGGGCAGAGATGTGTTCAAGATTGTCCTGTCCCCCTCACTCTCCCTCCCTCTCCCCCAGCAAAGTCATTGTCTTCTTCACACTGGTGTGTGTCTGGGAGACAATTTCTTATGCACACCTCGTAGACACGCTTATTGGCACAATTCAGTCTAGTTCAGTCCCATAAAATTCAAGGACACTTCCGTCCAACAGTCATAAGGACTTTGTCGATTCCACCGTCTGTAGCTCTAGTTTTCAACAGCTTTCTTGTCTATGCCACAGCCATGCGATTAGTGAAGGGAATGAGAGAAACCAGGAGAAGAAGGAGTTGAAGAATTAAGAAACAGCAGAGATGAGAAACACTCAATAAAAGGCAATTTTCTGAAGGGCAATAATCAAATTTGCACTTAAAAATTTCCCAAACTCCACAGTAGATTTAGGTCTCCTGTCCCATAAATTATAGGCAAAACAAGTACAAAAGAATATAAATATTTTACAAATGAACCAGTGGCCTCTATGAGTATTTCAGTTTCATGACTGTAGATCTTACAAGAGTTTCTGATTATTCAAAACTTGAAGAAACTATAAAGTCACATCCTGGTAGTTTAAAAAGAACCAGTGAGGGGCGCCTGGGTGGCTCAGCCGGTTAAGCGTCCGACTTCAGCTCAGGTCACGATCTCGCGGTCCGCAAGTTCGAGCCCCGCATCGGGCTCTGGGCTGATGGCTCAGAGCCTGGAGCCTGCTTCCGATTCTGTGTCTCCCTCTCTCTCTGCCCCTCCCCTGTTCATGCTGTGTCTCTCTCTGTCTCAAAAATAAATAAACGTTAAAAAAAAAATTTTTTTTAAATAAAAAAAAATAAAAAGAACCAGTGAACTTAGGGAGCTCATTCAAACAACCAGCTGCTTAATGAGAAAACTATAGATGCTGGTGAGGATGTGGAGAAATGGGAACCCTCCTGCACTGTTCGTTGGAATGCAAACTGGTGCAGCCACCCTGGAAAACAATGTAGAAATCCTCAAAAAATTAAAAATAGAACTACCCTATGACCCAGGAATAGCACTGCTAGGAATTTACCTCAGGGATACAAGAGTGCTGATGCAGAGGGGCACTTGTACCCCCATGTTTAAGGCAGCACTTTCAACAATAGCCAAATTATGGAAAGAGCCTAAATGTCCATCAACTGACAAATGGATAAAGAAGATGTGGTTTATATATACAATGGAATACTACTTGGCAATGAGAAAGAATAAAATCATGCCATTTGCAGCAACGTGGATGGAACTGGAGTGTATTATGCTAAGTGAAATAAGTCAGTCAGAGAAAGACAGATATCATATGTTTTCACTCCTATGTGGATCTTGAGAAACTTAACAGAAGACCATGGGGGAAGGGAAGGGGAAAAAAATAATTACAGACAGAGAGGGAGGGAGGCAAACTCTAAGAGACTCTTAAATACAGAGAACAAACTGAGGGTTGGTGGGGGGCAGGGGAAAGGGGAAAGTGGGTGATGGGCATTGAGGAGGGCACCTGTTGGGATGAACACTGGGTGTTGTATGCAAGCCAATCTGACAATAAATTATATTTAAAAAAATAAAAATAAATAAACAACCAGCTGCTTGAATAAAAGAGTTTGGGTTTTGTGGGGTTTTTTTGGTTGGTTGTTTGTTTATTTGTTTAGTGACAAGCCAGTTCCATTTAGCAGCCATGTGCCAATAATGCCTTTGCATAAGCAAAAATGAAAATGCTTAATCCTCTGAAAAATTTGGGTTTGCCCATTCCCTGGGAAATCTGTTCAGTAAGAGGAAAATCCTAAGTGAATTGATGAGGACAGAGAAGTTTGAACAAAAGAAAGATTTATTGAGTTTCTGCTAGCATCCAGGCACTGTACTGGGCTGGGAGTGGGAAGGAGGAGGGATACGATGAAGAGAAATAAACCCAGAAGGCTCACTGTTTAGTGAAAGGAGACAATCGTTGACACAACTGACCATCTATCTGCAGGCACTTCACGATGAACTGTAGTCATGAAGCTTCCACTTTATAAACTGACAGTGGGATCAAGTATTTGAAATCATATGTGTCCCAGGGTTGCTCTCATTGTCCTACAGCACTTTGAGTTTAGAAGAAGACAGATGTCACCAAAGGATGGGTTGGATGCCCAATCACTGTAGCGGGGAAAAGCAACATTCCAAGCAGAGGGTACGTGCACCCAAAAGGAAGGAATGAACACTCCCAGTGGACTTGAGACACTATTGCTCAGCGAGGTGGGCATGTAGGATAGGAACAGGCTAAGGTGAAAGGCCAGAGCACAGATCTCCTGAGGTGCTATGTTCAGGCATTTGGAGTCAGTCTATATATTGACTAGAAAGTTCATAATTATCTGGCAGATTGTATTTCCCAAAATTGACCTTAGCAATATTTTTCAGTCCCACATGTTGTTCTAGAAGCTTCCTACTCTCCATCAAGAGACAGTCCATCTGGGCAGACTGTCCCTCATCTAACCAATAGAGAACAACAGAAGTCATACTCTATGACTTCTGAGGCTAGATTCTAAGAACTATACAGCGATCTCTCTCTCTCTTTCTCTCTCTCTCTCTCTCTCCTCTCTCTCTCTCCCCACTCACCTGTGGAACCCAACAACCATGATTTGAAGAGGCTCAGGCACATGCAGAGGCCTCACGTGGGTGGTCCACCTCTCAACCCAGTGGAGATCTTAGCTGACAGCCAGCATCAAGCACTGAACATGGGAGGGGGTAAGTCTTCAGATGATTCCATCTCCTAAACTTCAAGTCTTCCAGCTGAGCCCACAGATATTGTGGAGCAAGGGAAATGCCCTGTCAAAACTCCTCACCCATGGAATCTAGGAGCATAACAAATGGTTCTTTTATATCACTAAGTTTTAGGGTAATTTATCATGTATCCATAGTAACTGGGATATTATCTTAATAATAATAGGCTTAATAATAACAGGACCTTATAGCTTTTGATATTCACTACTCACTTAATCCCAATGGGGAACCTATTATTACTCTCCTAATTTTATTGAAAAGCAAAGTTCCTTGATTAAGAGACAGAGCTAGCAGATGGTTGAGCTAGCATCAAAACCAGAATCTTCTGGCTCCAAATCTTGTTTTCCTTCCATCATAACATCTTCATTTTGGTGAACAAGAGACAGGCTTAATTAGATCTATGACCTAGAAGGTGATTGTAGGGTCAGTGGAGCATGTTATGTGCAGTGGTTCTGAGATCAAATTACGTAGGTTCAATCCCTGGTGCTGCCTCCTATGAGCTGTACGACTTGGGCAAATTAAGAGATATGTTTGGAAATCCCCCCCCCAAAAAAAAGATATGCTTGATTTTCTTCATCAGTAAAGAATTTAGAACAATGTCTGGCAAATCATATGTGCTCAATAAATGTTGATCATGATATGGATTACCGAATTGCTCTTACTCGGGAAAAGAGGTCTACTTCAGGCTTCCCACTTAAGTAGGATCCACCTTGATCCATATCCAGTCATGCCCCTATCCATAGGGTAAAAGCACATGGAACAAAAAGGTCATGAGCATCCAAGCCTGTGTCCTTCCCACTAGAGTATGCTCTGGGTGTCCAGGATCTTGGATGTCCGCATACATTTGACTGCAAGCCTGCTTCCATGGCACAAATGGTTAGCTTCCTTGGCCCTTGGTCCTATGGATAGACTGTGCTTTCGTCATATTCACCGTAGGCTGAGGGATGGCCAAAACTCAGCAGCTTGCATGGAGTATAGATGTAAGCTCAGAATTCTCATGTGCATGTGTGTGTGTGCAAGGCCTTTTCAGTTGCGGGTAGAGACAGGGACCGGGCCCTGCAAACGTTAGGATGGATGGATTGATCAGGAATGAGACAAACGGCAGGGAGAGCAGCTGCCGAGCTCCTGCAAGCATTCACATGACAAATGGAAAGCCAGATTACTGGTTAGGAGCTTCAAACAGAGAAAATAGAAGCGAGAGACATCCCAGCAGAAGTGAGCAGTCCCAGCCCTCAGTAGGATGAGGGGGTTGAGAACATCCTCAGTGATATTTCAGACATGTCTAGATACTTCCCTGGATATAAGAAGCAATGATGGGAGAAACAGCAGATTTGGGGTGGCGGGGGGTCGGGGTGGGAAGTAATACAGTAAGTTTGGTTCTCTGCATGCTCAGGGTGAGGTACCAGCAGCCTATCCTCGTGGTGAGACCATCCTTGAGATACACAGATTTGGCAGATATTAAGGCATAGAGTGGATGCAATCACCAGAGTGGGAGAAAAGGGCTATGCAGTACCTCAAAGAAGAGCCCAGCAAATATACTGTGTCAGTCAGGACAAGTGGAAGCAACCATGACTCTGACATCTCAGGAGCTCACAGCATCCAAGGTTCACTTCTCACTCATGCATGTGCACTGGGGGGGGCGGTTGCAAATCTGATGCATGTTCTCTAACCATGACCCATAGCTGGTGGGGATTGCAGGGGGGAAAGGGATCATGGTTGTTCACATGCTGGCTCTTAAAACTCCTTCTTGGAAATGACACATGGCCCTGCTTCTCCTATTTCACGGGGCAAAGCAAGTCATGTGGTCAAGCCTACCATCGATGGGGTAGGGAAATACAGTCGACCCCAGAGAGAGGCAGTGATCACTTTTGAACAATAACATAGTGGCGTGCCATTCTGGAAAAACAAGTCTTCTCACCCCTCCTTTCCCTATTCCATACTTGGAGCTGTCTAGCTCGGGAGTGGGGTGCAGGGCTGCATTTCAAATAATAAGTCACTTGGGTCATGGAGGAGGGAGGGATTAAGACGCTGATGTTCCAAATGGGGGCAAAAGCACATACAAATGTAAAGAGACGAAACAGAGCATTAATTCACTTGGGAAGGACTTCTTTATCATCTAAGTACTAAGTACTGGACAAAGATCTTTGTACAAAGCTGGAAAATGTCCCAATACCACTAATGATGTACGGCCATAAGGGAAAACAAACATTTTTTATCAAGCAGTTTCTAATTGCTTTATACCCATTAACTGTCCCTCCCGGATAGCTCAGTAAAGTGACAGTTATTATTGTCATTCTACAGAGGAGGAGCGTGAGGCTCAGGAGTTTAATAACCTTCTCAGTTTACACCACTGGCTAGGGTCAGAGCCCAGATTCCAATCCATTCCTAGTTCAAACCTTCCCACTGAACCAGCTATGCTCTAGCATTCAGCTCTTGGCTCCAAGGAAGAACTCCGGCACAGCGAACAGAACAAGGTCCATAAAAGAGGCAGGGAGCTAGTTAATAGGATCTACCCATTCCCTTTAGATAGTGTAGGGGCCCAGGTCAGGCTGCCCCAAGATGGGCTACTTTGGCAAGAACATTATTTTGGGTTAAAAGCAATCAGCAGATTCAGAAAAAGCTCTTTACCCCCCTCCTCAACTGCCTGCTCTTACCAGGAAGAGAGCAATTAGCAGATTCTTCTTTACTGAAGAAACTTTTCCGTACAATAGGGCAATGTTTGTTTTGCAGACATTTCAACTTCCTGCTAATGGTCTCCCTCCCCTTTGTACCCTCGGACCCCTACCCTTCACCTTAGCTCAGAAAATGTTGTTCCCTCACGGTCTTTGTAATGTCCATGTCTGTGTGGATTCCCCATAAGCACATTATTATACTTGATTTTCTCCTGTGAAATCTGTCTCATGTCACCTGGATTCTTAGCCTAGCTAGGAGGACCTTCAAGGGCAGAGGAAATTCTTCTTCCCTGACAATGGCAAAGTCAATTCCCGGTGGGATCTTGGAGGGAGCAATGCTTTCACACTACGGCCGGCTGTCAAATGTGCAAGACCAAGCATTGAGCAGAGCAGCTGGGCTGAGATTGTGAGGTGAGTGTGGGGCATGGGGGACAGTGGAGAATTGTCCTGGTGAAGAAATCATTTCAGCCTTCCAAGTCCCCCTAAGTAATCGTCTTCTCTCCACAACTTAACCCATCTCCCAAGCAGGTTCAGACCCTACAACACATATTGCTTTTCAGCCCTCTTAAAACACCATATTCTGCCTTTTGCTACATGTGTTGCAACCTTCTCTCCCTTCAGAGATTGCAGACTTTCTAAAGGCTGGGATAGCGTCTTATTCATCTTTGTTTCCCAATGCCACTTGGTAGCATCTCAAAGTGTCTACCCAGTTGAGAATCGTTGCTCAAATAAGTCTCCCTGTGGGCAAGGAGAGCCGCCCTTGACTCGAGAAACTTTAATGGCTATATTTTGCAGAGGGGTGAAAGGGGGCTCCTCCTGGGATGAGTGTAATTGGAGAGAAGGAAAGATTATTTCCAGAACATTAGGGGTTGCAATTTTTTGAAGAATCAAAAACAGTCTGTTCCGTCAACTCTTGGATGCTCCTTTGCATTTAAAAGCAATGCCATTTACTTACAAATTATAGTGGTTTTGATGCAAATGAACCACTTCAGGACAGTTTCCTCTCCCCAAGATTAGCTGAGAAACTTGGAGAAATTGACCAAGGATGCCGAATGCGGAGCCTGAACTGAGGCCTATTAAAATAAAGCTCAGTTTAATTATTCCTATTTCTGAAGTAAGAGGCAATTAGAACCCAGTGAAGCGGCAGGAGGGGGCTGGCCCAGGATTTTGCTTGTATTTATGTGGATTCTGGGTCTCGATGTGGCCAGCAGAGCATACTTGACCAGACCCTGTGGGGAAATTGCTGAGTGCAGAGGCTTGTTCCGGGCTGGACCTGACCCAGACTTGCAGGAGAATTGTGGTAAATTATTGAATCCCTTTGCCCTCAGTTCTCTGTTAAGTAGGGAGACCCATCCCTGCCCTCTCTGCGGGAGGAGTGGGAAGATAATATTAAGCTTGTGCCTGGTATTTGACAATTTACAATTTATAAAGTGTTTTTGCATCCATTATCTTATTTGATCCCCACCAGACCCCATGAGGCGGGAATTATCATTTGCATTTCCAACAGGAAAACTAGGGTTGACGGAGGTTGGATTGCTGAAGTCACACAATCAATTAGTGACGGAGGCACGCTGCTTCTAACTCCAAATCCTTTTTCGGCCTTTCTTCCTCCTTCATAGATAGAACAATAATGAGAAGTTTAGAGAAGAACTTTTTTTTCCTTTGCCCATTAAAGGGGAGCAGATTTTACTATCCCAAACTAGGTCTCTTTGGCATAAGCATTACTTTGAGCTAAAGGCAGTCAAACCCCAGCAGATTCAGGGAAAGCTCTTTACCTCCCCCCTCACCTGCCTAAATTTACACTGGAAAGAGAGCCTGTGCTAGGAAGAGAGCTATTACCAAAGATACCTTTTTACTTAAAATTATCTGTGTAACAGGGCAACATTTGTTTCCCAAACATCTCTTCTGCCTTCCTGGGAATGGCTTTCCTTCCCTTGGTATCCTCAGCCCCCTACCCCTTTCTTTAGCTCAGGATGTTATATAAACCTCAATTACCTGGCTGCGTTTGGGGTCTCATATTTTTGTGGGGCTCCTGTACATAGAAAATCTGTTTGCTTTTCTCCTATTAATCTGCCTTACATCAATCTACTTACCGGGCCAGTCAGAAAAATCTAAAAAAGGAAGAAGGGAAATTTTTTCTGTCCCTACACCAATGCAGGTTCTTCGGCCGGGACCCTGTAAATGTGACTGGCTAAAGACAGATGGACAAAAGAAAAACAAACAGAAGTTTATTTACATATGCCATAGTCATGGACACATGGAAGCATCCAGCAATGAGTGACCAAAAGGGGTTGTTTGCATTTGGACTTATATACCATCTTAGGCTAAACGAAGAAAAAGGGTTGGGGGTGCTTCTGGGTGAAAGGTAGGGGTGCATGGAGGCAAGTTATGGGAAAGTGATCAGAAAAAGCATGGTAAACAAGTACTCTTTAGTAAGGTTTATTACATAGATTTAAACTGGTACCTTCTCCACCGATGAGTTGCTAAGGGTCCTCCTCTTCCTCGTATGGGCAAGAGACATCTCTACAGCTTAAAATTTCCTCTATGAAAGGAAAAATTTTGCCCTCTTTTTAGAGCTTTTCCTGCATCGGCTCATTCTCAATGGCCTTGTAGCTCAAAATAATCCATAGGCCAAAGAGGCATATTTTGGAGAGGCATATTCTGGTACCCTTTGTCACCCACTAGACCTCAAGACCTGACCTTTCCCACCTACCTGCTTGTACTCACTGAACTTTGGCCCATGTTTCTCCTTGAGAGGGTCGTTTCAGCTTACCTCTTAACTCAGGCAAAAGATGCACTGGGCATAGCATCCCGTGATGAAAATTGAAACTGATGAAGTTTTGGGGTGATGGGGGGGGTGGTTCACGGGGTCCGGAGCTGACAACGAGGAAAGAATTCTCAAAGATATCTTTGGTGCAAAAAGGTGATTTTATTAAAGCATAGGGGACAGGACCCATGGGCAGGAAGAGCCGTGCTGGAGTCCTGATGGGTAACTCTTTATATATACCCTCAGGTTGGGAGGGGGTCAGGGATAGAGTATGCCTCTAAGGAATTTTGGAAGCCAGGTTTCCAGGACCTTGAGGGGCTAGCTGTTGCTAGGGAAACAGCATTTATCACTGTTTAATAAAACCTCAGTCATGAGACCCTTCAGATGCATATCGGGGGGCCGTAAGCTTTGGAGTATGATTGCCAGCATGTATCTTGGGGCAGTTGAGATAAAAGAAGTAGACTTACAGGATCCTCGAGGTTGAGACAATGTTAAGCCAATAAGCCAAGGTTCTCTTTTGCCCCTAAGAAAGTGTCATCATCGAGGTTGCTGAGCTCCTAGAGGGAGGTCCCTCTGCCAGTTTCAAGGACTTGTCTGTGGAAAGTAAGGGAATTTAATGTTTCATTTGCCTTAGTTTCCCCAATCACCATGGCAAGCACTTAAACCCCTTTCCTTTGTTCTTGGGTAGATGGGAGTGTTTGAGGAATATCACACATATTCCACCAGGGTAGGAGGGGGGGGAGGGGCATCAATGTACCGGCTTGGATTTTGCCCGTCAGCCTGCCTCAAGCTCCCTCATCAAAACAACCCCTCAGGCAGTAACAACTGCCCTGAAGAAGAGCTCTGGCTGGCCCAGACCACCCAGACCAGACTGAACTCAACCCTGGACTCACGCCTGCGCAGATGGACCGCGGAGTGACCTGAAGTTGCTTTTGTCTCATTGTAATACTAAACTCTCTACCCAAGGAGGACACAAGCCTCATTTGCATAACAGACAAGGTATATATAGGCATGTTTCCTTACGCACACGAGTGACCCGATGCCTGCCTCTACATAGGTTGACAAGGCTTCCCTTTCTAAATATTCATCTTAACCCGAAATAAATTCACCCTTGCTCGGGAAGTCATGGCTTTGGAAGCTATTTCCTGTAGTCTCTTTATTTGCTACAAATAAAGTTTACTTTGTGTGACAATTCCACCTGGTGTAGTTTCTATCTGTGACTCACGAAGGAACAAACTCACAGTTAGTCTGGATATACCTTCAGAAGGTATAGTACCACCCAGCAAAGTAGGTATTATTATTATTCTCATTTTACACATGAGGAAACTGAGATACAGAGAGGCTAAGATAGTGGTAGGGCTAAGATTCAAATTTAGCAAGACTGGCTCTAGAATATATATTCTTAAGCCTTGGACACTTCCTTTACCCATTTCTGGTGGCAGAGCAGAAGGGAGAAATGTGGCCAGTATTATCTATGAGTAGTTACAAGTATGGTATCACTTGAGAGATGAAGGGTCAGGGGCGCCTGGGGGGCTCAGTCAGTTAAGCGTCCGACTTCGACTCAGATCATGATCTCGCGGTTCCTGAGTTCGAGCCCAGCGTTGGGCTCTGTGCTGAAGCTCAGAGCCTGGAGCCTGCTTCGGATTCTGTCTCCCTCTCTCTCTGCTCCTCCCCACTCAGGCTCTCTCTCCCAAAAATAAATAAACGTTAAAAAATTAAAAAGAAAGATTTAAGTTCCTATATTCCTCCTATTCCCTCCCACACACCCAGAAATCTTTCCTGCTAACTACTATGTTGCCAGACATTCTACCATCATAGATGATTTCTCTGGACACAGTTATTAGTTCTCTTTGTTTAAAGGCTCTTACCCTACCTGCCTCATTACCCACCCCCAACCGCCAAGTACACACGCAAAATAAAGTCTCAGTCTCAGTCTCAGTCTCAGTCTCTAGTAGCATCTCTCGTCAGCATCTTGGTCCCCTCTTGCCTCGGTTCTAGCCCGTCCCTGCTTCACAGCCTGCCTCCCCAACCCACCAACCCCCTGGGAGTCCCCTGAAGGGGCCACTGTCTCTTGCATATCCGTGCAGTTTCACATTGGGTCCTCTCTTCCTCATGACCTGTTGAGCATCTATTTTTTAAAGTTCTTTGCTGCTCTCCCAGTTTACTTTCTGGACACCTCCTTAATGCTCCCATAGGAACCTGATCGTTTTGTTTTCATAGGGCATAATTGTTGGAGCAAATAACCACATGCTACCTGAAGGAAAAAGTTATTTTTGTTTGCCTCTGTATTACCTACTTCAGTGCCTGATACTTAATAGGTATTTGATAAAGTTTCTCCAGGTTAATACTGTTCATCAACATTCTATTATAAATTAGTTTATTGGTACCTTTCTTCCACAATAGAAATGGCTTTATCGGTTTTTGCCCCAGATCGTTAGAGTAAAGCATTCTGTAAATGCTTTCTGTTATTATAAGAAAACATAAAGAAAAAGATAAGCATCACTGATACTATCACCCCCAGAGATATCTTGTCTTTTAGCTAGTTTTCTACAACAGCAACTAGCTGAGAAAGGAGGGGACTGAAGACATGGCCAGTGTACATGAGCGAGGCCAAAGAAAAAGGAGAGACCTAAATCCTACAGTATCGCCCTGGCGAGGCATCTGTGTGTTGAACGCTTTCCTGGATGTGTTCCAGATCAGCAGGAATAAGCATGAGGTCACTGGCCACTGAAGAAGAAACACCAGGGGAAATAGGACAGAGAAACCTCCAGTAAGACAATGAAGAGGCAGGCTTCTTTGCTGCCTTCGGAGAGCAGAACCAGAACACGTACAGAAAATTTGCAAGAAATCAGACCTTGACTCAATTTAAACAACTTCCTAATAATCAGAGTGATCCACAAACACAATATATTGCCTTCTGAGATAGTAAGCAGCCTGTTCCTAGATGTGTCCAAGTGGCTGCTGGTGTTCAAGAAAAATTATGGGTGACATAGATGGTAAGGCAGACTTTATTCAAAGGGAGCTACTATAAGGGAGTTTTGTAGTTTAAAAATTTTTTTCAACGTTTATTTATTTTTGGGACAGAGAGAGACAGAGGATGAACGGGGGAGGGGCAGAGAGAGAGGGAGACACAGAATCGGAAACAGGCTCCAGGCTCTGAGCCATCAGTCCAGAGCCTGACGCGGGGCTCGAACTCCCAGACCGCGAGATCGTGACCTGGCTGAAGTCGGAGGCTTAACCGACTGTGCCAGCCAGGTGCCCCAAGGAGTTTTGTAGTTTAAAAGAGACAGGTCCTCCAGTTCAGGCTCAACTCCAAATATAAGGAAAAGTGGGAACTTAAAGCCAAGGAGCAGGGAGGAAGTCAGTGGATGAAAAATTACTGAGCGGTAACATCAGGAGTCAGAGGGGATTCTGGCTAAATCCATCTAATAGGATTCTTGCTGAAGGATTATCAGAAATCCCCTGGAGAATGGTGGAGAATAAGGAATTTGGTCAGATATCAAGGGTGATCAGATATTGAGGGTGGGGGATTCTGTTTAAACTGATTTACCAGAATTCTTGCTAAAATTAGACCATGGAAAGATGAACACAGAAATCCAAAAGTCAGGGGTCTATGGAGAAGAGAGTTCAGAAGAGCCTGACTAGAGTTTTGGTTAAGGAGATCAACTTTGTCACTGAGAGATATGCATTTATTTACTCCATCAGTCAGGAAGCCATTCAATCAACACTTACTGAGCACCTGCTTCTTGTCAAATGATGTTCTAGGTGCTGGGGAACCAAAATCAGATGAGGCCTATTTGTCCTTGTCCTCAAGTGCTATTCATCCTGAGCAGGATCTCGCTACAACAGTCAGGAGGGTAGAGGAGATGATGTCTGAGATCCTTTCTAACTACAGCCTCCAGTGAGAAATTTGGTCTCAGAAAATCTCACGAATGCATTCTGGCTTGAATGTGGGTAGAGGAGAGAAGACAGGAGAGCTTCTTATGACACACACTTCTATCCGTGTCTAACAGTGCCCATTGCTTCTTATCTAAGGGATGAGATAAAGTGGTTGCATTTCTAATTAGGTTGGGAAAAATCCACTTTCTAAAAGGTTTGCATTTTTACAGTGTTTTAGTCAAGTTAAATCATGGGGCAACCTTGGCTCATGACCAAAGGGTCTTTTATTTTAGAAAATAATCCGCAGTCGGATTTTCAAAATTGCAGGCTCTCCTCATGCCTCGACAATTAGATCTTATCTCACCAATAAACGGTCTATCAACTTTGAGGAGGTTGCCTACTTGAGACACCAGGGCTCACATGTTTACTTCTCCGGACCTTCACTTGTGCAACTTGACCCCTTCACACAGCATATCAACTCCTCCCCACCTCCTTGCTCCCTATTTAGGATGCCTTTCCGTCATTATAGTCGGCCTGGGACCTCTGCAGAGATACAGCTTGTGGAGCATCTAGGTGGTAGGAAAAGAAAGGCCCCCTCACGTGAAATAAATATCAGGTACTTGGCCCCCCGGCAAAGATCCTTATTTAGCCCACCTTCTAGAAACCCCATACCCCCATACTGATTGTCTCTGCTCAACTGCCTGGCACCCCAGGTCAGCTGTTCCAATCCGACCACACTCCTTGTGCCAGATCCCCCAGTTTTTTCCTTCTTTCCCTGCCTCCACTCAATTGCAGCATAAACACATGCATAAACACATACACAAACACATACACAACGGGTTTTGCTTTTGCTTTAGGGCAGGGAAATTTGGTCTTCAGAAGCAGTTTCCAGTAGGAAAACTAGTTCGATTTTATTCAAGAGAAGGTCACCTTCCTGTCTATAAGAGAAATTGGCTTCTTCTAATGCAGCAAAGAAAAAGCCAAAAAATAAGTTGAGTTGTTGACATTCAAAGAAAAGAAAAAAAGCAGCTGAACATAAATATTCTGCTACATGTCCATAGAAGATCTAGCCAAAGCAGCTTAATGACTACTGGCCCAGAGAAGGGCTGGGAATGCTCCAAGGTTGGTTGGGAAGGCAGCAGAAAACACCAGAAGAGGTGGTAACTAGGGGTGGACTCCATTTGACTGTCAGCCTCAGCGCATTTCCCCAACCTCTGCTGTTTCTGATTCCCTGCTCGGACTGAATGGCCCAGCGCAGGTCTACCAGAAGTCTCAGATAGGCAGCTGGCTAAGCTGTCTGGTTGTTTCCAGCAGATTCTTCCTTGAGGGGGCAGCTTCAAAGAGCAGAGGAAAGAGGACAAAAGGAAATGGCAACCTTTGTGATGAAGAGACTCCTTCTGAAGCTGAGATTTTGTGACTTGCCATCAGCAGGGCAGCTGTGCATGCATGTGCACCCCTTATTCTCTGCAAAAGACTCCACAGTCCAAAGAGCAAGTTGAGGCCAAAATCCAGGGCTGACACAGGGCTATAGTCACCCAGAGCCAACAGCTCTTTTAAGTTTCATAAAGGCACCGAATGGCTTAGCAACTCCTGCTAAGGTGGGATTGAAGGTAGCTTTAAAGGAAGAAAGCATGGGGGTGGAGGGATCCAAAGAATCTGTTTCTTGTTCCGCTGCTCCCCAACGGTGGAGCTGTGAGCAAGTCACATTATCTCCTTGGATTTCGATTTCTTCCTTCCTAAAATGAAATCAGTCACAATCTGGGCTACCCTGAAATGTACTGTGACAAGGAGATGAAACGGATCCCCTGCCTTGCCATCCGGTCCCTGGCATTCTTAGGAAAGAGAGCTTTCCTCGGAGAGAGAGCCCTGAGGGGGCCATGAGATCAGCCCGCATCCTGTTGTCTGCTTCCTCCACCTGACTCCAAGCGAGTGAGGACTCCATTCTTTGCACTGTACCTTGGCCCTGCTCCTTAAAATGCCGGAGGGTGTCTTCTCAAAGTCAATGTCCCTAGTGGATTACAGGGGTGGCGTCAGCTGTCACAGGCCCTGGGCCATTTTCCATCTCTCCACAGCATTCATCTAGGAGTGGAAGGAGAGGAGGTGCTCATCAAACTCGTTCAGATAACTCCAGACGGCTGAACCGAGATGCCCCCGGCCCGCGTTCTCTCCGTCTCTTCACCTGCTGCCCTTGACTCAGGCCATCCCGTGAGACGATTGCACAAGGGTTCCGAGCCAACGTGCAAGGGCGGAGGCAGACACCCTGCAAATGTGATAGGTCCCTTTGCCCTTCAACCCAGCTCCCTTGGCAGAGAGCAAAAGTGCTGGTGAGATCATTATTTGCCCCAACCTTCGGGTGCCAGCTGGGTGCTTCCAGACCTCTCCTTCTGGAAGCCCAGGGGACTGGAGATTTAGTAGCCGATCAGGCACCAGGGCTTCCAATTTACAGTTCAGAGAAAAGAAACCCTATTAATCTGGCACCCTTTATTTCACTGTAAATCCCAGCCATATTTAACTCAGCCACCATCAAGGTTCTCCCCCCACACCTGCCAACAGCAGACCCATAATATAAAGCTTGCCAATTCCAGGAAAAATTAAGATGCTGCTTAGTATTCCAAGGGTGGTCCTTTCCACTAGCTTTCTTCCTGCAGTTCCCCCACCACGCCCGTTTAGCCAAAGGAGAATCATCTCTGGAATAACTTACAGAAGCCCATTCGGCCACGTGGCTGGGGAAAAGAAAAAAAAAAAAAAAGACTTAGTTTCCTTTCACCAAAAAAAAATAATAAACTGGAGCCGTCAGCACTGATGACCTGGTAACAATCCCTCCCCCTCATCAAGCCCAGAGAACGAAAATGACTCACCAAGGCCACAGGACTCATAAGTGGCAAAGCCAGGGCCAAAGAAAGGAAGACAGAGAAGGGAATTATTATAATTAATTAATTATAAATTAATTTGTGGGCCTCTTCTACATTTAAGGCACTTTTACATATTCTTCCCTATCAAATACTTACAACTCTGCAAAGTCGGTGTTACGATCACCATTTAACAAAGGAAGAAAGCGAGACTCTGAACATCCAGCTGATGCGGTAGAGGCCCAGGATTAAAGTCTCCAGCTATTGGACTGTCCGACTGGCTCAGTCGGAGATGCATGTGACTGCGGGTCATGAGTTCGAGCCTCACATTGGGTGTAGCGATTCCTAAAAAACACAAATAAACCTAAGAAATGGGTCTCTAGCTGTATAAAGGCAAGTCCTTCAGAGTCATTATATATTTCCTGAGGGCCATGATGTGCCAGGCACTGTTCTAGGAGCAGAACTACAGAAGTAAACGTGAGATCTGTCTTCCATTCTAGTGAAAAGAGACATAAATAAAGAAAGAAATAAGAATATCAGAGGGATAAGTGCTCTGCAGAGGCTGAAAATAGGAGCAGGTGACAGAAAGAGGCAATAGCGGGTAAGTAGTCAGGGAGGGCTTCTCTGAGAAGGTGACATTTAAGGAGGGTTCTGGGGGCAAGAAAGAGGCAGGTCATCATGTAAAGGGAGAGGAAAGTAGCATCAAAGCAGAAACATGGTCACTGCAAAGGGCCCAGGACGGGCATGATCCTGGCTGGTTTATGCCTGAGGAACAGAAAGAAGGCCAGTATGGGAGACAGTGAAATCAGGAAGCGAGCCCAGGGCTGCAGGCAAAGGCCTGGGTAAGGAGTTTAGCTTTTATTTCAAGTACAGTGAGAAAACATTGGAAGTTTTAAGTGGGAGACTGACATCATCTTTTTTAAAAAAATATTTAGATTTAAAATTTTTATTTATTTATTTTGTGAGGTGGGGAGGGGCAGAGAGAGGGAGAGAGAATCCCCGCACAGAATCCAACGCGGGGCCGGGGCTGAGGCGGCCCCGAACCCACAAACCCTGAGATCATGACCAAGAGTTGGACGCTTAACCGACTGAGCCACCCAGGTGCCCCTGACGTCATCTTTATAATTTAGAAAGAGCCATTGGTTCCCTTGGGTGGGAATGATGAGCTGTAACGGTTTTCCTGGTTATGAGTTTCTCAAAAAGCCAAATGGTCCAGCTCGACTACAGTGTTATTTGAAGACATAGCCCCTGCCATGGCTTCTGAAATTCTTGCCAGCCAAGAATTATTTTCAGGTGAAGAAAATAATGAAGCTCTCGAAAATAAAAATATAAAGGGGTTGGAACTTGCTACACAGGTGACAGTCCTAGTGCGGCAGAAACACTTGACCACATAAGTCTCTCTCCGTTCAGGGACCTGAGACAACAAGACCAAGGGTGGTGATGGCTAAGTCAGGAGGACAAGTATGGGGAGAGACTGAGATGAGGCCCAGGCCAGGAGTCCCTCATCCAACAGCTTGAACAGCCAGCCCGTCCAACTCCCCCAAACCTCACTCAAGTGTGTTTGAAAACTATCGGGGCAGGGTTTGGGGGGGCGGGTGCCTGATGGCTCAGTTGGTTAAGTGTCCAACTTCAGCTCAGGTCATGATCTCATGGCTCATGAGTTCGAGCCCCGCATCCCACTCTGTGCTGACAGCTCAGAGCCTGGAACCTGCTTTGGATTCTGCGCCTCCCGCTTTCTCTGCCCCTCCCCCATTCACGCTCTGTCTCTCTCTCAAAAATAAATAAACCTTAAAAAAAACCTATCAGGAAGTTGAATCAGTAACTTCCCATCTCTCGATACACACCAGCAGCCGTAAAGTCAAACCCAGAGCTCCCTGGACAGGGATAGAAGACAGAGTTCACCTTCTACCTCATGAGGCAGCCAGCCCTCTTCGTCTCCTCACAGGGTTGCTTGGATAGGATACCTGGACCATTGGTCCATTTGCCCTAGACAACATGGATCACCACTGATTCTCCAGCAGCACCAGGAAATGTGAATTTGTAAGGATGGCAGCATTCTGACGCTCACCCACGCTTGCGGACCGCCAGGAGCCCGGCGGGTGGCAGTCTGTCAGTTACAGGTGGAAGCCCAGGGGGACGGCGCTTGGGGATATTGCTCATGACGACTCCTGCTCATAACAGCTCACGGCTCTACCCTTCTCAAAAGAAGAATCATCTCCTTTGTCCTCCAAAGCCCTATGAGAAGGTAAAGAGGAGTAGGATCATTTACATTTTAGAGCTAAGGAAATAAATAGAGTCAGAGGTTTAGTGACTAGCCCAAGGTCACGCGGCAGGACAGGCGTAGAGCTTGGATTCTAACCAGGCCTTCTGAGCTGAAACCTGTGTGGTTTCAAATTCTAGAATCCGCTGTCCCAGAAACTGAGTAGCAACGCCCCATCTTTGCCGCACTGGGAGGAGGTTGCAGAGACCCCAGGGGCAGAGTAGCTGTTTGGAAAGCGCAGAGCAGAAAGAGAAACGTTATGTTCTGCAGGGAACTTAATTGATCTGATTTATTTCAACGCAGATAAGGAACTACCCAGGTCCTCCAAGTACAGGGAGTCCTGGTTTATTGTCCTCTCCCTGAGGCGGTTTTAACAAGTTATAAAAGACTGGATTTTTATCTCTTGATGCCTACCCCAGTAGATTAATCACTTTCCTGATCACCCTGGCCCTCCCCTTCACAGGCACACAGAAGGGAGGGGCCGAAGCTGCTTCTCAACATGGGGACGACAGCGAGGAAGGTGGGGGAGATGGGGATTTGCGGGGGGAATTTCTGTTTGTTTCTCAGCCCAGTATGCTTGTTTCACTCCAGGCCCCTCAGGGAAAGGAGTGGAGTCGGTTTTAAGGGGCTTAAAGAAAAGTCACATGGATTGATTGGCAAGTGTGAACCCTGTCCACGTTGGAGTGAGTCATGGGGATAGAATTAGGAGGTGACAGGGACTTTTAACTCCTCTGTGGGAGATGTGTCTGACCGGCCTAAATCAGAGATCCTCAAACCTTAAATTAGATGAGAATCGATTGGATTTCATTGAAGATGCAGATACCTCGGCCCATCCCCAAATAATCGGATTCAGGAGGCCTGGGATGGGGCCAGGGCCTTTAAGGACTTCTACATCATTCTAATAAGGTGGTCCGCCAGATCATACCTTGAGAAAAACTTGACTACTTGGACCAGATCCAGGGCTGGGATTCCCACAGTTTAGGGAACCCTCTGATTTTCCTTTCCAGATTCTTTACTGCACTGTGACCCTATCCAAACTTATGTCTTCAATGCTCTTGTGAGACAGCTGTGCATGGATTCCACACTATACAGGAAGTGAAGTGAGGCCAGGCGAGAGCAGGGGCCTACACAGGTGGAGAAGTGCTCCACATGGTTGATGATGAGGTTGATGGGAGAGGTAGAAAGTAGAAGCCAAACAGCCCTTAGTGACAGCAGGTTCCAGATGTTTCCATTGAGAGGGGCTGAAGTGAACTTGTGTGTGGAAAACAGACTCTAAGGCTGAACATATCATCCACATGGACATTGAAGTTGCCCAGACGATGATAGGAAATGGCTTGCAGAGGAAGATGGGAGGCCAGATGCTGAATACTTCTGTGAAGTGATGGCCACAGCCGCTAGGTCAATAGATGACACGGACCAAGCCGTGGGTGTCAAAGGTGGAGGGGCGGGTGAAGAAACAAAGCTGAACAATAATGGTGGAAGCAAGAGCAAATGCCTGGAGGATGCCAACCTAGTCTCCGTACTGGAGCTAGAGGAGGGATAGTGGTAGCGATACAAGGAAAATGAGGAACTTCCAAAGAAAGAATCACAAAGAAGGTGGTCCTATCAGGAGGAAGCCAAGTATCAGTTAACAGTATCATGCAATGGTTTAGAAATCAGACAGACCTGAGTCTTAGCCTGGCTCTTCCAATTTCCAGTCCCGCAATTTGGGGCGTCATTCACCTCCCTTGGTCTCCTTTTCCTTATCCATGAACTGAAGATATAAGCAGTGTGCCTTCCTCATAAGTTGCTTGTAAGGTTTTTATAAATAAGGTGTGCTGAGCAATTAGCATAGTGCTTTGCATATACCAAGTGCTCAAAAAATGTCACCTATTATTATTGATACTCATTTTTCAAATCAATGCTTGGATAGAATAGTCTAGAAAAAAAACGGAAGATGAGGACAACTCGGCGATTTTGGCAGAGACTAGCTAGATGGTCATCCATCCCATTCCTTCTTCTTGGGCACACAGAACATCCCATTCCTTCTTCTTGGGCACACAGAAATACTATGTTTCTCAGCTTCCTTTGCAGTTCGCTTGGATCTTTTGTGAATTGCGACCTTTCTTTGAAGTATTTTTTAATGCTTTCTGAGGAACAGACATCAGGGGCAAGAAAGCAATCCAAAGGAGTATAAGGGCTAAACAAATGCAAATAGAGGATCTAGTCTTGCCTTTGAAATGGTAGTAAGCCGGCTTTCCTTCTTTAACCCCTTCGGTGGGCAAGGCTTCGTGTTCTCGGATCATTACACACTTCAGAGATAGCTATTCCTCAGCAGGTAGCAGAGAAGGGAGTTGACCCAGAGCATCACCGGTAAGGGGTGATATGTCAAAATGCTTATGACCAGAGTCACCATCTGCATCGAAGATGCCATTGCCCTTCCCTGCACCTACTTTGAATTGGTTTTTTTGGACACTCACATTCTCACCAAGTTCCTGAATCGCCAATAGGTGCCATATTTTCATGAAGGCGGTTGTGTATGTTCAGAGGCATGGGTGGGGAACAGGGCAAAGCTGTGTCACTCACACAGCAGAACCGAACCCACAATCTTGACCTCATTAGTGCTATGTTGTAATCAGCTGAACCTATAATCTTGATGGAGTGCATGAGTGCAGGCCCTCCCATGCTCAAACTCTATTCACTTATTTAACCCATATTCATGGAGTACCTTCTAGGTGCAAAACACCATGGTAGGTGTTAATGGTTTGATAACAAACAACTCAGACAAGGTCCCAATTTGCCTGGAAGAAGATTACTGAAACAACCTGTAGCAGTGAAATAGTAAGGTGAAGTGCTCTAGGAAAAGACGTAATGAAAATCTAATCTCAGTACCCCTTTCAGCAATGCCTGTGGCTTGAACTACCCTGGCAAGCCTTGTGTATGTGTGTGAGTCTCAGTTTTGCCCTCTACACAATGGAGTGTCATACCTCTGTCTTCAGAATCTGTGAAGATAGTGTATCGCAGCATTTTGTAAAATGTGTATTCCTGCCCAAATGTGAGAAAGTATTAGTAAGAGATTCCCAGGCTGTCTTCCCTTTTGAACATCCCCATCCTGCTGGATGGTGGAGAGAACTTCCTGATAGCTTTGAATTTTGCCAAAGTCAACAACGCTTAAGTCCATTTTTGGCCACGCCCCAGGCAGACTGGAGTTGCTAACCAGAGGCACTTCTCTAAGACTGCTTCTGAGTTTCAGCTGTTTGCACTCCTTCTGGATGCTCTCTGCACTCCTTGGCAGTCCCTGATTTATCCAACTTTCCTATCTCTTTTTAGTACGGTTAACAGCATTCTGCAATCTTCCCTCCTTTATGAGACGAAAATGTGGTCTGAATACCAGCAATACCAGGGTCCGCTGGGTATTTGTTCGATGCAGAATCATGGTCCCTAAACCCTACCTCCTGAATCAAAATCTAAATTTTAACACAATTCCCAGATGATTCAACATGCATTAAATTTGAGACACGTTGCCTTAGAATATAGGTTGATTTCTACCCAGCTGCATAATTCTTTCATCCTCAAAATAACACTGAAGCACCCCTATGTGCTGGCACTGGCTGGGTGCTGGAGTTACATTGTTAAGCCATCCGTTTGGAATCTTTCTGGAATGAGGCAGATTACCGGCAGTGAATGACCCACAGATCAATGAAGTAGAACGTTAGAACTGCTCTGACATGGATGGCAAAGTGCTGTGGGAATATGGGAGGGGTTCAGCTAGCACGGGCAGTTGAGGATGACTCCACAAAGGAGGCGAAGCTTAGGCTAAACGGCGAAGGATGAGTAAGAACTGGGTGGGTGGAGTGGTGAGAAGATAAAATTCCCAGCCAAGGGACAGGGATGATGGACGTCAAGGCAAGAGGAGGCCTGTTCTGCTCTTGGCCGGAGGCCCGAGCTCCGCTGTCACCATGGGAAAGCTCTTCTGCACGTGATGCTCCGCAAACACTCACTGCAGGGCCTTGGGCAAACCACTGCTCCTATCTGGGCCCCACCTTCATCTAAAACCCGTGGGTTGGGTTACAGCTTTGCAGTTCTCAAAATGTGAAGAGTTCCTTCAAACTCCAGCAATGGCCAAAGAGAAGACGAAGCAAGACGCTGGGCTGCCCATTAGAACATCTGCCAAGTGTATTTGCTTTCCACAACGGGGTGCCACTTAGCTCTTAAAAAGGAGGGCATTTAACAAGTGTGAAAACCACAGAAGGAGGTGACCTTTAAGGTCTTAAGTTAGTGTGAACACTGAATGTTTATTCAGTTCTTCAACAACAACTCGCCAACTGACCTCTTGTAGCCAGCTCTGAGGAGGGGCCCAGGGTCTTATGCCAGGGCAGTGATGGGGAGCTTAGGAAGTAGATACAGAGCCATATGCACATTACTGTGGGCTCTTCCCTGGTAATCCTTCTTCCACTCTCATTTGATGACTGTGGTCCTAAAAGGAGAAAAATCAACTGAGCTTAGGGGAAGGACCAACTGCTGAGCTCCAGAGAGAAGCTCCATAAAAGACAAACAGGATGGTGTAATTTGGCTAGAAGAACACTTGGCTTGAACACCCCCATGAAATTAATCATATCTTGTAAAGAAGGCCCTTGATGACGAGGTGGTAGACCTGGGGCCTGATCATTCTACCACTGTGTGTCTTCCGTCAGATGGTCTAGCCTCTCTGAGCCTCCATTGTCCCATCTCTGGCTAATAGTCCTTCTGGCCCAGATCCATTTGGGTAACTGTGTGAAACAGCACAGGCCAGATATCTTGAACTCTTTAAAAGAGATGCCCTGGAGAAATTCAAAGCAGAGCTTTCTCTGCCTTAAAATGACTCCCAGGGCTCCAAGGACAGTTATCTTAGAAAACCTACTGATGGATTCCAGTTTACGAACCTGAAAGCTAAGGTACCTTCCTCTATAAAGAGCAGGGCGCTGTTGGAATGGGGTTGCATAGATCCTCAAACACTCACCTGAGAAGCATATGAGTAAATAAGGCTTATGTTTGTTTTATTTTTTTTTTTAATTTTTTTTTTTCAACGTTTATTTATTTTTGGGACAGAGAGAGACAGAGCATGAACGGGGGAGGGGCAGAGAGAGGGAGACACAGAATCGGAAACAGGCTCCAGGCTCTGAGCCATCAGCCCAGAGCCCGACGCAGGGCTCGAACCCACGGACCGCGAGATCGTAACCTGGCTGAAGTCGGACGCTTAACCGACTGCGCCACCCAGGCGCCCCGCTTATGTTTGTTTTAATACGGAAGCATTCTACTTCCAGGAGAGCACTGTTCAAAATTCTTTTGTTCTGAAATCTTCAGACGGATAGGCCTAATGTTTCACTGACCTCCTGTGGGCATAAGAAAGAAGTACACTCATTCTACAGATCTGGAATTCCTGGCGTGGGCTAAGGAAGAACCTAAATCTACCTACCTGATGGACAATTCATGTTCTGAAGGATCCTCCAGGCCATTGTGGGAAGTTCCTCCTGATAACAGGGACTTAAGACCATCTTATAGATCCAGACAATAGTAGAGCAGGCAATGCACAACAGGCATCACCAAGGAACTGACTGAAACATACACTCCTGAGCTCCGCTTAGAGATTCTGATTTTGCAGGACTGTGGTGGACCTAGGAATCTGCCTTATGTTACTGAGCACCGGGGTGATTCAGATGCAAATAGTTCTTTGGATCCCACTTTAGAAAATACTGACTTGCCCAACCCCCTCATTTTATAAAGGAGGCAACAAAGGTATCAAGACGTTAAACCTTTGGCCCAAATTAATCAGTTAATTATAGGCAAATATGGAGCCTGACACTAGCTTCTGACTCAGTCTTATTCGGTCATTTGTAATCAAAATAGTCACCATGATTCATTGGGCACCGTGCGAAATAAGTTGCCTTATATAATTCTTCCATCAACTCTATGACGATGAATAATTAGCATTACCCCCATTTTATAGGTGAGGGAACTGAGGCTTAAAGCTGCCACGTGACGCACAGCCAGTGACAGGAGAATAAGACACTCAAACCTAACCTGAGCTCCACCTTGTCTCAGAAGCACAGCAGACATTCATTTTTCATGGCCTCTTCAAGGCAGCCACTTCCCCTGAGTCTGAAACAAAGTGATGCCCATGTGGCCTTCAGGGGCACACATTTAACAAACCTTCTCCCTTCCTTCAAGAGAAAGGATTTTCAAGATGAGACATCCTTGTAAATCTCAACTTAGACAAGGACCCTCCCTCATCCTAAAGAAATTTGTACTCAGTCAGCTAGAGATGTTTAATCTACTAAAAGGTTCGAGCTGTGAATACAGTCTGAGCCCCTTTATTAAGCATCAGACCATTGAAACATGGGAATAGAGACAGGCATCCAATCAGGGACTAGCTGGGACAAAAATGAAGGCTCTCCAAAGGGATGGGTCCAAGACCCAAAATTCTCTCAGAAGAAGCCACAAATGAGCATTGTTTAAAAGTATCAAAAGAAGCAGCAGGATTATTCTAATGTACCTTTCTCTTTCATTAAGCCCTGTATTGGTTATCTATCTCTGCATAACAAGTTACCCCAAAACTTAGCAGTTTAAAACAAACATTAATTATCTCACACGGTTTCTGAGATCAGGAATTCGGCCTAGCTGATTGGTCTGCCCCAGCGTCTTTCATGAGGTTGCTGTTGAGCTATAGACCATGGCTGGGATTTTCTTCAGGGTCACCGATCTGCTTCCAAGCTCAGTCACGTGGTTGTTGGGAGGCCTCACTCTCTCCCTGACTGTTGGCTAGAGACCTCAGTTCCTTGACACGTGGGCCTTTCCACAAGGCTGCCCAGTGTCCTCAAGATGTGGAGATGGTTTGCCCCAAGGGAAATAATAGACTGGGAAAGAATCCATGATAGAAGTTGTACTTTTTCATACCCCAATCTCAGAAATGACATGCATATTCTTTTGGTCACACACGACTACCTAGTGCAATATGGGAGGGGACTACACAAAGGTGTGAATATCAAGAGGCGGAGATCACTAGGGGGCCATATTGGAGGTTGGGCACCTCAAACTCTTCCTAGCTCTACCCACCCTTCCTTGTCCACACATTTCCTCCACATGCGAGGCATTGTGCTAAGCACACGTGATATAGTCACAAATGTCTTCTGCCTTGAGCTTCATGTTTAATGTGAAAAATAGATACTAGATCATTTAATCACACAAATAAATGTACAATTAAAAATCTGTGGAGAAATTGAGAAGGAAAAGTACAGCTTGTGCTGAGAGTAGAACTTTGTAGACAGGGGTGTGAGGAGGCAGGTCATTTGGTTGAAGGACTCAAGGAAAGCTTGCCCGAGGGAGCAAAATTTTAATGTGAGTTTTGAAGTGAGCTGAAGGAAGAATGGAATGCTAGCTTAGCTGGCACTCAGTAGACCAAGGAGGGGGTGCACTGAGGTGTCCCCTCCTGGAATGGCTTCCATTCCATTTCTCTCCTCCAAAGTATGCCCTTAGGCCTCATGGAAGCCTTGCCTCCTCTCTGAGTTCTGACCCACGCCTACCTCCTCTCTCTCCCCTTGTTCAGTCCTACACCACCCAGTCTGAAGGCCTTGCAATTTCATGGTGGTTATATATTCGCTGTGTTTTTTCATGGGTTTACATTTTTCTTTCTCTATAGTATAAACTTTCTGAGAAAAGGAACCATAACTAGGTGATGCACCTTATGCACCTATTATAATGCATGACAGACAATGGCCATTCAATATGCTTGAATAAGTCACCGTGAAACCCACAGCAAAAAAGGAGCATTGGAGACCTACCTGCATACTTGTACACACACGATTGCGCTCTCTCTTTCCCATGCACACATGCATGCATGCACGTATATCTGCCTATAGAGCAGACTCTGACAGTGAGGGTGGCAGAAAGGACAACTGAAAGGTGCTAAAGCTGGACCATCCTGAGTGATTTTAATGCATTCGAAGGGAGGAAGTAAAGACTCATCAATAATCATGACCGATTAATCACAGTTACATTTGTTCCCTCCCCAAATCTCATTAATATTACTGCAAATCTCTTTAAAGGGTAAATCTTGAAAGAAAACAAAAAGGCACAAGCAATAACATTTTAGAAGCTGGGAAACACCTAAAAATAGTAACTGTGATTTAGCAACCTTGAAAAAGTTAAACCCTAAGCTGGTAGTAGAGATATCCAACACGAAAGGCAATTTACACGAGGAAATTCCAAAAGCTCAGGGATTGGCAGCACAAGGCGATTCTGGAAGTGGGGATGAAGTTGGAACCGCAAACAGGAGGATTGACCTAAAGGCCGCTTACAAGCCGTTGCTCTTAGGGGGCACTTGGGCAGCTCATTTGCTTAAGCATCTGACTCTTGATTTCAACTCAGGTCATGATCTCGTACTTCATGGAATCCAGTCCCAGGTTGGGCTCCTTGCACACAGCATGGAGCCTGCCTGTGATTTTCTCTCTCTGCCCCTCCCCTGCGTGCACGCTTTCTCTCTCTCACAAGATAGAGAAAATAAACTTAAAAAAATAAATAAAAGCAGATACTCTTAGAAACATATCTTAAATGTAAAAAAGCAAATTATAGAAGAACTACATATAGTATGCTGCTGTTCTTAAAAGGCTCAAAACAAAACTTAAACCATACATTGTTTGTGGATATACACATATGTGATATATACATTAAACTACTATTTAAAAGCAAAGAAATGATAAATACAAAATCCATCATAGTAATTACCTCCGCATCGAGATGGTAAAGGAGGCTGGTAGGTGGGAAAGAGGCAGAGCACAGATGTAGCTACAAAAACATTTGGAATGTCCCAGCTCTTAACTGATGTTCACCTTATTAATAAGGGTCATTATTTACATAGCTATCACTTGTATGCTTTTGTATATGACATTTGCATATTGTCTTTTGTATAAAGTGACATAATTTATTTTTTAAAGTAATGTACAGCTAGTTCTCTTCCCCCATTCCAGGTACCTGGAAGACTTGTCTCTTTCAAGCCCAGGAAAACTGGAGATTTAATCTCTGCGGTCTTTAGAGAGGTAGATATCAACCAGAGTTGAAGACAGGGGTCATACTGCAAGCAAGCACAAAATGAACATTTATACTTTGTAGCCTTTAGCCTTCTCCTTCCAGAAGCTTTCAGCAAGTCCTTCAAAATAGATATCTGAAAGACATTTCTACCAGAAACACCTCTAGGACACCCCAAAAAGAAAGTTAAAGATTTTCACAGTGGAAGCCTCCCAATAAATGGCCAACATTGACCACCTTATAGAAAAGTGGTCAGCAAACCTCACCCGTGTATCTAGAGATCTCAGTGTGCTTTTTAGTGCTTGTTCATAAAGATAAGCAGGTGACCAAGGATTCCTGAACACTGAAGGAATCCCCTAAGGGGAAAGACAGACACAAAAATCAAAGGGAAAATAGTAAGTTGCAGGAAACAGACCATACCAGGAAAACAAAACATTTAAAGTTTTGTATCACTAGTGTTCTCAGAAAGAGAGCAAGAGAGACACTGTATCTATGAAACAGGCACTGTGATGAAGGGAAATTAGAAGAACAACAACAAAAAAGTGCTCCTGGAAATTAAGCAGACAGTTGCAGAAATAAAACATGCTGTATGAGTTCAAAGGTTAAATTGAGGACATATTCTAGAAAGTAAACCAGAAGGGAGAAAGAAAAAAAAGAACAGAAGGAAAATGAGAAAGAGTAAGAAAATTAGAAGACCGATTCAGGAGGTTCAATATTCAAATAGAAGGAATTCTAGAAAGAGGCCACAGAGGACACAAAAGCAAACATGGAACAATTCCAAAGAATTTTCCAGAACTGAAAGATTTGAGTTGCCAGGTTGAAAGGATCTACCAAATTGGAATGGATAAGAACAAACAATGTGAAATAACCATGGAATTTCTTTTTTTTTAAATTATTTTTTAAAATGTTTATTTTTGAGAGAGGGAGAGAGAGAGAGAGAGAGAGAGAGAGCGAGTTAGCATGCACGCGAGTGGGGGAGGGGCAGAGAGAGAGGGAGACACAAAATCTGAAACAGATTCCAGGCTCTGAGCTGTCAGCACAGAGCCTTGAGGCAGGGCTCGAACCCATCAGCGGTGAGATCATGACCTGAGCCGAATCGGACGCTTAACCCACTGAGCCACCCAGGCGCCCAATCATGACATTTCAGAGAGCTCAAGAAAAAGAAGACATCTTACAATCCTTTTTCAATACAACACTACCAATTAAATAAGAAAGTAAAATAATGTTAATTTAAGACAGGCAAGTTCTCTTAAGAAGCTTACTTCCCGTACACCTATCTTTTCTCCAGAAGCTAGGAAAGAATACAAGGTTGCTTGCTTTTCTCATAGCAAGTTGTGCAGAATTTTTGACCCTAAAGTTGCGGGGCCTGTGAGAGAATTAAACCTAAGACTGTAGGCAGTGGGTCTTAAAGTTGTTTTTTTGCAGAACCTCTTCATACTCAAAAAAATCATCGGGGACTCCAAAGAGCTTTGGTTTATATGGACTATATGAATTGATATTTACCATATTAAAAATTACAATTAAGAAACTTTAAAATGTTTCATTTTAAAATAACAATAAGCCTATGATGTTAATAAAACAGTATATTTGTATAAAAACATTTTGCCAGAAACAATGAGAATAGTGCCTTGTTTTAATTGTTGCAAATCTTTTTTTTTAATGTTTATTTATTTTTGAGAGAGAGAGAGAGAGAGACAGAGACAGAGACAGAAAGACAGAGAGTGAGGCGGGGAGGGACAGAGAGAGAGAGGAGAGACACAGAATCCGAAGCGGGCTGCAGGCTCCAAGCTGTCAGTATAGAGCCGGACCCGGGGCGAACTCACAAACCGCAAGATCATGACCTGAGCCAAAGTTGGACACTTAACCAACTGGGCCACCCGAGCGCACTATCTTTTGCAAATCTTATAAGTGTCTGACTTAATAGAAAACATTTGGATTTGCATAGCTGCTTCTTTATTTAATCTTTTGTGATCTGTTCTTGTGACAGAGTAAATAAAGAAAACACCAGTCCCACAAAGGGAGGAAAATTGTATGGCCCCTTCCAATAAAGGGGATGTTCTTTGGTTTGACTCCAAAATGCAACAAATGATAGTTCCTTAAAGGTTAGTTGTAACATGGAATCTGAAATCATATTGATGAGCGAAACAAAGGCAAGAGAAATGTAGTTTTAAGTTAAACTTCCTTAGAGCTTGCAGCCCACTGATACATGCCTGAAATGTGCAGAGTGTGACCTTCCTCAGGGAACTTACGGCCGCCTTAGCACCTTAATGTTTACGCTTTATTAACCACTAAAAGTAACCTTAACTTAGCAGCAGCTAGCCCCTCAAGGTCCCGAAAGCCTGGCTTCGAAATTCCTTAGAAAGTTACTTTATCGCTACATCCACAGACTTAAAATGTATAATCAGTCACCTCTCACCTTTTGCAGGGGCAGCTCTTTCTGACCGGGGGTCCTGTCCCCATGCTAGAAGAGAATCACCTTTTTGCACCAAAGAACATCTCAATAATTCTTTCTTAGTCGTTTGCTCACAAACCCCACTTCAGATTTCATCAATATCAATGACCTTAAGGGGCGCCGGGGTGGCTTAGTTGAGTGTCCGACCCTTGGTTTCAGCTCAGATCACACACGATCTCACAGTTTGTGAGATCGAGCCCGGCATCTGGCTCTGTGCTGACAGGGCAGAGCCTGCCTAGGATCTCTTCCCCTCTCTCTCTGCCCTTCTCCTGCTCATGTACGCACTCTCTCTCTCAAAATAAATAAATAAACTTTTAAAAATAAATATAAATGAATTTTATGTACTCTCTTAATGCTAAAATCTACTGGCCTATCTTCTACTTTGAATGGCCCTTTTATCCACGCATGACTTTATAACAGCATGCTTTGGTCATTTGGAAAATATTCATTTAGTGAAACATGTACATCTTAAAATGTTGACATATTTCATTATACAATATCAAAAAATCATATAATTATCAATATCACCATCAATCTCGTCAGAAAAACCTTTAACTGAGAGCTACCAAGCTTACAGTGATACATGCAGGTTTTCCAAAATTTAATTTTCATTCGATGTTTATTTTTGAGAAAGAGAGAGGGAGAGAGTGAGGGAGAGGGAAGGCATGAGCGGGGGAGGGACAGAGAAAGAGGGAGACAGAGAATCCGAAGCAGGCTCCGGGCTCTGTGCTGACAGCTCAGAGCCTGACTAGGGGCTCAAACTCATGAACCATGAGATCATGACCTGAGCTGAAGCGACTGAGCTACCCAGGTGCCCCTAATTTTCATTTGAAAGCTCAATTTCATCTTAGGCAAGATTATTGTCAGTGTTTTTTCCTTGAACTGACTGGTCCCCTTTATGCCCTCTTTTAGGAAATATCTGTTAAACGCCCAGACATGAATACCGAGAGTTGGTCTATCTGTCATCGTTTCAAGGAAAAACGTTCTTTGGGATAAGTCGCTGGTTCACCCACAGCTCAAACCATCGCACAACTCCTTTACCTCAAGATTTGCACGGTACCTTGGGCTGCGGCAAAAGTACTTCCTAAATACCTCTTACTTTGTCACACAAAAATTGTTTTAAGGACCTAATGAAGGAATTCTTAGAGGACATCGATTTTTTTCTCTCTCCTGCAAATACGTGGTGGTGAAAAATATGATTCCTAGTGCAGTTTGGTGCCGCTGCTTGATTCGTGCTCAAGTACCAGCAGTTTTTACACACCCCCACTTTTCCACCATCAGTGCAAATGTCAACCCAGTGGAAAAGGAAAATAACGTCTCAGTATTAGTATGGGAAGTTGTTTGACCTCATGCACCTCCCGAGAGGGTCTTAGGGACATCCAAGGAGTCAAATACCACAGTTTGAGAACCACTGTCCTCAGGCATCCATCGTATGTAATAAATGAGTTGCTTTCCCACACATCTAGAATGCTACCAAACTGTACCATCCCTGGGGGGAACGGAGCAAATTGTCACTCAAAGCACATTCTTGAGTTTGTAGTTCAAGTGAGGAGTCCCTTTTGAAAAAGACTGTGTGCCTGCCTATCTTTGAAATACAGTCAAATCTAAGTTAATTAAGGGTGGTAAAGCGGGGTCATCAGACTGCAAGCCCAGACTCTCCCCCCTCTCCCCACACTCTCCCTTTGCTCACCGTGATCAGCACTGGCCAGGAAACAAATGAGGCTACAAAGTTCTGTGATACAGAGTCAGTCATCATACAGCCTAGAGGCCGAGACTGGAAATCCAGAGCGCTGGTGCTTACCTTATTTGGTGCGATGTGGTAGAAACTGCACAGGATTTGCCAAGCTGGATTCAAATCCTGATTCGGCCACTTCCTAGCTTTGGGACCCCAACCGTGCGTTCCAACCTTTCTCTCTCCTCATTTGTAAAATGGCAATCGTGACATCTTTCCTTGCAGGGTTTTGAAACTATTCAATAAAACGACTGTCAAAATAATGACTCTCTTTGACCTTGAACAGAGATCACCTATTAATTAACATGATGTGCAGAAAAGCATAAGTACGTGTACCTGACCTCACGGAAATTATGATTTCTTTGGGGAGTCACATCATATATACATAATACGAGAAGGCAACCCAGATACCCAGGGACTAATTCCAAGGTCCTGACTGAAGGAATCTTAGAAATGAGAAGGCACTCCTCTTTTAAGCCACATCAGAACAAACTTGAGATACTTATCATTCCCTGTTATCCCTGTGATGATTCTCAGCAGAGCCAGAGTAAAAGCTAAGCAGGCAGATGCAGCCAGACAGGGGCAGCTACCTACAAGGTCAACACAGCTCAAGAGCCCCAGAGGCCCATCTGCCCACAAGGCTCTCTCCACCATTAACAACACTAGAGGTTAGGGGCGCACTGTATCCTGAAAGCTCTTGTTTAAAGGGAACACAAGGGGCGCCTGGGTGGCGCAGTCGGTTAAGCGTCTGACTTCAGCCAGGTCACGATCTCGCGGTCCGTGAGTTCGAGCCCCGCGTCGGGCTCTGGGCTGATGGCTCAGAGCCTGGAGCCTGTTTCCGATTCTGTGTCTCCCTCTCTCTCTGCCCCTCCCCCGTTCATGCTGTCTCTCTCTGTTCCAAAAATAAATAAATGTTGAAAAAAAAAATTAAAAAAAAAATAATAATAAAGGGAACACAAAGGGGCTCCTGGATGGCTCCGTCGGGTAGGCATCTGACTCTTGGTTCCGGCTCAGGTCATGCATGATCTCATAGTTTGTGAGTTCAAGCCCCGTGTTGGGGCTGACAGTGCAGAGCCTGCTTGGGATTCTCTCTCTCTCTCTTTCTCTCTCTGTCCTTCCCCTGCTTCCTTGCTCTCTGTCTCTCTCAAATAAATAAATAAATAAATAAACTTATAAGGCAGTTTTTTTAAAAGAAAAAAAAAAGCATTAGCTTGAGCGAGTGACCATTAACCAGAGTTCCATTGGTAGGGATTATCTGAGAAAGCAGCTTTCCCTTGTCTTCTGTGGGCTGGTTGCCAACATCCACCTATTCATGGTCAGGGAGTCAGGAAAGGCCTCGATCTCGTGGAGAACCCGCTGGGCTGTGAGGCCCTGGGTTCTACGGAACGCCAGAGGCACTGGAAGTCTTAGGACAACAAATGAGAGGGCCGATACCTGTCGACTTCACCTCCTTTTTACATAGAATCTGGGCAGTTGGTTCCTAAGACGACAGAAAGGAGAAGCAGGGCAGGGCCGGGATTCTCTGTTCCACAGACTTACTGCTGCCCTGGGGGGCGAGAAGTATGACATCCCTTCAAACACTCCCAGAAGCAGCAAAGGAAAAGAGCCCTCGGCCGCAGAAGGAAGCTGAGGGAGAGAACTGGGCCAGCAAAGGTGCCACACAGACAATGTGACTGGGTTTCACTCGAGGTCACCGGGAGAGAGGAGGCAGCCACTCCTGGAGGGGAGAAGTGATTTGGAAATCAGCTGTGTCACTGTTCCACCGTCTGCTGCTGAGAAAGAGTAATTAAAATGGAGGGGAAACCTGTTGACAAGTTAATAACAGTGCTAAGATCTCAAAGGGGTAAGTGGAAAACAGCCCGTCATTAGCTCAGAACAGAAAGACGGCCCTCAGGAAATGCCCCCAACGTACAGCAGAGATGAAAGAGAAGCAGAGGAAGAAAAACGAGGATCTGAAATTTCCCTAACTCGGTTCAACCTGCAGGAGAGATTTTGCTCCTGTCTGCTTTTTTCTTATTTTCCCACCCCAGGGAGCTGGTCGGCGGGATCTCCCGTATCACGCTCTGGGCATCAACCACCGGGACCCTGCCTGAGCTTTCTTCAAGCCTCTGGAACGCGGACACTTTGGACACTGAGTTCTGCTAAGCGTAGGTCCAACAGCCTGGCTCAGAAGTTTTCTTCCTTCTGCTTTTGAAAGTGAATTCGGATGCTCAGTGGAGCTCCAGGCAAGACAGGGCTGTGCAGAGGGGCTTGGTGAGTGAGCATGGATCGCCCACACTCGGCCCCTCAATGGCAGGGACAGGAGAGCATGAGTTTCAGTGCTATTGGGAACTTAGCTGGCTGAGTGAGGTAGGATGAAAGCAGCCTGCAGCAGGTAATCAAAGCCTGGTCTGTGTCTCCCGTCCCCAAATAAGCCCTTGCATGTCTGCAGTGGGCCCTCGGTGCCAGGTTCTCCAAGACAAACTCCTTAGTATCTTCTAGGGCCTTTGACAACATTGTCCCATCTTTCGGCCTCACTTTCCTACACCCTCCCCAATGATCCCTTTCCTCCAGCCCCACAGAGCTTGTCCTCCTCCCTGAACATTCCGGCCTTTGCAAATTCCATTCCCTCTGCTGTGGCAGCTCTTCTTCTCCTTTTTTTCCAGAGAAATGTCAATGTCTCTGTCAAGAACCAGCTCTATGAACTCATCCCTTTATGGGCCCTTTGCTTTTTGTCACCTCTAGTACATTCACACTGCATTGAAAGTATCTGTTCATCTGTTTAGTAATAACCTAGAAGAGTAACGATAATATAATAATGACAGTCGGCATCATTAACTGAATGCCAACTGTGTTCAAGGCACTGGACTAGACTTTTATATATATAATCTTGACATCTCACAGAAGCCTGGACAGTTATGCCAATAGCAGAGGCAGGGTTTGAACCCAAGATGATCTGTGCTATGAAACAGACTTTGTCAATGGCAGGGATTATATTTTATTTATTTCTGAACCCCAAGATTTCATCAGGTCCTCAGATAAATACGTATAAAAGGCAGAAAATAAGGACGTATAGAACTTGACCTACGTTCATTGCCAATGCCACCTGCGTGTTTATCATTGACCAGGCATGATGCTTAGCTCTTCACTTGTCTTCATCTCATGTCATTTTTGCCAAAACACCCGTGAGGTAGGTGCTATTATTATCAGCATCTGTATCATAGTACCTGGCACATAACAGACGCTCAATTAATGCACTTGGGATGAATTCATCTCCGTGTTATAGATGTGGGAACTGACACTTAGAAAGAGTAAATACTTGGGACACACTGGATAGAAAGTAGCACAGCTAAGACTGGAAAACAGGTGTATCCTCTCAAGCCCACCCTAGAAAGGCTGACAACCAACTGTCTCTTTCTTTGATACTAGTATGGATGAAGTGCAGCATTTGAGATTTTGGAACGGGGTCTGGGGAGTCTCTGATGCAGGCTTCGTATGATGCGTCAAAACTGGCATAGGGTGGAAATCAGCCCCGGACTACTTAGGATCCTGGTCTGAGCCCTCATGCTAGACAGAATAGCCTCAATGAGCCTCCTGACCTCATGGAATCCGGTTCCTGCATCAGCAGAGCGGGTTGGTCTGTACGTTCAAATGCCAATACAGAAGGAAGTAGAAGGTGTGGCATAAGCATGATGGGGGGCATCTGGGATTAAGATAATTCCACTGGTAATTACAATCACTAGCACAACTAAGGCCCGACAAGGGGCTCCTGTGTGCTCACGGACTGTCAGGCAAGAGAGACGATGCAGGGAGTCAGCAGTTACCTCCAAACTCCCTCCAGCAGTCAGCTTCTGGAAAGTCCAATTAGCAGCCCTGCCTAATCCCGGGCAACTCCGGATCCCTGGGGAAGCTGCCACCATCTCTTCTCCTCTGATTTTATTAGGACAATAATTGTATATTTCTCCACTTACCTGTGGTAATGAAACAGCATCATTGTTTCCATGATGCAAGGCTCGGCGAGTGAGACTAGGGCTCCGCGCATCACTTCTCATTGCAATGATGCGGCACCAGAAAGCCATCCTTCATCATGTAAAAGACACTCTCCATACTGCAGTGTCTCTATTTGCAACAGCCTCTGAGATATTCATGCGATAGATCATATATTTGCCTGAATCAATATTTCCCTGACACTGGGAAGCCCGCCATCCATCCGTCCCATTTCATTTGATAAAGCCCTTCTGTGTCGCCTTTACTTAGGCTGACAGGATCACAGGCCCTCCTTTCCCACCTGATGGATGATGGCCAGATGAATGATTGCTTCATAAATTACTATCTTGGGAGCAGAGCCCTAGAACTCAGTCAAGCCTGCCCAGCAGTTGAGGAGACAGGGAGGAGACATGGTGTGAAGGGCAAAGGCTTGTAGAACCCAAACTGGGAAAGTTCTCAGTCCAGTGTTCTAATCAAACAGATGAGAAAACTGGGGCTGAGAGCAGTTAAGTAACTGGTCCAAGTTCTCATGGTAGCTATAAGTAGACTTTGGATTCCTGCCACACCTGCTCTCCCCCAGGACTTGACTCTTAGATTTTTTTTTAACCTTCCAAGAAAGATGGACAATGGTGGTTCCAGTTTGACTCCCAGAAAGGAGACTTCAATTCAAATCCTGTCGACGTGGCACCTACCAGACCCTCCCCCTCCCCTGCCCTGCCCCACTCCCCCACTGAAGAGAGCACTCAGGCACAGAAAAAACAGTCTTTGCCCTGGAAAGTTCCACCCTCCATCCTATGGCTGAAGAAATCAGGTGACCAACAAAGTACCCGAAGACTAAAGTTAGGTGGCCCATGTCTACCACCCTTCCTGTACCTACCCTTCCTTTGACCTCAGACCCTGAGACAGACCTGCCTGCCTGCCTTCCTGAGGAAGCATTCCTGGTCAGTCTGTCTTTCCCATTGCTCCACATCCCATGTTCCTCACATGCATGGGGACAGCCAGCACTTCCAGGCACATGTCACAGACCAGAAACGGTCACACATCTGTCCCTGCCTTTTCTCACTACATCTACAGAACTACTCGATCCTAATATTCTGCCTCCTCAACATCTCTGCTCCCCAGCAGTGAGATGGTGAATGTTTAACAACCAGCAGTCCCCCAAAGAAAACCCCCAGTTTACCGATTTACCAGTTCTGGGGCTATATGTGTTCTATGGTGGCCAATTTCTTCTTCTTTTTTTTTTAATGTTTATTCATTTTTGAGAGAGAGAAAGAGAGAGAGAGAGAGAGAGAGAGAGAGAGAGAGAGAAAGCAGGGAAGGGGCAGAGAGAGAGAGAGAGGGAGACACAGAACTCAAAGCAGGCTCTAGGCTCCAAGCTGTCAGCACAGAGCCCAATGCAGGGCTTGAACCCACGGACCGTGAGCTCATGACCTGAGCCGAAGTCAGATGCTTAACGGACTAAGCCACCCAGGTGCCCTATCGTGGCCAATTTCAAGCTACCAACGTGACGTCACTGAATGTGGGAAGAGACGTGCAGCGATACCATTCATATGGCATTTCTGCTCTACAGGTAAAATAGATGAAAATAGCCTCAAGAGCACAGATGATAGTAAAATGCAGTCAAATAATTAGGAAGCCATGACTGTTGAGTTTATATTACCTTTGTTTTTAATGTAAAGCGTTAAATTGTACATTGATGCCATTTAATTCGTAATAAAGGCAGTGTGTAACAATTGGCTGAAAATTTAATAACTGGTTCTCAAGAGCCAGTGTAAGCTGGCTCCAGCACACCACTGCATGCCTGTCTTCCCACCCGGGTTCCCTGTGACCTCTGCAGTCCTTGCCCTCTTTATACTTCAGCTGGGCTCTTTTACTAGCCTCCCAACCTGCCTCCCAGCTTCTGGCCTTCCCTACCCCCAACCATCCAGTTCTGTGTTTTCAAAATATAGTTCCTAGTCTCCCTAGCTAATAAATGGCAGCTATCCAATGTCTCCAAGTTAAGCGTAAACTCTTTTTCCAGAAGAGCCAAAGCTGGACCGTAAGATCCCAAGCCTTCCTTTCGAATTTTATCTCCCAAGTAGTACACTGCTGCTTTCTTGCCCTTCAGAGGCTGACAGACTTGGCTTTGAAATTCACCTTTGCCATTTATTAGTTAAGTGACTCAGACAAGCTACTTCACTTCTCTGATCATTCGTTTCCTCATATGAAAATGGGATAGCTCATAAAACGGAGGATTAAACCAGATCATACCTAATATTCCTAAATCGGTGACCAGCCCACTTTAGGCAGCCCGTAACAGCAGTGGTATCACCTTCTATTTATGAACTTATCCAATGTGTAAACACTGGACTGGCTCTTTATCGTATTTTGTCTCATTGTTGTCCCCACTTGATAAATAAATACAAATGTTTGACAGCCGTCTCTGCTAGATACAGATTCACATTTCCTATGCAATGCTACACTGCAGCCAATCTGTTTTATTTCCTATTCTTTGCTAGCATTCATCCTTCTCCATAGCTAAGCTTTTACTCCTGTATTCTGCCTCTCAAAAACTCATCCATCCACTCAATAATAAAAAGACACAGAACCCAATTAAAAGGAGGGCAAAGGATTTGAACAGATATTTCTCAAAAAAAAAAACAAAAACAAAAACAAACAAACAACAAAACAAAACAACAACCCACGAACACAAATGGCCGAAAAGATGAAGAGATGCTCAACATCATTAGTAATTAGAAATTGCAAATCACAACCAAATGAGATACCATTTCACACCCACCAGGATGTCTATCATCAAAAAGACAGACAATAACAAGGTCATGGAGAAATTGGTGCCCTCATTCATTGCTGGTGGGAATATAATAAGGTGCAGACACTTTGGAAAACCGGTTGTTTCTCAAAAAGTTAAACATAGAGATAAACACATGATCCAGTAATTCCAGTCCTCGGTATATACCCAAGAAGAACAAGAGCTTCTGTCACACAAAAACTTGTACATGAATGTTCATTGCACGGTTACTCACAGTAGCCAGAAGTGGAAACAACCCAAATGTGCATCAACTGATGAATGGGTAAACAAAATGTGGTCTAGCCACACAATGGATTTTTTCTGCTAGAAAAAGAAGTGAAGTATTGATACATGCTGCAACATGGATGAACCTTGAAATCATGTTAAGTAAAAGAAGCGAGTCACAGAAGAGTTTATATTGTACAATTTCATTAATGAAAGGATGTGGAGGCAAGGGTGTGGGGAAAAGAATAATTTTGCGCTGTCGACGAGAACGTAAATTGGTGCAACCACTATGAAAACCTGTATAGAGGTTCCTCAAAAAATTAAAAATAGGACTAGCATATGATCCAGAAATTCCACTTCTGGGTATATATCCAAGGGAAATGAAATCACTATCTCAGAAAGGCATCTATGCCCCATTGTTCATTGCAGGCTTGTTTGCAATAGCCAAGAAATGGCAACAACCTAAGTGCTCATCAATGGATGAATGGATGGAGAAAGTGTGATATATACATAACGAATATTATTCAGCCATAAAAAAGAAGGAATTTGTGACAACATGGATCGATCTTGAGGGTACAACGCTGACTGAAATAAGCCAGACAGAGAGATAAACTCTCCATGGTATCTTTATATGTGGAATCCAAAAGAAAAAAGAATAAAAAAAAAGGGGTCAAACTCAAACTCATAGAAACAGAGAACAGAAAAACGGTTGTCCAGGGATTGGGGGTGGGAAAAATAGGCAAAGTTGGTAAAAGAACACAAATTTTCATTATAAGAAGAATGAGGTCTGGGGATCTAATGCAAACAGGGTGACTGTAGTTGATAACCTGCATTATGTAATTTAAGTTTGCGAACAGAGTAGAAGTTAAATGTTCTCACCAAAAAAATAAATAAAAATGATAAATAGGGGAGGTGATGGTTATGCTAATTAGCTAGATGGTGGGGATCTTTTCACAATGTATGCCTATCTCAAATCACCACTTTCAATATCAATTTTACAACTTTATTTGTACAATACAATTTTGTCAATTGAGCTGAAAAAATACCTTAAAAAAAAGGGTAGCCAGCCATCAAAAATGATGGTACCTACCTAGTGCCTGCCTTCCTACTCCCAGTTGGCTGCAATTTCTCCCTCTTGGAAGCCCAGAATTCACTAGATGTTGTTTCTTCCCTCACGTCCTATACTCGTTATGTATCATTTTCATCTATTAGACTAAATAGCCTCAACTTTTGTGAATGTGCAAAATGGAGCAGATTCAGTAGTGTTCCTGCAAGATCACTCATACTTGTTATGTTTTTTTTCACACAGGGAAGGAAAGATGTGTGTTTGAACCCACATCTGACCTGACCTGGGGCCACCGCTCATGGGAGCGTGTTACACGCATGTGTTTGTTGGGTTGAGGTAGCTAATGTATCTCTCATTGGGTAAAATGTACTGCAAAGTAATAACTGAGTTTTACAAACTGCATCTCTCCTGTGGCCCTTAGCCCAGTGCCTTATGTGAGGAAGAAATTCAAGGAAAATACATGTGAAATTCTTCCCTTGGTGCTCAGTTTGAGACAGAAGATTGAGAAAAATTGCTGACAAGATGACCACCAAGGCCAAAATGGAATTTATTTTCCTACAGTTTTAAATGTTTCTTCCAGCAGGTGGTATTTTCCTTTGGAACAAGACATTATCTTTGATTTGACTTATTAACGACAACATGTACCCTCCTCCCCCACCCCCCTCCGGTGCACTGGGGTAAATGGAGAAAGGCTGGGTTTGTTCCTTTGCCTCTTGGGTGCTCCACAGGGGAGAGAAAGTTGGTATAAGTCCCGTACATAGGCACAAGACGGGTGAACAGTGTGGCTAAAACCCCAAGAAAGAAGAGCAGGACGAGGAGAAGCCTCCACCAGCCACGGAACTGTGGTGCGTAGGCAAAGATACGTGGGGTGGAGAGGAGTCCCTGTCCGTCTAGGGCAAGGGAACCAGATGGCCTTTGCAAACCGGAAGACTCAGCATCTTCTATGGAAATGTGTCTGTTGTGTAAAGGGCTGAGATGGAGCACTCCCTGAAATCTAATTTAATTCTTTTTCCCCAGCGATGATCAAGCAAAGACAGAGGCAATCCATTTTCACAGAGTGTGGCCCCGTGTGGTCAGCTGCCGCCAGTGTGGCCCGGCTGCTGCATTCGCGGTCACTGACATTGAAGGAAAAACACACGTCGATAGATAGGCACATACGCAAAACGCACACAAGCACACCTGCCCTCACGTGCGGCGGGCACTCGTGGGCCCAAAAACTGTTCTGTAGATGCTGAGGGCAGGGATGAAGTTACTTGCTTGTAAAAGCCTGAGCTAGGAGACAAACGCCAGCGCGATTTTTAGGACCAGAAGAAGAAAAAAAAAAAAAAAAAAAAAAAGCATTCTTGCAACGCCACCTAATGGTAGGTAGACCTCATTACAGTCTTAGGTCCAAAGGGTAAGACTCCAAATGAATGATACAACCTTGGACTTCACCTTCCAAACATGTATTCCAACTTTCCGGCCACAGCTCCTGTACTTTGGGCAGCTTCCAGCTCTTTCTCCTGTGCTTCCCAGATACTCCTTTAGCACAAAGCTCTGATCCCTTTTAACATACTCTCCTGAGGACTATAACTTCCAGCTGTTATCACTCACTTTCCCAGATGTATCTGACTCTGAGGACAGGTTTTATCTACTGCACGATACTTGGGTAGGGCTGACCTGCCACCTTCCCCTCCATCTCATGCTCCACGCTGCAGCCTGCCTTCGAGGATAAGCCCTAGGTCAGTGGGATTTGAAAGCCAAAGTTCATTCCATTCCCAACTGGACTCTCCAGGGGCTGAGCTCCGACTAGCTTACAGTCTGGAGGGCACCCTGGTGGCCTCTCATATAGACAACGGTCATATCAAATCGTAACCTCTGAAGTTAGCTGCGTGGCTTGTGTTGACTTTTGAGATTGGAGGTTGGAAATCCCCAAGTAACCAATAACGAAGGAAGGGCTTTCATGGGACACTAGGCTACAGAGAGTGGGTCATTGTCTCCTTTGAAAGGCTAGAAGAACAAAAGCCACAGAAGCTAGGCCACTTGCCCGTGATCACACAATGCAACATAGAAGGGGAGAAGTTAAGAGCTGGGTCTCCCAACTTGCAGGCTTTGGTGCCTCCTACTGGGGTCAGGCAAGCCTGGACGGCAGACACTCCTGCTGAACTTTCCTGTCCGTAAAATGACATTTATGTTGCAAAATGCACTTTTGTTGGTTGGAAGTCGAAGAGCCATCGTAAGTGACAGGTCCCTAAATCTGCTGCACCTTCTGGTAGAATCCTACAGGGGAAGCTAAAACCGTTTATGTTAAAGTAAACGTATGAGCTGTTTACAAGCTTCACCCTTTTAGCTGCAATAGTGAATGTACTAAAGGACTCGGTGGAGTCAGGATGGACTGGGGAAGGAATCGATAAGGTCTTAATTCCCTCAAATGAATAGGATGGTCACCGTCTGATGACAGAGGTCCCAACTACTTTTTCCCCACTTGCACTCAGCATACTACATGAAGAGGTAGGACCAAATGTGATCCAGATGTAGCTGAATGGCCAAAGACTGCTGGACAAGCCGAAGATGCCCCTCTATGTGCTGGGCGCAAGAGAGAGCAGCCACGTCTTAAGGGACTAACTGGAAGTCTGTCCAGAAGAATCTCAACAAAAATTGCTAGCAACAGAATACATTGCCCTTTGATTATGAATCCAGCTATCCATCCTAGAGTGAGGGAAACTAATACCCTGATAGAGTAACCAACTCTTTTTGCCTAGCATTTTCCCACTTTTGAACTGAAACTCTTGTGTGGACAAATCAAGGTGGCTGGTCACCCTAGACCCAAACACTGTGTGGCTGCTTGAGTAATAACCCATCTTCACCTTTTCTCATACCTTTGCAACAAATGTCCATAGCTGTGAATAATCTAGATGCATCCCTTCTATGAAATCCATGAAACACTTGGCCTGCAGGCCTCCCGCAGCCCTGTTCCGTGTCCCTCAACCTGGCTCAACTTCTCTTTTTAAATCAATACTCCCCTGGCATACTCTATCCATATTCTAGGTTGAGGCATTTGTCATCTTTGCTTTGACTCTTTCCTTCATTACTTACATGCAATTAATCATCAAGTTCGATTGATTTATATTTTGAAATATCTATGACATACACCTTTTCCCATCTTTACTGCCATCATAGTAGCAATTATAATAAAAACCAACACCGACTCTAAGGACCAGTTGAAACTGATTCAAGAAGAAATGGAAGGGGATGGCTGGGTGGCTCAGAGCCTGGAACCTGCTTCAGATTCTGTGTCCCCCTCTCTCTTTCTCTGCCCCTCCCCCACTTGTTCTCTCTCTCTCTCTCTCTCAAAAATATATAAATACTTTTAAAAAAGAATGGAAAGGAGAGGAATAGGAATCAACAAGTCTACAGAATTCATAATTTCCCCCAAATTATTTGATGATGGAACTCATTTTTCACAGAGCAGCTAATGGACCCATTGTTCCATGAAGTACAATTTGGCAAAGGCTCATCTAGCCCACAGATGCACCGTTTTGCAGAATCAGAAAGAATGTTTAAGAGCATCAAGTCAAGCTGTATAATTTTATATGTGGCAACTCTGAGACCATAAGGGCTATAGGACCACCAGCCACACCACTGCTCACCTCTGTGAGACTCGGGCTTTGAGTCAGGTCTCCTGATTCTGTTCAGGGTTCTATATACCATATCATCCAATCCTTCCAGCTGGGCCATCTGCATGTTGCAACCCCTCACTGAAATAGCCTTCCTCTCTCTCCACTGAAATTCTGCCCATAATTCAAGGCCACACTCAACTTTTAACCAGCTCCTCCACATCATTTGCTAACCACACAAGCCCACACAGGTGCCACCAGTTATAACAATTTGTTTAATGTTTCATTTTATTATTTTTGAGAGAGACAGAGCACGCACACACTAGCATGCATGCACGCACAGGAGAGGGGCAGAGAGAGGGTTGGGACAGAGGATCCCAAGCGGGCTCTGAGCTGACAGCAGTGAGCCCAATGTGGGGCTTGCACTCAGGAACCGTGAGATCATGACTTGAGCCAAAGTCAGACACTTCACCAACTGACCCACCCAGGTGTCCCTATAACAGTTATTTTTATCATCCAGTTTGCTACCTAATATCAAGCATTAGAAAAATCTAGTATGTGTACTACCACGAGCCAAACTTGTGACCATGGCATTCATTTCTAATCTGCTGCATCCTTCTAAATTGAGCCTGGAAACAGCTTCAGGACCCATGATACTCCAGATGGTCACAGCCAACCAGCCATGGTCAGCACATGACATGAAACTTTTTGAGGCCCTGATTTGGTTGTTAAACTATTTAATGTGTACGGCTATTAGACCCTCCTGAACAGCAAAGCCAGTGTCCTCAAATTCTGTCAGATAACCATTAGCCCTATAGTCCTCTGCCCTAATAACTGTGCGATAATTGTTTGAATGTCTGAATATCAATGCGGAAGTGACAACAACATTTACATAATGCTTAGTTACAAAGCACTTTCACTCATGGTACCGCATTTAATTAATTCTCACCACCCTCGGAAGTCGGTGTGATTTAGCTCCCCAATTCCTACTGGACAGGGAGCTTCCGAGGAACGAGAAGCTTCTGTTTCTTATTGGCCTCTGTGGGGCTCGGGTCAGAGTAAACAGTCGATTTTGTGGAACTGAGGTATGAATTATCAGGATGATACACAAGGGCTGGGAGAGTCTGTAACTCGCACCGGGCTACCCCACTCACCACTGTGCCGTGCGGCCCAGCGAAAGTCCTAGAAGTGCTCTCGGCGCTTGAGCGCTGAATCTTTGCAGCCTCCATGTTTGAATTCTACTGTCAGAGGCTTTTCCTTCTTCCTGGTAACGAAGCAAAACCTGGTGGGTTAATTAATCCTTCTCGATGCTGGGCAGCAGTAATAGGATCAAGAAGAAAGCTTTTCTCCTCTTGTGCTCCCAAGGGTGCCTGGCGGGAGTCCGTGAGGAGATGGGAACACAGCCTTCAGTCTGTTAATTGTTCAAGAGCAAATCATCTGTCAGAAGGAAACAGAAAAAAAGACACCACCGAATTCAGAGTAAGAACAATAAATAACATTCAGTGCTATACCCTTGAGAAAAAGAAAGCTGCCGACATTCTGCTTCTGAGGGACAACAGAAATGCTCAGTGTGGCTGCAGACCTGTGGAGTACAACGTGATAGAAAAGACCACGGCTTGGCTGTAGTTCAGACTGGCTGTCTCTTTTACCAGCACAGGGCCCACCGGCCCCCCTTCCACACTCGGCGCCCCTACCCCAGGGAGACAGAGGCTGACAGCAAGGAGAAAACGATCATGCGAACGGGAAAAGTCATTTCCTAATAGGAAATCCCTTTGGGGTTAGGGGGGTAGAGAAGCACATTGCAACTGCCTCATACCAGTCTCCCTGCTTCCAACCTATACTCCCAAGTCCAGCCTCCGTGGCTCCCCCAGAGACTTCGGGATAAAACCCGACCCCGTGGTCTGACCCCTCTCTGGCCCTCCAGCCACACGCCTCTGCTCCCGCAGCACCATGCTGTTTGTGATGCCCCACCAAAGACATTGCTCAGTTCCAAGCCTCTGCCTCTTCTTTCCTCTCCATCAGGGGTGCCTTTTCCTGCAACTGGCTAACCCCCCACCCCCCTCGGTCTTGAAGGGGCATCTCCTCTACTGTCACCACTTCCCCCACCTCCAGCCTCTACCAGCAGAGCCTCTGTGACGCTCCACAGTCACACCCAAAATGACAGTCCAGGGCCATGGTCCAGCAAATGGATACCTGCATAGGATAACCTGGGCTTGAGCCTAATCTCTGCTGCATATGGCTTGTGTGATCTTTAAAAAAAAAAGTGCATTTTGGTTTTTTAAAAGATTTTTGTGTAAATCTACATCCACGTGGGGCTTGAACTTACAACCCTGAGATCGAGAGTCACACGCTCCACCCACTGAGCCAGCCGGGCGGCCCTGGCTCGTGTGATCTCGAGTTGAGTTTCTGGACTGCGGGATGCCTCTGTTGCTCACTTAGAAAACGGGGTGGACATAATAGCAGTTTCTACTTCATAAAGTTGTATGAGAATTAAACTGTTTAATGCGTGTAAATGCATTAGCCCATAGATCAGTGCTCATTGTGAGGTATTGTAGCCATTAATTATATTCCACTGTAATCACTGTCAGGCCCATCTTCCTCTGTAAGCTGTGAGTTCTTTGAGAAGACAGTCCATAGCTCATCCATGTCTTTACGCCCAGTGTGTAGAGTACAGTTCCCAAATATCCACTTCCCTCTTCTCTGTAAGAGAATCAACAATCCCTCCCCACTGCTCATGACCTGCACCACTTTCCCCTGGGGTAAGAGTGGTGTCCCTGCCCATCGACATCGTGCATGATCATGTGACTCGTGTAGCCAATGAAATATGAGTAGAAGTGACAGCCAATTCTCAAAAGAAGCTTCAAGAGGCATTACATGATTGCAGCTGCTCCCTTCCCTCCTCTGCCAGGAGAACAGTGTGTCCCAGAGACCGGTTGCTCCTTCGTCCTGAGTCCCAGAAGGCAGAACGTATCTTGGAGCAGGGCGGTAAATGCAACTGACCTGTAATCAGTATAGAATATGAAGATGTAAGTGCTTGGTTTTAAGACACTGAAATTTGGGTTTATGTCTAACCACATCATAACCTAGTAAAACTGATTAATACCATACCCAATAACACTTTATTGAATCAATAGATACACTGATAAAAGAATGAAGAAGTGAGTGAATTATGGTGCATGTAATTCATTTCATGCAGTTTCTGGCCGTGTATGTGCATCACCTGATCAGTTAATTTAAGCACATCCTCTTCTAATGGCGAATGTGTTTTCTGACATTTATTTTAAATAGAATACTCTGTAAATAAAAAATCAGGGGTTCCTGGGTTGCTCAGTCGGTTAAGTGGCCGACTCTTGGTTTCGGCTCAGGTCATGATCTCACGGTCTCGTGGGTTTAAACCCCGAGTCGGGCTCTGCGCTGACAGTGAAGAGCCTGCTTGGGATTCTCTCTCTCCCCCTCTCTCTCTGCCCCTCCCCCACTCACGCTGTCTTTGTCTCTCTCAAAATAAATAAATAAACTTAAAAAAAAATCAGACAGTGAATCTGTACTCATCCAGACACATTCAGTACATCTATCCCCAGGCCCAAATGAAAGGAAAGGCAGTAGAAAAAGGAACATTTCTTGGGCAGCTGCTGTTTCAGGTACTTTCCATCTGCCAGCTCAGCAGGACCTTCCAACAATCCTAAGGACAAACTCTATTTCCAGATGTGGAAACTGAGGGTCAGAAACCACATGAAGGTCACCAGAGGTAAGTGATGATTCAGATGTGAACCCGGATCTATTTGACTACAAAGCCCATTCTCTGTCCACTAAAGGACACTGTAACAGTGGAAGCATCTGAAGACAAGCCAGGAGAACCCGGCTATCCACAATACTCCTCCCACACCACACCTAATATTCCTTACTTTCCTTTGGCACATGGCCCAAAATGTTGACAGTTAAGAGATCAAATGAAACGTTTTGAAAATGTAATATCCCTGGTGGGGTTGAGCAGACTATCAGCCATTTAATCTTGAAAAGTGGATTTGTTTAATCAAATTGTTTTCCTATCACAAAATTAAAATCTGTCTGAGAAAAGAGAAAATGCTAGTGTGGGTACAACGGGGAAGGAAGAAAGAGAAAAGAGCGGGTATTTCAAACCTGAATGCCCACAGGGCCTAGCAGGTGAGGTAATAAGTAGAAGATAATAAATGGATAGGTGTTGGCTAGTGGGGCCCACATGCCTGGTCTAAAGGGGACGGTGACTGGTTTGTTCAGGTCAGTTACTACTGTGGAGGGTTGCCAAGCTTCTCGGAGCTGGATCTCTGTGAGGTCTCCAGACGTTTTCATGTGGGCAACATCATTCAGGTTGTTTCTCCAATACCATGCATTCCAACCCTCCCCCAACCCTCCTCCAAGATGGGTTCTGACCTATCTGGCATATCTATGTGATGCATAGGACACGTGAGAGGATTGCAGGCTTGGAAGGGAACGAGGAAGAGGGGAAAACCAGAGTGAAAAACCTCATGCTTGGGGAGGAAGGGGAGATAGGGCAGAGGACGGTGGTGCAGGACAAACAGAAGGTGAGTGCCCCGAAACAAACTTCTTTTAACATGATTGGCTCAGGCTGATGGGTTCTTCCCCATTTCAACACTGCCTCAAGTAAAAGCAAACCCTGATAAGACAAAGCCATTTGTTCCCAAATAAACTCCATTACTCTGCTAAATATCTTTACTGGATTTCATTTGATCCCAGACATTCTCAATTCAATATTGCGCTCTGCCAACGTAACCTTTTAAAAGGAGTTTTATTGATGGTGTGCTACGCCATCAATTAACATTTCTCAAAAAAAAAAAAAAAAAGGAAAAAAAAGAAAGAAAAAAGAAGGAAAGAAATAGAATTAAATGGCTTTGCTTAGCGATCTTAATTATCTGGAATAATTAGCTCTAGTCAATTCTCCAACAAGAGCTCTCCAGAGAAATCAGTGTTTGGGGAAAGGGGAAAGAAAGGGGGAGCCAAGCTTGGGACAAAAGCAAGCATTTGGCAAGTTATTTAGAAATATCTAATTAACCTCAAGAGTGAGACTGACAATCAAAGCCACTTCCTTAGTGCTTAATTATTAAAAGCAAATAAAGAAAGTAAATATTCAGAGAGCTGGACTATTGGGCACTGGAAAATAAGAGCCACTCTGAGCCAAAGTGCTCAGTAATCCCCAAACATACAGGCGTGTGTGCCTTTGTTTCTGCAGATCTCTGCTTAGGGTATTCTTCTGGCCCAAGTCAGATTAGGAACACGCATCAGTCTTCTGTGAGGTCTCCCCTGACCCACCTTTCTCCCCAACCAGAGAAAATTGATCTTTCCTCTGGTCTTCTACAGCCTTTGCACATCATAATTACTTCATTGTACATTCATTAGGTGCCTATCTGTCCCCCTAGACTGTAAGCTTTTCAAAGCCCGGGTAAGTGCTTATTCACCTCTATATCCACAGTGTCTGGAACAGAGTAGATGCTTGATAAAAGGAAATTGAATGAACCTATAGATCAATATCTTTTTGTGCAGTCTAGTACACAGTAGTAATTCAATAAATCCTTCCTTTTTGCTTTCTTTCTTCCCTTCTCCCCTTCTTCTCCTTCCTTCCTCCCTTCCTCCCTTCTCCTTCCTCCCTTCCTCCCTCCCTCCCTTCCTTCCTTCCTTCCTTCCTTCCTTCCTTCCTTCCTTCCTTCCTTCCTTCTATTTTTATTTCACTTTAAGTTCCACAATTAAAGGTTATTGATTCCAGAGCTGCTGGGCGCAAATAACCGTGCTCTCCCATGTGAGTTTGTCATTTTGACTTGCAATTGACTTTCAATTAGCCAATGCAGATCACGATGGGTGGCTGAGAAATCCCAGGGCAAGTGTGGCACCGGGGCACCTCGCCACAGAAGTCCACTGGGAGGGAACCTTCTTGATTTGCAGTCACTACCCAGGCTTGCAGCGTGTGAAACTGCAGGCATAAAAGAAAAAGAAGCCTGGCAGAGAAGGAAAGGAGGAAAGAGAGAGGAAAACCCAGTGACACACAAGGCCTCTGCTGATGTACTCCAGGCGAGTTGTCAAAACCAGCTTGTATATCTGCTTTAGGGCTACGGGGATCCTGAAAGCCATTTGTAGAATTTGATTTAAATATTTGTCCCTGAACCTGGAGCTGACTCTTGAAGGCTGAGTAAGAATTAACTGGGTGAAGAAGGTGGAAAGGTCTTCCGAAAGGAGGGAGCAGCATAAAGGGGGAGATGTCATGGTGGGAGCGGGAATCCAGGCCAGGCAATTTGGTTTTCTATACACCAGTGCTACTCTGCTAAACATGCAAATAGAGAGCAAGGAAGATATGAGACCAGTGAGGTCGAGAAGAGACATTCACAGTCATCGCTAATTTCTGGGCTTGGGTGTAGCTTGCAATTCTAACTTCCTCCTCAGTTTCAGTCTCAAGGCACACTGCCTGCTGGATGTCCACCCTCACTCGGGTGTCCCCCAAGCCCCCGGACTCAACATGCACAACAATCAATGCTTTAGCTTCCCCCATAAGCCTCCTTCTCCCCTTAACATTCTGTCTGTTAACTGCACCCTCATTTTCCCAGCTGGCTAAGGTAAATCTTGGAAATCATCCTTGACTCTGTCTTTCCCTCCCTCCAATACCCGGTCGACCAGCAAGTCCTGGAGACTTGGCCTCCTAACGGTTCTTGAATCTCTGCCTTCTTCCCCATCCCCATCATCACTGTCCTCATTGTCTTTTCTCCTGAACAGCAGCCACCCAGCATGGCCTCTTACCTCCAACACCAACACTCCTACCTAAAAAAATTTTCATTTACCATTTCTAGCTGTAATTACTAACACAAGCTGGCTTTCATCTATTAAATGCCTAGGATATGCCAAGGGCTATGCATAATATTCAAAGTACAGCTCCTCACTCAGTCCTTATGGTGGTGATGATGGGCGGCCCTGAGCGAGCCTTGGCTCCTGAAAGCTTAATAATTTACAGATGAACTTCAGCTGATAAAATATCAGATGTATAAAAATATCAAATCGCTATGCTGTACACCCCAAACGAATAAGAGATTGTATGCCGATTATACTTTAAAAATAAATAAATAAATAATATACATTAAAGAAATAAACCAAGGCCTGTCCTGCTGGGCTACAGCGATGATATGCATGCAACCAGCTTTCTCCAGGGAGGAATAAAGAGCAGGGCCAGCCAGCCACATGGCTCTTTTATAAAAGGCATGGAGAGGTGGGCAAGACTCCTATTCTCTCCCATCGTAACAACGGCGGGGGGGGGGGGGGGGGGGGCGCTGCGGGGACCTAGAGCGTTTGGTCAAGCCACAGATATTTCCTACATGAGCAGAAGTCCAGTGAGACATATATGCATCACGCTCAGTGGGGTCCACTCTGCATGCCAGGAAAGAGATCCAGGGCTGTTGTTTTTTCAACCACACACGCCCGCTATCCCTTCCTACCAGCGCTGGAGAGGCGTTGAGATGGCCGAGCAGCAGAGGGACTGGGCTTGCCCTCGTCCCTGAGCACAGCAGCGTGGAGGTCACAACACTTGGAACACCCAGGAATACGGTGTGCGGAGTGACAAAAAAGGCTCCACAGGTGGACAGAGACAGCTTGGCGGGACAGAGGTGCGTGTGGGCAGACTGGGAGAGAGAAAACGGGTGGCGGCGTGGGCGCGGCGTGGGGGGAGGGGGATCCCCTTCTACGGAGAGACAAAAGGAAGGGAAAGAGGCTGTGGAAGTGTGGGGTTGTGTTTGGACAAGAGAAGAACCTCTCCGGACCACGGGTGGGGGAACGAGAGTCGAGCCAGTTTCTACTTTGCAAACAGGCTTAGGAGCTAAAGATGAGAGTTTTCAGGGGTACGCGACTTTCTCCGAACCAGAGCCGCTGCCGTGTGCGCCCTGGGGGGAGGGGAGCCGGCTCCGGAGCGCGGTGGTGACCTCGGTGGTGACCTCGGTGGTGATCTCGGTCTCCGTGGTGATGTCGGTGGTGATGTCGGTGGTGATCTTGGTCTCCGTGGTGATCTCGGTGGTGATCTCCGTGGTGATGTCGGTAGTGACCTCGGGGGCGCACTGGGAACGAGTGGGGCCCCTCCCTCCAGCGTTGGGGGAAGAGGGTGTATTGCCCGGCCAAGGGCGAGAGACCTTGCAGGCGCCAGTCAGAGGCCTTTGGTTAACTGGGCGGAGTGGCGCTACCCCAGAACCGAGTCGGGGCAGAGAGGGATCGTTTACGACACTGGGTTTGAATCCCAGCCGAGCGCCCGGGAGGCGCCGGAGACTGTGGAGCTGGACAAGCCTGCCGCCTGGCTATTCTGTGAGGCCTACCTGACAATGTGGTTTGAGACACCCAGTCTGGGAAGGACAAGGCCCGGGTGTTGCCGTTTTTCTCCCCCGTCAACATGGGGATTCAGGGAACAGGACAGCGACCCCCGGTGGAGGGGGACCCGCTTCCGCCAAACCCCGCGCCTCTGTGCCTGGTGACGGCGTGTCTGCTGGGGTGGGACCATATGTGCTGGGGTGACACTGACGCTGAACTGAGGGGTCACCTCCAGACCGCACGGCCGCTGGTCCTAGGCACCAACAGACAACTGTCCTGCGCTCTTGTATGTTAGTCTGGGTTTCTTTTTTATTTTATTTTTTCTCTTTTCTCTTTTCCCTTCTTTTTCTTTCTACCCTTGTCTTTTTTATTTTATTTTTTTCCCTTTGGAATTAGGCTCATTTTTGATTTTTGATCAATTCTTATATACATGTAAGTATTTTCTTTCTTTCTTTCTTTCTTTCTTTGTCCTTGTTGTTTGTTTAATCGGGCATTTTTACTCTGTTCTTTTTACACCTTTTCTATATCTCCTTTTCTTTATTTTCCTCTCTCTCTCTCTGGATTAAGCCTTATAGTTTCTTTGATTCACTGCCCGGTCTTTTTTTTCTGTCCCTTTCATTTCTTTCTTTGTGTGGGATAAGGTTCCCCCACCCTTTCCTTTTTCCCAGGGTTACTTCCATGAACAAATCAAAGCTCACCTGGTGGAAGGCCCAAACAATCCATCACCATGAGCAGTGGGATAGAGAAGCCAAATACACAACCACAGAGTACACACAACACTCCAAAAACACTTCCTGAAGTGCCAGGCCCTGCAGCGGATGACCCCTTTTTAATATGGTAGTGCTCGCAGGGGCAGGACACATAACAAGCTATTAAAACATGTAAAAGAAAACTAGCCAAAATGACACAATGGAAGAATTCCCCTCAAAAGAAATTCCAGGAACAAATGACAGTCCGAGAATTGCTCAAAACAGATAGGAACGGTATATCTGAACAAGAATTTAGAATAATAGTCATAAGACTAATAGCTGGGCTTGAAAAAAGCATAGAAGACCACAGAGAATCCATTGCTGCAGAGATCAAAGACCTAAGAAATAGTGATGATGAGGGGCGCCCGGGCAGCTCAGTTGGTTAAGCGTCCAACGTCGGCTCAGGTCACGATCTCACAGTCCGTGGGTTCGAGCCCCATGTCGGGCTCTGTGCTGACAGCTCAGAGCCTAAAGCCTGCTTAGGATTCTGTGTCTCCTACTCCCTTTGCCCTTCCCCTGCTTGTGCTCTCTCTCTCTCTCTCAAAAAAAAAAAAAAAAAATTTAATGTAAATTTTTTAAATTTACATTTAAAAAATGTAAGACATAGTCATGATGAATTAAGAAATGCTGCAAATGAGATGCAAGATAAACTAGATGCGGTGACAGCAAAGATGGAAGAAGCAGAGGAGAGAATAGGTGAAACAGAGGATAAAATGATGGAAAATGACGAAGCTGATAAAAAAGAGGAAAAAGAAATTACTGGACTATGAGGGGAGATTTAGAGACCTAAGTGATTCAATGAAATGAAATAATATCTGTATCATAGGAGTTCCAGAAGAAGAGAGAGACAAAGGGGCAGAAGGTTTATTTGAACAAATAATAGCCGAGAACTTCCCTAATCTGGGGAAGGAAACAGACATCCATGTCTAAAAGGCACAGAGAACTCCCTTCAAAATCAACAAAAACAAGTCAACACCATGACATATCATAGTGAAACTGGCAAAGATAAAGAGAGAAATCTAAAAGCAGAGTGACAAACAGGCCTTAACCTACAAGGATGGACACATAAGGGTAGTAGCAGACCTGTCCACTGAAACTTGGCAGGCCAGAAGGGAGTGGCAGGAAACGTTCAATGTGCTGAATAGGAAACATATGCAGCCACAAAGCCTTTACCCAGCAAGGCTGTCATTCAGAATAGGTGAGATAAAGGCTTTCCCAGACAGACAAAAACTGAAGGAGGTCATGACCACTAAACCAGCCCTACAGGAGATCCTAAGGTGGACTCTGTGAATGGAAAACAGCAAAGACCACAAAGGACCAGAGATATCACCACAAGCCTGAAACCTACAAATAACACAGTGACACTAAATCCATATCTTTCAATAATAACTCTGAATATAAATGGACTAAATGCCCCAATCAAAAGATATAGGGTATCAGAATGGATAAAACACAAGACCCATCTATATGCTGCCTACGTGAGATTCATTTTAGACCCAAGGACACCTGCAGATTGAACTTGAGGGGATGGAGAACCACCTATCATTTTTTGACACCTGGATGTCAAAAAAAAAAAAAAAAAAGAAAGAAAGAAAAAAGAACAGAAAAAAGAAAAAAGAAAAAAAAGAAAAAGAAAAGCCAGAGAGAGTAGCCATACTTCTATCAAACAAACTGTAGATATAATAACAAACTGATATTAAAACAAAGACTGTAAAAAGAGATAAAGAAGGGTGTTATATCATAATTAAGGGGTCTATCCATCAAGAAGAGCTAACAATTGTAGATGTTTATGCCCCCAATGTAGAGCACCCAAATATATAAATCAGTTAATCACAAACATAAATAAATGTACAGATAATAATACCATGATTATAGGGGACTTTAATACTCCATCCTATCAGCCTTTGCAAATGACTTCTCTACTGAGACATACAGACCCTCCTCGGGAGGCAGACATCTCTATTTGATCCTCAGTAGAGAGAAGGAAGCCAAGGCTACCCTCTTAAGCTGTTGGGAAAACATGGGGCTTCAGCAGAGAGAGAGAAGCAAGAAGAAACTGGAGAAGCAGAATGCGTTAACAGTGGAGCAGCCCGTGCATTCAGGAACTGGGAAAGGGGAACACACAGTAGTGGACGGAACCAGAGTTGTTTTGCCTCCAAAAGAGGTAGCTGGGGAGAGAGAGGGAGGTGGCTGTATTCAGCCTAGGGATTATCATAAGGAGCAAATACAGAAAGTTCAAGAGGATGAAATGAACTTCCGCTGCAGGAAAGAAATCGGTGGGTTCGGACATGAAGACGTTGTGGTTGTACTGCAGGACGGGGTGGGGGGGGTCTCCCCTGCTCTTCCTCACTGTCTGGGCTGGCACATAGAGAAGGCAGGGTAACCAAAGAGGACATTTAGTCATTTTAGTGATTTTCTCAGGTGGAGGACAAGGGACTGCCTCTCGCATAATGGCGCGTAAAAGCTGTGCTAGGAAGAAGCTCATTTGGCGTGAGGAGGTTCAGACGGGCTGTTGATTGTGATCTCCCCACCCCACTGCCCAAAACATAATCACACTCGCACCTACCTACGCGTACAGACTCACGCACACGCGCACACTCGCACCGGCCCACACACACTCAGACACTGCCACGTCTGTTCATGCGTGCACATACTCACGCTCATGCATGATCACAGTCACTCGTGCTTACACTTGCATTCACACACGGGTTCACAGGAGAATACACTCGTACCCAAATCCCTCTGGAAGGAGAGAACTGAGGGTGAATGAACACGGCAGAGGCCACAAGGACAGATGGGAACAAAAGCCAAGGGTCCTGGTGGGAAGGCTTTCAGCCCTGTACTTCCCCACACCTGAGATGTCCTCTGTGCCGTTGTCTGTAAACTTCCAAATCTTACCCCTCTGTGAGGACCCCTGCCAGAGAGGTTCCCCAGTTCTTATTCATTATTCCCTGGAAATGGTTTCCGCTGCCAAAGCGGGTCTTGGCAGCCATGTTTCTAGCCATAGGTCCTCTGGCCATAGCTAACTGGTTTAGGGGCTGAGCTCCTGGCTTGGTTAATCATATATCTCAGAAGTTGAAGGTTGGTCAAGAAAGACAGAATCATTGGCACTGAAGCACATGGACAGTGCACCTCTCGAGGGAAGGGCCATACTTTCCCCTATTGAGGCTCCAGAGGATCTCCGCTCCCAATCCTGCCTGTGACTTGTTTGTTGAGTACTTCCTTAGATGCCATTAGCTATCACAACCGACTCCCTAGGAACATCTAAAGCTAGATGAGCTTTGATTTATTTTTCTTGCAAACAAAAAACAAAAACACCGTTCGTTCTAATCTTATTCAAACGCTCACTCCTGCCTGTGCCTCTGGCTAGCAGTGATCTGTTCATCTTCAGAACACTCATAGCATTTTGATGGCTTTGTTATCCTCTCTGTACTATTTGTTTCTGTCTTACCTTCGATACTAGACCATAAGCTACTTGAAAGCAGACGCCATGTCTTAGTCATCATTTTAGCCCACACAGCACCTAGTACAGAGCCTTGCACAAATAGTTCTTATGAGCGTTTGTTGAATGAATTAGCAAATGCATAATTGGATAAATGAATGGAAAAAGTAATCTCAAGCGATGCTAAGTATTTATTCTATTTTTCCTCAGGAATTCCTGAGGTTACACTCCTAGAATCTAAACATCCTCCGCATGTGAATCCGTTCATTTTATTCCATTTTATTGATTTGTTTACAATCAGCCATGTGCCTGACACAAGGGACGCAAAGATGAGTAAGATATGGACTTTGTTTTCAAGGACCTGTGGTCTCACTGGACCGATGAGGGGGTGGGGTACAGATGAGGTTAACAAACATGGACCCCACCCTGGGACACAGCCCTGCACACCCCATTCCCGGGAGCAGAAGTGGGAAAGTCACACATTGCACATCCATCCCAATCTTGCAACAAGACCGTATTAAAAGCCATTTTTCAAGCTTGAGTAAGATGTTTATGACCTGATAGGCGATGGCTGGCAAACTCATTTCATCATAAATATCACAGCAGATAATATACTTCAGTATAAATGATGCATCTGCCTATGCCGGGATCCTCAGAGTGAAGAATGCTCCTCCAATGTGGGCTTCTTAAAGATAAACAAATTATGGGCCGTAATTACCCAGCGTTTGATTTTCTTTTTTACGAGCTTTTCTTCACCCTAATCACACTCAGGGTGGGAAGATGAAAGTCACAATTGGGACTTAGAGAAGGGAAGAAAAAGGGTCTGCTCCCTCCGCAGTGAGTCAGATGCCAGATAAATATGTCTAAGGAAGGAGCCCGCGTTCCTGTTGCTCCCGAAGGAAAGGAAAGACTCAGCCAGTGGGAAGACGTATAGAAAGCGGAAAAAATCAGTGGGGGAGAAAGTGGTGACTTCTGAAGCAGGCACTTTTCAGAGGATGCCTAAGACATAAAAGGAATTCTCTTTCTGTCTGACACAGAAACATACATATCACAGACACACACACTATGCAGGTAAAATTCTCCATCTCCAAACTGTCCCCCCCCACCCTCCCACCCCCTGCAAAGCATGGGCTCAGTATGCTCTTTCCCACTGTGACTTCTGAATCCTACTTTCTGGATGCAGTCTTTCCCATGTCCCTTCCAAAGGTTTGCTTAAAATTCAGTTTTACAAGGGCACCTGGGTGGCTCAGTCAGTTAAGTGACTCTTGATTTCGGCTTAGGTCCTGATCTCCTGGTTCTCACAAAATCAAGCCGCGCATCAAGCTTTGCTCTCACAACGTGGAGCCTGCTTGGGATTCTCTCTCTCTCTTCTCTCACCGATCACTCCCCTTCTCTGTCTCTCAAAATAAATAAACATTAACAAAGAAATTCAGTTTTACAAACACCCAAACCCTTTACTTCCTGATAGACCCTTGTCTGTTCTCATCAATTACTCTACCAAAACATTTCCTCTAGGGTTTCTAGACATGTTGGTAAAATTCATACTTGTAAAAATCTCCTCTTACAAAAGGGACTCAGACTCTATTGGGTTAGTATCTTCTCCTGAGATGACAAGGTAAGAAGGAAGTAGGTCATTAAAAAATAAATCAAGCAACATAGTAGAAGGTCACATAGTAGAAGGTAATGTAGTAGAATAACCTCTTGACTGGGAATCAGGAAATCTGAGTTTAATTAGGAATTTTCCCATTTCTCATGCAAGTGACATTTCTTCACTTCTGTCCAAGTCAGTTTTTCTCCTCACTTAAAAATGGGAATCACCTGTCTGGTAGGTCGCTTTGACGATTCAATGTAATAATATTCCAAAAAAGTCCCTGTCATTTCTCAGTGTTCAAGAACTATTTACTTTCACCCCAACTTCCTAAGTTTGGATAAGAGAGGGCTGGAAAATTGCCCTGCATCCTTCTCTGCACCTTCAAAGATTCTTTCACATTAACCACATTCTCTGGAGGCAGGCAAGTCAGAAGTGGTTTCCTTATTTTATTAGTGAAGACGTTGGAGCACAGAGAGGTTAAGAGACTTGCCCAAGGCCACATGGAGATTTAAAACCGACTCTTGTGTCTTTCTGCGCTTTTTGAAGGAGGCATACTCCCTCGGGAGGATCAGGTCAAAAGGAGGCTCCCTTCGTGAAATATTTACAAACCCTGACCCTTCGTAGCAGCGGAGCCACCCCACACAGTTGTGGAGTAGCGGGTCCAGCAGATGTGAGCTCTGCCCTCAAAGAGAAAGAGCCAGTCAATATCTGATGCCAGAAATGCGATGGATGAGGTTAATGGTTTGTATCTGAAAAAATGAGCTGTGGCTGGGGAAGAGAAATATGCAGAAACCTAGTGATAAATGTATTCGTTTCCTGGGGCTGATGTAACAAATTGCCACAAACTGGATGACTTCAAACAACATATTTTTCCACAGTCCTGGGAGCTAGAAGTCTGAACTCAAGATGTCAGCAGGGCCATGTTCTCTTTGGAGGCTCCAGGGAAGAATCCTTTCTTGCCTCGTCCTGGCTTCTGGCGATTGCCAGAAGTCCTTGGCATTCCTCAGCGTGGCCCTGCATCGCTTATATCTCTGCCTCTGTCATCACATGGATGCTCCATGGATGAGTCTGTTTCTGAATCTCTTCTCTCCTTATCGGAACACCATCGTATGGCATTAAGGGCCCATGTTGCTCCCCTGTGGTTTCATTTTAACTTACCCAGTTTCATCTAGAACAACCCTATTTCCAAACAAGGTCACATTTTGGGGCCCTGGGTAGGACATGAATTTGGTGGCAGGATGGGGGGGCGGGTGGGGAGTCACTTTTCAAACTCAGTACAACAGGCAGAGGAGGAAGACTGAGAAACCTGAACAGAGAAAACAAAGGAGAGAGAAAGAGACAAGATAAAGGCAGAGAATGAGACAGAGGTAGGAGGAGACGGAACTAGAGAGACAAAGAAAGAGAGATAATGGAAAAGAATAAGGAAGAGAAATAGGTGGTAATGAGGAGCACCTGGCTGGTTCAGTCAGTAGAACATGTGACTCTTGACCTTGGGGTTGTGAGTTCAAGCCCCACATTAGGTATACAGATTACTTAAAAATAAAATCTTTAGGGGCGCCTGGGTGGCACAGTCGGTTGAGCGTCTGACTTCGGCTCAGGTCATGATCTCACAGCTCGTGGGTTCGAGCCCCGCGTCGGGCTCTGTGCTGACAGCTCGGAGCCTGGAGCCTGCTTTGGATTCTGTGTCTCCCTCTCTCTCTGCTCCTCCCCTGCTCACACGCTGTCTCTCTCTCTCTCAAAAATAAATTAAAAGATTAAAAAAAAATCTTTAAGGGGCACCTGGGTGGCTCAGTCAGCTGAGCATCCAACTGTTGATTTCAGCTCAGGTCATGATCCCAGGGTTGTGGGGTTGAACCCTGTGTCAGGCTCCATGCTGAGTGTGGAGCCTGCGTGAAACTCTCTCTCTCTCTCTCTCTCTCTCTCTCTCTCTCTCTCCCCCCCTCCCTCCCTCCCTCTGCCCCTTTCCCCATGCTCTCTCTCTTTCTTTCAAATAAAAAAAATTAAATTAAATTAAAAATAAAATCTTTAAGAAAAAAAAAGAAGGTGTGAGTGAAGGAAACACACACACACACACACACTCTCTCTCTCTCTCTCTCTCTTACACATGAAGTGTGAGAAACAGAGAGACACATTGCTGGTATTTAAAGAAATGCTCCCAAATATGCGCTTTCTCTCGTCTGGATGGCCAGGATACAGCCCAGTGGAAAGTACAGCACCATGGAAAATGATCTAGATATTCTCTTTGGGGTTAATAAGAGGACTCCAGAAAGAAAGAGCAGCTAGTTGGGGTCCTGGGACTCCCTAGTGGCTCTCACTTTCATACCTACTCCTACCACTCTGGGTCAAGAGATTCCAGTTTTAAAGTTGAGACCCTGGGTATTGGTCAAAAAAATATCTTTTCAAAAAGCCAGTTTTAGGGCAATCTTGTGTCCATTCTCCTATCAAGAAGAAAATGGGCCACCCAGGAGATGTGGTGACACTTCCCCCTTAAGGAGCATGTGTTCCTGGTCTCTGGCAAGCTTTAGGTGTCCCTCTGTATTCATTATTCACCCAACCAGATGTTAATTCCACATCCTGATCTTTTCCAGCCTCCTGGAGTTTCCCAAAAATCTCCAAAGGGAGACTGGTCACTTTAGCGTCAGCCGAAACAGACACCAGGGCCGAGGAATCATAAATTAACAGTAAGAAGGAGATGTCAGAGCTGGCAAGAGAACACCAGTGTGTGCATGTGCGTGTGTGTGTGTGTGTGTGTGTACGCAGACTTTCGTGGAGAAGTAGGTGGAAGCAGAGGAAGCCCATCAATGGATGCCCAGTCATTCCCAAGCTACAAAGACTTTAAAACTCTCTTGCCATTAGAACAGTCACTCATAATGGGAAGTCATATACAACAGACAAACTTTGTGAACTAAGATCTCTCCTTGCTTTTATTTTCTTTTACCATAGTGAAAACTAATTGAGTTTGGCTTTTGGGGTAACAGGTTCCATTTTCTCCCCATCATAGAAACCACCCCCCCCCACACACACACTTAAAAAGGGAAAGCTTGTAGGTCTCCCCAGGAAAATTTTCTACACCAACCTGACTTGGTTGGTATTATGACTGGGGATGTAGGTCAAAGGCAGAAAAGTGGGCTCAAGTCAACATAGTGCCATTCTTGACCTCTGAGCCATTGCTTTGGAGTAACAAAGAGAAAGAGCCATAGCCTTGCCTTTTTGCCATATCCTTGCCTGCATGTTTGAAGCTTTTGGGATTCCCATCATCTTCCTTCTTACAGCAGCAAAGATAGTGAGATACACATGCTCATCTCCAGGAAGAAAGCACAGAAGAGGCATATTGCCTTTTAGGGGACATTTATTTCATATGGCCGCACAATGGAGAGTGTATGCCTTGGTTGTCATAGTGGCTGTTATTCGTTCACTCATTTTCTCACTATTCACTCATTTCTCACCACAATTATATTGTTCTATGTGAAGCACTGGAGGTACCAAGTTGAAAAAACTCAGTCCCTAATTTTGGTTTGGCATTAGAGCAAAGCAAGAAAAAGGAACTCAAGAAGCTGAGGTCTTAGGATCATAAACTACAGTGATAGAGTCTTCTACCTGAGGGTAGACCCTTCCCATCTCCCCATGGGCCCGGAGGCAGCTCTGAGTGAAATCACAAAAAAGCGTTTGGGGCTTCTCCCAACTCTGGGTCCCTCTTCTGCCATGTGTCTAGCACCCCCCTGGTGACCTAATGACTTCATTCATTCTCACAAGTTACGGTACTCTAACCAGTCGATGGGACACAAATTTCAGGATCAAGCAGCTAAGAGAAATCCAGAAAGGACTGGAAATTTGGGCAGAGAGGTGGTTATTCCTGGTAACCTGTCACAAAGGATAATGACTGCCCTAGGATTCCAGGCTGGAGGAGAAAGGGCCAACAGCCTGAGTATGAGACAGTGAAAAATAAACATACATGGCTGCTAGCATTTCTAAGTAGTTTGTAATGACTCTATGTACCTGTTGTCTTTCTGCTGAAATATCACTTGCCCTAAAAAAGACCCAACCTGTAGGTTCTGACTTCCAGTATATTTTTGTGTTTCACTTACAGATGTTCCCTTTAGCATCTTATCAGCAACAAAGACAAACTCCGTGGGCTGGTCACTTGTGTGTTGTCTCTCATATCCGTTTCCTGCCTTTCCCTTGCTCGGTTCTGTAGGGCAGGGAACGATGACGGTCTCTTGCGGGTGGCCTTGGGTAGCCTCTGCCAGTGGTGCACTGGTGGCAGCCTGGTGGTCAGGACGAGGGGAGAAGCAGTACTTTCCCTTTCTCGTGTGGCCTAAGGCCATTTCTGACTCAGCTTGTGTCTTTTAGTTCCACTTTCCACCAAAGAGGCCATGCGGGGTCCAAGGTCACGTGGGGCAGCTCCAGCCTGTGGTATCTGAAAACACACTTCCTCCCACCTTGACTCCGCACCTGTTAACAGGTGACTCTGCACCTGTTACTCTTTGGGTTGCCTCGCCATTCCGGATTTGGCTTTGCAGCTTTTCCATCACCCTGCATGAAATTCCTGATATTAAATTCCCCCAGTTGAAGGCCTAGGGTGATTTCTTTTCTCCTATTGGAAACTTGATACATTCTGATTGGTCTAAGTGGAAAAGTAATTCATTCGAAGTATGTTGGGTCATGTGCAGAACCACTGGGAATAAGAGAGGCTAAGCACCAAGACCCACCGTCAAGGGCACTCCACAGAAACCACTATGAGCGGTCCTCAACAGCCACTGGTGAACTCCGAACGAAGGGCCACAGTCAGATGGTTTTATCTGATTGGAGGAGCCTGTGTCATTTATCTGACCTGTATATCGGAGTCAAGATCTGCTTTTCAGTAAAACTTCTAGGGATAGAATTTCTTCCAACATAAGAAAGGAGATTCGATGTGGAACATCCAAAAAAAAAAAAAAAAAAGATAAATATTTACCACGGGAAAAAGACCAGGAGTTGGGGGTTGAGCTGCTCTACTAAGGTCAGCATGTAAAAAAGAGAGTCTCTGTAGAATGATTGGTTTGGTGGTGGCAGAAAGACTAGGAGCCGTGTGGGAATCTTTGATCTATGGGCGTAATCATGGAACCTTCCCAGTAGCCTTCAAATTAGTATCAGGTAATCAGCATTTACAACTGTATGTCACATAAGAGAGCAGGGCTGCCTATCCAGGAATGAGTGTGTATCCATCTAGGAGCACTTTTCAGATGTGGGTACTAATCAGACACTAATCCTTAATTTTGAAATTAATCCTTACTGATTCCCCAGCCTGCGTCGTTTTCTTATTTCTGAAGACCAGGTCCCCACCTGATAGCTCTCTCGCAGACGCTGGGCTCCTGTACTAGTCCTTCTTCCTGGACCCCTGCTGGCCAAAGGCATTAACTAGCCTCTTCCTCGTTCCCTCTGAGGTTGAGGTCCTGCCTCAACCTATCAGTTTTTGTGAAGGGGTCCCCTTTGTCTCTTGCCACGCTCTGTCATCCTCCAGCCGTCCCTCTCCAAGCATTGCCAGCCTGGAATCCCTCCTGTTGCCTGCTCTTCAGAGGCCACTCGACATGACAGTGGCAGAACAAGGGTGTATTTCAGAGTCAGCCAGATCTGGATTGGAATCCCACCTCTAACACTTACTATTTGTAACACTTACTATTTGTATGAGCTTGGCGGGCTCCTATACTTCTGTAGTTAACAAACCAAAGTTTCTTGTATGGTTCTCAAACCTTAGCATGCAAGTACCTAAGTATCTGCTGCCCTGGTGTGTTCATTAAAAGGAGAGATTTCTGGCTGCCACCGCTTAGAGATCTGACTCATTAGATCTGGGATCATTCCAGTGCTAGGGGCCTACAGACCACCCTTTGAGAAACACTGACCCACTGGGTTTCCAGGTCCCATCTCTTCTTGAAATGGTTCTGTTATTCATTCAGTCAGCATTTCCCAGGCTTCAGGTGGGCTTAGGATTTGGGTGAGGATTATAACCATGTCTCCTTCTGATCTAACTGGAGATAGGTACCTTACACCCCCCTTCCCCCCAGACCTACTGTATTAGAATCCCAGAGTAGGAATTGAGCTGACACATGCAATTCCCCAAAGTTCCACATGTAGCTCGTATATAAGCTTCTGATTCACAAGCCCTGTATCATTGCTTCTGTACAGCACACAACCCCAGCTCCCCTCCCACCCACGCTCTTAACTTCCATGCAGCCTTACTTGAAAAGGAAGCTCCTGCTACTACTGATAGAAGCTGCTTCTGCCTCCCTGTCAAAGAAGCCATCTCTTTATTTTCTAAGGTTTTATCCATTTTCATTTGACAGAAGAGTGGATTTCATTCTGATCATTACCTACATGGACAAGCAGCCAACGCTTAATATCTGTTGGTCAGTAGCTGCTTTCCTAACTTACAGTCCTTGATGGCCATCTAGAGGTAAGTGTGGTCTTCTCATCCACCTAGTCCCCTTAGCTGGCATGCACGTGTACAAAAACATGGACCTGGGAGATCACATGCTTTAGAACTCCCATTCTCCCAAGGGAAGCATGGAGCAACTATAGCCAGGATGGGGAAATAAATGACGGACTTTATCCTTACAGTCCAATGCATGCTTCACCTCCTCCGTGGAGCCTTTCCTGGTTCTAGCGCTCTGTGCTGCTTTCCTTTCTCCCACTTCGTACCATGTCACATTACACAGCTTAGCGCTGGACTGTGTCCTACTTTGCAATGCTCTAAATCTGTTTTGCTTGCCTACTTTTTGCTTATCCACAAGATTGCAGCCTCTCTGAAAGCAGGATTCAGATTTGAGACACCCTTTGATGAATCACTGAGGCAGAAAGAGGATCAAAGCAAGGATCAGCTCAACAACTTCATACGGTAGCGAGACAGCAGCTGGGGATACTAACCGCAAAGGCGTCTTCCTTCTGGGGTGAAGGTGAGATGCAATGCTAGAGGCTACTGTGACCCAAGACATAATTCAGGTCAAGTCACTAGAGTGAGATCCACTAGTGGGGGAGAAAAAGGGCAACGGACCCAAGCAGCAGTTGGTATTCAAGACTGAGGCGGCAAGAAGTGGTCACTATGCGAGCGATATTGCCAGTGGGACCTTAAACAGTGGGCCAGGGGACGATCTGCCAGTTCTGCACATGCAGGGAGAGGCAGGACAGAGCCTCCAAGGCCCCAGAATGAGCCTCAAGTCAAGGAACCAGCTAGAGAGAAGCTAGGCTTCTGGGCAAGAAAACCATCAAAATTACAAAATGGGGTCATTCCGACAGAGAAGAAAGGCTTGCCCAGAAAGCCCTAGCAGGTCTTCTGCCCTATTACTCCACCACCTTTAGGGGACTTCTCCAGGCTCCACCACCTTTAGGGGACTTCTCCAAGCTTGCGAGTTGACTGCCTTTCTCTCCTGACCTGAGCTCTGTGGCTGGTCCTTTTTGCAGTTGGTTTCAGCTATCAGCCTAACCCTGTGTATTAGATCTTGATTCCTGAGCTTCCATAACATCCAAGACTCCAGCTTTGTTCCCCTTTGACTCAAGTCTGTAGTGACAGAGGCAGGGGAAATGAGGTCCTGGTGGGCACTTTTTAACCCCATAGTACTTGGGATTGTGCTAAGTATGTACTTGATGTCCGTCTGTTTCAACACATCAAATAAACTCAGCTCACTGAAGCAAGTGCATGCCAAAAAAATGTGAAAAATTCCCTGCTGGTGATGGTGGGCCAGCTTCAGAATCTATCTAAATCTCCCAGTTAATCTTCTCTGTCACTCCCTGCTTCTCCCTTAAGATCAAGGACACCCGGGTTCAAATCTGCCACTTACTAGCCTGGAACCTTGGGATGGAGATAATAAATCTTGTGGGTAAGAGACCTCTGCCCCCAATCCCTGGATGCCAGCTGGTCAGCCTGCTACAAATGCACCTCACACATCAAAGAGAAGGACCTGAAAATTGGTGTTCATTGAACACTTACTGACTTGAACATCTAACTCTTGATTTTGGCTCAGGTCATGATCTTGCATTTTGTGGGATCAAGACCCATGTTGAACTCCATGCTGACAGTGGGGATCCTGCTTGGCATTCTCTCTCCCTTTCTCTCTGCCCCTCCCCCACTCATGCTCTCTGTCTCTCTCCCAAAATAAATAAATAAACATGAATTTTAAAAAGGATATCAAGCTGTAGGCAAGGACCCACTCGTACCAAGCAAGGCGACAAGCAGCATAGTGTTTCTGGGCACTGGGAATGTCAGAGTTCAGTATTTGTGGGAAGATCTGACAGAATGTGGATATTATACTTGCTGGACTGTTTGTAAGGCGAGGCACAAATTCTCTTAAAAGATGAATCACCATATAAATATGTAATGTCATAGCAGCATTAAGGCATGAGTCATGCTCACACGATGGATGAAAGGATGGTGGAGGGGGCACCGAGGGGGTAGAATGATGAAGGAGCAAAAGGATCTTTCCGTTCACACTACTGCCCCCACACTGGCTTTCAAGGTTTTAGTATGTTTTAAACTACTTTACTGTTAACTTATACAAACAAATTGCAGCTGCTTGATGGGAGAAGAAAATAATGATTCAAGCATAAGGCTCATTTTCCTATTGATTTCCTTTCTCTTTATTTCCTTTTGACCTCAGTAGAGAAGGCACAAGTCTCACCATTCAAAGCAACCATAACTCAGTCCTCACTCACAGACTTTAAGAAAGTGCTTAATATTTTTCTTCTTATGTCCCAGGGAACTACATTTCAGGTGTTTAATCATCTTTATAGCCCCCAGATATTTGGAATTTATGGGAAGCATTTAAACTCAGTAGAAAAAAAATGAAAACAGTGTGTCCTAAATTCAGGGTAAATTTCTACCCTTGTTATAGGTGTTAATTTATGATTTGACAATGATTTCAAGGCTTTCTCTCATATCCTCTGAGGCTTGTATTTTCTTATTATTCAACCCGGTTTTATTCTCAGTGTCAAATGAATCACACATTCAATCACACAGAGTGTAATGTCCCTTGCCCCATACACATAACCAGAGTCTCAGTCTATGGAATTATGAACCCCTGGGAAGAAGACCAAAGTATTCCTTGCGGTATCTCAGTCCCCCTGGTGACGAAAATGCCTAATCTTTCAAAAAGACTGATTCTTTATTTTTTATTACAGAGATATAATTGATATACAATATTGTATTAGTTTCAGGTGTACAACATAGTGATTTGACATTTGTATACGCTGGGAAATGGTCACCACTATAAGTTTCTAGTTGCCATCTGTCACCGTGCAAAGTTAATACAATGCTATTGACCATATTCCCCATGCAGTACATTACATTCTCATGACTTATTTTTTTTTAAGTTTATTTATTTATTCCGAAAGAAAGAGAGAGAGAGAGAGAGGGAGCATGAGTGTGAATGGGGAAGGAGCAGAGAGAGAGAATCCTAAGCAGGCTCCATAATGTCAGCACAGAGCCCGACACAGGGCTTGAACTACAAACCGTGAGATCATGACCTGATCCAAAATCAGGAGTCCTACAATTAACCAAATGAACCACCCAGGTGCCCCAACTTACTTATTTTATAACTGGAATTTTGTACTTCTTTTTTTTACATTTTATTTATTTTTGAGAGAGAGACAGAGCACAAATGGGGGAGGGACAGGGAGAGAGAGAGAGAAAGAGAGAGAGAGAGAGAGAGAGAATCCAAAGCAGGCTCCAGGCTCTGAACTGTAGCACAGAGCCCAACATGGGGCTCAAACTCATAAACCATGAGATCATGACCTGAGCCGAAGTCGGACGCTTAACCGACGGAGCCACCCAGGCGCCCCTGGAATTTTGTACTTCTTAATCCCCTTCCCGACCCCCAAATGCCTACCCTCTGGCAACCACTAATCTGTTCTCTGTATCTATGGGTCTGTCTGAGTTTTATTTTGTTTTGTTTGTTTTTATTCCACATGTAAGTGAAATCACATGGTATTTGTCTTTCTCTGTCTTATTTTACTGACTGTAATACACTCCAGATCCACCCATGTCGCAAATGACAAGATTTCATTCCTTTTTATGGCTGAATAATATACCGTGTGTGTGTGTGTGTGTGTGTGTGTGTGTGTGTGTGTATACATACCGCATCTTCTTTATCCACTTCGACGGACACTTACATTGCTTCCATACCTTTGCTATTGTAAATAATGCTGCAATTAACATCTGTCTTTTTGAAGTAGTGTTCGTGTCTTCTTCAGATAGATGCTCAGCAGTGGCTTGCTGGATCAGATGGTAGCTCCATTTTTCTTTTAATTTTTTAAATTGATTTTTGAGAGAGAGAGAGCATGAGCAGGGTAGAGGCAGAGAGAGAAGGAGAGAGAGAACTCCAAGCAGGCCCCAGACTGTCAGCACAGAGTCTGAAGTGGGGCTTGAACCCACGAACTGCGGGATCATGACCTGAGCCAAAGTCAGGTGTTCAACCGACTGAGCCACCCAGGCGCCCCTCATATGGTAGCTCTATTTTTATTGATTAATTGATTGATTTAAATATAACTTATTGTCAAGTTGGTTTCCATACAACACCCAGTGCTCTATTTTTAAATTTGGGAGGAAACTCTGTACTGTTTTCTATAGTTGCTATAGTTTCTATAGTGCCAATTTACATTCCCACCAACAATGCACCAAGGTTTTCTTTTCTCCACATCCTCATCGACACTTCTTATTTCTTGTCTTTTTGCTGCTAGCCATTCTGACAGGTGTAAAGTGATAGTTCATTGTGGTTTTGATTTTTATTTCCCTGATGATTGGTGTTGTTGAGAATCTGTATATATCAGTATTAGAATCAGTATTGAGCATCTGTATGTGTTAGTCTGTTGACCATCTGTATGTCTTCTCTGGAAAAATGTCTAGTCAGATCCACTGCCCATTTTTGAGTGGATCCCTTGCTTTTTGTTCTTCAGTTGTATGAGTTCCTTATATATTTTGGATATTTAACCACTTATTGGATACATGATTTGCAAATATCTTCTCCCATTCAGTAGTTTGCCTTTTTATATTGTTGGTAGTTACCTTCACTGTGCAAAAGCATTTTAGTTTGATCTGGTTCCAACTGTTTGCTTTTGCTTTTGTTTTTCTTGCCTGGGGAGACAAATCCATAAAAATGTTGCTAAGGCTGATGTCCGAGAGTTTCCTGCCTATGTTTTCTTCTGGGAATTTTGTGGTTTCTGGTCTTACATTCAAGTCTATTCCATTTTGAGTTGATTTTTTTTTGTACAGGGTGTAAGATATGTGCCAGACCCTGTAATGGGCTTTTCCTCATCACTACTTTATTGTATCTGGTAAACAACTTACCAAAATATGATCTTACTTTTACAAAAAAAAAAAAAAAAAAAATAAGAAGCTGAAACTCAAAGAGATGAAGAGAATTAACTCATGCTACTCGGCTAGTAAATTGCAGATCTGGGATTGAAACCCAGGTCTGTATTTTCTCCTAAATTCAAGAGTCTCCTACCCCAGAACTTTTCCATTGGTAGGATCGATGCTCACATTCTTCCCCGAGCAGAAGTGTATAGGGTTGGACATGCCTCACTTTTCTCCACCCTCACTACCTCTGCTGGCCCCGACACCACTCACCACTTCCCACCCCACTGAAAGATAAAAGTTGGGGGGCACTTGGGTGGCTCAGTCGGTTGAGCAGCCGACTTCGGCTCAGGTCATGATCTCACAGCTTGTGAGCCCAAGCACCACATCCGGCTGGCTGATGTCAGCCTGTCGGCACAGAGCCGGCCTCAGATCCTCTGTCCCCCTCTCTCTGCCCCTCCCCCACTTGCACTCTTCCAATAAATAAATAAATATTTAAAAATAAAGTTGAGCTGGCCACACGGCTTGTTTCTTCGGGCTCATTGGAGGAACAGATTCACTGGCACACTGTCCCCTCACCATCTTGGAACAAGGGACTCCCCACTCTCAGAGACCCAGAGCCTCTCGGGAGCTTTGCCTTGCTCTTTACTCTGCAGAGCCACTCCTCAGAGGTGAGGCTGTAGAAAGGAAGAATCTGGATTTGGGTCCCATTGAAACTCACCACTGGACCAACCTGGAAACTGGAGCTAATTGTTCTCCATCCTCTTACTTCTCTAGGAAAGACCTCTGCAGAGGTCCGGGAGAGCAGAGTCTTCTTAGCCTATAATAATTCTGCCTCTTATGATAAGGATGATCCATTCAGGTGCAAGGAAACTGTACGTCCAGAGCTCAGCTGCTACTGGAATTCTTGAGTACTTGAGAAGCAGGATAAAAGCCAAATCATGCTTTTAATAAACCAATATTAGCCAAACAGCCTCACATAAGCCCAGAAAGTCCTAGTAAAGCCGGCTGACACCCTTCCCAACCCCAGTGGTCATTCATTCACGTAGTTTTGATTCACAGACTGCCACTGGTGTCTCTTTCCCTCCCTGATCATCTTCCACCTGACCAACTGGCCTCAAGACCTGCTACCAGAAGAGCTGCCCATAGTCCCTCCCAGCAGCACCAGGAAGATAACTCCTTTCTCTCTTCCTCCATCACTTACCTTCTCTGGGAAGAAAGGGTTAGTGCAGGAGTTCCTGACCCCCACAGGTCTCATGACCCACAAGGTAGCTAGGCATATGAACCTCCCTTCCTCAACTCCAATCAAATCTCTGTCACTCTCTGACCAAGCAGAGGGACAGGTGCCAGTCAGAGGAGCTAGAAGCCTAAAGCTGTTACAAATTAATAAGGAAAAGACAAGCACGCTGTAGGTTAAATTGTGTCTCCTTGCCCCTGGGGGGAAAAAAAAGTTATGTTCAGTTCTCACCCCCTCAGTACCTGCAAATGTGACCTTTTCTGGATTAGGGCCTTTGCAGATGTTCATCTCCGGCTGAGATGAGGTCACACTGGATTCTGGTGGGTCCTAACCCAGTGATTGGTGTCCTTCGGAGAGGACGATCTGGAAACACACAGACAAGCACAGAAAGAAGACAGAAGCAGAAACTGGAGTAAGGCAACTACACTCCAGGGAATGCCAAGAGATGCTAGCAACTACCAAAAGCCAGGAAGAGGAGGAAGGATTCTCCCTTAGAGGCTTCAGGGAGAGTGTGGTCCTGCCGAAGCTTTAATTTCAGTCTTCCCATCTCCAGAACTATGAGAGAATAAATTTCTGTTGTTTTAACCCACATAGTTTGAAGTCATTTGTCACAACAGCCCTGAGAAACTAATACACACACCACGGGGGGCAGACCGCAAGATGATATGAAAAAGCCAATCATGAAAGTAGAAAGACAAATAACAATAAAAAACATAACCAATGTTCAACCTCCATAGTAATAAGAGAAATGTGACTTAAAACAATGGTATGCCCTTTTTACTTTTCAGATGGTAAAGATGAAAAAGAATCACAATGCCTGATGTTGCCAAGAGGGCGGGAAATGGACATCTACATGCCCCTGTTGGGAATAAGGGGGAACAAATCTTCCGGAGAGTAACACAGTCGTATGCACCAAAAGCTATAAAGATCATCACATTCAAGGAAGTAATTAGGTAAATGTGCAAAGATCTGTGCATAAGACTCTTTTCATCAAAACACTGTTTTTATAGCAAAGGAAAGAAACTTCAAGTTCAAACAATAGGAATTGTTTAATAATTTGTTATAGTCACACAAAATTACTATGAGGCCATTAAAAATGATGATTTGGGGGCACCTAGGTGACTGAGTTGTTTAAGCGTCCAACTCTTGATTTCGGCTCAGGTCATGATCTTAGGGTCTTGAGATGGAACCCCACATCAGGCTCTGTGCTGGCTGTGGAGCCTGCTTAAGATTCTCTCTCTCTCTCTCTCTCTCTCTCTCTCTCCCCCCCTCTCCCTCCACCCCTCTCCACGGCTTGCATGTGCTCTCTTTCTTAAAAAAAAAAAAAAAACAAAGCTGAAAAAAAATGATGATGTTGATATGTATATTTTTTTAGCCAGTATTTCTTTATCGGGTGTTAATTTTCAATTAGGATATGAAAGGATTCAGGGGTGCTGAGCAAAGATGGTCAGGATTACAGAGTGCACCCTCCACACTCTCTGCGGTGGTCTGTGCGTGGCTGGGCACACGTGAGTTCTGTGTAAGGAAAGCAGTAGTTGAAAGGCAGGTCCGCCGGCACCATAGAAACGCCAGCAATGCTCCCTTTGTTCACACTGACGTACTGGTTGTGAGACCGGTGGTAAGTAACCTCTTTGAAATGCTCCAACAATGCCATTAGGGGTGAAATTCCACATCAGTATCCAGGTTGGCAGCTCCCTTGGTTTGGCATCTTGAGTTTCTTCTTCACTGGCATGACTGATGCCATCTTGGAGTCCTGGGTGTCTACTGTCAATGTGATCTATATTCATCAACAAGGAGAGACGTTCATACACAATGCCAAGTGGGAAAAGCACAAAATAGTCTAATAAAATTGTGTGTACGTTTGTGTGTTGAGAGAGAGAGAGAGAGAGAGAGAGAGAGAGAGATCTAGGATATATACTATATTAACTGTCTGCTAACCTTATGACTCATTTGGTTTTTGAATGTTCTCATTTTTCTAAAATGAAAATACTTTTATTTTTAAGTCCAGCGTAGGTAACATACTGTGCTATATTAGCTTCAGATGTACAATGTAGTGACCCCCCCCCAGTTCCTTACATCATCCGGTACCCATCAGGACGAGTGCACCCCTGATTCCCATCACCTATTTCACCCATCCCCCACCGCCTCCCCCCTGGTAACCATCTGTTTGTTCTCTATATTGAAGAGTCTGTTTTGGTTTATCTCTTCTTTTTACCCTTGTTCATTTGTTTTGTTTCTTAAATTCCACATATCAGTGAAATCACGTGTCTTCCTCTGGCTTAATTCACTTAGCATTGAAAAGAAATACTTTTGAAAAATAAATGTATGCCTCAAAGGAACGAAATGGATTTAAGCGCTTCTCCATGTTCCTGGAGGAGGGCCCCGGGGTACAGCCTTTCCACACCCCTTGGCGCAGCGCAGGGCCCGGACCATCTTGAGCAGGCCATGGTACAGATTGGGCCAAGTTCACACAATGTTCATCTGCCCGCTTCGTGACTCTGCTGTGAAACCTTCAACACATCCTCCCAGACCTCCTTCTTTTGCCTCCAAACCAATCAATTCTTCCTTCAGTCCCCATTTGGGGGTGGGGGGGTGGGGGGGTTCTGTTCTTCTCTGCTATCTCACCGTAACCTCGAGCTGAGCCTAGTAACAGAACCAGTGCTCTCATCCCCCTTCATGTTGCAGCCCAGCCTCCCGTAGGGAGGTCCCCTTTCCCCACCCCAGTGCGAGCCCCCTGAAGGCAGGGCACCTGTCACCTGCACCTCCAGAGCCCAGCACTGTGCCGGACCCACCTGTGTTCATTGGACTGAGCAACAGAATTTCCAGAACTTCAAGGGACGTGGCAGCCAGTAACAGACAACTCTGTCATGTTGTAGATGGAGAAATGAAAGCCCAGAGTATTGAAGTGACTCACCAGTGGCAAAGTCCAACACGAAGCTAGACCACCTAACTCCTAAACAGTGCCCTTCCTTCTACATGACCCCAACTTGCTGAAGAAGAAACAGGCCACAGGACACCCTTCCCCACCACCCCCCAACCACCATAGTTCAGGAAGAAACTGAGCGCTTTCCTCAGAATCGTCAGGAAGCCTGGTGCCTTCACTGGAGTCCTCCCACCTTCTCCTTCCCCTGTGTCTATCCTTCAGGCCCTTTCAATGGGAGCAAACTTCTTTACCCAGTGCCTTTCTCTGAGCCCCGGACTCTGCCCTTTTCCGGTCCTCCTTTCCCTGGCCTGCCTTATTCGCTGTCTCTGCAACATCTTTATGTCTTCCGACCTCATTTCTTGGCACCCCTCCGCTCTCCCCAACTCAGCCTCAATGCCGAGTCGACCCCCAGGCCCAGCCGCCAGTATCGAGTGGGCCCAGACAGCGTGGATTGTGCCACCGTGTACCTTCGGGCCTCACATTCCACCTTCCAAACCCACGTTCCCACTGAAATACCTCCCACCTGGATGTGGAGAGCCCTCAGCTTTCCGCGGGGGTCGCGGCTCCTACTGTCTCAGCTCCTACTGTCTCAGCTCCTACTGTCTCAGCTTCAGCCCAAACACCAGTGCTCTTGACCCCCTTCCCTAAGTACCGCCATCGTCCACCTGCACAGAATCCCTCTGGCCCCTGCCCTTCCCTCAAGGCTGGCCACAGCCAGCCCAGCCTCTCTGCCCCCAAATGGAGGGCCTGCTTCATTTCCTCTTTTGCCTGCTGAGACATGAACCTTCCCTTCTCAGAAAGCTCACGGGGACTCTCGGCACGCAACGAGACCTCTGCTACCACTTACCACGGCCCGGTTTAAGCCCCGGTGTTACCTTTGGGAGAGCGAAGTGGTCAGGACAGAACTCAGGAGCAGGACCAAAGATTACACGGATGAATGAGGCCATCGGTTTCCACGAGCTCCTCGGGGACTCTGCAGGGTGGGGAAGGGGGACCAGGCTGGCAGCACCCAGAGCAGCTCCAAACTTAGTTGTTTTAGATATTTGGAACACCTGCAAACTGTATTTAGGAAATGGACACGATTGTTACAATCCGGGCTGAAAAATACACCAAGGCGACTAGAGCAAGAATGCAGGTCAGGGTAAAGCAGAAATTCGGTCTTCACGACTGGAATCTATCCTTATTCTTTCATCCGGCAGATGCTCTGAGTCACTACTATGCACAGGTGGGGAGCCAAGGTCAGGCTGACCCGACTCATGGCGGAGGCAGAACTCTCTGCCATTCAAGTTAGGACTGGTTCTGAGGATTGGGAGCCTGCCTTGGCCTGGGTTCCGGTTATCTAACAAGCCACCTCCAATGTAGGGCTGAAAACAACAATGTATTTTGCTCACAAATGTGCAGCTTGGGCAGGGTGTGGTGGGGACGGTCCATCTCCACTGTGTGCAAAGAGCCATTTGAAGGCTTGCTCAGTGCATCTAGTGGTTGATGCTGGTTGTCGGCTGGGACCTCAGCTGGAACCGCCAGCTCAAACACCTAAATGCCTGCCCACTTCTTTACAGCGTGGTGGCCGGCTTCCAAGAGTGAGCAACCCAAGAGAGAGAAAGTTGCCAGTTTCTGAACGTTGGGCCCAGAAGCTAGCATGGGGCAACTTCCCCTATAATCTATTGGTGAAGGAGTCACAGAGCCTAGATTCAAGGACCAAGGGCACAGACCCCGCCTCTCGATAAGTGAAGTGTCACAGACCTTTGCAGTCATGTTTTAAAGCTGACAGAGGGGTGCCTGGGTGGCTCAGTGGGTTGAGCATCCGACTCTTGGTTTCTGCTCAGGTAATGGGATCCAGCCCCACGTCGGGCTCCACGCGGAGCATGGAGCCTGCTTGGGATTTTCTCTCTCTCTGTCTCTCTCTCTGTCTGTCTCAAAAATAAACAAATAAATTTATAAATAAATAAATAAATAAATAAATAAATAAAGCCGCCATAGCCTACAGGTTGAGAAGAAATGACCCCAGCTACGGGGAGGAAGAGTGGTAAAGGTTGCAAACCCAGCTAACCTCTGCACTTCTCTCCAGAAAGTATAATGGTTAAAGATGTGGGCTGTGGTACTGTTCCCCCTGGACGCTTGCCCTGCCCTGCGGAGCAATATGCAATACGCTTGTGCCCTCTGATGATGGCAGCTCTTCATAAACTGAATATGCAGCACTCAGATCCAAGAATTGCCAAGGGATTCTCCTTTTTCTCATCCATTCCTTAAGTGATTTCATTTCCAGGCCCTTTTCCCAAGCCGGTCAGCATCTCTGGGAAATGTCGGCACTTGTCCGTGTTCCTTGGAAAATGCTACGCCTCCCTCAGTGCTCACATCAGCGACCAGCACCACGCACCCCCGGGCATGACCTCTCCATCGATGGACACAGTCTTGTGTCTCAGCAGTTTCTGGTTCTGTTTACACTTACCGAGTTTGCGGAAGCCTAAACCTTCTCCCCTGTGGTGCCGCTAAACTCTGGCTCCTCATTCATGACAACGCGATTCTCCAGTCATTAAGAAGATACCCTGTATTTAGGCAGCAGACCCAGAGTGAGACTTCACATTACCCGCAGAAGGGAAAGGTCACACGCACACACAACTTTCCTCTCTCGAGGGCCCTTGAGCTAAAGGTTCCTGTTGCCAGAAGTATTGCAGTGCAGTGAGTCGTGCAGACAGGGCAGGGAGTGAGATATCACCTGCGTGGTGATTTTCCCCAAGTTTGAAACGCACAACAGGACCACAAAATAATCTTGACAGATGCCCATCCCTGATTCCGCTTCTCCATGCAAACCAGCCTTCCTACTCCCACTTGGATGTGTACGAGAGGGCACATCCAAGAAAAGATTTGGCTCCTAACCTGACAGGTGGTAGCACGGGGCTAGATTTATTTAGAAATACCTAATTAAGCTCCAGAGCAAACTAGTCATCAAGGTGTTTAATTGGCAGTATGTGACCATTAGGAGCTAATTAAGTCGTTCCCTCATACTTTGATTAATGTTTATCATTCGGCCACTGCGTGGCTGGTACAAGTTTAAAGAAAACAGAAGGCCCAGCTGGACGGCCCCTGGATGGTGGTCCCAGCCTTTCCCAGCACCGAGGCAGAACCGGCAGATGGGGCGGTGTGTGGGATGGTACATCTCGTTCCATGGCCCAAGCCCGGAAGTTCCTCTAAATCCATTTAATAAGGGGTTATGGAGGCTCTGTTCCGTGCCAGCCGGCCAGGCAGAAAGGACAGTGCAGAGACTGGCTAACCCTACGTTCAAATCCTACCTCCGCCTCTTACTACCTCTGTAACCATGCACCGCCTGGCCCTTCTGGATTCCGATTTGCTTCTCTGTGGAATGAAGACAAGTAACACCTACCTCACACAGCTGTTGCTTTAAAATAAAATTCAGAGGCGCCGGGGTGGCTCAGTCGGTTAAGCATCTGACTCTTAAGATTTCGGCTTAGGTCATGATCTCACGGTTCGTGGCTTTAAGCCCCCCATCGGGCTCTGTGCTGACAGCAAGGAGCCTGCTTGGGATTCTCTCTCTCCTCTCACTCTCTGCCCCTTGCCTGCTCATGATCCACCTCTATCTTTCTCAAAATAAATAAGTAAACACTTCTTAAAAACTTATTTAAAAAATAATAAGATAAAATAAAATAAAATAAAAATCAGATATCCTCAATCTTGTGTTCAAAACACTTAAGTGATTCCCACCTCAAAGTAAAAGCTGAAGCCCTTACAGTGACATGTAAAGCTTTTCATGATGTATCTCCTTCCCTTGTCCCCCTCCCCCATTATTGCTCTACCTTCTTCTACTACTACTTTCTCTTGCCTGTCCCGGCTCTGGCCACACCACTCTTCCTGTCTCCTTGGACACAGCCAGTCCTCTCCTGCCTCGGGACCTTTCACTTGCTGTTCCCACTGCCTGGAACATCCTTCTCCCCAAACGTCCACGTGGTTCACACCCTCGGTCTTTGCTCAAGTCACCGTTTCAAAGAGGCCCCTCTGACGTCCCTATGTCAAATTCCTACACTCTCCCCATGTAAAATAAAAAGGCTGGTGAGTGCTGTCCCTCATTCCTGCTTTACTTCTCCCATTTAATCCCATCTAACGTGCAGTGTATCTCAGGATCTTGTGTTTACTTACTGTTTTGGAATGCCTACCCCACTCCCATATAGAAAGTAAACCCTATGATAGCAGAAAGAAGGCTTTGCCTGTTTTGCTCCGGTTGCATTTCCACGCCTAGAACAGTGCTTGGCCCGTGGGAGGCACTTGATAAAAATTTGTTGACTAAATGAATGAGCATTAAATGAAATCAAGCGTGCAAAGTGGCCAGGGCATATTGGTGTAGTTCGTTCCCTCATACTTTGAGGAACATACTAAGGGGAACAACTCATTTCCTTCTCTTGGCTACAAGAGGAACTGGTCTCTCTGCCTCTAAGGACTTCATAGCCACCAGGGAAGACTACTCCTCACACACACCTGCTGTACAAATAATCTGCCAACCACGCCCCAGCAGGGGAGCAGAGGAATGAGGGACAAGAGCCCCCTTGTGGCAAGATTGAATGGTTGCAGTCAGCCACCCACAGGGTTTATGCTGTATGATAAGTGATGCTCCTCAGGAATTCAGACAAGAATGGCACACACTGCCCTCATGAAAGAAGCTTCTAGTTTAGGGCTCCACAGATTCCCTGTAAAGGACCAGATAGTAAATATTTGGTTACAGTCTCTGCTGTAACTACTCAGCTTTGCCATTGCTGCCTGAAGGCAGCTGTAGAGAATATACCAACAAATGGCTGTGACTGTGTTCCAATAAAACTTTATTTATAGATACTAAGACTTGAATTTCAAGTCATTTTCGTGTATCACAAAATATCCTTTCTTTCGTGTGTCATGAAGCATTCTTTTTTTTTTTTTTCCCCCAACCACTTAAAAATTTGAAAACTGTTCTTAGCTCACAGGTCATGCAAAAACAGTGGGTGGACCAGATTTGGCCAGTAGACCATAGTGGGCCAATCCCCGGTCTAGATAGGAAAAAAGAAAATAAAACTCTGTTACTTATAACTGAGGCTTACAATACTGTGAGATCTCAGCCGTTCACTGAAGCTGGAAGTAACTAGATAAGGACGGGAGCAGTCAGGGAAGGTGCTGGGGAAGAAGCAAGACTTAGGCCAAGCGCTGAGCTAGGGCTACGGGCTGATAGACTAAGGGAAGGGAGGTAAACTTCCCTAGCATGAGCTGTAGTGATAGTAGTAATGCTAATAACCATAAGGGCTTCTTACTGCTATACAGGATATAACAAGCCCAGCCCCTAGCATTAACTTAATCTTCAGAGATATCCTACTAGGAAGTAAATTTACTAACCCCCTTTTCAAATGAGGAAATCAAAACTCAGAGGGCTAATAATTTGCCCTAATATGTACAGTCAGTAGCAGAGTCAGAATCTCAGCGTAGGTTGTCTGCCTCCATAGCCCACCCTCCCTCCCTCTAGATTCCACACTTTGATCTAGATTCCCTCCCATTTCCTACAGATCAGATGCAGCTCTGTCCCTGGTGTGCCTGTATTCATGTAAATAACCATTTCCTAAATACACTCAATGAAAAATCAATTACATAGCAAAGTGGCTGAGGTTTGGATAAACAACCTAATTGTTCCCTCTGGGGCTGCTGGCTGAGCAGTCAATCCCTGCGGAGAGAAGAGAGTTAACATTTATTAAGAGCTCCACCTCAGGCACTGAATATGCATTCCCTTCCTCCTAGACCAGAATGGGTCAGATCCCCTCTGGCCCAGCTCCCACAGCATCCCAGGGAAGTTTCTGGTCTCTTACACCACTCACAATAGGGCCAAATGAGAACCCTATGTTCAAAGAAGACCTCTAACTAAGGCAAAACTCAAGAACTTGGCCCCGCAGGGGTGACTTCCAGTTGCCCTTCTCAAAGATGAACATCTAGCTACCTTCCTCTGATTGACTGGATTATACCCCTCCAGGAAGGCCACTCTGCTTATACCCCAAATAGTCCCTTAGGAGTTCTGTTTTCTTAGACTTAAAATTTGGCAATTAGAATTTTCTTCTTTTGGATCAGGACCCCGTCCCTAATTAATATGCAAACATACCAAGAAGGTGTATTTCATCAAATCTTATCAATTATTAACACTTTCCTGTAAATTCGTTTTCAGAAACTTTCAACAAGACGGGTGATTCAAAGTGAGCAATTGGCTAGAGAAGAGGCAGAATCCGGGTTTAGGCCATGCATAGTAGGGGAAGGCTGAAGACAGAAAAGTGGAAGATGATGTTCTGATGGACTGAATTTGCATGGGCCTTTATTTTTTTTTTCTCCCCCCACATTCCCCCTCCCACCCCCCACCAGTTAGCTATTATCATCAGTCATTTCTTTTTTTTTTTTTAATGTTTTTTTTCAACGTTTATTTATTTTTGGGACAGAGAGAGACAGAGCATGAACGGGGGAGGGGCAGAGAGAGAGGGAGACACAGAATCGGAAACAGGCTCCAGGCTCTGAGCCATCAGCCCAGAGCCCGACGCGGGGCTCGAACTCACGGACCGTGAGATCGTGACCTGGCTGAAGTCGGACGCTTAACCGACTGCGCCACCCAGGCGCCCCTCATCAGTCATTTCTTGTGAGCTAGGTATGGTGGGTGGCTGGTGATGCTTGAAGAAATAAGATACAGTTCTTAACCTAAGACTCACAAATAATGACAATAGCATACAAGGCTACAGGAACACATGTATCAGTTCTAAAGTGATCCAAGATCTGGCCATTTCACTATGAAGTCTTGAGCTAACTGAAGGAGCCCTGAACAGGGAGTCAAGACACAAAGGTTCTAATCTTAGTTCTGTTGTATGTGTATTTGCTGTATGACCTTGCATGAGGACCTTCCCCTCTGGGGGCCTTGGTTTACTCATTCATTCATTCATTCATTCAGCTCTGTGCCAGTGTTGTGCTAAGCATTGGGGATGAATACAGTGACTACATAATAAGTACTATTTCTGCTCTCGTAGGTTTTGTAGTCTACTGGGGAAAGCAGACATGAAAGAGATAATTTCACAGGTAATTTCCCTATAAAATAATGAAGTTTGTCTAGACCAGAGGCTTTCAGCCCTGGCTGCAGATTAGAATCAACTGAGAAATTTTAGGAAAGAAACTGAGATGACTAACTGGCCATTACCCCCCCAAGATTACAGTTCTAACTGGGAGGGCGCTAGAATAAATATTTTTATAAGTCCCCCCCAAGAGACTAATGTGCAACGAGGGTTGAGAGCCACTGAGCTAGACAATATCTAAAATTTCTTCCTGCTCTAATATCTTATCAGTCTTTTATATTCTATGGATAATCTAAGACATATATTTGTATTTCTGTATATATGTATGTGAGAGAGAGAAAGGTACACAGAGATGAAGAGAGAGAAACAGAGACAGAGCAAGCAACCAAGGCCACGTAGTATGTGAAAAGACAAAATATAGGAGACCAGTGGGAAAATAACACATATCAACATTTCCCAAACTTGGCCTGAGGAATGTTCAATTGGATGTTTGTGCAAAGACTATGTGTCTACTTAATATTCTTTCTTCTTCAGTTATAAAACTTTAGCCACGTGCCCAGCTCTAGATTTCTATTTCCCAGCCTCCTTGGCAGGAAGATGTGACCAAAGAGACGCCAATGGAAGTCATGGTAAGGAACTTCCAGGAAATCTCCTTAAGGAGGAGATGCTCACTCACCAAGGGGGCACAGCCTTTATGCCCTTCACCTCTCCCCCAACTTCCTGCCTGGATCAAGGCTGTGATGGCCAGTACATCATTGGTCACCTGGAACTGTGTAGTGACATTCAGGGTGGAAATAATGAGCTAAAGACATTCGAGCAGAGAGATTAAAAAAAAAAAAAAAAAAAGCCTGGATGCCAGATGCTACCATGGGGTCATATTCACTAGGACTAAATACTTTTGGATTTCTTTCACTTAAAATAGAAACCTTACTTTGTTTAAATGACACATTGGAGATTGTTTGACACTGATACAGGCATTGTATGGGGGAGAAAAAGAGCTCCTTCAAATAAGTTTGGGAGATATTGCACACCGCAGTGTAGCTCCCCACCTTGTCTGTAAAGACCCCCATTGCACATTTGCCCATATTAAAGGTTCATAACACAGGAGTCTGTTCACTTTATTTAACCTGGTTCAGAACCTGGCTTTCCCCACATTCCTTTCTCACGATGCATACATACTCAGCACACTGCATAGAGCATCTCTTGATATTGCATAACATTAATATTCCTCAGCTCATTATTTGCCAATCTCTAACATAAATGCATCACTATTCACCTGTTGAAATACCAGAATACCTAGCATCTGAGTATCAATACAAAGCATCAATCAAATATTTCATACCAAATGTCACAGAACAACCAATTATATGTTTTCTTGTCCATTTAGTTGTTGGTGCATTGGAGAGACAGAGTCAGAAGCGCCCTTCTCAGAAATAGTTCCAACAACCCAAATCCAAATGGCCACCGTGAGTTCTCTCCCTCCAGCTGTCGATTGCTCCCAGCTTGTCTTCTGCTCTCAGCTGCATGATGTGTACTGACCTGTGTTTTCTCACTCTGGCCCATCTGGAAGGCTTCTAGGAATGCAAACAAAAACCAAGGCTGCTTAGGAACTAGCTTTCAGAATGAAGCTTTTTTGGCAAAACTATTTCTCTGGCAGATGTAGGAGAGTCCAGATCACTTGGCCATTAGCTTCTCCTCTGTGATAACTAATTGTGAGTGTATAAATAAGACACAACCTGACCTATTCCGCCTTGGCATTTGATTTGGCCATTTCAAGAGTTCCAAGGAGGTCACCTATCTTTTTCCTTAACAGGAAAATTTTTCCTAAATTCCTGTAACAGCTAACGAGTCCTTTCATTTCAAAAGAAGCTTAAACTGAAAAAAATCCTATGAAAAGGAACACTAACAAATCCACTAAAAGTGTAAACTCCTGATACTCTTTCCTAAGAACCAATCTTACCAGAGCAATGGTTCTCCATCCCTTTACTTTTAATCTATCTGTGTCTTTATATATAAAGTGAGTTTTTTTGTAGTGCATATTTTTGTAGATGATAGAGTTGGGCCTTGCATTTTTTTTGGTATCTGCTCTGACATTCTCTGTATTTTTTTAATATTTTATTTTATTTTTGAGAGAGAGAGAGAGAGCGCAAGTGGGGCAGGGGCAGAGACAGGAAGACACAGAATCTGAAGCAGGCTCCAGGCTCCGAGCTGTCAACACAGAACCCAACATGGGACTCAGACTCACGAACCATGAGATCATGACCTGAGCTGAAGCTGGTTGCTTAACCAACTGAGCCACCCAGACGCCCCCATTCTCTGTATTTCAATTCATATACGTAGGCCATTTATATTTAAAGTGATTATTGATGTAGCTGGATTAATATCTGTCACTTTTTTTAACTGTTTGCTAATTTTTGCTCATGTTCTTTGTTTCTCGTTTTGCCTGCCCTTCTTTTTCTGCCATTTCAGTTTTAACTATTTTGTATGATACCATTCTTTCTCCTCCTTTAGCATGTCAGTTACATTTCTTTAAAAAAATTCCTTTTAGTGGCTGCTCTGTATTTTGCAATACACGTTTATAATTCATGTAAATCTACTTTCAAATATCACTATATCATTTCACAGGTAGCATTAAGTACTTCAGTACTTCTAACAGAGATTCCCCCATTCCTCCTCTACCTCTTAAAACATAGCTGCATTCATTTCATTTCGTCATACACTATAACCACCCAAGGCCTTTTCACTAGTATTGCTTTGAAAACTTATCTGTTGGATCAATTGAGAATAAGAAAAATAAAAGACTTTATTTTACCTGCACTTCCTCCTTCTCTGATGCTCGTTCATTCTTGTTATAGATCCAATTTCTTCTGACTTATCATTTTCCTTCTCTCTGAGAGTATCTTTTAACATCTCTTTCGGAGCAAGTCACCGGCCATGAATTCCCTCAGCTTTTGTCGAAGAAAGCCTTTATTTTTCCTTCACTTGTGAAGGATGATTTCACTGGATATAGAATTCGAGGTTGGTGAGGTTCTTTTCTTTCAACACTTTAAGGATGACACTGCCCTCCTCTTGTTTGTGTGATTTCAGACAACTCCATTTTAACTCTTATCCTTGTTCTTCTGTAAGAAGGTATTTACACTCTCTGGCATTTTTCAATATTTTCTCTTTATATTTGATTTTCTGCATATTAGATATAAGACACACAGGTGTACATTTTTTGATACTTATCCTACCTATTATGAGCTTCCTGGATCTGTGGTTTGGTATCTGTCATTAGTTTTGGAAAATTCTTGGTTGTTATTACTTGAAATATTTCTTCTACCCCTTCTTCTCATTCTTTGTGTATGTTCTACCTTTTGTTCCACTGGATCAGTGTTTCTCAAAGTGTGTTCCCTGGACCAGGAGCATCAGCATCACTTGGAAAGTTGTTAGAAGTGCAATAATCAAGCCCTCCTCCAGCCCAGACCCACTTACTCTGAAACTCTGGGGATGAGGGCCAGGCACGTGTGTTTACTCAAGCTCTCTGAGGAGGTGGGGGGGTCCTTTTGCATGTTAAAGTTTGAAAACCACTACATCAAAGCAGGAGAATGAGCGCTAGGATACCCAAAAAGGGATGATACAGAGAAAAGGAAGTATAACAGCTAGAAACACTTAATGTCTCTTAGAATCGTGCCCTGCTTTACCTATTGTTGGCTTTCTTATTGAGGTCGTTCATGGCTTAAATGACTTCTAAAGGAAAACATGGGACTGACTCCAAATGAGCTGCCAGCCTCTTTGCCTCCTTTAAGTCTGTTCCCAGCCAGTGGCTCCGAAATCAGGCTGCACATCACTCTGAGAGTCCTCAGTTAAAATGAACTCTAGACCGACTGAACCAGAATCCCCAAGGTTTGAAACCCAGAAAACTACACTGTTAACATGAGTCCCTGGATATTTTGACTCCGTTAGTCCATGACCTGGCAATAGGGGACCACTGCTAGAGCCCTATAACTGGACCAGTTGGCTATTCTTCATGAGAGCCCAGCACAACCCCCTCCCCAAAACAATCCCGATGTACTGTGGCCATATTTAAACAGCCTCTGCTTCACCCTCTCTCTCTTCCTCTACCTTTCCTTTCTTCAGGTTGACCTGGCGTCTTTCACACCCTCAGAGATGAGCTCCAGAGCCAAGAGCTGAGTTCTGGGCTTCACGTGACACCCCCACTCTCCTTTGATACCACCGGACACAGGGCACAACGTTCTTGGAGACACGGGCTAAATGTCCTCACTGACCCTACTCCCACTAGAATGTAGCCCTTTCTCCTCCTTCCACATCCCCAACCCCACTGAGGTCAGCCCTATGGAAACGTGGCCCCACTCGTAAGTTCCAACTAGTTACCCTAATGCCACGGTCCATAAAACTTGATCTTGCCCTAGACCCCAGTCAATAGCTGGGGGCTCTGTTTTTACTAACTGCATATCCTAAGGCTGTTATCTGGTTCCATGCTCCAGGACAAAGGCTGGTACCTTGTTCCCTTCAAGAGACTGCACTCCTTCGGCCTGTTTACAAAGTGTTCCACATGTCAGCCGTTCCAGATTCCTGACTGTTGGGACCTGCCACTTTTCTGGTACCAGTGGGCTCTGGAGTCATGCTGGGGGCCCTTGGGCATGGGTTGGGCTTGTGTCGGTATGAGAGGAGTAACTGGACCCTATGGAACCTGGCCTGTCCCTTTTGATGGACTCACTCTGAATCCCAAGACTCCAATCTTTCCTTCCTGCCAGGGCTGAGGGTGAGGCAAGGGAGGCACCTGAGAGGCACTAGCTCCCAGGGTCAGGCAAGCACAAGGTCAGCAACTGAGAGCAACTTACATTTTATGCTCTAGACTCCTCACCCACCTCACCCCGGTCCCAGCCCGGCTTCCTGCTCCAGGTTGCCATGAATGCTCCAGGTCCCAGTGCAAGACTGAAAGAGGGACGCTATCAATCCCAAGGCCTCCATCGAGTCATTCAGCCAATATTTATTATATGCCCCTAGGTAATAAGCACAAAGGAAGCAGAGTTCCTGCCTGTAAGAAGCTGAGCATAGTAAGAAAACATGTAAACAAGAAGTGATAACCCAAGGCTGGCTAGGACAGGAGCTAAGCAGAGGTATATGTGGAACAGCAGAGGAGGTGGAATTAATTACGAGAGACAGCGGAGAAGGCTTCAAGAAGGCAATAGTGTTTCCTGGGCCCTGGACACTGCACAGACTACATCTAGGGAGAGAAAAATGGGAAGCTAACAGCAGGTGGAAAACAGAACAAATCAAGGTGTGGTGGGTTCTGCAACTAGCAGGTGGTTGGCCTCATGAGAAGGTTAGAGACTTGGAAAGAACAATGGGAGGTGAGGTCTGAAGGAAAGAGGACCAGATGGTGGAGAGTCTTGAATAGTCTGCTAAGGAATGCTGGCTTCCATCTCTGGTACATGGGGCCTCCAGGAAGATTTTGAGGCAGGAGAGAGAGTAATTAGAATCAGCATCACAAATCAAGAATCAGAAGTTGGGGGTTGTAAACAAGATCAGCAATGGCAGGGGGGCGCCTGGGTGGCTCAGTCAGTTGAGCGTCTAACGTCAGCTCAGGTCATGATCTCATGGTTCGTGGGTTCAGTCCCTGCGTCGGGCTCTGTGCTGACAGAGCCTGCTTCGGATTCTGTGTCTCCCTCTCGTGCCCTTCCCCTGCTCATGCTCTCTCTCTCTCTCAAAAATAAATAAACATTAAAAAAAATTTAAAAATAATAAAAATCAGCAATGGGAGAAGCAATAGGGAAACTGTGTTAAGGACAGTCACTGAGCAGTGTCTGATTTTCTGAGTCAAGTTTAACGAATGCCAGGGGCTGTTACCTGGGGGCTAGAAAAGTGGTCAGGGCCAAGGAGCCAGCCTTGACAGGCACCCATCAATCCCCAAGCACAAGCATCAGCCAAAGCACAGGCCGCTGCAGAACGGGAACCTAAAGCCACTGGCCCAGATGCTCTGTGGGACAACAACCTCCAGAGCTGCTTTTTGGAGATGGCACACCTGATGGGCCCAGTAGGCTTTGTGGCCTGCTTCCTGGGGTGCACTCACACTGCTTCTGTTTAAGAAAATCTCCTCTCTCCAGCCCAGAAAGCACCTACCACATCTGGTTTTGGGGTTTGGGATTAAATGGCCCCATCTATCAGAAGCCCTAAAGAAGAATGCCCAGGTAACCTCCAAGCTCCCCTCCTGCCCTATCAGTCCGTGGCTTGAGGATTCCATGACTATCAGATACAAACACCGGAGACTGGTTCTTGTAGGATTCCTTGCTGAAACATTCCTGTGTGTCTGTAATAAATGGACTCCCATCGGTGGTTCACTTCTCTCCAACCACACGAGAACTCCCAAGCCCGGCCACTGTCTTCTCTCACCTGGGCCACTGCTAGAATCTTCTGCCTGGTCTTCCTGTTTTTAGTTTGGCCTTCACTGCTCATTTCACGTTCTACCAGGAAGCCAGAGGAGAATTTCTAGTGCACCTCAATCTGCTCAAGGCATATCCCTGCTTAAAAATCCTTTCTGTTGCCTCAGTGGTGCTTTGAAAGGGCCCACCAGAGCCTTTCTGTTGCAGCCCCACAACCTCTTCAGCCTCAGCTCTCACCCACCATCCCTCAAACCCCAAGCTCAGCAATTCTAGTCCCCAAACACCTGAACTCTCACCCCATTCTGACCCTCTGCACAGACCACTCTCATTGCCTCAGGGACTACTGACCAACAGAAAAATGGCAGAAGAATGCAAGCCACTTATGCCATCTTAAGTTTTCTAGCAGCCACATTGGAAAAAAGTGAAAAGAAATGGGTGATCTCATCATTAACAACGTATTTTATTTAACTCAGTCTACCCAAAATGTTATGGCTTCAACATGTAAATCAAGAAGAAAATATTGAGATTGTTTACATTCTTTTTTCAGACTAAGTCTTCAAAAGCTGATGTGTATTTTATTTATTTTTTATTTTTTAAATATCTGATGTGTGTTTTAAACTTATAGTATCAATTTGGACTTGCCACGTTTTCAAGTGCTCAACAGCCACATGCGGCTAGTGGCTGCCATATTGGCTAGCACCAGCCAAACAGAGCTTCCTTCTTCTCCATCCAGAGCACCATGCCCATTGGTCAGGCCCAGCAGACAGAAAGGGCATTGCCTCTTGTGACCAGGTGCTCCTTCTCAGTGCTCCCAGCCCCTGTCGCAACTCTCACACTCAGTTGCTAAAACCTGTGTTCCAATCTGAATCCAAGATTGTAGGCTCCATGTGGGCAAGGACCATGTTTGTCTTGTTTGCCATTAAACTCCAGCACTGAGCCCAGCAGCAAACATACCCCGTGTGTACCAAATCAGTGTCTGTTGAAGGAAGAAGCATAATCTCATGTGTCCCCACCCATCACTAGGAGATACTGAGATGCTTTTAATATTCCTTTAAAGATTCCCTCTTGCCTCACCCTCCCTTTCTCCACCATCCACACGTACAAACACGTGCACACACACTCACCACACATTCACACACCTTTATACATTCTTGTGAGTCTTGAGTGTATATGTGTGTGTGTGAGTGCAAGAGTATTTGCAAGCCTGAAGGTGTATGACAGTGTTCGGGAATATACGATGAGTGTGAGGTTGTGAGTGCGTGTGTGTGTGTGTGTGTGTGTGTGTGGTATATAGCTGAACAAAGACATTCCATACAATAGGACTTTCCAATGGGATTGCCCATGTGGCTAATTTTATCAAATGCATGTTCTCAAATTCCACAGACCCTATTTCCTGATGTATGGGCTTCCTTTTCTCACTCTGCCCCCTTTTTAACTGCCCTTCTCCCATGTTACAAAAGAAAGGTGTTTCCCTTACTCATTCCCAACCTTACCATGGTGTCCTCTCCTAGGATGTAAAATCCTTCAGGGCACCAAACAAAAAGGACACTTAAAAATATTATTTGGGGGGCGCCTGGGTGGCGCAGTCGGTTAAGCGTCCGACTTCAGCCAGGTCACGATCTCGCGGTCCGTGAGTTCGAGCCCCGCGTCAGGCTCTGGGCTGATGGCTCAGAGCCTGGAGCCTGTTTCCGATTCTGTATCTCCCTCTCTCTCTGCCCCTCCCCTGTTCATGCTCTGTCTCTCTCTGTCCCAAAAATAAATAAACGTTGGAAAAAAAAAAGAAAAAAAATTAAAAAAAAAATATTATTTGGGGGTGGGTCTCCCCATTGATGAATTAAAGCACAATTAGCCCACCTTCGGACTTCCATTCCTTCCCTGTTTCACCCCTTTTTTAGTCATGGGCTTTCATAGAAGAGGTCTTTAATATATTACAGAGAACGGGCGAGGGCCTGGTGGCAATTTTCTTGTAAGGATGACACGTCTGCTTTCCTCAAGTCCTGTCAAAGAAAGCATTGCTCTTGACAGGTTCTGGGGAGAAGAAAGAAAAGACAACACTGTAAGGAATAATAAAGACTAAGAATGCTCCGCCCCTCCCCCCGTGTTAAACATAAACAACCTTTTCAGCTCTTCTTAATAAACAACACTAAAAAGAACCCCCCCCCCCCCAAAATCTTTGAAAAGCCAAACCAGCATAGGTTTGCTAATTCTTTTAAACACAACTGAAACGTTTTCAGGGGCTACTAAATTTGACAAGTTGTACTGGATAAAACGCTCAGATAAAAATTTTATGTGATTACTTTTGAATGCAATATGCATTATTCAAAAGGTAGTTAAAATCTATTTTATCAAATAACGAGATATGTATTCCAATTACAATCAATCCTGCGACCATTTTATCTCATAAAATGTTGAAACATTCTTTTCCTCCTACACCTCCTATTAATCAAAAAAGAAAACTAAATGCTAGCTGCTAGACACATTTATTGTCAGCAATATATACCTTTCTCTTTCATAAATGCGTTGGAGAGTTTATCTCAAGGTCCAATAAAATTAAAGTAGTTCTGTGTTTTCACACAAGATTCTTATTTAATTATTCCCAAAAGCCAACTCCAAAGTTTAGTACACACCCACACACATACTTACTAAAAAATGCCATATCTTTCATCATGTTTTTTGTTTCATAAATAGCTTACAATTTGGGCTGCCCATAACATTGAGTTATGGCAAACTAAATGACGAGAAACATAGATTTATTTTTGCTTTTATAACTTGTCATAAAATAGATTAATTACATTGTATCTTTCATGATTTTTATCTCCACTGCATCTAGTAATCTTTTTTACAAGATTAGAAGTAATCCTTCTTACGGTGGTTTTCATAATATTCCTCAAAATACACTGTAATGTTGATCTAAATTAAAAATATAAGTCAGACTTTTTCTTAGAGCAGTAAGTCTGATTTGCAAACTGGTTTGACAAGGAAGACTGGCTTTGCTAAATAGATTATGCACAGGCATTTTCCATCAATTGAATGAGCTAAATCTGAGCTCTAAGATTTGACAAAAAGGTACTTAAGCATGTAATAAGATAAAAGCATTTTATTTAAAAAAAAAATGCATTGGGAAAGTAGAATGAAATTAACAATATTTTAATTTTCCAACCCTGTCTTCATGAGTTGGACTAGACAAGGTGAAAAACATAAAAGACGTAATTAAAAGTCATTGAATACATTTTAGAAAAGGCTTTTTGGATATTCCAGAAATTGAGAAAGTAAATAGTTCTAATGATGGATAACAGATCCTTTAGGAAAAAAAAATTTTTCTGTCAACAAAATTGAAGGGAAAAAATCATTGTGGTTGATGGGTCACTGTGTGATTTGGGGCACTGAACACAAAGAGAGTTCAAATCATTAGTAAAGTTATCACAACAGAACATCTTCTGTTCCTATCAGTTTGTTCAGATAAGCAAGATTCGTCACTGTTCACATCCATAAAGACAAAACGAAATATATAAGTTTTCCAAAAAGAACAGAAGTGATGTTGCACCCTTCTCATTCTCTAATAGGAAACATTTATTATCTAATTGGGAGAATCATGTTCATTTCATTGAGAAATGACATCCCAATACATTTTTTCTATTTCAGTTTTTATTGGAAAAATTGTTATATTTACGTTATTTTGATTATTTGTGCACTTATAACAATTATAATGATCACTCATTCAAGAAGTAATTTTAACATTTGAACCTTATGGAAATATTTTAATATTAAAATTTCTCATTATACACAACATTGTGTGTGTACTCAACACTGCTGAATTATATACTTAGAACTGGTTAAGATGGAAGGATGCCTGGCTGGCTCAGTGGGTCAAGTATGGAACTCTTGACCCTGGGGGTGGTGAGTTCAAGCCCCATGTTGGGTATGGAGCCCACTAGAAAAAGAAAATAGTTAAAATGGTAAATAATATTATGAGGTTTTTTTTTACCATAATTAAAAATAAATTTTTTTCTGGCATAAACATAATATTACATGTGTATATAATATTATTTCATACATAATATTTAAGAAATGCATATTTGGTGACTATCAAACATGATCAAGCATAAAAACATACAACATTAGAATAAAATTCTGTGAGACATAGAAGAGAAAGATGGGTTTAAGAAAGAGAATGAAATAAAATTTCCTGACGTTAAGGAGAGTTTACTCATATGCTTTGTAAGTGGATGATGACAGATATCAAATCGCATGTGTGTATTCTATTGAATACATTTAACAAGGGGTAATGTTTTCATTTAAAGAGTCAGTATTTATAATACTCTGAAGTTATATCTTGAAATCATTTCAACTTAGGGAGAAAACTGTAGATGTTAACTTAAGGATGTTTGAGGGACTATGAGATTTTAGGATCTGGCAGGGGAACCAATCGGCGGGTCACTGCCTTTGGGACAAGATGAGGAGGGGTCCTGGCTGCAGAGACCACCCTGGGGCCCCCTGTGCAGTTGTGATTTTCTATCCTTGTTCTCCCCAGCTCATTCCTTAAGGGCAATTCTTTTTCCTGGAGGAAAGAGGTGACCCTGTTGGCCAGAGTTTTCAAAAGGCAGGGGACCTTTTATGGCTCTACATTACAACAGCTATTCTATTCAACGGGAAACACAGTTGGGCCAGTTTTGTTTTTGTTCTTGTTTTTGTTTTTTAATGCATGGACTGGATCATTCATTTAGGAAGGAGAGGAGGTGGGACCTTTATTTATTGAACATCTGCTATGTGCCAGACGCTGTGGAGGATGCTTTATAGACATAATCTCATTTTCTAATGAGAATAATTAAAGTTACCATATATGTTTGTTATTATTATTATACCGGCCATTTACCATATAGCAGACACAGAGCTGTAAACTTTACGTTAGTGATGTTCATGAATCTTTACAATAACCCCATAAGGCAGGAATTAGGCTCTTTCCCGTTTTACAGATGGGAATATGAGACTCAAATAAATCTTTTCCAAGTTAAACATCCAGTAAGTAAGAAGGGCTGATCATGATGCCAAAGTCCACACTTTTGACCTCAAGCCATACCCACTTAAAGCGAAGCTCTCGGAGTTTAAACAAGTGGGCAAGATCATAATTTGTAAGTCCCAGGTGAGTCTGATTCATTCATTCCCAGTTTTGTTCCAGAGAGGAATCGAGGGACTGCCCCATGACTACAAATATTCACATTTATCTAGAACTCTCCAAGTCCATTATTCGCCTTGCTTCTTTGCCAGTTTTATAAAGTGGACAGAATTGATTGTATTATAATTATTTTATTATAATTGATTTGTGTATTATTATAATTATATAATTGCCATCCTTCTCCCCTCTTTTTGCAAATGAGAAAATGAAAGCACTCAATCTTTTCTGACTTGCCCAACCCCACCGACATTCTCCTAATTCCTGATCCACCAGAGCACTTCCGACGGCTGTGGGAGGGAAGCCACGGCAGCTGTTGTGACACCAGACCACACAGGGCTCCCACGGCTGGGCCAGGGTATGGAGTCCTTAATACACTTTCTGTCATGCTGCTGGATATCACTGAAGGCAAGGGCTCCTAACTGACTGTGGAGACCTATTTGGCCACAGTCTCAAGAGTTTTCAGCAGAAAGCCTGTGGGCCGGGTCCAGGGGCAGAGGAAAGGGCCTGCCTGCAGATCTTGAAGAAAGAGACGTGTGTGGGGATCACTCCTCACTGCCATTCCCTGAATAAGGGTGCTTGTTGCTTCACAAAAGAAAAGGTCTTCACCGCGTTTCACAAAAGGACCCGTTTTTTTTGTTTTTTTTTTTTTTACTAATTATGCCCCAGGCAATGGCAGGGGTTGGGGGGAACATTTGAACCGAATCTAAAACTTGGGATCGCCTGGGCGGTTCAGTCCATGAAGTGTCCGACTTCAGCTCGGGTCATGATCTCATGGTTGTTGAGTTTGAGCTTTGGATCCTCTGCCTCCCTCTTTCTCTCTGCCCCTCCCTCACTTGCTCTCCCTCCCTCTTTCTCTCTCTCTCTCTCTCTCTCTCTCTCAAATAAATAAATAAACACACTTAAACAAAACAAAACAAAGCACTTGCAAAATTCCAAACAGTGATTTGACTGTGAGAACCAGAGCTCTGAAGGAGCATGCTAACACTGAGAGAAAGGGGACTAGAGGCAGACCAGCAGGAGGTGGGGCCTCCATCCACAGGGAGCCCTCTCTCTTGAGTCGCCTGCTGGGACTCCCAGAAGTCCCCTGCTTACTCCATTTCCCTGTCCACCCACCCCCCCCCCCGGAAGTGGTACATTGCAGCGGAGAGATAAATGGTCTCATAGTTGTGGGTTTTGATTTCTTTTTAAAGGATTAGAGAGGAAGAAATAGCTTTTGTTTTCTTTTTTCCCAGTCGGCTAAACATGACATCTGACCTGCAGGCTCAGAAAACAACTTGACTTGCAGCGTTGAGCCATTAGACAAGACAACAGCCTGGGGTATTCTCTCCTGGAATGGGGGAAGCCCAGGCTGTCTTTTCTCCTAACATTTGTGGCAATCATCAGAAAAGAGCAGCTGTCAGGATCGCCTCCTGCCCCAATGGGGTTGCCAAGCCGCCGCAATCTTTATTTAATTGGTTTATTAATCTTACAACGCAATACCAGCCTCTGTCTCGTTGCGACTCACTAGCTAACCAGAACTGGGTTTTGTAAATATGTTTAATGAAGCTCCAAAAGCCACGAGCCTTCTGTCTTCTTGGTTACACTCTCCCACCAGGCCAGACACCAGCCAGAACCGAAATAAATGAATGGTTGTGCTTCCTTGTCCATCTGTTCCCACCAGGAGGTGATGGAGCTAGAGCAGGACGTTCTGAGGGAAGAAATGTCTTCCCCCTCATCAGAGGTTTACCTCTCCCAGTGACTGGAGGACTACTATTCTGTGGAGAAACATGAATTAAGAGCTCCACAGGGAGAAGAAAGAAAAGGATATCATTCAAACTTTTATATGTAAATTGCTCCTTCTTCCAGCCACCCATCATCGTCTGGAATGAGACCTGTCTGTCGCAAAGGAGCGGCCCTTCTCTGTGATTCTTTGAACTCCTGGGCACAATGCCCCCACCCTGGGGAGGGTGGGAATGTCCAGGGATGGGTCTAGGGAAGAAACGCACGACTGTATCTTCTACCACGTCATTTTAACAGCTCTTTGCACATCTGTCTCACCCCACAAATGCAGTGATAGCAGGCAAAGACTAGTATCTAGCTCAGTGCAGGACAAATAGGAGACATTTAAAGATGGAAAACAAGGAAGGCAAGCAGGAAGGAGAGAGAGGAAGGAAAGAAAAAAGGAAAGAAGGAAGGGAAAAGAAGGAGGGAGAGAAACAGGAAGGAGAAGCAGGTGAGTAACTGAGGAAGTTGGATGGATGGATGGATGGATGGATGGATGGATGGGTGGATGGGTGGGTGGATGATGGAGGGATTTGGATAAGGGACTCCACTCACTATTACACAGACCCCATGGTTCCAGGAAACCAAGCCATGGTTTTCTTCCTCAGTGTGTTCTTTCACTGGAAGAGTCTCTTTCCTGGGAAAGTCCCCAGAAAGCGTGGTCAGAGACAGCTTATGTGAAGTCACACGGCACACTACCAAACAACGGCAGCAGGAAGAAAACAATCCCAATCTGTCAACCAGTTGTTTTGAAGACGAGATGTTAAAACAACTCACTGCGGAGGCTCTAGAGGTCATCTTTATTTATCCATCTATTTCGTTTTCACTGAATTGTGTCCACAGGGCACTGAGCACCCAGAATAAACAAAACTGCAAAATTAAATCTACCATCTGGACATTTCTAAACATCTGGATATCTGGCATCATGTTGACCCGGACTGGTTGTCTCACGGCCATGTAGTTATAGCCCAGAGCACCAGCCTCTTTGGAAGTTTATCTTACATCAGTTTTCATAACACCCCACTTTCCCTCACTCCAGCGATATGAACAGAGAAGGGAAAATGCATCTCCCCGTGCTACTGAGGAGGGAACTAAGACCCAGGAAGGAACAGAAGCTATCCAGTGATGAGTTTAACGAGGGAAAGCTCTTTAAAGAGGAGGCTCCATGCTTCTGGGGACCCTTTCCAGAGGCAGATGTATAGAACAGCCTGAACTGAAGTCATCATTTCCCACTGCCCACATACATACATCAAAAAAAAAGGGGGGGGGCAAGACAAAGGGGGCAGACTGGAGGCTGCTTGGGAACTGGGAGAAGATTGGCACCACTTTAGACATGACCCCCGATACACACACACACAGCCACACATGCGCACACAGATGCCATATGTCTTTAAGATGCATTTTATTTTAAACCCATAAGGAGAAAACGATCCTCTCTGCAGGCCCTCCCCCCTTGCTTGCCAGCCTCACATCCCTTCTCGGTCGTTCCCAGCTTGCTGCAGTGTGTTTTTGTTTTCTGTACTGGGTGATTGATTATAGAAGAGCAAATTAGCTCCCACTGCTTTTAAGATGCATTTTCTCTCTTAAAGCGACGATGATGTGAGCATTACTTCTTTCTCCCTACTGCCTGCCTTGGCCCTTGGCTGCTGTCACTGCTGCTTTAGGAGGGCATCCTCAGAAGGGAGGCAGCCCTGCCTCCCAAGTCTCCTTGTTCTAGCCCCAGGGCATCTCTCTGGTTACTCCAGGCTATTTTTACCTATCTCTGTATCAATACATGTGAATCCAGCTGCCTAGCACACAGTAGACACTGTTGGATGAACGAATACATGAATGATGAATGAAGTATAAACACTAAGGTCTCAATGAAATAAGTGTTTCCCTCTCTCTCTCTCTCTCTTCCTCCCTCCCCCCACCCCTCACCCAGCTCCGGGTCCTGTGTGCAGCCCCCAAAGCAGAAGCATTGGCAATCACCTGGGAGCAAGGTTGCCAGGGTCCCGGGTGAACTATACCCAGACTAAACTTTGAGAAGCACTGCTGTGTGGTCCTAAGCAGAGGCAGGAAGGTAGACAAGATGACCCCTTAAGGCCCCTCGCTACCATATATGTCTCTCAGATCAAAGTGCTATCAGATTCCTATGGTTATGGAAGGCTGAGCCCAGGATCATTACAGACCCAGAGTGCTGGCCTAGGATGGGGAAGGTGGGATTTCAACTCTTCCTTCCTTTCTGTCTCTCTCTTCCTGCTGTTCTGCCTCTTTGGAGGTCCCAGCTGACAGATCTGGAGCACAGCATGGCTTTGCTCTAACTAATTGCCAACAGTTGGCTGTAGCTACAGATTCATTATTCAAAAAGGCTCATTAATCTCCTAATGCCAGTGTAGCCATGGCTGCTGATGGTGCCTGTCACCTCCCAGCACCCAGGTCCCAGTGGGATACCCTGGGTCTCTGGCAACACAGCAGTAGGAAATACCTTCCCTCTCAGAAGGCTAAGCCTAGGGACACAGAGCCAGGCTGATTTAGAAACTGTGTTAATCCGGGGCGCCTGGGGGGCTCCGTCAGTTAAGTGTCCAACTTGGGCTCAGGTCATGATCTCATGGTTTTTGAGTTCGAGCCCCGCATCGGGCTCTGTGCTGACAGCTTGGAGCCTGGAGCCTGCTTCCGACTCTGTGACTCCCTCTCTCTTCTGCCCCTCCCCCTCTCACACTCTGTCTCTGTCTCTCTCAAAAATTAATAAAAGGTTAAAAAAAAATTTTTAGAAACTGGTTAATCCCTGCCTCTGGCTGGGGTGGTCCTAGGGGGCCTGACCCAAAGATTCAGGTGGGTGCAAGATGGATTATAGTAATACCAAGGGAAGGATTATCTGGGACCTCTTGGTTGAGCTGAGCTGCCCGTCTCATAGCCAGATTAAGGAATCTGTCCCTTTTTCTCTTGGGTCTAGGAGTGGGCTCTTGGAAAACCTTGCAGCATGTTTAGAGACGTGGAAAAGGTGCATTCTAGACAGTTCATGATGAAGAAGTCCTAAAAACCTTCAGAGCCTCTTGCCAAGGTGAGTCAGAGGCTCAAACATTCATGTATCCTATGGCTCAGATAACACGATGTAAATGTTTTCCTGTCTTTCTCCTCGAAGTTCTGCTTCTGTGGATTGGTTTTTCCAAAACTACACATTCTTAAGAGAAGGGATGGGTGTGTTGTGTCTTTCACACCTACCTCCTGGTTCCCAATACCTGGCCCTGCTAAGCCATCAGCTACCCACCTAGAGCCATGCCTAGATACAGGGGTAAAGGAGAGAGGACAGGGTGGTGGGGGTGGGGCGAACGAGCAAGACAAGACAGGCAGGGAAAGAGAGCATGAGAAGAAAGGAGCCGTTTGGGGGTACATCTCTGAGCAGCAAGAATATGATGAGTAAGACGCTTGACGAAGGCTGATGCCACTGTTTACATCCAGTTGCTCTGGGACTGGTCCAGACGGGTGAGCTGCCCACCAGCCGGAGGGCTGAGGTGGCACAGCTTAGGGCTTTATCCTCTTTCTTCTTCTAACATAAACAAAATGTTCAGACAGAAAATTTGAAAGAATCATAGAAGAAATGCTAATTGTCGAATACAGATGGTGGGTATGTAGGTGTCCGTGTTTTTTGCTGTTTTCGTTCTTCAAATGAACCAGACCCGCTGGCCTCTGTCATTTCCATCAATATTGTCAAAGCAGATGTGAGCAAGCAGCCCCTCTCTGAAGTGATCAAAGTAGTTGCTAAAACAACACTGCCCTCTGCTGACCACAGGCTCTCACATCTCCGGGGACAGCGCCGCCTGGCAAAAGACTCCCGAAGGGCAGGATCAGATTGTTCTACCCAGCCTTTTGCTTTGTCCCTCCTGGGTCTACCCTTTCTTTGCCTCGGTGCCCCCTGGTCCCCCTGGGGCCCCCCCAGGCACAGCAACAGGCACCAGACTGACATCCAGCTAAGCTCAGACAATTAAATCATGTGCTGGGGCAGCTGATGTCTTTGTGTCTTCATTTTTTCTACGACCATTTACTGAGTATCTGCTTGTGTGAGGCACAGCGCAAGGGCTGTGTGTGGGGCGAAGCGATAGCTCCACGCTGTGGATAAATAACTTGACCACTCGGAGCCTCAGAGACCTATGAAATAGGGATCATCAGCCTTTTCCTTCCCTGGGGTAAAGGAGGACTCTAAACCAGAGAGTGAGAAAGACTGCAATAAACCCAGTGCTTTCTGACACACCTGAAAAGAACCAGAGGGCACTCACCTCCTTAAAGCAACAGTGAACCCATTTCCAGGTTGTTTGTTGACCTCAGGTAAATACCCTAGGCCTTGACATGTTCGATGTTAACCATCCTGAGGTAGCTGGTGCTTAGATATCTCTCCCAATGGAAAGGGGTAAAGCAGACTGGATCATCCTAAGTAGTGGCCACCAATGGGGACAAAGTCCCTGTGTAACTGGAACCTGAGAAGCATTCGGGATAGGTCAGAGCAGGGGCTCTCAAACTTGACCTGTGTCAACGAGAGCTGTTAAAACCCAGATTGCCAGCCCCACCCTCAGTCTCTGAGTCACTGTGTGTGGTGTGGAGCCTGAGAATCTGCAGTTTTAATAGGTCCCCACATAAGCGGACCAGACTGAGAACTAGTGGACTAGGTTGTGCTGTGGTAATAACTCCTGAGTTTCGGTGGCTTCACAGCACGAGAGTTCATTTCTTGTTTGTGCCACGTATGGAAAGAGTCCGTATGGCTGTGCTCCCCACAGTCACTGGAGGACCCAGGCTAATAAGTGCCCCACCATCTTATAGCTGCATCTTCTAGCACGTCTGACCTTCGCAGCTGCTGTGACAAGGGAAGAGAAAGCGAAGAGTCCTATTTGGGCTTTGAACTGTCTCAGTCCAGAAGTGATGTGAGAAATCATATCCATTCAATGTTTATAGCAGCACCATCAACAATAGCCCAAGTATGGAAAGAGCCCAAATGTCCATCGATTGATGGATGAATGGATAAAGAAGAGGTGGTATACACACACACACACACACACACACACACACACACACACACGATGGAGTATTACTCGGCAGTCAAAAATAATGAAATCTGGCCATGTGCAACCACATGGATGGAAAGGGAGGGTATTATGCTAAGTGCAATTAGTCCGAGAAAGACAAACGTCATATGACTTCACTCATAGGAGGACTTTAAGACACAGAACAGATGAACGCAAGGGAAGGGAAGCAAAAATAATATAAAAACGGGGAGGGGAGGGAGACAAAACAGAAGAGACTCTTAAGTATGGAGAACAGACAGAAGGTTACTGGAGAGGTTGGGGGATGGGCTAAATGGGTCAGGGGCACTAAGGCATCTACTCCTGAAATCATTGTTGCACCATGTGCTAACTAATTTGGACGTAAATTTAAAAAATTAAAATTAAAAAAAAGAAATCCTATCCATTCACATTTTATTGACTAGAACTCCTCCCATGCCCGTGTTCCAGGTAGAAGTGATCCATGCTCCTAAGAGGACAGGTGAACTGGATGTTGGTGAGCCCTTGTACTGATGGACATATCACCCAGGCATCTCCCTTCTGACTCATGATAGCATGTGCAATCAAATAGAAATGGGGTGGTGGTTATTGGGGACATATCTTCAGCCTCTCAGATGTTGGTCATCAGGTGACGATGATGGTGGTGGGAAGTAACTACTGAGTGCTCATATGTGCCAGGAATTGCTCCAAGTGCTTTTGTGTATGAACTCACTTGTCCCTCACAACAACCCTGTATGGTAAGTCCCCTTCACATTCCCACTGTATAAATGAGGAAACTGAAGCAAAGAGTGGTTACGTAGCTTTCCCAGGTAACACAGGTAGTAAGAGACACAGCAGGGACTGTAACCCCACCAATCTGACATGAAAGTCCATGCTTCTAACGACTGTTCTGCTCCACCACTGGGCTGTTCATCTTATTTTATTGTTAATGTTTATTTATTTTGAGAGAGAGAGAGGGAAAGCACAAGCAGGAGAGGGGCAGAGGGAGGGGGGATAGAGAAAGGAGGGTAGAGGATCTGAAGCAGTCTCCGCACTGACAGCAGAGATCCCGAGGCAGGGCTTGAACTCATGAATGGCGAGATGATGACCTGAGCCGAAGTCAGATGCTTAACCGACTGAGCCACCCAGGCGCCCAGGTTCACTTTATTTTTGGAAGAGAGAGTAGGGCAGACTGTAGTGGGAAAACCTGGTTTCTGGTAGGTCCAGACCTGAATATTCTAAATATAAACAGGTCCGCAGAGAAACCGAGGTCCGCAGGAGTATAACTCTACTGATATACAAAGGAGTTGGCTCAAGCCAGATATATGCAAATGGGGTTCAGTTCCAAAGGAGGGTCTTTTAAAGCCCTCACTGATGACCCACACTGGCTAGAAGACCAAGCAGGTTGTCTCTGGTCCCCTAAAAGATCATAATCTTCCCAGTAGTTGACCAGAGTTTGGGAGGGTGGGGCAAGACGTTTTTCCACTTTTCTCTTAGGATTGCTTCCCAGATCATATAGATCCTCCTTAAGTGGGGCCCAGGGATCGCCTTACTCTGTCCTCTTTTCCTCTTTCCCCCCAAACCCTCCCCTTGGCCCTGCTCTGTGGGGAGAGACGCTTCAAGCTGTGGTATCCCACCCCAAGATCGGGGCATCTCCTGTCACTGTACCCTGGTGGGCAAGGGACGAGCTCTCATTTGGCAATATCATACAAAGAGCCTTTAAGTTTTAGTGTAACTGAGACACAGCCCTAATGATTAAGGACTAAATCCCTCAGGTTAGAGCATCTACATGAAATATAAGCCTTTCTACTACTGAGAGTGACAGGCTCTCAAAACATCCATGGATTAGGCTAATAAAAACTATTTCTTTGTTCTGTATTACCAGAGACCCCCCTCCCCAACCCACTCCACAATAAACTGGGAAAGGAGGAGCTAAAAACATGTATACTTAGGAATGGGAAGAGAAAGATCCTACCTGGACACCCAGGATTCAAGGAGTTTGGTTTTTTCCTCATGGATGAAGTGGATAGGACTTGGGGGTGAAAAGACCTCTGGCTGATCCATGAGTGGCCAGCAGAGGGCGCTGGTCCTGTCCCTTAAAGAGTCAATTCCGGAGCTCCCACTTGGCCCCTCTTGATCATTCCATATTTCTGGGGGAATGTTAGGTCATCAAGAGGGATCTGTTTAACCCAAAACACAGGATACTTAGTGCTTCAAAGGGAGTCGGTCTTTGGCCTCAAAATATCAGATTTCTTCCCTGGGGTTTACAATCCTCTCATTTCCTGTTTTTCTGAATAAAAGTTCAGAATCTCCTTGGCAGTGATTTTAAAACAACAGTTTTCAAGGCGGTCTGAAAATACTGGTTATTTTGTTCAGACGACTATCAAAGATTCATGGTCAGTTATTCCATCCATCCATGTCTCTCTCTGTACCCCTCTGTCTGTCTGTCTGTCTGTCTGTCTCTCTCTCTCATACACACACACACACACACACACACACGCAATCATTCACTCAACATTCAGAATTTCTGTTGACAATTCAAACCTGTCTGCAGCCAGGGATCTGACTGAGGAGACGGATGATTGGGAATTAACTGAGTTTTCAAATAAATTATTCTGCACTGAAGGTCTGTGTCATGAAGGGTCTCCAACCTGTTCAGGGGTGTGCTTAGCACTACCAAGGCATAGTTCTATCCAGTGGTGACTGAAACAATTCTTTCTGACCGAGTCACCAGGTGGTTAAAGGCATGGAAATATATCTTTCCTTTCTTGCAGGAATACCTGTCAAATGGACCAGCAGTGGGAATTGTGTGTTGAAAAAGAGGCAACAACAACTCACTTCTCAGCTAATTCTGACATGTAAAGCTTGTTGCATACACAGCTCTTGGAGGGCACCCCCTGGGCTCTGACTCCACACTGAGAATGCAAAAACAGGCTTGAGGGTTTCACACTGTCAGCAAATCCACGTCTTGAGAGGGCAGCAAAGGCAGACTTGGGGTCTTCTGGAGCTCTTATTCCAGCTCATGTGCAGGGGAGACGGCCTGACCCTGATGCTTCCTTACCTCAGCCCTGTCCAGGTGCACAAGGTGACTTCAGGTAACCTTGTCTAGGCCATACTCCTCCCATCTAACCAAAAATGTCTTCCCCAGGATCAAGTGCATTATGCCTAAGAATGACTGCTCTCATCAGGCTCCTTGGCTCCCCTGCATAGTGGCTTCTATAGAATAATCCTTGTGGTTTACCAAGACTTAGCCTGTTATTTCTGAACCCGATCAGTGAACATTCACTAAGGTTCTTTCTCAGGGTCTACTCAACCTCCATGCAAACAAACAAGTCCACTTCACCAGTTTCCCAGATGATCCCAGATATGTCTTTATCACACTTGGCATTTCTTAAGCATCTACTAAGTTCTAATAATATACTAAGAACTAAGGCTCTAAAGATGGATATGAGGGGCACCCGGGTGATTCAGTGGTTAAGCATCTGACTTTGGCTCGGGTCATGATCTCACGATTCGTGAGTTCAAGTCCCACATTGGGCTCTGTTCTGACATCTCAGAGCCTGGAGCCTGCTTCGGATTCTGTGTCTCCCTCTCTCTCTCTCTCTCTCTCTCTGCCCCTCCCCAGCTTGTACTCTGTCTCTCTTTCTCTCTCTCAAAAATAAATAAGCATAAAAATTTTTAAGATAAATATGATATGGTGGTACGTATTCTCAAAGAATGTATGCTCTAACTGGGAAGTAAGTCACCAAGAAGATATTTTCAACATGATAATCATATATTGAGTGACAGAGGCACATCATTGGAGTGATAAGATCTTATGGGACTCTCCTTGTCTTTTCCAAGCAAGCCTTCTTAAAGAGTTGAAGTTTGAGATGCGTTTTAAAGGTGAATAAATGCAGGATGGGTATCCTAAGCAAAACAAGAGTGCCAACATAATAAAGCTCATGAAGCATAAAAAATAGGAAAGTGTGCATAGGGATTTGAGCTAGATCTGCGCCGTGCCACAGAACTTGGATTTGATCTTGCCAGCAATGAGGAGCCATGGGCAGATTTTTAGGTAAGAGTAACATGTTCAGATTTGCATTACAGATCACTCACTCCAGCAGGGAGTGGTTGGGGAGGAGAATGGGGATGGGAGGAGAACAGAACTATAGAAAATAAGACCAATTCAGAGCTCTTACTGTAATCCAGGCAAGAGATGATAAAGTTAAAACACGAAGGAATGGAGAAGGGGCAAAATCAAGACGTAGTTAGGAAATTAAATCAGTGAGACTTGGAGATTTACCGGATGTTGAAGGGTCAGGGAGGGTGGGGAGTCACAAGGGACTTGGGCTTCCAGATTCACTGACTACAAGGATAGCACAGGATATAGGCTGAAGAAGAGGTGTGGGGAGACATCAGGTTCGGTTTCGTAGCTCCACTCCACCCCTAACCCTTTGCACTTCTTTTAGGTACAGTTTTACACATGCTGAATGCGAGGGGACCATAGGACCCCTGGGGGAGGTGTTTAGTCCTGTCCTTGACGAATTCACATTCTGATAAAGAAAACAGACACGTAGGATCAAAATTTGCCTAGACTCAACTATCTACAATGCCACAGTCCATTATCTACAATTCCAAAATCCAAAGAGTCCAGCAAATCTGAAAGGAATTTTTATTACATAAACTCGAAGTAAATTTATTTGATAGCAAAACTAAACAAAATTGACTCCAGCTCACCATTTAACCCATCAAGTGTGGCCAAGAGTAGGTTCTACGTAGACATGATGGCTCACACTGGAGTCAAGTAACAAGAAAATGAACATTCCCCAGCAGAAAAAGGGTTGAGGTGTGAACCCAGAAAGGGGATAGAGGGCTGGGTAGACCCCACAGGAGGCTATCCAGTATGCTCATGAGAACCCCCGTGCTGGCAAGATCAGGTTATTCTTCCCATTCTGTAGATGAAGAAACTGAGGCTCAGATTTATCTGAAGTTACCCAACAAAGACTCAAATCTAGAATGAAAACCCCTTTCAAGAGATAAGGATTTGCAAAGGGACAATGGGACCTGAACTGTGTTTATTCTTTTTTTTTTTCACCATTTATTTTGAGAGAGAGAGAGAGAGAGAGAGAGTGCAGAGGAGGGACAGAGAGAGAGAGGGAAAGAGAATCCCAAGCAGGCTTCATGCTGACATGGGCCTCAAACTCATGATCCCATGAAATCATGACCTGAGCCAAAATCAAGAGTTGGATGTTTAACCAACCTACTGAGCCACCCAGGCGCCACCCACCGCCCCCCCCCCCCCCGCCATGAACTGTTTTTATTCTAAGACTTAAGATCAACTGACTTTCCAGTTCACTTTCTAGCTGTTTCATGTTGATTAAACACCACCTACAGACATGCTTTTCAAACTTGAGCTCTAACTCACCCTCCTCCAGTCCCTGGTTAGGAGCAGAATCTGTTCCAGGAGACTTGCTCTAGAGCAACAAACTGTGATTCTCCCCATGGGAAGAGAAAAGCCACAGAACAGTTCTTAAGTTTAAAAACTAGCAATAGGATCTGTGGAACACATGGGCAGGTGGTATGTGATGGATGGTGTATCTGTGTCTCTGGAAGTTTCACTTCCGGATTCTGTGCATGGAATGTCTAGTAACTAATGGCGGCATGGGGTCCATTCTCCTGAGATTCCATCAGCTGTGTTGCCCTGCCTTGGGTTAGAAAGCTGGCCATCTATGCCTTGGTTCTCTTCTTAGAGAAAAAAAGGACAAAGCAATGGCCCAGGAGTCTGGCTTGTTGACTTGTGGATTCATGATACCCCCAGTCCTCCAGCTGCAACTGAGGCCCCTTCAGTGTAATTCTCCCAGCCACAGACCCAGCCCCATCCAGGCTCAGACATCAGAATTGTCTTCCACAAGGAGACAGGTTTCATGAGATTCGGCATCCAACCCTTCTCAGGGCTAATGCTGAACTCTCTGAGTCGCTGAATATTCATGCAACTAGTGTTCCTCCCTGAGCCCCATTTCCAACCTGGATTCCTGTGCTGGGATCTGTGCATTAAAACTATGCCCAGTGCCCAATTCCTCCGGGACAGAGGCACTTTCTTGCTTTTGTGCTCACCCCTAACCTGGGTTTAGACTCTCACCCTGGTATCTCTCACCAAATCTCACCTCCCCATGCTATCTTATGCCTGCTTTCCTCAATCCTAATTTATATGTGTCGAATGAATTAATAAATTACTAGCTGCTATATGCCAGGCATATATAGACAGTGTCTACCCTAGAGGCCCCAAATTTATTGAAATAAATTCGTTCAATAATTTAAAATTTTGAATATAATGGAAGAATGAATAAGGTATGGCCAAAATACTGTGGAAAGAGTGTGCTATTTCGGCCTGGAGGATTTCATACAGGGGGTAGACTGTGAGCTGTTCTGGAAGCATGGCTAGTAATCTTCTAAGCAGAAAATGAGAGTACATCCCAGGCAGAGGAAGGAGCCCATGCAAATGCATGTGGTGTGACAATCTCAGAACACTGGCTTCTCCTAGACGCCCCACTGCTGTTCTCTGCACACTCGTGACGTCCCCATTACCTCTCGTGGGAACTTTGGGATGTGACAATTTGCTGACATTGCCACCCTCTCCAGATACCAAGCCCCATCTGGTCCCTAACCCTTCCATTCTCATCTGGGTTACAGGTTATGATAAGGTCAACCTCCCCTTACAGAGAAATGTCCAAAATGACTGGCCTGGCTTTGTTTCAAAGGCCGGTATTTCCAAAGCTTCCCAGGGTTGTGAAAAGAATGGTATCTGCCTTTAATGCTGGTCTGTTCTTCTGTCCTTGGAATTGACGATGCCCTAGTCCAGAACAATGGAAGAAACGTCTTCCTCTTTTTTCTCCCACACACCAGCTTGCAGGCCTTGGCCCCAAACCTGACCCTCTGAGCAGACGAATTCAGGTCCTCTAAACCCCAGCATCAATCAATAATTTTCTAGTGCTACCAAGGACACTGGCTTGGTGACTGCAGGGACATGGGCCCTTGTCCTCTTTGTAATTCTTTTTTAAAAAAAAATTTTTTTTAACGTTTTATTCATTTTTGAGACAGAGAGAGACAGAGCATGAACGGGGGGAGGGGCAGAGAGAGAGGGAGACACAGAATCGGAAGCAGGCTCCAGGCTCTGAGCCATCAGCCCAGAGCCCGACGCGGGGCTGGAACTCACGGACCGCGAGATCGTGACCTGAGCCGAAGTCGGCCGCCCAACCGACTGAGCCACCCAGGCGCCCCAATCCTCTTTGTAATTCTTGAGTGTGGTTGTTTTCTCCAAGGTTTTGGAAAGCCTAGGCAGACCATTTCCTCTGTGCTTCCTCCCACCAGCTGGGGGAGAGGCAGGAATGCTGAAAGCTCAGATCAGAATGATCCATTACACCGACTGTCAACGCCAACCTGCTCCCGTCCCCATGCTGTGGACTCACCTCCAGCAGAAGTGCAGGAACTAGCCTTGGACTTGGAGTGTATTGTGTCTGTTCCCAAGGCACTGCACTGAGCCACGGCCAGGCCGTTGCGACTCCAGGAGTTGCCCTGGAGACATCGTGCCTGCATTCTCTCCCTCCACACATTCTGTCAATCCATCTCCGAAGGTCAAGTTTGAACCACAGCACTGAAAACAGTCAAACAAGAGATCGGGTGTCTAAATCAAGCAATTTTTCCTTCCTTGGAAGCAAATTATTGCTGCTAAATTTTACTTATCGTCAGTTCTATTATTTAAATGTTCCGTCTCAGGAACAACGGCAGATGAGAAAACTAGGTAGTGATGTTGCTGGCAGCCTCAGGAGCCCTCCTCCACCTGCAAGCCTGGAATAGGGGAGGGACTGGGGCAGGAGAAGGGGTTCACTTGCCCTGGGCAAGTGTCTAGGGAGAGGAGGAAAAAGGAGGACTTTCTTGTTGCTATTTTCCCCAGGGACAATGGGGGCGGATACGTCCCCAGAATGCTGTCTAGCTCTCAGGTCCTAGCACCCCAGTTGTCCAAGAGTCCTGGTTGTCACCCTCCCATTATTAAGGAGAGGTTTTGTTTTTCGCTACCTCCCCACTTGTGACTAAGTCCGTAACTGGTGCATTCGTTGGACTTCACTGGGTGCTAGATTGCTCTAGACCACCCCTCCTTCTGGCAAAGACAGTTACCCCAAGAGGAGAAAGGACCTGTCACCTCTACAGGTGAGAGCTCACTGGACGTGGAAATCCTCTGTCCCGGCCACCTGGAACATGCATGCACGCTTGCCCATCGATGCAGACACTGCCTCTTTCTTGGCTCCCTGTCCCGCCTCCACCCCGCTCTCCTGAGCTGCCTTACTCTGCAGAGGCTCTAACTGAGTCATGCGCCCAAAAGGTCCTCTTCCTGAGTGCTTATCATTTTCCAAGCACTTCACCTACATTCTCTCATTTAATTCTCATGGCCCTCTTGTTGAGCAAAGTATCCCTCTATGCCCATTTGATGCATGAGAAACAGACGCAGAAATGTTGAAGAATTTGCCTGGGGATCACACTTCTAGTGATAAAGCACCCAAAATTCAATCCCAAGTCTGGTCTTGTGTCTGACTCGTAGGCTCTTCACTGTGGCTCTCCAAGATGTTTATATATTATAAAATTCCAAGGTCTATCCAGGAGTCACTTCTGAAGGTCAGCTATTCATTCAGTGGACAAAGTCTTCAACAGGCAAATCCTTCCAGAATGCCTGCTCTGCACTGGGCACCATAAGGACAGAGGAGATTAGTAGGTAGCGTCCTTAGTCCCATTGGGTCCTTTCCACACGGAAGAGGGAGAAGGAGGCTCAGTCATTATCTCTGGAAAGTTTCCAGAAGGCTGGCATCCTGAAGATGACTGGTCTGAGATGTCCCCCTCCTAAGGGACAATGGGCAGCAGAGGGAGGTGGGAGGAGGGGAGGACTGTCACTTCAGTGCCTGGCACATTGCCCACCCCCCATAGCAGACACTTGAAAAATACTTGCTAGTTCTTAGAATATGATAGATAAGAACAGCAATCACCACACAGAGCAAGAATATGGAGAATTTTGAGGCACGGCTTTTTTGAGAAAAGGTTGGTCAGAAAGAGTCCTGTCAAGAAAAAGATCTGTTTTCCCCCATTAGCCAGAGGGGTGGACACAGGCACCTGGTCTGGACAGAATGCTGTCACTAGAGGGCAGTGGCAGCTTGCTCTTGGGAGTGAAGGAGCCCTGAGTCCCTTCTCCCCCGAGAAGCCCAGAGCAATCCTGCTGCATTCTAACTCTGCCCTATGTGGGGGCAGGACCCGGAGGTGAGCGTGTGACTTTCAGCAGGGAACAAATGTAACCTTACTTTCCATGACTCATACAATCCTTTCCTTACCTGGGACACCGACAGTAGAGAGACTCATGGGGTGGATTGACATCATTAGCCCAATTCGACAGATGAGAACAGGAAGATCCTTGAGGTTTAAACTCTGCCCAGTTTGCCTGGCTAATAAGGACACCGTGGGAACAAATGATAGATTCCCTAAACCCCAGTTCGGGGACAATTCCAGGGCCTTTGCGAACAGAGTAAAGTGGGCTAAATTCTTTAGTGAAATTCTCACTTCATAATTTTCCCTTTGTCAGCCATTTCCTTTGTTATTTGTTCATTCCCTGGAGGCTTAGGAAGAGACAGAAAAAGGAAATTAAAATCAAAGAGGACAATCAGGTACTTTGTCAGTAGCCTTGATAAAAGTTTGGAACATATTTTCCGCCAAGTGATACTCAGGATCACCCACTCATTGCACTTGACCCCCTCCCATCCCCACTGTTTTTCAAGGTCACGTGCTGGTGACCATGGAGAGTCGTGACTGATTCCTCCAGTCGTGGACAGAGAAATACACGCAGATAATGTTGGATACAGAGGAGAAAGGTTCTACAGTCTCTGCTGGGGCTCTCACATGGGAACTGACTAGGTCATCAGCCAAAAATCTGAAGCCAGGCTCATAGGCTTTGTCCCTTACCCCACTTATTCCTGGAACATGGCATATACAAAGGCTGGGCTCATTTGGGAATGTGACTCAAAGCAACGGAGACGGTAGATTCTTTTGGCACAGAGACACAGAGCGAACATGTGAGGAGGGGATCGGGTGAAAATCTACTCACCTTGTAGACATCCAACCGCAAGAACCAACGGGATGCCTGCCCCACCCAGGGTAGGGCGAGATACAGCTGAATGTCTGCTGAACCTTGGCAGGGGTGGAGGAGAAAGGCAGAAAGATCTAAGGACAGGGTATACAGGGTGAAGGAGTTATCGGAGAAAGGAGAAGAAAGAGAAAGTTCAGATGGAATGAGCTGACACACCCTCCCTCGGTGGAGGGGCCATGCGGAAGTACCCAGAGATCCTGACTGACCAGCCCACCCCTGACACTCAACTCTCTGTGTCCTCTAAAGAAATCGGAAGCTGCGGCACAAACCAGAAGGCATGGCTGTTTGAATATATATTCTTTGGGTTCTGCGTGTGTGTAGGGGCAGCCGATGGTAAACCCATTACGAATGCACCTCCTTCTGCTGTTAATAGTGTCAAACTCAGGACACAGCAGAAAACCCTTCTTTTAGGTCTTATTCTGCCCTTCGATCTTTCAGACCCCTTGTGGAACTTGCTTTGCACCAGGTGATATGCTAGTACGGAGGTCACTGAAGCATGGTTTCTACGCTTAGAGAGCTCGTCACTACTGGACAACCCTGACATGTGGCAGACCGGTTTCCACCCAGTGGAGCAGGGTGCGTGCGGTTGCAGAGTTGGGCTCAGAGAACATCCATTTTGCCTGTGCCCGGGGAAGAGTGATCAGGGGAGGAGACTTCTTAACGGTCCGGCTCAAACGAAAAGATGAGCGCATCGCAGGCTGCGGGAACAATGTAGACCAAGCGGCGTCTATTCCCGGAAGTACTAGAAATCTGGTGTCTTATTTTTAAAACAAATAAACACGAAAGTAGCAAGTATTACGTTGATTCATGCCTGCATGCCAGCCTGTCGGTACCGTCCTACAATTTCCACTTCCTCCCTCTCGCCCCCACTTTGGGTGCCCATTCCATTCTCTCTTATCCAACTTCAAATTGGAAATGTGTTACGAAATAAGTGGTGTTTGTTCTTTGGTGGCCTTCTCCCCTCTCATTACTCTGCCTGTCATACTTTCAAGGCCTTGGACAACGTTTCTTTTCTTGCTTCACCAGCTGCATTTGGGGCATCTTTCCCTTTTGCTCTTACTGCCCAGTAACAATGCACTTCTCTCTGTCTCTCCAGTAGGCATGGCTCCTTTCTACCTCAGGCCTTTCCACAAGCTGTTCTTTTGCTTAACTTTTCACGTAGTTAGTTCTTCTTCCTTCTGAGTCCAGTTTGAAAGTCACTGTCTCCGGGCTTGGTAAGGTCCCCTAACACATATTTTCACAGTGCCCTAAACTGTTCATAGTACTTACTGCATTTGTGATGATCTGTATTTGTTTAAAATCTGACTCCACGGCTAGAATGCAAGACTCATTAGGGAAGAAATTGCTTATCTTATTTGTTACTGTATGTTTGGAGCCCAAAATATTGCCCAAAACAGAGTAATTGCTTAATAAATATTTGTTGCAGGAATGAATGGAAGGATGGATGGACGGAAGGATGGATGGACAGATGGACAGATGGATGGAGGTTGCTTTCCCTTCCCTTTTCCACCCTGGCACCTCATTATGTCTTGTCATCATTTGGTTATCCAAAAAGCTCAATCTGGAGGTCTAATCAAACATAAACGAGAGTGCAGACCAATGCTCTTTGAAAGAAAAACATTGTTCTGTTCTCATGAGCACACCTCCCTTGTCTCCTCCTTACCCCAAACCATAAGAGGACTCCTTGCTTTGTTCAGTTGAAGGGTAAGCATGACCACATGGGAGCAGTGGAGGTGGGCACCCAGTGAGTACACTTGGTCACTTCTCCCTTTGTTGACATCCCCTGTGACAAGCTCAGATGCACACGTCACTTTAGGTGAGAGAAGGATGCTTCCTGGTGAGAACGGGCCTTCCTTCTCCTCTCCTCTACCCCTTTGGTTCAGACCTGCATCTCCGTGACAGTAGAGCCTCCCTGCTGACTTTCTAGTCTCTAATTTCTCCCCAGTTCTGGCACCCCGACATTGGTATGTGGCAAACATCCTTGCTTAAGAATCTACAGTGCAGATGGGGCGCCTGGGTGGCTCAGTTGGCTAAGCGTCTGACTCCAGCTCAGGTCATGATCTCACAGTTGGTGAGTTTGAGCCCCGCATCGGGCTCTGTGCTGACAGCTCAGAGCTTAGAACCTGCTTTGGATTCTGTCTCCCTCTCTCTCTGCCCTTCCCCTGCTCACGCTCTGTCTCTCTTTCTCTCTCTCTCTCAAAAATAAATAAACTTTAAAAAAAAAAATCTACAGTGCCTCTACTGCCTCACAGCCAAGTCCAAAGCCTCAGTCAGGCTGCTCAAACACCCTCCTGGGCCAGCCTTGTCCCCCATGCACTTGTCTCCCGTGCACTGCAGGGCCACCCTGTCATTTCCAGCATGCATCTTACATATTCCAGCCTCTGTATTTTCCCAAACCCCACCCCACCCACCACATCTCCCACATCCGGTCCTAGTCACCTTTAAGGACCAGGCTGACTTCCGTGACACTTTTCCATGAAACCGTTCCTAACGCCTCCAACCCCCAGCTCTCCTGCCAAGGCCCCGTCCCTGGGGACAATGTGAGGTAATAGTACCTGATGCAGCTGTTGATTCATCTCCAGTTGTTTTCTATGCCTTGCCTCCTCTACTGGGCACAGAGTTGGTGTTGAATAAACACTCAGTTGGACTGCTGATTAGAGAAACCATAGAGACAAGGCCATTAAAAGAATCTGAACCAGACAACGTTGCAAGGATGTGTGAGTGTGCACATGCATGTATATGTGCTGAAGTACACATGCATTCTCACGCCCCAGTCTCTCTTCTACCTCCCTGGAACACATCCCTGAATGGATGCCCCTCCAGTTCTCTAGCCACCTGTGCTACTGCTCCAGCCATGGATTCTTTGCCCCTGCTCCCGGCCTCTGATGTCCATCATATGGCCTGGTCAGTACCTGCGAGGACATCTACCTTTGGAACTCAGCATAAAGAGGTAACACTTTGTCCCATGGCGCCCAACATGGAACCCATTTCTATTTCCACAGCTGAGAATTCATCTCTGGCTCTGTGGCTCACCAAGGCCAGCAGTGCGCAGGTGGATGGAAGGAAAGGGGAAGAAGAGGGAGGGTTCCAGGGGGCTGGTGCTGACCAGCAAGCAGTTCCTTGCCCAATTCAAACTTGTATCAGCGCACATTACGTAGCACAGACGTGGCTGGTTCGTGTGCTTGGACAGCAGTTCTAGGAGTGTAGAGTCTGGGTCTGGTTTTGTGTCCCCAGTACCTAGTACGTGGTCAGTGTTGATAAACATTTAAGGAATGAGTGCATGCGTGCCTGTGCTGAAGAAGACTTCAGTCCCCTATGGAGATAAACTTTCTAACACATGTTGATGCCCAAGGGCATTACTTGACTGTTTCAAGCTGTGATGAACTCCCCAGTTCCAGTGTTCAGACAGGAGGAAGACAGCTGCTGGACAGGGACACTGTACCCAGGGAATCTAAGTGGTGGCAACACAGGCTAAAATTCAAGGCAGAAAAAGATTAAGGACGACGAAGAGCTGTAGACAAAGTTTTGGGAACCGCACAGAGGAAGGAGTGACTAGTTGCAAGGAAGTCAGGAAATCATGGAAGGCTTCGCGGATGAGATAGTATTTGATGAGGATTTTAAAAATCTATAGCATTTCCATAGGCAGAGAAGGAGGAAAGGGCATTCTATATTGATAGACCAGTACAAGCGAAGGTCAGGAGCATTGGGTAAAGCGGTGTGTCAGAAATCAGGGTCTCGGATGCAAAGCTAGAGAGTTAGCTGGGTGGATGGAGGGACTCAAGGGAGAGAGGACAGTTTTGTGCCAGATCCTAGAATGCCTTCAGTGATAGGCCAAGGTGTTTGGACTTTATCCTGTAGGTAATAGATCTTTTTTTTTTTGAGGTAAAAGCAATATGTTTTCTTGAGATAATTCTAGCAAGAATGAAAGTTGGATTGGAGGGAAAACAGTATTAGTCCACATTTACTGAGTCTTTATCATCTGCTAGTTACTGTTCCAAGCAACTGGCATTCTGTCTCACTCCACCCTACCAGCGTATGAAATAAGTTCACAAATTATCCCATTTCACAGGTGGGGAAACTGAGGCACAGAGAGGTTAAGTCACTTGTCCAAGGCCACACATCCTGTCAGCGGACAACCCAGGAGTCTAACCTAGAAGACTTCTCCAGAGCCACTTTTAGGTATCTCAATTGGCCACCTCCCCCAGGGACCAGTTAGAGCCTAATCTATCGCAATGGTACCAGAGAGAGGAGAAGGAGGGCCTGAATTAAAATTGTAGCAATGAAGATATAAAAGAGGCAGCATTTACTTACTTTTTGTGTGAAAAGGATAGCAGGGAATATCTATATCTATCTATTTATAGCTATATCTATATTCTATATTCTACAGAATATATTCTATATTCTTTTACTTGCATCCACATGAAATACTGGAGTGATAGACAAGAAACTAATAAGAGTGGCCACCTATAGAGGGCAGGGCGGGTGGGGGGTGGGTGGGTGGGAAAGGGTGGATGGAAAGGTGAAACACCTCAATGCATGTCTTTTATTTCTTTATTTTTATTTGTTGATATATGTCTTTTAATATAGTTCTGATTTCTGGCCCCTATGAATGTGTTATTTGTTCAAAAAACACAAACGAGTTTACAAAATTGAAAAGGCACAATTTAAAAGCTGATTTAAAGGAGCGATTAAAAGTGCATAACAGCTGATTGGATTTGGAAGGCAATGAAAGAGACAACACAGTCAAAGAAAGTGACTGAGACCCTACCTTGAGTGTTTGGGAAGATGCAGGGGGAGAGGCATCTGAAGAAAGCTCTTACACGTTCAGGATTATTTGTGGATGGAGTTGGACATCTGGATGTCAAGGTTAAGGTCAACAACCCAGACGGGGGTGTTGACTTGGGACATTCACATGACGATGGTAACAGACTCTGTGAGTGGATGTTAGGATTAAGGGAAGAGGAGGGAAAGAGAAAGCAAAGGGCAAAAGACGGAAGTTCAAGGAAACTTCACGGAAAGGAAGAGCCCAAAGGAGGCTGAGAGGGTCAAGAGCAGGATGGAGAGGTGAGTAGGGGGGAACAGAGTCAGCTAGAGTTTCCAGAGGAAAGGGAATGATCTCCTAAGGTCTAATGGGGTAGGACTGAAAAGAGGATGGTAGGTTTTGGGATCCGGATGCTATGCTTCTAGAAACAGGGGACAGATGATAGATCAGAGAGTTGGGGTGGGGCGATGCAACAGAGGGTCCCCCTGCTTCTCTTCCCATTCTGTAAGAGACAACTGGACACAGAGCGGTCTTCAGTCCCTACATTTCGATCCAAGTAGATATCCTCTTGGTCGGGAAGGTGTTTTTAGACAACACTCCGGCAACTGAGTGGTTAAAAAAGAAACTGAGGCAGGCAGCCCTAGAAAGCTTCTCTAATGTTCTGTTATCACCCCATCCAGGCCAATGGAAACCAGTAATTTGCAGTTTTGTTGCTGCTTTTTCTTCTTGCTCCCTTGCCATTACACACATCAATGCAAACACAATTACACACAGGCACACACACGCACAGAGGGCATAAAAGGGCCCTCTGCAAAAGCATTTTTCTGGATCGGACTCAACGCTGCTTGGAGGGAGGGAAAGCAAAGCAGAGGAAAGGCAGGAGAGACGCAAGCCACCATAGCTACTTTTCCTCCCCTTTAAGACTGCCTGGTTACGGTCCTGGGAAAGAAAACCCCTGCATTCCTCCCCTTTAATTCGGTTTATTGTTAAAGCGCTGGAGCAGCTAATCCTCACAGACCTGTAGGAGCTGGAGTAGGAGCACCGGGAGCACCATTCCTTCCGAGTCTTCAGGTAAGATGAACCTGACTCTTTTCTCGGTTTTAGGAGGTTTCCTTGCTTAAGGGGAGGCATGTGGCACCTAGGGATGTGGCAGAAGAGCCACCTTTGCAAGCAACTTGGGTATTCTATTCATTTCTGCCCCATTTCCAGGCTTGCCTGACTCTCGTGGTATCAAGGGTAAGTTGTAGCTGCCTTGGAAAATAAGTCTGAACGGGGCCCGGGTGGAACCTCCATGCAGAGCCATCTGCCATCACTTCGGGGTTGGCTTCAGGGGGAACCTTTTGCACTTCTGGGCAGGGAAAGGGGGGCAAAATATCTGTGTATGTCCCTCCTGCAATGCCCGCCTGCAGGCTGCATTCTAGGGACAATCCTCAGGGCTCTGTGGCTGGGAGGGGCTGTCTGTCTGCGGGGGTGTCAGGACCTCCAGCGAGCCTGCAACCCTGCCTCCTGCTCAACCTTCATCTCTTAACCTCTCTGACCCCATCTGTCAAGGAGCAATGCGTTCTGCCTACCTGTCTGGGCTGTCGTGAGCATTAAGAGAGCCAGTGGGCAGAAAAGGCAGTTTGTAAACAGCCTGTGGCTCTGCAAACCCCAGGAAAGCGGGCCAGCCTCAGTCCCTCCTGGCGGGGTCCACCGCCAGGCGCCAGCTCCACGTCCCGCCTGGGCAGCTTCAGGATGCAGAACTCATTGCTGTCAGTCACGAGACTGCTCCTTCACCTTCCCCAGGGGCGCTTCTGTCTCCCTTCCGTCTTGAAACTTCCCCAGTTGCGCTGGCAGGTGAAGACGTTAAAAGAAGCTCTGATTGCTCCACCACCCCCATCCGCACTGTGGCCCCTTCTCTCCACGTAACTTTGACGCACAAACATTAACCCCGAAGCTCCCGGAGGCAGCGGCCAGGGCTCGCGCTTGGTCTGGCGGTAGTGCATGGCTGGCCAGCGGCTTGCTCTGGAGCCAGATAAACTGATCATGAGAAAAATCTCTGAGGAGGGTCAAAGAGTCGAGCGGGGTTCTCCTGGGTAAGGAGACGATCTTTCCCAGATCAGAGGCCGGAAACAGCCCAGCCCCGGGCAGTTCTTTTGACCCACGCTTAACCCGGGGCCAAAGATGAGCTCCAATAGGCCATGACACAAAGTGCTTAGTAATACCTGGTATGGGAACTGCGCTTTACAGTTTATAATGTGCTTTTAAGCTACTGGCTTTAGGGCAAGCCCATCGAGCTGGTGGGGCAAGTAATAGTTCTCCCTTAGTATGGATGAGACTCAAAGAGGCTTGCCTGGGGTTGCAAAGCTGGATATTGGTGGTATCCGGTTAATGACGGTGGCGTTTGACCCCAGAACTTCTGACATCATCAGTGACCTCTCCATGATACCACAGATAGCTATGGTGTATGGGATGGGGGACAGGTGTGGATGTGCGTGTGTATTAAGAGCACTCCTGAGAGAGACGGGGCAAAACTTGGGGAAAGAAGCCTGAGGTCCGAGCGACAAGAGGTTTGAGCTGGAGGCAGGAGAGGCAGTAGATGGCCCGGCCTCAGTGCCTTTCTCAGATCATCCAAGTCACGTGTTCCCCGGGGGGCTTGGTCAGGAGCTGGGTGCTGGGGTTGCATGAAAGCACCCCAAGGGTGAAGCCCGGTAAGTGAAATCGGATAATCACCTCCAGGAGAGAGGCAACAGGTTTTGTGGTGGCTCTCTGATGGACGGGGGCTCCCAGGCCAGCTCTGTCACATACTATCTGATTTGGGGCATCCTGCTCAACATTCCTAGCCATCAGCACCGCAGCTACCGAACGGGCTTCATGACACCTCCCCTAAAGGTGACAGTGAGGCCGAGGGGAGGAGGGGAGGCAGGTGAGGCGCCCGCAAGGTGCGGCTGCCAGCGCTCAGCAGGCACCCTGCGAGGCCGGGGAGCACTTGGAGGCAGGGGGCTGGGACAGGAAATACTCCCCACCCCACCCCAGGCAGAGAGCGCCGCCCTCGAACCCTCTCCCGCGCTCACACACGCGCACGAGGCTAGAATAAGCGCCCCGCTCAGCGCGTGCGGTGCGGGCCCCCCCCCACCCCGGCGCCGCCAGCCCGCCCAGTGAATGAGCTGCAGCATGAATGAGACGGCGGCCGCGCGCGCCGCTACAACCGCCTGCGCGCCCCCGCGGTCACCGGCGTGGGGGCTGGGGGCTTGGGGGCTGGAGCCCGGCGGCAAGTGCCCCGCCCCGCCCCGCCCCGCGAGCGCTGCGGGGCCAGCCGGTCAAGCCCGAGTCCCGCCCGGGAGGCAGGGCTGGTCCCGCAGAGCATCCCGCCACAGATCGCCTCGTGCACCCCTTCCCAGGGCGGACCGTGCCTGGCGGTGCCTGGAAGGAGCCCTGCACCTGCACGGAGGACGCACCTCTTGCACGGGTCTGGCTTTAAGGGCCGCGTGTGGCAGATACACAGTCACCACCATTCCCCCTGGAAACTCCTTAGAAAGGTGCCCCAGAGAGACCAGCATAAACCCTTCCCAGGCAGCTTCCCAGTGTGGCCTCAGAGCTCTCTTCTGCTGGTTCGGTACCAGATGAAGTAGTGGGTTTGCATTTCAAGACCGTGCTGTATGAAAAATTAGATACTTTCCAACACTTTAAAATCACCGTGAGATGAGATGTCCACACGGTGAGACGCACTTGGGAGCTGAGACCAGTTAGGGAGCAGTCGATTCACATCTCCTCCTGCGTGTTCACCTCTATTTAAAGTGCTTTTGTTTTCCTCTCTTTCCCGGCCGGCCGGTGCATGGTGTTTAATTCATGTGCCTATAATGCGGACCCGCTGCATGGCATCGTCGAGGCTGCAGAATGATTCTGTTGTGCCCACTGACGCCACGGGAGTGCTGAGAACTAGAGCAGGGATCATTACTCCCGTGCAGCAGATGAGGAAACTGAGGCCCCCTGTGCTTAGGAGCACATCGGGAATCAGGAGCACCCCCTACTCTCTCCAGTGACTCCTATGTGTTGACCTCTCAGCCACTAAGTGAAGCCTTGGAGCGTGTTCTTCATTTATTTTATAAGAGGCACACGGTAAACCTTAGGCAACATGTGGATTCTGGCTGGTCACTGCAGCAGGACGGACTTGGTTAAACGTAAATGTGGGTTTGAGCCTGAAATAAACTGCAGGAGGCAGTTGAAAAACATCCTTCCTCCGTGATTTTGTGAACAGAAACTGGCACGCAGAGTTGGCCCGTGAGACGCAGGCCTAGTGGGAGCACTGGGGATGGAGTCCATACTCCTCAGAGGTTCTGTTCTGCCAGAAGTCTCCAGGAGGCTTGCAGGTTCGGGGCTTGGGCTCTGGAAAACTGACCAGCCACTTGAGCTGCAGCCCATGAACTGGGCCTGACAGCCACCCAGGCCCAGCTATATGCCTGTGACCTCATGAAGTGGTATGGCTGAGGGCAGCAGACTGCTGGAAATTTCTTATGGCTAAAACAAATGGAGAATCACAGAGTATCAGAAATAGCCAGTCACCCCATTTTCCAAAGTAAGCTTGGGCAACCCTGGAGTCCCTGGATGCTAGCAGATGTCACAAAAGGAAAGTTTCACAATCTCATAACTTTGGGGCATGACAGGTTAAACAGCATTAACCGAGGGTGTGTAATAGTCCTCAGAGCCTTTCATAAGCTAATATGGGTCGTGAATCTTTAAAGAAGGGGCAGCAAACCCGCTTTGCACACAAAGAATCTTCTGGGACTAGTATTTTAAAAAACAAACTTCAGGAAACCTTTGTTCCAATCTCTTTTCACTAAAGAGAAATGTGGAAGCCCAGAGATGTACAGTGACTTCCCTGGGGCTGCACAGCTTCTCCGTACCAAATCAAAACTGGAACCAGAACTTGAGCTCTTTCTAATGTCCCTCTCAATCCAAAGGATGACGCAAAGTCCAATATGGGCCAGAGCCCAGGAGATGGGGGGGGGGGGTGGGAATCAGGGCAAGGAAACAACCCAGCTTTAGCCTTTCAGCCCCTTATAACCACACAATTTATACATTGCCATGGCTCCATGTGCCCCAGCCTGGAGGCCGAGAGCACACTCTTATTAAAGATGATCCAACTGATAACCTCCCTCCCAAGACCCACAGGCCCTTCTGAGTCATGCTCCCAAGAAATGGAAAGCCCTGTATGCAGACCATAAAGCGGTCTCAGGGTGGCCTGGTTCCACTGAGGTCAGTAAAAGAGCCACACATGCCTCACCATGCCCCAGAGTGACTTATACCTGCTTGCTCAGAAGCCCCAAGTGAGAGCATAAGCAAAGGTACAGTGACTCTTCCCCTAGGTAGAGTTGAGAGCCATTATCTGTGGGTTGAAGGCTCCAGACATGCTGCTCCAAAATCCCCTCCTTCCCTGTCCCCATCTCCTCTAGGTTGCTCCTGTCCACTTTAGGAACCCTACTGTGGCTTTGGGAAACACATGGAGTTGAATTGAATTGAATTGAATTGAATTGAATTGAATTGAATGCCTGGCATCTTTGGGGACTGGTGATGGCAATGAGGAGGTCATTGAAAATAAGCCTCATCTGCCTTAGAGTTCTGTCTGGTGCTAGTGTTGTTCCTGTGACCAAATGGAGCATGGGAAGGAGAGAGGGGCAGTGATGCTCCATGAAGGAAGCATGAGAAGGGCACCTGCCTCCTGGGCTCACAGCCCGAGCATCTCTCAGCAGCACCTCATAAACAGCCAGGCTGGATGCCACCACGGATCACATAGCCTGTCCCCAGAAGCACCAGAAAGGGCTGCATTCAGAGGCGGCATCCAGCCCAGGGCTACCCTTTAGGAAGAACTTTTCCCTCTGCAAGCTCCTCCCCAGCTGTGTCCCCCAACAGACCAGGAAGACCATCTCAAAAAACTACGAGTGAGCACGACCTAGGAGCCAGGTGCTGCCCTAGGCCCAGGGGAGACAAGGAGATGGGCAAGGTCTGGTCCACATGGAGTTACTTTCTAGTGAGGATATGACCTCACACAAAGGAACAGGAGAGTTTCAGATTGTCATAGGTCTTGCTGCAATGTCCTAAATGGAGCCTCGCTGAGAGAACTTTAGAGAGGAGGCCCTACTGCCTTTTCTTCCCCAAGTACAGGTCTTCTTGCTGAAGGTCTGTTTCTAGAGCAAGGTAAGGAATCTGTCTTCCCACCTTGCACTAAGCCATTTTAAGTCCAACTCCCTGATCAACCCACCTGGGCTCTCCTCTTCACTAAATCGCGAATCAAATGCATGCTGGACCTTGGTGTATGCCAGGCTCACTACTAGGCACTAGGGATTCCAGTTGAGGAACACACGTCCCCTGCCCTGGAAGCACTCACAGCCTGGTGAGGGCCTTTCACACGTCCGCCGTCAATCTGCAACTGACATCTGAACCGCTTTGGCTCCGAGCAATGAGCAGTGTGTGCATTCGTTTGCCGCTCCCCTGGACTGGTCCGTGTTTTTAGTTGCTTATGTACATACCTAGGCTTGGTCTTTCCACCTTGATCGGAAGAACTTTTAAAGGTAGCTTCCTATCATAGAAATGTCCGTGTTTAGTGCCCTAGGTACACAGGAGGTACTCAATAAACGCTTGTTGATTGAAGAAGTGTTACCCTCACAATTCAAAGATGGCCCCATGAGTAAGGTTGTTTCCTTTGCCTGGAGTCATTTTCGCAAAATATCCCTGAGGGTCTTGCCCTGTTGAGGGAGCGGGGGGGTCATGGATGCCAACCCCCACCGCGACCCCCAGCTACACGTGGGAAATCAGCTGTAACCCTGCAGTGGCTGTTCCTGAGCTTTGAAGCCCAGTGGAAGTCTTGGCCCGAAAGAGAGAGGTACAAGTGCTTTGGGAACAAATAACAGCAATATTGGGGCTTCAACCTTCTCAGTATGTGTTTTCTTTTCCTCTGAAAGAACCTAGATTACAGGAGTCAGGGGAGAAGGGGGAGGACTTCAACGGAAAGAAGCAGGACGCGGAAACAATGTGGGCTGCCCCTCTAGGAGCCCAAGGTTAGACCTTCACCGCGCGGGGCACGGGGCCTGAGGACTTCTCTGAGGTCCGGGAGGGGCGGGAACGACCGGGGGTTTCAGATCCGGGCCCCCCGAGTTTTCCACGTTGCTCTGAAGATGGAACTAAATTGTTGGGATTGAGTGTATGGGAGGAGGGGTGGGCGGGAAAGATGTTTTCTTATAGCCTGGCTTAGCTAAGAATACTATGTTTTTAAGCTATTTAAGAGAGATGGGAGAGAGGGAACGGGGAGTACAGATCTGCTAGTGAGGTGGTTGGGGGAGCCTCCCTGAGGGCGGGCCGTCATTCCACGGGGCTCCAGCAGGGGGAGTCATGAACGCCCAGCCGATGGTCCCCGAGCTGGAAAGAAGATTCTTGATTGGCTCCTTACCTGGAAAAGCAGCACCCCGCCCCCAGCCCTGCGGGTCTGTGGAGGGGAGAGAGACAGGGAGACCAACAGACTGACCCTCTTGATATGGCTCCTTTTAACGTCCACCCCTTTGCCCTCACCCCTTACATTCTTCAAGACTTCCCAGCTGCAGTGTATTCAATAAGAAGCACTTGGTCCGAGCCCAGATGCTAACCAGTCTGATAAGTGGAAGCTGCCAGATTTGGGGCTAAGAATCTGCAGAATGGTATCTAGCTAAAGATAGCCCTCTATTCTAATATTTCATCTTCCCTAAAGCAGTCTGCCAGTCAGGGTTCATTTATCTCTCTGCCTTGCGGACCGTGCCCTCCAAATCAAGGGTCAGGCCACCACTGCATGGCTGGTGAGCCCCACCCCCCACCCCTGCTAGTGCCCGGGGCCCTGAACTGCTGTGGTCCCTCAGGGCTGCCCCCCTCCCAAGAGGAGCAAGTCCACAAATAGTCCTGAAGATACAAGCACAAACCACCAGATCCACACTGGAATTTCCAAATGCTAAGGATTTCATAACACTTCTCACACGCATTCTCATAATAACAGCCACCAACTAGTATACAGCCAGGTTGCAAATTTACACACAATACTGAAATGTGCGAAGAAAATGTAGCGTCTTTATTTCCCGTAAAATCCTTCTCATGAACCCCCACTCTCACCAGGCAGCAAAAACGGGAAATGGGGAACTTTAAATTTGAATGTGTTCATTATAGCATCTCAGGTTCAACGGAGTCTCATTTAGCTAACTCAGTTTCTTCCAGGAAAACACACAGCCTTGAGCAGCCTTGAGATGGCCTCGCTGCCTCTTACTCTGGTTCAAGGGGGCATTTTGTGTGATAAGGTGCTTACTTGATCTTCCTTGTAGATAGGAGAAAGGGGCCTCAGACTCATCAGGGACCTCAGATCCTAGTTCTCTGGGATCTCACCTCAAGATGACTTTTGACCTCTTTAGTGTGACTGGTCCCATCTGGCCCACCGGGCACCGTGCTGACACCCTCTACTAAAGGCCCAGCTCCCAGCCATTTGCTTCCACCTGAGAAGCCCTGGTTAAGCCTGTCTCTTCTTCTGGACCCCAGGTGACAGGCCCTCTAGCAGCTCTGTGTCCCTTCACCAGGGCCAGGGGCAGAAGTGAGATGACATGTCTGTTTAAGGACTGGTTCTAGAAGGTAGGGGATGAGTGGGGGAGAAGCCCTGATTGTAGCATTTGCCTGTGTCCAGGTGTAAGCACTCCCACTGTGGCTAATTTCAAGCTAACAACATGACATCACCAAACACAGGACTAGGGAGACACCCGCAGTCGGCTGTCATGATCTGGAACAAGCTGGCCCCAGCCCCCCACAGGCCCGGGGAGACTTCTGGAGTCCCAGCGGGTCATGCCACCCTGTCTCACTCACCTTCTCCCTCTAGGCCTGCCCCATGATTACTTCCCGCCCTGTTAAATGTGGTTGCAGTGGAAACTCCTCCTACACTTATAGCTTCCCACCAGCAGGGGCCTGGGAAGCCCACCCATCTGTGTCACCTATCTCTCCCAGGCCCGGATGGGGTTCAACTCCAGGAAGGTGAACACAGAGATGTGTGCTTCAGGCAACTACACCCATCTCCCCCCCTCTCCTTCCCTGGATCCACTTGAGCCAAAACTGTCATTTCCACACCTCTTCCTCTCTAGCAGGGCCTTCTCTTATGTCACATTCTTCGTATCCACAGGGGCTTAAGTCTCACACTTGTGTCTGAATGGCAGAAGCGGTTCCTCTCTATACTATAGAACCTATTTTAGGACACGAGTCCTCCTCCAGATGGGGATTACCAGGAATGAAGAGACATCGATTTAGCATCCCCCAAATACTATCTCTATTCCAACTGTTTAGTATATGTGAGACAATGTGCTAAGTCTCTGTGTACACAATTCCATTTAACCTTCACCATAACCGTAATGGGCTTTGTCCCATTTTACAGATGAGTTAATAAACTCAAAGAGGTTAGTAGCTTGCCTAAGGCCATTTAAGTAGTAACTGGCAGCAGTAGAATCCGAACTCAGGTTGACCTCCAAACCTCAGTTCTTTACCTGATGTTCATTTAGGGAGGCATCAACTTTCCCTTTGTCCTGAGGCTAATAGAAGACCCCATAGAGTCTACAGGCATTTGTTTCAATGGGAGAAGGAGGGGTATTGCCTAAGAGATGCGACCATTAGACATATTTTCCTACTTCTTAGGCCCAAGGAGTATGGGGGAAAGGGTGTTGGCAGAAATGGAGTTCACCCACTGCTCCAGACACGAATATCTGTCTGTAGTAGAGCAACTAGGGCAGAGCGCCCAAAGGCACGGAGATCCCCCCCAACCCAGCCACCCCAAGAACATGCTTCTCTCTAGTATTCACTGCCTCACTAGGGGCACCGTCCCCCCGATACCCCTACCAGAAACATGGCAGCCAGCCTAGACTCTCCCTGCTCTGTAGTCACATCACCTGGTATCGCACATAATCGGAAACCCAGAATGTATCCCAAGTCCACCCCTTCTCTCTCCCTCATTTCCACTGTGATCCAAGCCACCGTCATTTCTGTCCTGGACTTCTGTCCCCCACCATTTTCCATATATTGACTCCTACTCCCTCCACCCCATTCTCGACAGAGCAGCCAGAGTGAGCTCTAAAGTCAACGTGCAACTTAACTCCCTGCTAAAAATCCTCCAGTGTCTTGTGGTCTCCCTTAGAAGAAAAGCCCAGTATCTTTAGCAGGATCTATAGGGCTTTACACATGGTGTGTGCCCTGCCCGCCTCCCCTTGCTCACTCATCGCCCCCGTGTCATGCAGAGATCCCCCTGCTCCAGACACCCTGTCCCTTCCATCCCTTCAGGTGGTTCTTGCCTGGCCCCCATCTGGGGCTCCTGTATTTGATATCTTCTGCCAAAATGCTCCTTCGTACACACCCTGTGCTTGGCAGGCTCCTTCACAAACTTCTGATCTCAGCTTACATATGACCTGCTACGTAGACCTTCCCCTGACTTTATCTAAAGATGACTGTCCCTGTTTGTCCCCCTGGCAAGCCTAGGTTTTATTCTTTCATGGCTTTCCCGCCCTTTGTCACACACAGGAGGGTGGTACCCTCCCTGCTCATCGTATGCCTCCTCTAGCCTGTGAGTCCCCGGAGGACAGAGCCACCATCTGTATGGAGCCAGCACCTGGAACATCATAGGTGCTGCCTCAGGTGAATGAAGGTGGTAACTCTGGAACCCCAATACAAGGTTAGGACAAGATTTAGTTCAGATTTTAATGAATAATGACTTTCCCAGCACAGTACCAATGTTGTGGGTGTTTGGGAGGAAACAGTGTTCCTTCATCCAACATTCATTTAGCCCAGAACAGGTAGGAGAGAGGTGGGGGTCGGAATGACTTGGAGACGTGGCCTACCTGATACAACGTGTGACAACAGAAGGGAAGTCGGACTGACCCCGTGGTTTGAATAAACACCTTGGCCATCACCAGGAAACACAGGAAACCCCTCCGCACAACTCAGATTCCCCCCAGGGTGGATATTCACGTGTGAATCCATACGTGTGTGTGTTATTGCCCTTAAACACATATGTACAAAGTGGACTTTGCACTCCGAGACCCTCCACTCCTTGGGCGGTAGGAAGTACAATGGGCATGCAGTAGACGTGCAACGTATTTTTTGGAGCCATTTTAAAAAGCAAGCGGAGAGAATGGTCTTGTTTTTGCCAATTGTCCAGGGTTTGCTCCTTATCCTTCTTTCTAGCTATTATGTGACAGAGGTGTTTTCGATTCTTTTTGCAACTTGTTCTCATCCTGTCTAAGAAATTTTAGCTGATCAGACTCTTCCTCCCCTTCCTCAAAGCATCCCCGAAAGCTTCAACTCTGGAGGCGATGGGTCGAAAGGAAGAAGACTCCAGCTCCTGGAAGAAACAGACCACCAACATCCGGAAAACCTTCATCTTCATGGAAGTGCTGGGATCGTGAGTGCGGGAGCTGGGAGCTGGCGGGTGGCAGGGCTGCACACTGGGGGGACCCGGAAAGAGTTGTTCTGGGCCAGCTGCAGCTGACAAGCTGGGACTGAGGCCCCTGGGAAATCAGCCCAGCATCTCGCAGGGGGTGGGGTAGGGGAAGTCACCGTGGGGTAGAACGGAGGACGGTTTCATACACTGGGACCTGCAGGGCATACCAGCCCTTTCCCTGGGCTCCGCGTCCTGGCCCACCCCCAGGGATCCCTGCCCTGCTTCTAGATCCGGGACAACTTGGCAGGAAAGCGGGATTCTGGAGCACTTGTGGAGATTCAGTGACCCTAGAACTTTCCTGGGCCTCCTCATCCAGCTTCTTTGTTTCCCCCTGGCAGTGAACAGGTCACCCAACCCCACTGTGTACTGTAGACAGAGGAGAAGGGGCTTCTGGGCCCCAGAGAGTGGATGGGTACACATACGGAGTCAGCTCCCCATCGAGTCTGCACTGTAGCTTAAGTGCTGTGTTGGAAAAATAAAGTCATGCCGTAGCCCAAACTCCTACCCGCCTCTGGAGTGTCTGTGCCTGCCCTTTGACAACGATTACACGGCTGGAGGAACAGAGACAGCCTGTCTGGAGCTGACACTCTGCTCAGTCCTGCCTCTCCCCCACCCCCCCCCCCAACCCCGGGGAGGGTGCAGGCTGTGACGCAGGCTGCCAGGGGCTCCGGGCCACCAGCTCCGTAGCCCCAGGACCCTAGCTGCCCTGCTAATTGGTCTGGGCTAATTGGGCCCCAGGAAGTGAGGGGCAGTTAGTAGGCTGTCCATTCAAGCAAGCTTTCCCTTTAGCCAACTCGGGCTGAGTTTAGTTCCGTCGGCCTTGGCTGGGAGGCTTGACCTCAGGCAATGACAGCTGCCCACACTCTCACTGTAGACGGAGAGGAGCCAGGCCTGGCCTGGACAGGAGGTCCCTGAGCTCTCCCTGCCCAGGCCAGCGTGGGGCTCTGCGCACGCAGGAGGATCTTGGGGGTGGCGCTGGTCATCAGAGCCTTGGCCTTCCATCAAGGACCTTTGCCAAGACGGGGGTGGCTAGAGAGGGGATTTTTGGCAGGAGAGAGGGACGAGACTCATGCATGAATCAGAAATGATTTGCCAAGCATCCCGAAAATCAAGAGAAGGAGGGAGAAGGATGCCCAGGTTGGCAAGGGCTTATTCACTGTTTGCTCAGACTTGTGCTGTGGGTCTGTTAGAAGACGGAACTCAGTGAAGTCGGCCACTGCCGTCCTCAACCTAGGGGGACAGCGGAGTCGCCACTTTTTCTTGACTATTTTTTTAAGTTGATTTATTTGTTTCGAGAGAGAGAGTAGGTGCTAGAGAGAGCGGGGGAGGGGCAGAGGGAAAGGGAGGGAGAGAATCCCAAGCAGGCTCCACACTCAGCACAGTGCTTGATATCACCATAGTGAGATCATGCCCTGAGCCCAAATCAAGAGTCCGTTGCTCAACTGAGCCAAGGTGTCCCCTTTCCCTCTAACTTTTAGCTGTGAAAATAACTAATTTTTTTGAAAAGTGAAATAATAATACAGTGAACAACAAATATATACACCACCTCAATATACACCACAATTCAACAGCTGTTAACACTTCACTATATTTGTTTTACAAACTTTCATCTCTCTCTCTCTCTCTCTCTTTCACACACACACACACACACACACACACACGCATGCACTGATTTCCCTGGACAATTTGTCAGCAGTTGCACACTTCATGACATGTTACCTTTGAATCCTTCTGTCTGCATCTCCTAAAAATAAAGGCATTTTCATCTGTATCCACAATAGCATTGCGACACTCAAGAAAATCAGTAATAACTTCCCACTATCATTTTAGCATAGGTAAGTTTTGAAAACTACAGACTCCTGGTCCCAGACCTACCACACTGGGGTTTGCGGAGATAGGACTGAGTAGTCAGGAATCTGTATCTTAAGTGCTTCTGGTGGCTGTAACATATCCAGCCCCGCGCTGATCTGGGGAACTCGGGGGACCAGAGAGGGGGCAAGTCACAGCTGTTGCCGCAGTTGGGGCTGAACAAAAGCTAAAGAGAAGGCACCCCTGAAGTGCCCAGGAGGGGGACAGGCAGCCCCAAGCTGCAGACCCCATGCAGTTGTTACCAAGGTGAGATGCTGAGGGGAAGGGAGGAGTGGGTGGGGCAGACTCCTCTGAGCAGGATGTACTGGAATCTTGACGAATGCCTCTTGTCTCTAGCCCTCAGCTCTTCTGGAACAACCCACCAGTAGAGAAGGCTTTTGCTAAATCTGCCCAGAGATCACCCACAATTCCAGGGCCCTAGGGTAGCCTTATGGACGATGGGCAAAGCTAGTCCATAGCAGGGGAAATGTCACCAGGCCCCGGTCCTCCTCCTTTCACTGCCCAGGAAGAGACATCTCCTTGGTTCTCCCCCACTTCCCCCATCAACGAGTCTTCCAGCAAGCGGAGAGAGCTGTTCAGAGCAGGAAACACAGACCAAGTTCTACTGCAGCAAAGTAATCCTGGCTCTGAAGCCTCTGCCCGTCTTGCCTTCTGACCCCAGCAACCTGAGCTGCTCAGAACTAGCTCTCTGCTCCCCACTCTGACAGATAGCACAATTAAGTCTTGTAATCCCTCTTCACTGCCCGGCCATACTTACCACACACACACACACGCACACACACACACACACCACACGCACGCACGCACGCGCACGCACACACACACACACACACACATACACACACACACAGTGTACAAAGCAGCCTGAGGCAGAAGAGCAGTAACACCGTCTCAAATTGCCACCACACTGCACAACCCTAGGAGGCGCCATTTGCATACACTGCAATGTAAATGCCCACCCCCCGCTCCCCCCGCAAGGAAGGCTGGAATTTGACCTCATTCCACAAGAGAACCCAGAGTGGATATCGGCTTTGAAGTCAGCTGTACCACGCACGTACAGGCGAAAGGGAGAACTCTGAAATTGGGTCCCGGAAGGTCATAGCTGGAAGGAATCTTGAAGGCCACGTGGTTCAACTCTCTCATTTTATAACAGGGAAAGTGGGATCTAAAGAGGAGTAGAACACACAGCTAATCCGAGTCCAAACCTCTCCCTCCTCCCTCCTTCCACCCATCCACCCATCACACGTTTATTGAGCACTTTCCGTATGCAACCAGGTGGAGGACTTGGCACTCGTGCCCACTCGTGTGCCCGTATTCCCTGCGTCGTACTTCGCAGATGGTGCTGGACCCTGGCAGCCCCATCCTACCTGCTGTCCTGTGCCTCCATGCTGTTTCTTCTACCTCTTTTTCACCCCTCCTGAGACATCACTTCCACCTTTTTGCTGGGCTCTCATTCATCCCTGAAAACTGAGTTCAGGGTGTTAAGTCAGAGGGCCACAGATGACGGGCTCCTTAGCTGCTCCAAGCGATTGCTGCGTGCACGTTAGAAAAAGGTGCCCTTGTTTTCTAGCCTGCTAGCTGCTGGGGGGGAAAGTGTTGTAATAATTATTGGATGAACATGTACAACGGTTCCAAGGTGACTGGCATGTGTTGGAGTCGTGTGCCATGCATCCTGCCCAGCCAGAGCAGAGGCCCTGTCTTAAATGTTCGCTGTCGGTGGTCTCATGATACCCCCTGCTTATTTGTATGTGTCCATCTCTCACACTAGACTCTCAAGACCGATACTAATCCAAGCGCCTAACTAACACGCGGATTATCTGTTCTGTCAGATAATCAAGCATTCATTGAATGTCTAATAACATCTTTCAAATCCAGTGTTAATTGCTCATTTGTCTGCGTTCTTCACTAGTCTGCAGGCTTCCTAAGAACAGAAACACTTACCTTTTTTATCTCCAGTGTCTGACTCAGTAGGTGCTCAATAAATCTTGATTGAAGGGATGAGTGAATGAACGAATGAATGAATGGAGTAAGCTCTGAAGGCTCTGATTAATTCAATTCCAAGTGCAGCTGGGGGAAACAGGAAACTCAGACCCAGGAAACACTAAGTAGTTTCTTTCTTTTTTTAAATGCTATTTATTTTGAGAGGGAGGGAGAAAGCATGAGAGAGTGTGAGCGGGGAAGAGCGGATGGAGAATCCCAAGCAGGCTCTACGTTGTCAGTGCGGAGCCCTATACGGGGCTCAAACTCACGAAGCTCGAACTCGTGAATTGAACCGTGAGATCACGACCCGAGTCGGACACTTAACACACTGAGCCAGCCAAGCGCCCCACACCAAGTATTTCCTAATGCAGATCCTCAAAGCCATTACACGAGCTTGACTGCTATTGGGCCCCGAGTCTAAAATCCCCAGATGGCAGGGGACGCGATGGCTCAGCTGTTTCCTCACTTAAACCCTATTGCCTCTTGTTACTACCAGGTGTTCTCCCTAATGGTATTCAACTAATAATAGTAGTAACAATAATAGTGTCTGACACATGTAATTTAACAGATGTCAGGAATGCTTGTAAGCACTTTACGTATGTTAATTCATTTCATCTTCTAAACAACTCTGAATCAGATACTATTGACACTCCCACTTTTCAGGTAAAGAAACTGGGTAGTTAAGTGACTTGTCACCCAAAAAGCTGAGGTTCTCACCTGGGCACTTGGGCTCCAACATCCATGGCTAGCTAACTGCTATTCAATAGCCTGGTCTCCAGAGAACCCCCTTCAAAACGAGAAAGCTATAATTTGGAATCCTACCCTGTGTTTCCATTGGGTTCTAACCTCTCCTTCTTCAGAAAACCTTTCCAGAGCTGCTGGGTTCTGTCTTTCATTCTCATAGATCCTACTGAATGAGAGGGTTCTCAGCCCCCTTAGCCCTTGGTAATTGGCTCAAGATAATTATCACCATCTAAAACTGAGAGGGGAGTTTTGTTCCATCACTGCCTGAGCCCTGTTCCCAGTGCTACCTCCAGCTGCCATTCCAGTGTGCCACACTTCAATATGCTGGAAGAAGGCAAGTAAATTGACTCTGTGGTGGCCTCTCTTTACTGGGTTGGCCAAATGGAGAAATCTCTCCATAACCAAAGCGGAGTCCCTGCGTGTCCCTTCCAAATCACAGAATCGGGAAATAGCATCCATCTAGTGCCTGAGTCTGTAGTAGAATCTTTTCTTTCCCAAGAGAAAGGACACAGGGCTCGATGTAAGACAGGCTCTACCCTCAGTACACCTCCTCAGGTACCCACAGTGACAATGGAAACCAATTACCGGCCACACCTTCCTTCATCTACCCTTTGGTTTTGCCTCTAACAATGTTCTCTAGCCAGCCAGGACTAATTTTAACTCTTGGTGTCTTCTACTTAGAGGAGCTTTTTCAGAAGTTTTCCTGGTGAAGCAAAGGATGACTGGGAAGCTCTTTGCCCTGAAGTGCATCAAGAAGTCACCTGCCTTCCGGGACAGCAGCCTGGAGAATGAGATTGCCGTGTTGAAAAAGTGAGTGGGTCTTAGGGTTGGTCGGGTACAACCATACATAACATAACATTTCCTTCACAAATTACCTTTGAGGAGGACTGAAGATGGATTTCCACACCCAAAGGCATTACTTACTCCCTTTGATTGCATTAATGTGTCCATTTGATCAATCGGCCAAGTTAAGCCAGGCAGGTGCTTCTGCTGATTGGGGGGTGGTTGTGGCAGCAAATTGACTAGCAAACCAACTGGTAGCAGACCTGGTTTGTGCACATAGACCAGAGAATAATTAGCTCAATGGAACAAAAATCAACTAGGGCCAATAGCAGGAAGAATCAGTAATTAAGGAAGCAGAGGATTTAGAAATTGGTTTGACTTTATTCCAAAGCAAATATAGGCTCAGCACCCCAGCCCTCATGGTAGAGGCCACACTAACAAACCATCTAACTGTTTACAGCAGGACCCAAACAAAAAAGCCTTGTGGAATCCCCATGGTATGCCAAAAGTGTATTAGGCATTAGGAACACAAGAATAAGGCCTACAAAATTCCTTATCCTCAGAAGCTCACATTTTCTGGGCAGAGACAGGTGCCCATAACAAACTCTAATCCCATTAGACATGAGCCAATAGTAGCAGAAGGCAAGGCTTGAAAAATACAGAGATTCATTTTGCCTACATGTGCATTTTTATGAGTATGGGGTATTAGGTACATTTTTAAGGAAGAGGCACGTTGATAGGTGAGTAGAATTTAATGGAGACAGGAGAGGCAATGCAGAAAGGGAATTCAGGATGAGAGTAACAGAAACTCAACTGTGTAAGTGCAATGGACGTTAGGAAAGAGTCGGTATTAGAAGCCCCTGAGCTTAGAGTAAGGATCATCAAGGGACAGGAGCTGAAATCAAATGAGATCTGATTATAAAGGGTCTTGGATACCATGGTAAAGAATGTTGACTTTTTCCCGTGGGCAAAGAAAAGTCATCAAAGAATTTTTAGTAAGGAATCACATGATCAGACTTATATTTTAGAGCCATGCCTCTTAAGCATGGTGGAAGATGGATTTAAGACTTTCTCAATAATCTAGACAATGGATGAGGATACAAGCAAAGGTAATAGCAGGATCATGTGGCAGCAAGAAGACTGGATTCAAGAGAGAGAAGTGATTGGGCTTGGGATCGACTGCTTCGAGTATAAAAGAGAAAAGTACTAAAAATGATGCTGAGATTGAGCGATTTGGTGGAGGGTAATGTCATTGCTTGGATAGAGAACAAAAGGGATGTGTAGGCTTGAAGGAAATAGAAAGAAATTTGTTGGAACATATTGAATGTGTGTATCCCCCAATCTCAACATGGAGGATGCTGGAGATACCTGTTTGGACTCCAGAGAGATTAGAACAGAGGTGGACTGTGGACTCATTGAGAGCAAGGACTATGGTGGTCTTTCTTACCATTGTATTGTATCATCAGTCCCTAACAGCATAGATGCTTGGTAAAGATTTGTTCAGTAAATGATATATTAATGTTAGTATTGTCAACTTGTAAGTGTAATTGAACCCATCAGGTACCCACTGCAGTTGGTCTATAATTTTAGAAATTAAGCTTAAAGATGATAGATACTGTTTATTATGTGTTTACTATTCCCCAGGCACTACACTAAGCATTTTGCATGCATTATCTCTTTTAATCCTGATATAACCCTATGAGAGAGATGTACTTTGCAAACCAAAAAAGTGGGGCTTAGAAGATTTAAGAAAAACAGCCAGTCATCCATTTCATAAGTATCTCATCCAGATCTGAACTCAAACCCAACTGACTCAGAGTCCAAATTCTTAACCCCTATGCTACCCAGCCATGAACCAAACTTCCTAGAAAGGTTCTTCCTATGCACAGAATTGCTGCCCGGGAAGCCAAGCCCCACAGCAAGTATGATTATTCTGCTTGCCTTGGCCCATGAGTAATCCCATTCAGAGAGAACCTAGAGCAAATTTTCCTGAACACAGCATTACTGACATTTTAGACCAGATAATTCTTTATTGGGGTGGTGGGGTGGTGGACTGTGCATTATGGGATATTGACCGGCATTCCTGCCTCTGTCCGTTAGGTGCCAGTAGCTCTTACCCCCTCCCCAGGCACAATAACAAAAAATGTCTCTAGTTATTGTCAAATATTCCCCCAGGGACAAAAGAGCCGCTGGTTGAGAATTACTATCAGCAACAAAGACATTCCACAGAACTGACCCCAGAAAATAGCACCTTCCCGGCTTCTCAAAATATTCCGGAATAAGAATTTTGCAACACTACTTCCGTGGTTACCCATGAGGAGGCTTAACTAACCCGATTCTCTTCTGCTGCAGTCTACTTTCTTCGAGGATGTTTCTGGATGCCCATTTTGTAAAATAATCTAGTTTGGGGTGTTCCCTTGGCCTTCTTCAGGTATTTTAAGTTTCTCTTTTGGCAAAGTTTAAAGAGATTTCTGGAGTAGCCACAAAATATTGGTTCCCTGAAGGCAGAATGATCAATTATCCATTCAGAAATATGGATTGAACACCACTCTGGGATCTTTAAGATTTCTTTGTGACCACCTATTTATTAGGAAGGTTTCACAAGGATCCACTCTTCCTAAATATTGTCATCAAAGTCTCTAACAGAAATAAAAAAGTCCATTCTTTGTCTGGACACCTAAACCACGTACCATGACCCTTCCTTTTCCCCAGGATCAAGCATGAAAACATCGTGACCCTGGAGGACATCTATGAGAGCACCACTCACTACTACCTGGTCATGCAGCTGTAAGTGAAAGGTGACCCACTTCCTCTACAGATGTCTCTGGGGGTCTGGGAGGCCTAGAGGAAGCTGCTCCGTGGTGAGGGGAGTACGGTGATTTAAAAGATGAGATCAAGAATTAGTTCAAGAGGCTCTCAAATGCTAAGATTTCTCTCAGGTTAAGTATGCCTCTGGTCATGAACATGTTCTGTGTGGACCGAAGGGTAGAACTAGGACTGATTATTGAGATGGTCTGTACCACGACAGCCTTACCGATCGTTAAAATATTTTTTTAATGTTTCTTTATTTTTGAGAGAGAGAGAGACAGAGCACAAACAGAGGAGAGGCAGAGAGAGAGACAGACACAGAATCTGAAGCAGGCTCCAGGCTCCGAGCTGTCAGCACAGAGCCCAACATGGGGCTTTAACCCATGAACCGCGAGATCATGACCTGAGCTGAAGTCAGATGCTCAACTGACTGAGCCATCCAGGTGCCCCTAAAGTATTTGCTACAAGTCAGCTAAGCGACCCCGGCAGCAGCTGTGACTCCAACCCATCCATCCTCCCCTGTGCCCCAGCCACTCCCCTCAGACTTTCTGGACCTCCCCACAATGCTACAGTTGAAGGGATAATGACTGGCATAGCAGGGAACCTTCCAGAACCCTTCTCGGGCACCACAGCTTGAGTCCATTTTGACCAGCCAGTCCATCAAACTAACGTTAAATACTTTAATGCCACTCTAGGGTAAAATTACTGTGGGATTAGAAACCACACGACACAGATTTCAATTTGATACATATAAAAAAAAAAAGATTTTCTCAAAAGAGATCCATCCAAAGTTAAAAACAGGCTGTGACTGTGTGTGTCCATCTGTGGGACAGAAATGGTGCCTCCCTAGAAAGGTCTCCACATCATTGTCATATATAAATAGGAGTTCTGTCTGAGACTGAATGCTGTAGGAGTTGGTCGGTGCTCCTACAAGTGCTCAGCCTTGGACTCAGAGAAACTTCTATTTATAAAATACACACACACACACACACACACACACACACACACCACTCTGCTATCTCTATGGCTAGATGCAATATTTTTGACTAACAGGCTGATTCCTCAGAAACTTTAATGAGTTGATTCAGGCCTAAGCAGTCTATTAACTCCAAGGCTCACCTGAGGCCCAGTGACTAGAGGGAGCAGGTGGTCAAGGGAGTGAGGTTGGGGATAGGGGTGCAGAACAGCATTAACAAATGAGCAGGGACCATGTGGCACCTTAGTGAGGCCAATTCAACAGGATTAGCACACATTTAGATAGCCAGCTAAGGGGAGGCAGGGAAGCGGGCAGATTCAGATATCACCGAAGAGTGGAAAGCCTATGAGGGTGCCAGCTCTAGGACCCAGGCCACCCCATGTCAGGAATTGCTAGTTGTGCATAGAGACTATCTTTCTCATGGGCCTCTAGATCCTATGGCAGAGCCCAGAGCTTCAGGACAGAAACAAAAGGAGTAGGGTGGTGTGCATCTTGATTAGAGAACTTCTCCTTCCTCATCACTGCATGGTCCTATGATGTGTGCACGTCCGCATCCAGTGTCATGGAACAGTGACAAGGGGGCAAGGACTGTGAAAGAGTTGGAAACCCTGGCCCATGAAATGTTTATCCCAGGGAAGGCCTCAGGTGAGCATTTCACTGTCTTCACATACTTGAAGAGATCCACGTGAAAGGGTGGTATTCTTGCTCTGCGTGGCCCAGTGGGTAGAAGGGCTATCTGCTGGTGGAAACTACAGGGAGTGGGTTCCGTCGTAATATACAGAAATATTAAGAAGGCGGTGAAAGATAAAACAGTCTGTCTTAGGGGTAGTGAGTTGTCTGCCTCAGAGGTGTTTCAGGACGAGCTAAGAAACTTCTTGGCAAAAATAGTGTAGATGGCATTCAAGAGATGGGGAGCAGAGTGGATCTGAAGCTCCCCTGAATCCTAAGATACCTTACCATTGGAGTCTCCAAGCAGCACTAGAACTCCACCCACAAGTTCGGCAGTCAGTAGCCCAGTTTTCCAGTGAGGACAGAAGTCCTGACACGAGCACAATTTGTGTCATGTGTACACCTCATTCCTGTTTTGCCTCATTTCAATTTCACCTCTTCTTTCATCATGGCCCCTGTGTCCTAAGTCAGGAAAATAGGCAGGTAAGCGTGTGTCCACTAAGGGATTATTGGCTTCTTGCTTAACTCTAACGAGGGGCATTTTGCACTTCAAAGAAGTGTCTAGGGAGAGGGAAATGGTTGGCCCAAAGAAATGACTCGCTCGTGATATCATTCCACCACCCAAAGGAGGTATTCTCAAACTAAGGTAGACCGTGGGCACCCACCCGTTCTGCCACTGCTGTGTCTTCAGAGCTACAGAGTAAATGCACTTATGTCCCTTTGACCTGGAATAAGACCTGGATTCCTGCGCTTGCCCCTATGCCCACAGTGTTTCTGGCGGGGAACTCTTTGACCGGATCCTGGAGCGGGGTGTCTACACAGAGAAGGATGCCAGCCTGGTGATCCAGCAGGTCTTGTCAGCAGTGAAATACCTCCACGAGAATGGCATCGTCCACAGAGACTTGAAGGTGCCCGAGTGGGAGTCCTCAATGGGAAATAGAATGACCCTTCAGGAAGCTGCATGGGTCATGGGCAGCCTAAGCTGTGTAAAATGAGAGGGTTGGACCAACCTCATCATTTGTTGGATCCCTTAAACAAATCTTGAATGACTGAACAATCATTGTTAATTTTCATCTCAGCCTCTTCCTGAACTTTGCCCTAGGCCTCACCCTATTAGGATACCAAGAGAATGCACATGTTTCTTGAACCTAGCCACACTCAAAATCAGAAGAAATAAATACTAATTGGAGGCCAACATTGCATCAGGCACACACTAGACTTTAGAAAGGTCAGAGACGATTAACTATGGTTTGATTTCCTCAAAAAACAGTCTTAGGGTAGTTGGGGCTGAGGAGAGGGAGGGAGTAGTTCTTTAATGGCTACAAAGATGAGCAACCTGAGGGCCATAAGCAAAATACAGAGTGCTCAATATGGGGTGGGGAGCTGCAGCTAGGAGGAAGGAGGGAAGAACTGGGGGACATGAGCCTGTCCTTGAAGTCAGGAGCCCAGAGCGTAGCTTCCTAAGAAATTCTCTATCAGGGGAGGAAAATAAATATGTATTTCAGATGATTATATCCTACACTGCATGGTATTGCTCTTTTCCCACAGCCTGAAAACCTGCTGTACCTAACCCCTGAAGAGAATTCTAAGATCATGATCACAGACTTTGGTCTGTCCAAGATGGAACAGAGTGGAGTCATGTCCACTGCCTGTGGGACCCCGGGCTATGTGGGTGAGTCTGGGGACAGGAGGAAGGTTAACCAGTTGGCTGCATTCAACCTCATGGATATTACTGAACAGAGAGGGGTGGTTATAAGGAGACAGGGTTCAACTTCAGGGGCAATCCCAGGAGAGCTTTCATTATGAGGCTTAGGGTAAATCCATGTATCTCTAGAACTACCCCTACTGCTCCCAAACCCTACATCTTTAAAGACAGCCTACCCCTGAACTCTTCCAACAGCCCCTGCCTATACTTGCCTCTCATTATTTTGGCTAACTTTCTGCCTTTGTCTCTCCAGCTAAACCAGGGGCAGAGACAAGATCACAAACCCAGAGATCATTAGATTGCCAAGGGTTTGACCACTAGCCACCCCTTTTCCCTTTTCCCACTTCCACAGGAGACTACAACCCACCAGTTGGTGGTATCCCAGAGGCATAGTGTTGAGTTTGAAGCTGAGGAACTCAGGCATGCATGCTCCCGCCCAAACATATCCCCAAGAAAACATCCTAGGAAACTGGCAGAGGTGGGACTTCCTGCCTAAACAACAGGCTTTCAAGGCCCCCCCAAAAGTAAGGCAGGCAAGTTACCAGGTGAAAGCATCCCCAAAATTCATGGGGAGAAAGCCAAAACTCAGAATGTCCACTCCTGCCCCTTCCCTCTTCACCACTCATCACCTGGTTGAGGATGGCAGTAGGAAGGAGAACTCTAACTTAAGAGGAAATCTGCTCTCACCCCCAAAGAGAGGTCAGTTAGTAGGTACTGAGTCCCAATGAGTACAAATCCCTGGGATCTGGGATAAATACAGAAAGTAGCCCTCTACTGCTCCCATTCAGAGGAAGACATGGCTCGTTTTCTCATGGAGCTCTCAGTCTGATACGGATAACTAAGCCTTGCCCTCAGAAGGTACCAGAGACAGATGGAGCAGTTATCACCTGCCCTCTAAGAGTTCCTCATTTTAAGAGGGATGACTCAGTTTCTGCCCCCAGGGAGATCCCAGTCTAGTGGGAGAGAGATTGCCCCTACTTGGCAGATGTCCCCATCAGAACACAGACACACAACCCCAGCCCTGGGCTAACCCATCTGTGTGGGGAGACATAGACCTACATCTGATGGGGGCAAGGTAGCCTTGGAGATTCCCAGTCTGATGTAAGAGTCATAGGCCCTGTCATGGGGACCTTCCAGGTTGATGGAGGAAGATTCAGTCAGATGAGAGAGATACCGTCCTCGCCCTAGGAAAAGTTTCAGTGATACAGAAACACTGCCATCCCAGGAGCTTTCCTAGTCCTCTTCTCTAAGCCTCATCCTGACCTTCAGCCCTCACCCCTCGGCCCTCTCTTCTTGTCCCAGCCCTGACTCTGCCTTTGGTTTGTTGTAGCTCCGGAAGTGTTGGCACAGAAGCCCTACAGCAAGGCTGTGGATTGCTGGTCTATTGGCGTCATCACTTACATATTGTGAGTAGAAGCTGTCATTGGCTCAGTTCCTGGGAAATCTCACAACCTGCTCATCCTTTTTCTCCCCTCCCCTATTTTAGCTCCTCAAGCAACATCCACCTCCAAAGCATGTGTATGTACACGTGTGCATGTGCGAGTGCTTGCATGCATGTGGGTGTGTGTGTGTGTGTGTGTGTGTGTGCGAGTGCTTGCACGCACACACACACACACACACACACACACACACACACGCTTACTCATGCACACAGCTCCAAAGGTTTCTGTCCTGGTCTCCACCAGATTATAAAAACAGAGCTCGGTGTGAACCCACTGTTGAGCCATATGGTACTCTCTGTTCCTGCACCCCACCCCCATTTACTCTATATAAATGTGTTGAGTCCCGCTCTATGGAATGAGCAATGGAAAAAGGGGAGGCCAAGCCAAACTTGAAAGTCAAGTGGGTACAATGTTCACATCTCAAATTTCTCTCCTGGCAAGTCAGCCCAAAGCAAAATGATGGCCCAAATGAATCTGGTCATTGTTCCTCTTCACATATTCTTGGGCTCTCCTTTACTAACCTACTCATCACCCCTTCCCCACCATTCCTCTTCATCTATAGCAGACTCTGCTGTTAGGAAAATAACCTGTCATTTACCCTTTAGTGTGGATTCAGTTCTCTATTTCCTAAGCTTATGTTGAGTAACTACTGTCACTCATTCATTTACTTAACAAATATTCATTGATTGTCTATTCTGTGCTAATAGCCTAAATAATCCCTCAGGAAACTTACATTCAAGCAGACATTCTATCATCCCTCTTAAAGATCTTGTATACATCATCTAAGTGTCAGGGGAGGTATAGGAGAGTTGGTGAGAGGTTTGGGGGAACAATGCACAAAGGGGCCTTCCAGGGCTGCCTGTTCCAAGCTTTGGCTCCTGCATAAACACTTGAGGGGGCCTGCATCATTCCCGAATCCTAGCTCATGCCTGTGTATAGTGGAGGCTAGGCAGAAGGGAGAGGCTGGCTCAGGGAGACTGGGGTTGTTTAGCAGCATACCTCCTTCCGTGTTTCACTGCAGGTTGTGTGGGTATCCCCCCTTCTATGAAGAAACTGAGTCAAAGCTTTTCGAGAAGATCAAGGAGGGCTACTATGAATTTGAATCTCCATTCTGGGATGACATTTCTGAGTCAGGTAAGACTACCAGGTGTGAAGGACAAGATGACAGGCTCAAGGCAGAGAGTGCCAAGAGAAAAGAGCTTAACAAAAGATGACAGTCCTGGCTCTTGAAAGTCCCTAGGGAAACTTATAGACCGGGCTGCCAGAGAAGGTGGAGAAATCTTTATCTGGCTCAAAGGCCAAATAAATTATTTGCATCCAATGTTTAGGCTTTTGTTTTCTGGAGGCAGAACCACAGCATACCTGGTAAAAGAGGGGAGGTAGTTTAGATGAGGGGCCAGGAGGGCAGCTTGAGGCACAGGGGAATGTTCCAGGCAGGAGCAGCAAAACCAAGGCAAGTTTTTCCTTTCAGATATCAAGACCGAGAGTATGCAATGTCTGTATGTGGGAGAGAAGGCAATCATTACATGTTGTGGGGCCCATTAAGTGCAGATCAGCACTGGGACAAGGCAGCATTCACATGTGTGCCCACGTGTGGGTGCCTGCCCCTGAATGGTGCAAACGAATACACTCGTGGCGTGCAGGCACGTTGATGCCTCGTGATAAGAGATGTATCTGCAGTGCTGTGTGGGTGAGGCTACGTAGAGCCTCTCTTTGGTGGTTTATGGTGGGTTGTCGTTAGGTGGCTTGGATTTTTTTTTTTCTCTTTTAAGACTCTTAAAATTGCCTCTTTGGAAGATTAACTAAAGATGCATTCATTGCCACCCACCAGCCCGGAAGTGAATTTCCATCAGTCACGAAATCTGGCCCTTAGTTGTGTCTTTGATTGCTCCCCTTAGCCAAGGATTTTATTTGCCACTTGCTGGAGAAGGACCCGAATGAACGGTACACCTGTGAGAAGGCCTTGAGGCACCCCTGGTGAGTGAGGATGGGGTGGGGTCTGGACCCTAGCCTTTTGGTTCCCCAGATGCCATGATGGCTCATTCACATGGTGTATCCCCAGAGTTTGCTTGCCCTGAGCTCTTTACTCTTGCAGCATCCAAGGAGCATAGACTTGTCTATCCGGTCCAGCTAGAGATGCAAACAGCATTTAATGAGGTGGGTTCTGACCCAGACGTGGGGGCTGCATCATCTCGTCAAGGGCAGGAGACAGACGCAACCAGGCTCTGTCATCAGTACTAGGATGCAACCCTCAGTACCAGCTGTGCAAGAGGCACCGGGAAGAGGCAGCTGTGCCCTGTCCTTAAGAGAATCATCCCAAGTGAGGCGATTTGTGAGGAATCACAAAGCAACCAATCAGTAAACTGAGTAAATGAAGTCTTGAAACACTTTCTTTTCTCATGCGACACCCCTGCTCAAGATTCCCAGTAGCTCCCCACTTCCTACCACAACAAGCCTAGATTCCTGTGCCTTTTCAGGTTTTCCCCATTCTGGCCTGACCCTTTACCTCCAACTTTATTTCCCCCAATTCCTGACACACCTCCTCTGTTCCAGAGAGGCCTATCTAAGAGTTGCATTTCTCTTCCTGCCCTCCCCTACCCCATATACCAAGCTCTTTCCAACCTACACCTGGGGTCATACTATTTTCACACCTGGAATGTCCTGCCTCTTGCCTTGTATGTAGCATCCTTGAGGACCGGAGCAGTTTCTGCCCTTCCCTGATGCCCTGGCTCCTGCAGGCCAGGTACCCCTCCTCACTTCTCTTCATCAATCACACAGCTTACATGAATGACTCTAGTTCGTGGCATGGAACAAGGCTCCACGCCTACACTGGAAAGCCCCAGGGATCAGGGCGACATCTGTTGCTACTCTGCGTCCCTAGTACCTAGAAAGTACTGCACCCATGGCAAATGTCTAAGGAACACGTAGAGATGGATGATGAGGGCAAGGGCAGCCTGTATTGGGCGGCCTCCTTCAAGAAGGCTTCCAGGAGGAGATGGGTTCCAAGCAAAGCTTTGAGCTAACAGAGAGGGACAACCCAAGCACCCTCTGACACAGGGGCTGGTAAGCCTTGTTTGTGAAAAGCTGGAGAGTCAGTATCTTAGGCTTAGCCGGCCATATCGTCTATACGGCAACTACTCAGTCTGCCCTTATCACCTGGAAGTAGCCATAGCTCATACCTGAATGAATGGGCACGTCTGTGTCCTAGTGAGACCTATTTACAGAAATGGACAATGGGTAGATTTGGCCCATGGGCCATAGTTTGCCGACCCTGCTGTAAAGCAAGATTTTGGTTTTGCCAAAGCATTGGTCCCCTAATGACCTGCCCAGGGGGACAGAGGAGCCTGGTTCCAGCCCATTCCTACGGTGGGTCACTCTTCTTCTGAGTTCACTCAGCTTAACTAGGACCTGCATGCACAGCTCCCTGCCCAGCTCCTGGATGAGTCCCATAATCACTCACTAGCCAGGTGTCCCTTCTATATCTACAGGATCAATGGAAACACAGCCCTCCACCGGGACATCTACCCATCAGTCAGTCTCCAGATCCAGAAGAACTTTGCCAAGAGCAAGTGGAGGGTAGGTCGCCCTTTCTGGGGAGGTAGCAGGCTCTTCTGGGCCACTGGAGGCTGAGCTGGGGCAGGGCTGGTGGAGGGGCTGTCTTTGGGGCTTCCTAGCAGACACTGGAGCTCCCTGGAGCCTCTCTGAAATGAGAAGTGGGCAAGTTTCAAGAGGCCACAGGGAAAAGGGAAAGTTTGAGCCCTGCAGCCCTCTGGGAGCGGAGGTGGACAGAGGCTGCTCTTGTGTCTCCTCAGCAAGCCTTCAATGCAGCAGCTGTGGTGCATCACATGAGGAAGCTGCACATGAACTTGCACAGCCCAGGCATCCACCCAGAGGTGGAGAACAGGCCTCCCGTCACTCAAGCCTCAGAAGCCTCCACACCCAGCGCCTCTGAGCTCACCATCACCGAGGCACCTGCCCTGGACCAGAGTGGCGCACTTCCTGCCCTGCCCCGGCTGCCCTGCCAGCACGGCCCCCGGACCGCTGCACCCGGTGGCAGGTCCCTCAACTGCCTGGTCAATGGCTCGCTCCGCATCAGCAGCAGCCTGGTGCCTATGCAGCAGGGGCCCCTGGCCGCTGGGCCCTGTGGCTGCTGTTCTAGTTGCCTGAGCATTGGGAGCAAAGAGAAGTCCTCCTACTGCTCCGAACCCACACTCCTCAAAAAAGCTAACAGAAAACAGTACGTATTTTCAGCCAAAGACAGAGGCCTAGCCCTGCTCAGGCAAAGGGACTGAAAGACACTGACCAGAAAGAGGAGGCTCTGCAGGGTGGGAAGAGCTCTGGATCAGGGGTCAAGGGAAGTGCCTCCAGTCCTGTCGCTCCCACTAGCTGTGTGGCTGCTGACAGATCAGGCAACGTGTCTGTTTCTGGTTTGCTCGTCTGTAAAATCCTACCCACCTGCTCAGCCTGCCTCACAAAGGTACTTAAAAGTTTAGTGAAGCAACAGGAATTATAAATGCCTGCAGAAAACTGGGCACGTGTGAGTGATGCACACTAGATTCCTTGACTTTCCAGAACCGCTGTGTTGGGGGAGGAGGGGAGCTTCGTTGTCATCTTGGTCTTTTCGGCAAGGGCTTGTACTTTCCAAACCTGATAAAGGGAGGGCTGAGTGGATGCCACAGTCACGGGGAACCACCCAGATCTTGCTTCCACAAATACTTCACAGCCTGCTGCCTCGTTTCCTTTCCAGGAACTACAAATCAGAGGTCATGGTGCCGGTTAAAGCCAGCGGCAGTTCCCACTGCCGGGCGGGGCAGACCGGAGTCTGTCTCATCATGTGATCCCCGGAGTCCACGCCTGTGTCAATTTTCAGGTGAGGCGACCAGAAGTGGGAGGGCTAGGGCGGGGGGGGGCGGGCTCGGGGAGGGTTTCTGGCCCAGAAGGAGAGCCCCAGCACAGGGTCTGAATGAAGGGGTCTGCGGGGCACCGGAAGCGGCAGGCCCACCCCCACCCCGAACCCATTTCCTCTGCAGGAGAGTTGTCATCTCTTCTCTACCCTTCCAAACCCGGCATCCACCCTGCAGCGGGGAGGAAGGCGGAGCAAGCGGAGCAGGGCCTGGCAGGAGTGGTTTAGGGTCAGAAGCAGCACGCTGCCGCCGGGGGCAGACCCTCACGGAAGGCCCAGCAGTGAGCCCCGAGGCGCGGAGGCCTCGTTGAAGCCGTGGGCAGGAGGGCGGCATCCACCCGTTTCCAGGTCTCCCTGACCTGCCTGCTCTGCGCCCCCACACCCTGCGTGCCGTGGCTCCGTGCAGTGTACTAGGTAGCTCTTGCCCGGGTCTGTGTTGTTTGTGATGAAAAGCTTAATGGGCTGGCCAGGCTGTGTCACCTTCTCCGAGCAAAGCCATATGGAGCATCGACCCAGACTCCGGCTCAGCACACACTCGCTCCTGCCTGCCAGGCCTTTGTCCTCACGGCCAGAATGGGCTCATTAATGTAGTCGCTTACCCATCTGCATGAATGACAGTCAGCTCTGTGGGCCACCCGTGAGCTCTCAAGTTCCCATCCTTGGCTTTAGGATTAGCTCCAACCGGGCTGAGACGCGGCCAGCCTGCCCCCGGCTTACTTCTGAACCACCTCCCTCCCTGCCCCAGGCCCAAAGCAGCCCCCACAGCCTCCAAGATGAAAAAGAAAAATCAATGATTAGGTACTGCGAGGAATCCTTATCCTGACCAAGACGCCCCACCCACACCCAATGAAGTACAAATTGCAAGTTGACGGTTTTCATGTCAGACGGTTAATTCTCATCCTGCTTCTGCTCTTCTCTCCCTGGAAATCGGGGACCTTATTCTTGTCCCTCTCTAGTTTTCTTGTACCCCGTCCCCTCCAGCTTCATGCTCGGTGTTGTGCTCAATAAAATGGACATATTTTTCTCTACGAGGCTTCATGTGGTTCTTCTCAAAGTCAGCAGTGGCTCTGGGACTTCTGAGCCCGTGCCGGGTGGAGAGCCTGGGGTCTGGCAGGGGGGTGGCTGATGCAGACTGGGAGCATAAGGTATGCCAGGTACTTAATGACAGGAGTTTCACGCACTGACTCACTGACTCCTCAGAACGACCCCCCGGGGTAGGGTCTGTGCGAGCCCGAGCCGTCAGGCTCCAGCATCCATTCTCCTAATGACTGTGGTAGACATTCATGAGTTTAAAGCCCAGCTCTGCTCTGCCCTCTGCCTCATCTGTGACCTTGGTGGGGGGGTTACACAGCCTGTGCCTTCGTTTCCTCACTTGTCAAATGGGAACAGCACCTACATCACGAGATAATGCACATGATGTCTCTCGCTCGGTGCTCAATAAGTAATTAACGTGATTGATAATAGTCAAAAAGTTAATGTAGGTAAAACGCCTAGCACATTGCACGGGCTGTGGTTAGCACACTCACGTCACGCCTTTTCCATATGTGCCACACACACGCAGTTACCCGTCATCCATTTGCAACTTCTCTTTGAGATCCCAAGAGACACAGGTTCTGCCTCTGGAGCTGGGTGAATTTGGACACAATACTTCCCTTCTCTGGATTTCTATTTCCTCATCTGTAAATGAGAAACTGGATCGCTGCTCAAAGATGAAAATACTTGCTTTGGTCTCTCAAGGAAGGGATCCATTGGGTCCTGGGGCAAAGGGGTCCAGTCACCCTAAGTTTGGGTGATGAGCAAGCTGTACTGAGCAAAGTGGGGCAGCCTATGCTTCCTACACCACCAGGCCTTGGGCTTGAGCAGGGGAGCACCCAGGAACCCCAAGTGCAGGACAGACACAAGTGACAGAGATTTACTTAATGGGGAGGCCATTTTCTGAAACTCTTTCAACCTCCAGACTTCTTTCCAAAGATTTTTATTGGGCTTTTAGTTTGTACATCACTTTTTGTTAAGATTTTGGGTTCGTCCAGGACTCAGCCTCAGTGGAGGATGAAGGGCATGCACGCTGCCCAGTCAAGCTCCCTGCACTTGAGAGCTCCCAGTCACAAAGGCACGGCCCGCCTCCACCCTCTCTGTCTCTCAAATGTAATTTCCCATCATCTCAGGCTCAGCTGCAGCCTAGAACAATCTTAACAGCTGCACACCAGGGGTGGACCACGCTGTGCTTTCGGCTGTATAAAAGTCTCCTGGAGCTGGAAAGCATCCCAACCCATTCTGTCCTCCAAAAGTAAAGAGGGCAGACGGGCAGGGCCAGGGGCTGGAAGCTGGCACGTCACTTACAGGTGGCATAGTAGAGCACACGCCCATTGATGTGGTCGCGGATCTGTTCCACGTGCTTCTCCAGCCCCGTCAGGTCTGCCGAGCGAAGCTCGATGGCCTGGCTCCCTCGAAGCAGCTCCAACTCCATGTCTGAGGCAGATGGAACAGCAAGGGGAGGAGGCGCTGGTGAGATACCCAAAGACTCCAAACCCTTCTCTTCCCACCCGCTTGGCAGCAGCCACAGGTGAAATCACCTGTGGGGGAGCCTGGTCACTAAGGCAAGTTCTCTCCAGCCTCATGGCTCTCCACCCGTACCCTACTCTAGAGAAACCAGACCCAGAAATCCCCTAGTCTCCCCCTCTGCTCTAGGCAGAGCAGTTGTCCCAGACTCGTGAGGGAGGCCACTGGCACCGAGATTACCAACCTACCACTATTGGACTCAGACACTGCCATCCCACTAATGGTCCTCAAGTGGGCACCATGGCAAAAGTGCTGGCTGGGGGACCAGAATTCCTCCGCGCTTTCCCTCCCCCAAATACCACCCCAGATAAATCTAGTCCTCCCCGCCAGGTCTGTTCTGCACGCCGCCACCAGATCCTGCGGAGGATGTGGAGGACAGCCTGTCCCTCCTGTCACTGTCACCCTAGGAAAGAGGCCCCTCTACCACACTCCTGAGAGCTGGCACCCAGCATCAGCCTGAACTTTTCCAGGAATAAGGAGGGGGTGCACTGCCTCACAGGGTTCCAACTTCAGGCAGCTCTAGCTGTTAAAAAAGGCTTCTCATGAAGCCAGAGTCTGACCACTTCTGGCCCCCAGCCGGTTGTCCCAGGTCTGTCTCCTAGGGGTGTGGGAATATATTTGCTCTGTCTCCCACATGGAAGTCGTTCAAATGTCTGAGGCCACGTCTTCTCAGATCAAATCTCCCTAGCTCCTTCACCCATTTTTCATCCGATACAATTATGGACGCTTCTCTAACTCCCAGCCCTGCTCACCCTCCCTCTGATATGTGCAGGCTTTGTCAACATCCTTTCTGAGGATATAGTAGCCACCAGTGAACACCACCCGCCGGGTGAGATCCCACCAGCAGAGTGTAACAGGGGCATTACTGGGATGCCAGTCGGTTAGTGGGCACCCATATGGACCTTTGGGTTGACCAAGTATTGAAATTTTAGCAGCTGCTATTATGTTCCCTGGTCCCCTCCCCCAGGAGGCCCCTATGCATGATCTTCCCCCAAATCCTGCAATTAAAAGTAAATTCCTGAGGTGCCCTTGTGGCTCAGTAGGTTAAGCATCCGACTTAGGCTCAGTTCATAATCTAAAGGTTTGTGGGTTAGAGCGCCCGGGTGGCTCAGTCGGTTGAGCGTCCGACCTCAGCTCAGGTCATGATCTCACGGTCCGGTCAGTGAGTTCAAGACCTGCATCGGGCTCTGTGCTGACCGCTCAGAGCCTGGAGCCTGTTTCAGATTCTGTGTCTCCCTCTCTCTCTCTGACCCTCCCCCGTTCATGCTCTGTCTCTCTCTGTCTCAAAAATAAATAAATGTTAAAAAAAAAATTCAAGGGGCGCCTGGGTGGCGCAGGCGGTTAAGCGTTCGACTTCAGCCAGGTCACGATCTTGCGGTCCATGAGTTCGAGCCCCGCGTCAGGCTCTGGGCTGATGGCTCAGAGCCTGGAGCCTGTTTCCGATTCTGTGTCTCCCTCTCTCTCTGCCCCTCCCCCGTTCATGCTCTGTCTCTCTCTGTCCCAAAAATAAATAAACGTTGAAAAAAAAATATATCCTTAAAAAAAAAAAAATTCAAAAATAAATAAATAAACAAAGGTTTGTGGGTTGGAGCCCCGCGTCGGGCTCTGCGTGGACAGCTCGGAGCCTGGAGCCTATTTCGGATTCTGTGTCTCCCTTCCCCCACTCATGCTCTGTCTCTGTCTGTCTCTCAAAAATGTATAAATGTTAAAAAAATTTTTTAAAAAAGCAAATTCCTACAGACAGGTAAATGCTTGTTCCATTGCTACCACCTGGCCTTTTCCGGTTGGTAGACGCATGACTCACATCTGGAGGGCAGGACAGGTCTTGTGAGCATCTCTGCATTCCCCGCAGCCCCATCACTGTGCCTCATATTCCTAGGTGCTCAGGACTCCCTTCTGGTCTCGCCCCTTAGCACTGCTCGCTCTGACAAGGGTGGGCCTCAGAGACCTGGGGTTGGGACCAGCCTCCTGGGATGCCCAGGAGTCCGAGCCCCGGGACGGAACCCTCACCTTTCATCCTGTCCATCATCTCCATGGTCTCCCCAAACAGCTCCTCTGCCTCTGTCTTGACGCTCAGGATCCGGCTTCCCTGCTCCCCCAGCATGGGGCTACGACCCAACTGGTCCTTCAATTCAGCATATTTTTGCTTTATTCTCTCAAATCCCTGAAAAACATGGAACAATCTCAGTGTCACCATCACCGCCACCCAAAGTTCTAAAGACCTCTGGCTAAAGCACTCGATACCATCCAGATCAACACACGGGCATGAGGTGCCTCCTGACACTCCCCAAAGGGTTGCTTTTGCCCAGGAAAATCCCTAGGCCACAAACTATACCTTAAATTCCTTCTGTATTTCCCTCCCTCCACCTGAGCTCCTGTCATTTCCTGCCTAACTTCCCGCACGGTGCCAGGCACTTAGTTGTCCCGTAGCAGCATATTTGGCTGCCTGCCACTATACTGGGACCATGAGGGCCAAAGTTCCTGGTATGCTGGAGACCCAGACCAGAGGCTCTTTGATCACCTCTCTGACATAATTCCAACAATGGTGGGACCCAGGTTAGGCTAAGTCAAAACTGCCTCTCTGGGCTGGGTAGCCACAAAGGGGACAAGTTCTGGACTGGGTATCAACAGACCTGCTTTGTAGGTGAGCTTTGGGCCCCGACAAAGTTACCTGTCCATCTGTAAATGGGGAGGGACTGGGTAGATCATTCACAACACCCCTGACCAGCTCCCCAGAGGTGGCCCGAGGTAGAGTCCTGAAGCCCTTTCTGACGATTCTAGAATAACATGTTGGAATTGCTTTCGAACCCAGGGTCTCACAAAGCATACAGAGTCCTCTCCTGCTCAGGACCCTCACCCTGGCTGTGCTGCCTAGGATGGAGTCTGTCTGCTCGTACCTCCTGGGCGCTCAGCGCCTGCTGTTCAGCACCTTCCGCGAGCTGCTGGGCCTGAGCTGCCTGTGCCCGCTGCTGCCTAGCCTGCAGGCGGAGCGCCTCCATCCGTGCTCGGAAGTCACCCAGCTGCTCCGTCATGCCGGCCACCAGTCTTTCCGCTGGCCCCAGCACCTGCTGAACCTTTGTGGGGAAAGGGACACCTGGGTTGTGGTGGGTCTCACAAGCGGGGGCCTCGTCCTCCCCCTGCCCGACTCATCAGGCGGCGAAAACTCTCTCCAACCAGGATACCGCTGTTGTCCCCCTGCCGATCCTCTATCTGCCCCCTGACATCCAGGGCCCCTCCCTCTCCAGCTCAGCTGCCCCCCGCCCCCACTGCAGCCCAGAGCCCACCCCTGGCCATCTGCACCCAGCCACAGGACCAGAAAACCAAGGGCTCAAAGCTGGGCCCAGAGCTCATAGTCCTCCCTCTCTAGGTCCCCATCCAAGTCACTTTCCGGCACTTTCTAGCCCTTGTGCCTGAATCTGTCTCTTCATTCTCAAACACGGGGGGGAGAAAGCCACACCACGTCACCTCGGCAACCCTTTCCTGGATAAGCCGAAGGGAGCGGCTGGTGCCTTGCATGGTGTCCTGAGCCTCCTGCAGTGCCACCGTGCCCTGACGCAGGTTCCCCACCACATCCTCCACCTGGCCCTCCACCACGTGGGCTCGGCTCCTGGGGACCGAGGAGTGGAGGAGAGCGGAGAGAGAAGGAGTAAGCAAGAGTGAATGAATAGATGTGTGGCTCAACTCGTACAGCAGTTCCAGAGAACATCCTTCCCAGCCCAGACTAATCAGGGAAGATTAATTCAGTAGCTTTTCCATCCCAAGGCCCCGCCAAGCAGACGTGGTATCAATGTGGGTGTTATGTCTGAGATACCCTTCGGGCACAGTTTCCAACGTGGAAGACAGGGTCACGCGAGTAAAGTTTCCCGTGGATGCTGTTTATCACCTCACCATCCCCCCTACCACGGCAAGCACCCCTCCTGTCCCCCAGCCCTCTGCACCCCTCTGATGTGTACAGATTCTCTTCCCTCGTCCCGCCACCAAAGGAGTTGGGGAGCAAAGCAGCAGGCCAACCCTGGGCAGGGAGAAGCGCGGGGCCCAGGGCCATACCTGGCCTGCTCAGCCTCAGCCTGGAGCCTGCGAGCCCGAGCAATGTCCTTCTTGGTCTGCGACAGCACCAGGTCCACATTGGGTAGCCTGGCTGCGATGGCCTGGATCTCATTCATCTTCCGCAGGACGGTGGCGGAGTCTGTGGGCAGCCACAGGGCCAGCACGGCCTCGCTGACCTCCTGGATGGTGGCTGCATCAGTGTCAGGGTCTGGAAGACAAGCCGTCCATCAGACCGGGGGAGTCTAGCCCCCCAAAATGAGAGGCTTCTCCAGGCCGAGCAGCGCCATGGGAAGCGCCACGGTGACATCTCGGCCCCGGCCGCCCGCGGAGCTGCTGCGCCCTCTCAGGCGCACTCAGGTGCCCATTCTCGGTTTCCGGGAACGCTGCAGGAGGATGATTGTGGACACAGCTGTGGCAACTCCGTGTCTGGTGCCACAGGAAGCTGCAGGCTGGAGAGAAGGAGGTGGTGCCAGCCAGCTGGTACTGCACAATGCCTGGAGCACAAACATAATCAGCCCTAGACTGGGGAGAGCGGCCAGCAACTGGAACTGACTGCTTCCTTGGCAGTGAGACCCCTTCCACGCGCCCCTCCTCAGGCCAGAGTGCTCATTTTTGCAAAGGCAGAGAAAGATTGCCAGGTCTTTGCTCAAATGTCACCTTCTCGGGGAGGCCGCCCCTGGCCATCCGATCTAGAGTTGCAACCTTCACCTGTGCCAATGCCCCTTATCCTCCTTCTCTGCTTTATCTTTCTCCCTAGCATCTATTGCCTCCCACATGCTGAACCCTTAACTCATGTCTCTGGTTTTCGGTCTGGTACCCCACTAGAAGCTCCACGATGGCGGTGCCTGGGCGTCATCCGTATCCCTGGCCCCTGCTGTGGTGCCTGGCCCCTGGAGGCACTTGGTGTTTGCAGAGTGAATGAATGACTAAAGGCCCTCCAGACCCAGGCCTCTCCTTTACTATTCAAGCAAACTGGAACAAGTCAAATGGCTTCTCTAAGCTCAGTTTCCAGATCTGTGAAATGGAAATAAGGATCCTCAACCCGAAGGGACGAAATGAAACACTCAATCAGCAAGGGTCTTACAACCAACTCTGAGTCAGAGAATAAGGTCAGACGTAGAAGTACTATCTCCTCCCTATGTCTCCCTTTCACTTGTACACATTCCAGGTACAGACGTAGTAGGAGAGGGGGCACCTGCCCACCCAGATGCTTTCTCCTGGGCTTGGGGCCAGAATGTGGGCGACTGAGACTGCAAATCAAATCAGACTCAGTCCCTATCCTTACAGAGCTCAAAGCCTAGTGGGACAGACAAACACATAACAAGGAAGGCCAGCCTGAGTGATGAGGTTGAGCACAGGGAGCTCAGACAGCCACTGGAGGAGCACCTAACCACATCTGATGGGTCCGGTGAGGGGGTGGTCAGGGGGGCTCCTGGAGAATGGGCTATCTAAAGGATTCTTATAGGGGGAGTAGGAATGAGCCAGGTCAAGAGAGGTGGGACAGGGGAGCAATCCAGGAAGAAAAATATTAACAAAACTGTGTGTGTGTGTGTGTGTGTGTGTGTGTGTGTGTGTGTGTGTTTAACAGTACAGCAATCTACAGTGTGGACAACAGAATGAGAAGAATCCCACCCACATTCCCTCCAAGCTGGATGCTCTTAGGCAGGTTACTTAACCTCCCTGTGCCTGGAGTCCCCTGCTACAAAGTGGTAGGCAGTCACGATTAAATAACGCAATACCTATGAGGCACTTAGACCAGTGCCAGGCACTTAGTAAGAACTCAGTAAGCCGGAGCTATTTTTGTTAATTCCATTTGAAAACCTGGGAAAGACCACAGGTCCTCCTTCCTCCAGGAGCCTTCCACACACCCCACACACCGACCCTGTGCACAACAGCCACTGGTACCTGCACCTCCTACACCGTGCTCTAGAGGCCAAAACCCATTCCCATGGGCACTGTGACAACTGTCCTGGGCCCTTCACAGGTGCAGGCTTTCCCACACCCTGCGCCTTCTCCTTGCCCCTGATCCTGTCAAAGGACTTGACCTGAGGCACACGTATAACATAGAAAACAAAAGGGTCCCCTCAGCTCAGTGACTCCCTGCTTGTTCATGTGAGCCCAGGCTGCACCCCAAAGAGAGACTTCCTACTCACCTCCTACCCCCTAGCCAGGGCTGACACCATTCAGCCTTCACTGGGCTTGGCTTGGGGGAAGATCTTATCTATCAGTCCGAACCCCAAATTTTGGCCTGCCCCTTTGTCCAGGTTTCTTTTTTTTTTTAATGTTTATTTATTTTTGGGAGAGAGAAAGAGAGTGTGAGCAGAAAGAGAGGGAGACAGAGGATCTGAAGCAGGTTCTGTGCTGAGAGCAGAGAGCCAGGGGCTCAAACTCACGAACCATGAGGTCACGACCTGAGCTGAAGTCGGAGGCTAATTACCGACTGAGCCACCCAGGCACCCCTGTCCATGTTTCTTGAGCACCATTTCCCTACAACCACTCTCTGCCATTCTGGGGTTCCCTGGGAGTCTGACTCCAGCCTGGCCTCAGGCCAGCCATGGCTCCCAACAGATCCTCCCTGCCTCTCCAACCTGCCTGTTTGGAGCAAAGGCATAGCAAGAGTAGCACGAAGAGGCCTGTTGTAACACCAAGCCCTCAGATCATATTAACTGGGCTCCCAGCCAAGCAAATTCCCTGGCAGGGAACAGAACTCTAATAATATCAACTCATATTCCTGAGGCAACTTTAATTTTTCAAAGCACACTTTACATCAGTTACTAGATGCCCAGAACCAACGTGAAATACTACCATCCCAGCTCGCAGAAGTGAAAGGTGAGGCAAAGAGAAGAGCAACCTGCTCAAAGTCACAGGTTTCCTGAGTGCTATCCAGGAATCTTTCCACTCCCGGGGCACCAACAGAGGGGATCTGGTTCATTTATTCATTCAACCGACACCGGGTGCTTTTCTGTGTCTGGCCTCATGCGGGGCGCCAGTGACACAGTGAATAAGACAGGCAGCCGTCCCTGCCCTCCTGCAGTTTAGAGTCTAGTGGACAGACAGACAGTGCACCCCGAGACGAATGAATTCAACAACCACAGGCTCAGAGCAAAGCAATGAAGGTCAGACGCTGGGAGCGGTGGTGGGGGTTGGGGGGATTGGGAGTGGGTACCAGATGGGGTGGTCAGGAAAGCGCCTTTAGGGAGATGATATTTAAATTGAGACCATAAGGAATAGAATCAGCAGCCTTGGAAAGAGCATTCCAGGCAGAGAAAGAGCAAGTATAAGTCTCTGAGGTGGCTAAGAGCCAGCCTGTTCAAGGATGGGCAGTGAGCAAAGCAGTGAAGACACGGCCACACCCGGGAGGTGAGCAGAGGCCACAGTAACTCCAAGAATGAGGGGAAGCCAGTGAGGGATTTGAAGCATTTTTTCAAAGATGTTTTAGGTTGTTCTGTTGAGAGTGAACTGTAAGGGAGCAGGGGTGGGGAAGGGAGAATAAGTGGAGGGCTGTGGCAGCCATCCAGGCGAGTGGTGGGCACCTGGCCCAGGTGGCCTGGAGGCCAGGGAAGGAGGCAGCCAGCTGCTGCGTCAGGGACAGGGAATGGAGGGTCTAGGGCCCTCTCAGGCCGAAGGAGGGAAAGGGCCAGGCTCACCTGACAGGAAGTCTCGGACCTGCTGGATGAGGCGCCGTGTGCGTCTGACATCTTCCTCCATCTGGGAGCGGCTGGCGCTCACCTGGGTCTCCAGGCGCTGGGCGTCTGACTGCACCTTCGAGGCGGCCTCCTCTGCTGCTCTGATCTACCAACACACGCTATGGGTCAGCAGCGATCAAGACCCCAGGAGAGCCTCGCAGCAGCCCTCAGGGATTCTGTGGACACCCGCTACCCTAGATCTACCAGGGAAACATTTGTTGCTAACCTGGTTTGGCTCTGGAAAAAATGATGTAGAGTCAGGTAGAAAACACAACACAACAAAACAAAACCCTAAGAACATTGGCCCCAAACTCTACCTCTCTTTTGCTGTGGGGCCTCAGACAAGTCACCTAGCATCCCTGGGCTTTTGTCTCCTGGCTGTGAAATAAAAACTGACCTGCCCCAGGGATTCCATCCCCTTAGCCTTTCTCTACATGTGCCCACCCCACCTTGGCTGCACCCACCATCTGCCTGGTCTGCTGGAGCTGGGTGTTGAAACCCTGCAGCTGCCTGGCCACCTGGCCCGCAGTCTGGAAGGCCCCACCCGCTTTGGGGAGGGCGCCTCTGCAGTGAGAGCCACATGCCGTGCCGTTGTCTCGGGGACACAGCTCTCCGGGGCACGCTCCTGGGGTACAGGCCGTCTGCCTGGAGCCCCCACAGAGCTGTGGAGAGAAGGAGACGTCAAAGAGGGTACCCAAGGCTCTTCAACAACCACTCCTGTCCCACACCCAAGAAACAAACCGCCAGACATCTCCATGGCAACCAGGCACCAGAAACTTGTTTCCTTGGCAACCACTGAGCACACCGTGAGGGGCCAAAGATTGGGATGGGTGGGGGAGTAGGGTAGGGTCACAGTGCCCTCGTAGGAAAAGTATGGCAGCAGTTGGCGTGTGACAGACTGGAGCAGGGAGATCCAAGAAGTGGGGCTCCATGCCATGAGTCACCTTGTTGATGGTGGGCATCAGATCAGGCAAGGAAGCCATCCCCAGGCTCAGAGCTGTGAGCTGGGGACCTCCGGCTCCCGTTCCTCCTCCCACCTGCCCCTCCAGCCTCTCTGCCTCTCTCCGGCTGTCCCTGAGCTGGAGGAGCAGGTGGAAGCCGTCGGAGACCTGCTGAGCAGCCTGGGAGGACCGCTGGTAGGCTGCAGTCAGCACCCGGAAGGCCCCTGTGGGAAGACGAGGAGAGAACTGAGCTGCCGCTGGCCCTGGAGGCCGGGAGACGGAGGGCAAGAAAGAGCGGAGCCCAGGTGCGGTGTGGTGTGGCCGCGCATACCTAAAGGATCCGTACTGCTTATCCTTTCAAACTGTTCCTTCTTGCTCTGATATATAATGAGCAGGCGATTGAAGCTTCTGTCCAGATTCTCCAGGTCTCCCGGGAGGGACGAGGTCTCCTCCTCTAGGGCCAGATCAGGCTGCAGGCCCTGCAGAGTCCGCCTGAGACGGGAGAATAGCTTTGGCTAAGATATGGGAAGGAGGCTGCCTCCCCAGAACCCGGCAGCCCCTCGGAGAAACCTCTCTGAGTCAGGAAAAAGGCAACAGAATGCAGACCCTGCAGGCTGAGGAGGGATCTGCTGGAGAGCCAGCACAACCTGCCCCCACCCCTGTCCCTCGGCAGGCAGATCGCAGGAACCTCTCCTTCCCTGACCTGTGTGCTTCAACCTTCCTGAGCCTGTGCCACCTGTATTGCCTGCTTGCTGGGCTCCCAAGTCTCTTCTCTGCAGCCCATGCCTCCCATGAGCACCCATAGCCGCGACCCACTGGTCATCTCCACCCAAAGGGGGTCAGGATCCATCAGCCCTGGCGCACAACCATTGGGTTTTCAGAGATTCCTCTCTCCCCATCTCCTTGGCTGGTCTACCAACCACAAACTCCCCCACCGCCCCCCCCCCCACCCCCACAAGCTTTGCATCCTTCACCTATGGGCTTTGCTCTGGCATAGAACATCTTTCCACGGGACACCCTTCCATACCTGCATTTCCAGTCTACCAAATACCTATGGACTCACTACTGAATTTTGAGACTTAGGTCAATCACACACCTGGATGGCTCTGGGCACCGAGAAAGTCAACTAGTGCTTGGGGAATGCAAACTAATTATAGAAACTTCCAGAACCGAACCTTACAAGAAGACACCCCTGCTGGTAGGAAGGAGGTGTGGGTGGGACCGCTCCCATTCCAAAGGCAAACACAAGTTATTTTTAGAGCCCCTGCCTCTCCAATGCCCTGCACCAGGGTGACTAATCCAGAGCTGACTCTCTCCCACAGGCAGCACCGGGCACTTGAAAGAGCCCTGGGGCTCTTGCCTGCACTCTGAGTCCCAGCTCTGCCCCTCAGTGGCCACGTGACTCTGTCACATCCTCTATCTGTGCCTGTTCCCCCATCTGCAAAACGCAAGTAATAACACCCACCACCCCAACCTCATAGGAGTGTTGCAACA